>NW_025333857.1:64275000-64965464 GCF_019186645.2 Phyllostomus hastatus | reverse complement strand
ATACACTCAAACTCCCATGGTGATATTGGGGCCTACATAGGAGATATATAAACGAAATAAAATCATTCTAAAAAATATCACAAGTATCTTACTCTAACACGATGAGCCTTAGAGAAGGGGTTCAAGGTAGAGAGTAGTATTGGCCAAATATGTTTGAATGGGAATTCCATGCCTCATCAGTTACAGATTTACTCATCTATGAAATGCTCTAACGTATTTTTAAAATTGTATGGGTAGTCGTCACACATACACACACAAAGCACACCATTAAGCTGATCGTCTTGAAACATAAATGAGGAAGACACTGATGAACAAACAAAAGACAAATATTGCAGGGTACTAAAAGATCTTTTGTAAACATCCAATTTGGGGGGTAAGTCAGCATTTTAGTCTATGTCTCTAGTAGGTGAGCACATCGCTTACAAAGCTCCAAACTTTAGTCAGGCTGATACCAAGCCAGTGCACACTAGGTATAAAACCTTGGGCCAACTATTCCCCTTTCTGGGCCGTGGTTTCCTTTTCTGGACATGGGCATCAACATCTAGTAGGGAGCACAGAACAGGGTCAGCAGCTCTAGGACCAACACTCACAGCTCTCCAGTCAATGACCACTCTTGCTGGTTCTCTGATCTCTTTGAATCTGCCAAGGTTTCTGCCTCCTGCTTCTGTCCTTCTGCTTTTGCTAAAGCTTGCAAGGTGCTAAGACCAGATTGTTGATTCTGGCTATTTGTTGTCAGTCTGCATGTTGGGAACCATTCAATGAATAGTTCCCAAGCATGGGCTTAGATTGACAAACTTTTTCTGGGAAAGGCAGGATAGTGGATGTTTTAGTCTTGAGAGTCACAGGGTATCTGTTATCAACTGCTCAACTCTGTCATTGTAGTGCAAAAGCATCCACGGATGATGTATAAGCCAATGAGACTGTCTGTGTTCAAATAAAATTTTATTTTCAGGAACAGTAGAGGGCCAGATGTGGCACATGCGCCTTCATTTGAAAACATCTAAACTAGATGCTGGGCATTAAAAAATGAATAAAATCTGGTATTTGATATAGCGTTCAAAACTCTCTAGCCCATGCATTTGTGTCCTGTATACAGTTGATTTCATGCCGCAATGGCAGGGCTGACCAAGACCTTATGGCCCACAAAGCCCAAATAAAGTATTTACTATTCTCTTCCTTGTAGGAAGTGTGCAGATCCCTGGCTTCTAATAATAAAAGGGTTATTATTGAATAATAATTAAGAACAAGGAATTAGGAATGAGACGGATACTGATTCAAATCCAGTAAAAATGTCATTAGTAATAAAAATAAACAAGTGTCAACCACGTGATAAGCATTTTACTAATAATTTTTGAAAATTGCATTTAATGTGCTAATCACGGCAATTATGTAACATAATTATTGTTGTACTCAATTTACAAACTCAGAAGTAGTTTACCTAAGCCGTACACCTATTAGAATATAAGAATTCAAACCCAGCTCTATGCGTCTCCAAAGCTCAGGCTTAATTAATCTGGATCGTGAAGGCTGAATAGGGAATTTGCTAAGTTGGGGGAGGAGCAGAGAAAACAGCTCCTGCAGATGCACAGAAACACAAAACACGTTCAAGGGACAGGGAGAAGCATTGAGAAGCAGGAGGAAGCTGGACCGGGAGAGGCAACAGGCCTGGCTCATGAAGAGGCTTGAATGCTGGGGGAGAGTTTGTGTCTGCAATGTCGTTAGCCAGAGCTGGTTGGTGTGGATAACCTATTTAGCTATGCTGGAGAGTACTAAACCCCTGGGACATGGGTTTCTCTCATTTGTTAAACTTTTCTCGTGTCATTATGGGGCCCTCCAAGATATCAGCAATGACTTGTTAGGGCACAGGCATCCCTGGCTTATTGTTTGATCCTTTACTGGGGCAAACAGTGCCCCTTCCTACTTAGGATGCTGCTCTCATGCAGTTTTTTACCTCTGGTACTTACTCAGAGAAATGAAACAGCCAGAATATTAGTCTTTAAGGATGGCTATGGAACTGGAGGCTGGGCTCATTGCAGAGGTGCCAGGAGAAGTTATTCTAAAGTAAGAAATGCAGTAGGACACTGAGTTTAAGGGCAATGTTGAGTGTCTCAAAATTTCTCAGCTCTGAGCTCCTGCTCAGGACCCAGAGCATTGGCTTCAGACATGAGCAGTCTCCATCTGTGGTGCTGTCTGGAAAAGAAGACGGGGGGCTCAGGAAGAGAATGGTCTTCCTTGGGCCCTAAAGCTGGTTGAATACGGGTTCTGCGGCAGGGAAGCTGTGGAATCTGGGTTCCAAATGGGTCTGACTGGTCAAAGGATCCGCATCGAGTTGACAGACCATTTGCCTGCACAGATAAAAACTGCTCCAAGATGTTGGCAGCACAAAACAAAGATGGGGCCTCCTCTGAAGATCGTGCTTTATAAAAGGATTGGCCACTACCACAGTGGCTGTTTAACACTTAGGATAAGGAGGAAAGACAGATCTCAACTCACAAGATGGAAATACCTTCTGTGAATTAGAAATGACAGCGGAATAATCTGAGACATATGGTCTCCAAGTGCTTACTCGTCACTTTCATGAAGTTTTCTGTTTCATGGCAAAATTTCGTACACACTTTGCATGAAATGAGTCCAACAATGAGTCCCTTTTTGTTTTAAGATGGCCTTTGCAATACTTACTATCCTGGAAACTTGATCCTCGGCACACCCCTGGAAATATAGCCACACTAATCTGAGAAGTAGCAACTCATATTAGATAATATTTAGGATCATAACATCTCAGATGAAACAGGCTCTTGGAATAACCCTTTCTGATTACTACCCAGCGTAGATAGTTCAGTACAGGGTAGTTGAAAGCCATCTGATGTCCTTTCTAATTCTGAGAATCTATGCACTGAGACTTCAGTCGAACTTGACACAAATACATTACCAATGAGCTGTTGTTTTCACCTCTGTTGCAGTAACTGTGGTAGAATTTCAAATATTTTAGGTAGCTAGCAGGTGTGTATGTGTGTGTGCACACACGAGTGTGACGCTCACAGTGACTGTCATGAATCAAGAAGCTTACTAAAAATGTGTGAACTTGAGCAGAGTCGAGTCACATGCTAGGAATAGAGGGCTTTATGGATTGCAAGGCTAAATTTCAAACTGAAAGAACAGTCCCCAGGCAATATGTGTTCCTTTACTTCTTGGCTCCAGGAAGCTCCCGAGACACAGGAAATTCTGGAACTCAGCTCTGAAAAGCTGCGAGTCTACATTTCTCCTCCTGCACTCAGACATGTGTGCTTCTCCTGCACCCCAGACACAGCAGATGGCCAGCTCTTTGCACACAAACCGACTCTGCAGAAAAGCCCTGGGCACATAGCAGGGGAGACAGAACACCTCCACCAGTTACTCTCCTTGAATTGAAGAACAGGTTCCTCTTCCTTCCTTTCACTGACGAAAAAAGAATTGACTGGGCTCTTGCGATGCCCTCTAACCCCTCAAGTTACCAGTTGGTAGCTGATGTTGTCCCAAGTTTCCTCATGAAAGTGTCCTTTCCCCAGCACCCCAAGAAATCTGCACACTAGAGACACAGAACTAATTATTTCTTTTTCCCCTGGGGAGAAGGATGGTGTTGGGAGGTGCCGAATTTCAGAAGGCTTTAACCCACTCCAGGCAATGGGAACATCAACTACTGGTCACTGGGCTTGTTCACAGTCCAACTCCCCAGAGAACCGCTGTCTCTGGGCAGCTCACAGGGGGTCCTGAGCCATCGAAGTGCTGGAGAAAATCTGCACTACCCATAAACTTGGGGAAATATATTAGTAGGAACTATATTCCATATGCCATATACACACATAAAATACAACTCTATTTATAAAATCTTTATCCTGCTTTTTCCCCCAAGATGTTCTCCTTCTCAAACTGAGCAGATGGGTGTCTTGTTTCCCCCTGGCAGCTCTGGAACCCTGGGGAATTTCAAGATATCTGTATATATGTGGGATCCTTGTTATATGAGTGCTCATTACTGGAATTTGGATAGTTATGGCTGTCCAAAAAAATTCTTCACTACAAGAAATTTTTTTTTTTAAAAAGACTAGTGGTAGGAAAAAAATCAGTCTCCATCAAGGTATTTATCCTATTTCTTCCCATCTTGTCAAAATGATTTGTGTTGTTGTTTAGGCTATCGCTGATTTTATAAAATATTCCAAGCACCCACATCATAATGAGAACACGGTGTTCATCACCTGCAGGATGAAGCTGCAGGCCCGTGAAGGCTACATGGTATCATGAAGGTGATGGAAGTGATGCTGACGTTCTCTGGAATCACGTTCAGAGCCATTGGCAAATGAGGATTAGGTTGAGTGAGACCAATTAACAATTGAAAAAGAGAAAACCAACAAGGACTACGATTAGAAACTTCAAAAGGGAAATATTTGAATATCAAAGGATTAGGAGAAGCCTTGGGGGGGGAGGGGATGATGAATCTCTCAAATATTTTTACAAAAATTACCTTCCTCCTAATCATGATAGGAAAGTCAAACGCAAAGGGAAAGATTTCATTTCATTTGATCACACAATTTTGTCAGAAAAATGTCTGTTGAAAAATGAAGACCTGGCTCATTTTCTGATCATTTTACGAATTAGCATGCAGTTAAATTTATCAAGTAAATTCTGACTATATAAGCTAAAATAAACTTATGTTCATGCATTTTAGTTTCACGTGCCAAACTTCTTGCACGCTTTTCCTTGGCATTGTGTTTCTATTTGAGGGCAGACTCACTTTTGAGTGGATTGGTTTTCCGAGAAGGATATTGCGTGGTATTTAAGTTAGTTAATTGTGTGCAGAATGTACAGAATCTGGAGCCAGGATGCCTGGGTTTTGAATCCAGTTTCTGGTACTCATCGTATAACATGGGAAGCTTATTTGACTTTCCTGTGTTAAGAGCCCTTCACCTAGAAAATAGAATTAAGAGGAGTGCTGTTTGAGCAGAGGATAGGGAGCAAGGCAGTGGGCATTGAATCAGGAGGCAGTGGGTCCACCCTTTGTGACTGAGTGTGTTCAACTTTTTCCCTGGGTGTGTGGGATCTATGCTTTCTAAGTAGGGACAGTTCATTTCATTCCTTTTCAGACTACCTCCTCAAAAAAGAGGTATTCTCCTTTTCTAGTTATCTCCTTTTTTTGGCTCAGCCATCTTTGACCATTTCTCTTGCCATGCAAGGTGAGTCAGTCCTTTCCTGTGACCCCTATAAAATTAGTGAGTATCGCTATAGCGTCTCTAGTTTAATCCTTTTGTTTCCTTCCCTCCCCAGTTTGTTTCAACGATACATGTCTGGCTGAGCTACGAGAAAAAAATCTCACTTATCTTTGCATCTCTACTACCTGGCACAGAAGACCCCTGATTATTATCAAGGAGTGAATGGCAGGCTTTGCAGCAAAGAGGAACTTTTGTGCGAGAGGCACTAGCCAGGTTGGCCATGGACTGGCCCTAGAACTTTGAAGAGTTTGTTTCTCTCTGAGCCTCATTTTCTAGGAATTGTAGAGTGGAAGAATTGAATTTGTGGAACTCTTTGGCCTCTTTCAGCTATAATGCCCTGATGGCTGGGCATTATAGCTGAAAGTTTGTTTGATGACACTCATAAACCAGTAGGAGTTACGCTAATTTTTTTTCTAAAGTTGTAAAAGGACTTTTTTCCTAAAGTTGTGGTGAGGGCTCCTTTTTTCTGCTCCATTTTTGCCCCTTGATGAATATTTGGGGCTGGCAGTCTCTCAGTGTAGATCAACCTGATGCTCTCTACTCCCCTTGCAGTGCTTCAGCTAAGGTTTCTGGGGTCATGAGTCCTGATTTGTAGGCTTGGTCCTCTGGCTGCGCAGTCTAATCATTACCACCACCATCTCTGGTGCCCTTTATTGTGAGCTCCCACATGCCAGATGATCCACTAAAAACACTTTTCATACATCATATCATGTAATCCTTGCACAAGCTCAGTGGGAAAGAAATCATTGTCCCTGTTTTATGATTGAGACCACCGAAACTGAGAAAAAATTAGAAAATGTCCTGAAAGTCTCTGTGATAATAAATTGCAGAAATTCAAACCCTGGTCTTTCTGGCTTTACAACCCATGGTCTTTTCACCACTTTCCATTGTATCCTGAGTTGTATCTACCCTTATTCCATTGTGCATATTGTCTGACAACACTATGTGGTGTGAGCACCTCTTCTTCTAGGTCACCAACTATTCACCCCTTATACTTGTGTGTTGTGAGTGGAGGTGGGTGCATGTTGAATTAATTTCTAAGTTTTCTAAAGGTCTGTAAATATGCAAGACAGTAGATCCAAGAGAGGCAGAATGGTGTAGCCACTGAAACTATGAGCTCTGACTCATTTTAGGAAGACAGCATTGTCTTAATCCCAAAACCAGAAATGGACACTACAAAGAAAGAAAATTATAGGTCAATATCCCCAATGAACACAGAGGCACAAATACTCAATAAAATATTAGCAAACTAAATTCAGCAATACATTAAAAAGACCATACGCCACGATCAAGTGGGATTTACTCCTGGGCTGCAAGGTTGGTGCAATAGCTGCACGTGAATTTATGTGATACATTATATTAAAAAAAATGAAGGATGAAAACATGATCATATCAACAGATGCAGAAAAAGCTGTTAGTGCTGATAGATCTAGCACTTATTTATGACAAAAACCCAGCAGAGTAGGAATGGAGGAAACATGTTTCAACATAATAAAGTCTATACATGATAAATCCACTGCTAACATCATACTCAAATGGGGAAAAGCTAAAAGCATTTCTTTTAAGAATAGGTACAAGACAGGGATGTCTGCTTTCACCATTTTTATTCAACATAGTACTGGAAGTTCTAGCTGAAGCAATTAGACAAGTAGAAGAAACAAAAGGCATCTAAAAAAGAAAGAAAGAAGTAAAGCTGTTAATATTTGCAGATGATATGATACTGTATATAGAAAACCTGAAAGATTCACCAAGAAAACTACTAGATCTGATAATTTCAGTAAAATTATTTATCATATTTCAAAATTAATATTCAAAAATTGTATTTCAAAACAGTGATAATAATCTATCAGAAGTATAACTAAAAAATTTATTTGTAATTGCATTAAAAAGAAGACCTTGGCATAATTTAACCAAAGAGCTAAAAGATATGCACTAAAGAATTATAAGATACTAAAAAAAGAAATTGAAGAAGACACAAATAAATGGAAAGATATACCATGGTCATAGATAGGAAGCATTAACATCATTAAAATGTCCATACTACCCAAAGAAATCTATAGATCAATGTAATTTCTCTCAAAATGCCATTGGTGTATTTCACAGAACTAGAACAAATAATCCAAGAATTTATATGGAACTGCAAAGACCCCAAATAGCCACAGCAATCTTGAGATAGAAGGACACAGTTGGAAGTACCTTGGTAATTGTTATCAAACTATATTACAAGGCCATAGTAATCAAAACAGCATGATTCTGGCATAAAAACGGACATATAGATCAATGGAACAGAATAGAGTCCAGAAATAAACCCACACATATGCGGTCAATTAATATTTGTCAAAGAAGTCCAGAACATACAATGAGGAAAAGACAGTCTCTTTAATAAACAGTATTGGGGAAACTGGACAGATATATGCAAAAATAATACTAGACCACCTTCTTACACCATATACAAGAATAAACTTGAAACTGATTATAGATGCAAATGTAAGACTCAAAACCATAAAACTCCTAGAAGAAAACATAGGTAGTATAATCTCAGACATTTCTCTTAGCAATATATTTTTCTGGTATATCACTTTGGGCAAGGGAAGCAGAAGAAAAAATAAACAAATGAGACCACATCAAACTTAAATGGTTTTTGCAGAGCAAATGAAGCCATCAATGAAAAAAAAAGGACAGCCTACTGAATGCAAGAATATATTTGCCAATGATCACTTCTTAAGGAATTAATATCCAAAATTTATAAAGCACTCATACAACTGAACACCAGAAAAAAATACAATTAAGAAATAGGCAGAGGACCTGAATAGACACTTCTCCAAAGAGGACATACAGATAGATGGTCAATAGATTTATGAAAAGATGCTCAATGTACTAACTATCATAGAAACATACATTAAAACAACGAGACATCATTTCACACATGTCAAACTGGCTGTCATCCATAAATTCACAAACAACAAGCGCTTGTTGAAGCTGTGGAGAACAGAAATCTCTGTGCACTGTTGGTGGGGATGAAGTTTGGTTCAGCTACTCTGGAAAACAGTTTGGAGTTGCCTTCCGGGAATATATCCAAAGAAACCAAAACTAATTCAAAAGAATATGTGCACTCCGTTTTCAATGCAGTGTTGCCAAGATATGGAAGCGGCCCAAGTACCCATCAATAAACAAGTGGACAAAAAAGTGGAGGTAGTTATATACAATGAAATGTTACTCCACCAAAAAAAGAATACCATTTTACCATGTGCAACAACATGGATGGACCTAGAGGATATTATGCTAAGTAAATAAGTCAGTCAGGGAGAGAAAAATACTATATGATTTTACTTCTCAGTGTTTTCTAAAGAACAAAATAAGTGAACAAACAAAATGGAAACAGCCTCTTAGACACAGAGAGGAGACCGATGGTTGCCATAGGGAAGGAGGAGTGGGAATGGGGTGAAAAAAGCGAAAGAATTAAAAAATAAAATTGGTAGTTACAAAATTGTCATGGGGATGTAAAGTACAGCATAGGGAATATAATCAATAATTATTGTAAAAACTATGTGGGATGCCAGGAGAGTATGGAAAATATCTGGGGGAATACTTTGTAAAGCATATGATTGTTTAACCACTGTGCCGAACACTTGAAACTAATTTAAAATAATATTAAATATAAGCTGTAAATGAAAAATAAAATAAAAATAATAATAATTTAAAAAAGAAAGTATGAGCTTTGAACTGCCTGCTTTGAAGCCTATTTCTGGCGCTTACCAGCTTTGTGGTTTCGAGCAAGTTATTTAAATTCTTGATGCCTCAGTTTTCTCATCTGTGAAACATGAAAGAATGATATTTCCTACCTCACACTATTGTTGTAGGAATTAATAAGTTAATAAATGTGAAATATATAGAACAATGTCTGGTACATATTAAATCTTATATGTGTTAAATATCATTATCCTGTATACCCGTGTGACTGCAATTCTAATGACATTTTCTCCACATTTTCCCCCCCAAATTCTCCTTTTGGATTCTTATTTTATGGTATCTAAGAAATTAAAATTTAAAAACATCACCACTACCACCACCACTACATAAAAACAATAACAACGAAAACACCTTTACCTCATTTAGTTTTCTGATTTAAAAATATGTTAATTAAACAGAACATTCATTTCCTTGTAGAGTAAGAACAAAGTGACAAATTTTCACTTTTGGTAGGCTTTTCACTTATGTGCAAAATCAATATTCTTTTGACTTTTTCTCCTTTGTCTTGGCTGTTAGGAAATGCATATTTTGAAGGTTTTTCTAGTTGATTTTCCCTGATCTTAACTTAAAATTTCCACATAATATGTAGATTTCCTGATTTTATTTTTAACCAATTTATAGTCTTTTTCCCATTTAATTATTAATCTTTTGGTTACTGTCCTCGCATTCTTTATCAAATAAACTAGGATGCCAATGAGTTAATATAGTGAGAGCTAGGTTCATCTCTGAATCCCATAGTTTCTAGCACTGTTTTAGAGTTTCAGATTGAACCATTGTTCAAACCAGAGCTGCACAGTAGTTAAAGTGGCAAAAGCAGATTTTAATGAGAAATTATTGTAATGAAGGAAAGGAGTCCTCACTACAGAGCAGGGCTCAGTTCGGACTGTAAGGAAAAGTGGGAATTTATAGCTAAGATACAGATTGGCAGTAGGGAGTCAGTGGACGGAAAATACTAAAGAGATAAGGTAATTTGTGTTAAACTGATCTAGCAGGATTCCTTGATGAGGGCACTCCAGGAAAATAAGATACCATTGGGGGTGGGGGAGATACTGAAAGATGAGGCAGGTGATCAAATACTGAGGGTGGGAAATCTGGTGAAACCAATTTGACTTAATAGGATTCTTGCGAAATCTGGGCTCTTGGAGAACAGTCCCAAGGATGGAGCCTTCTTGATAAAGAGTTCAAAGGAGACTGATTAGAGTTTGGTCAAGGAGAGAACCGTTGTCCCTTTAGAAACAGGCCAATAGCCAATTATTTTTTACTTATATAAACAGTATGTTCAACCTCATATTGGCTCAACCTAATATTGCCTCAGTAAGTGATTTTTTTAAACATCAGTTCCGAAGTATTAGTCACAAAAGGTAAACTATATTATTTCTTTGAAAATGGAAATGACATTCCTTGAATACCTACTACCCTCCTCTCAGCTTGTCAATAGTGGCAGGTTATTCAATGAATATTATACCTGTCTGCCTCTGCTCTAATGTGACATGAAGTTGATACCTTGAAGCGCTATTACTTCCACCTACATCTCATATTTAATGTATTACATAATCCTCCATAACTGATTTTATTGATGAACTGCACAGTGTAAAATTGTTACTTGTTCAAGATTTCACATTGCTTTTTAAAACTTTATAGCTACCAAAAAAAAAAATCCATTCCTCTATAAAGGCTTTTGGGAGAATAAATCCAAGATAAAGAACTTCACAGGATTAAGGATCTGTTCTGCCTGCTGTCTTCATCCCCTGTTTCACATAAACACAGTGGCCTTATTTTTCAAATAGGCTTTCATTTAGAAAACAGATAAGAGGGATTCAATTTAGTTCCACAAATATTGAGAATCCTCCATTGGTTTGGCTGCGGATAAAAACGTTAAAAAATAATCATATTTCCTACCTTGGAAGAACAGCCCATGGGGGGCAGGGAAGTCGTGTAGGAGAAACAGAGACAGTGTTCGGTGTGATGTGATAGGTGTTCTGTTTCCGTTTTTAAGGGAAGTTCAGGCTTTTTGGGGGGATAACTAAACACCTTCCACAACCTTTCCCCCTTATTTGTAATTTAAACAAATAAAATGAATGTTGTAACTGTACATTAAACTAATGGTGACTTTATTAAGGTGCGTTTTTAAACTCGCCCTGCCAGCACCTCTGAGGAAGTGTCTGCCAGGCACACCGCTCCCCTCCTTCCTTTCCCTTTAACCCTCGCTGCAGTGGGAAGAGCACAGGGGGCGACCCAGGCCTTTTCGGAAGTCACAAAAACATATGGAATGTCACATTACTCATGGCAAAGAAAGGGTAACTCTCAGAGCAACTGGTACAACTCTTATTCGAACCCAATGTGTGCCCTTGGCTTTCACTCATTTGTGGACAGAGTCATGGGGTTTTTTATTTGTATAGGATCATGGAGACCACCTTATATTGCACTTGGACTTTACAGGCAAAAAAAAGCCTGAGGTTCCTAGAGCTGCAAGGTCTTATCCAAGAGTGGGATCCAGGCCTCCGACTCTAAGAGCTCTTTCCACGGTCTCAGATGTGCACTCTGACCACCTCCATGATTCTCCTGCTGTGACTTGATCATTTGGTATCCTGTGCTAGTTTTATTTCATGTAAAATAACTTTGTTTCTTTTAGGAATCCTTGTTCTTTCTATATCACAGTTTGGTTCCCATTAGCTTGTCATTGTAAAATAACATGTGTTAAATATAATTATCCTAAACAAATTTTTTAAAGAAACGGGAGCTTTCATCTGTGTGTGTTTCTCTGTTCCTCCCACGATCACCATCTCCCCTCCCTCCCTCCCCCCTTCTCAAAATGGGAGGGAGTTGATGGCATATGAGAAAGCAGGAGAAATGCCTCCTGCTTCATTCCGCCAAAGGGCAAACGGATTAAATGTGGCTGCAGAGCTGAGGGTGATACATGGGATTGAATAGCAAGAATTACATTTGTGATCTTTTTGGGCTTTTACTGAACTGGCCAAGGTGGAGGTAGCCCAAGGGCAGAAGACTTCCCCGGACAGGTGTGTTGGCCAGTGAACTTCAGAACATTCATGTGTGCTGGTCCAAAAACAGCTCTAGAGGACATTGTCTGTACCCTGTTTCCAGAGTGGGACCATGAGGCAATGACAAGGATCATGTCAGAGGTGAGGGAGGAGATGAAGCCGCAGAGGAAGGAGACTCACACATGTCTGCGTCCACAAGGTCTCATAATTTGTGGTAGCAGTTCATTGCCTTTGTCTATAATGCAGATAACCACAGGATAGGAAAGGAAAATTGTTGGTACCCAAGAGCCAAACATAGGCACCTGCATCCTTGTGGAGGCAGCGTAGCTATCGTTGCCTGGAGGATGATAAAAATAGCATCTGAAGGTCTGATCTTTCAAACCCAGACTTCTAATTATGTAAACATCTTCTCAGGACACCAGTTCACTTAAAAAAACATAGATATTTAAAATACATCCTTTGACTTCTTCTGAAATGGCTTAAGGTGACTTAGCAGTTAAAACAAGTAGGAGAAATAACATTTAAGGTTATTTGAAAGGGCATTTAAAAACATGTATTGGCACTTTCAAGCCCTTTAGTTGAGAAGATTATAGTACAGAGACAATTAGTTTGCTTCCTGGCAACTAAGCTACAAAGAAAAACATTTTAAAATATATAATAATAGAATTCACACAAATTTATTTGTAGAGAAAATTGTTTCTGGACATTAACCCAAGAAGAAATTTAGCATGTTCAACAGTATTTAAAGAAAAACAAACAATCTGGCTGGCGTAGCTCAGTGGATTGAGTGCGGGCTGCGAACCAAAGTGTCGCAGTTTCGATTCCCAGCCAGGGTACATGCTTGGGTTGCAGGCCATGACCCCCAGCAACCGCACATTGATGTTTCTCTCTCTCTCTCTTTCTCCCTCCCTTCCCTCTCTAAAAATAAAAAAAAGATATAAAAAAAGAAAAACAAACAAACAAACAAACACATCCCTGGCTGGTGTGACTCAGTGGATTGAGCACTGGCCTGTGAATGGAAAGGTTACCAGTTCGATTCCCAGGTAGGGCACATGCCTGGGTTGTGGGCCAGGTCCTCAGTTGCAGGTGTGCAAGAGGCAACTGATATATGTTTCTCTGACACACTGATGTTTCTCTCCCTCTCTCCCTCCCTTACCCACCTCTCTAAAAAATAAATAAATAAAATCTTTAAAAAAACCCCAAACATCATTCCGGGTACTTTATCTACAGCAAGAATTTTACAAAAGATGCAGAAGTGCTGTTCTCCTCGGTGATTCACAGACTGGCCCTCCATAAAGGCAGAGGGTAGACATTAAATCATAACTCAGGGAAGGCAATCTTGTGTGAGGCTGATATAATGGTGTCGAAGCATTTACTCAGCTTTCTGAAGCCTTAACTTAATGCTTGAATAGAACTGGAGACTTGAGTTGAATGGCTAGTTAGCATGCCTTTTAAGCTTGCTTTCTCAAATGGAAGCTGTTTCAAGCAAGCTTTGGAAAAGGACTGTATCTCTTTCAATTCCTTCTTGGATATATACTTAATTGACATAAACAATATACAAACAGTTGCATGAACTTAATACATGTATATACATTCTGAAATGTTTGTACATATGCACACACCCCTGATGCCATCATGATAATAAACCTGACACCATCAACGTAACACACATATCTATCACCTCCAGAAGTTTCTTTTTGTCGCCTGGCTTTGTGTGTGTAATAAGAACACTTAACATGAGATCTGTCCTCTTCAGTTTTTAAGTACACAACACCACGTTGTTAACTATAGACACTGAGCTGTACGGGGAAGCTCTCTAGAGCAGAGGTGTCAAACGCATTTTCACCGGGGGCCACATCAGCCTCGCAGTTGCCTTCAGAGGGCTGAAATAATTTTAGGACTGCATAAATGTACCTACTCCTTAAATGTTAAGGAGTTGAAATGACATTCGGTGAAAATGAGTTTGACACCCTTGCTCTAGAGCTTAGTTATCACGTATACCTATATACTCATTGAACGGGTCCCCATTTCCCCCACCCTCATCCTCTGGCAACCTCCCTTTTATTCTCTGCTTCTATGAGTTTGATTATCTTATATTCCTCTTACAAATGGCACCAGACAGTATGTGTCCTCTGTGACTGAATTGTTTCACTCAGCATGTAGCACGTGCTTATTTTGCCACTGTTCCATGATGTTTATGAAAGAGGATGTTGTATTAGCATTTTTACTCACACATGCCAAGCATGGTTTCAGCCATCCAAAGCTGGGGCGTAGCGATAATATTCCCGTCATAGTTTAGAGTTGTAAAGGTGTGTTTTAGCTCACGAGGTAGATAGATCATTGACCATTATTTAGTCCTGTTTTGCTGAGAATGATTGCTTGTTAAAGGGGTTGCAATGCATTCCTGTTGTCCGCATGCTCTGCAATGTGACTTTGTAGCCCATCCCATCAGGAGATGGAGTTGATTTTCCTACTGTTTCAAATTGGGCTGGCTTCGAGATGTGCTCTGACAAATACGCCATGATTGAAGAGAGAGCGTGTTGATTCTGAGTGTCTTCCCCATGTCAGCTGGACCTCTTGGAGCCCTGCAGATAGCCCGTAAGAACAAACGAGGTCTAACCTGCTGGAGGATGACAGACGCCAGGGTTAGGCTCCTCAGAGACAAACAGCCAATAGTCAGCCAACCTGCGGAGGCTGAGCTGCCTGAGCGGCCTGCAGCTTGCTGTGGATATATGAGGGAGCACTGCCAATATCGGAACCGCTCAGCTGAATCCAGCTTAATTTGCTGACCTACAGAATTGGGAGCTAAATAAATGGTTGTTTTAAGCCACTAGCTTTTGAGCGGTTTGTTTTCCACTGATTGCTAACTGTTATGTATATTAAAAATCACCAATAATAACACCCTATGTTTGCATAGAACTTTTATCATTTAAAAAGTATTTTGCTGATATTCTCTCGATTGTCTCTTACCCCAAGTCTTTTTATTAAATAAACTGGCATTGTTGGGGAGAGGTTGCAGAGCATAAAGGGAGTCCATTATATGGTAAAGGAAAGAAACTTGACTTTGGGTGATAAATGCATAATCTAATACACAGAGGATATGTTATAGAACTGTATACTTGAAACATATGCATGGTATTAACCAATGTCACTGCAACAAATTTAATGAAAAAGTGATACACCTTAAAAAAAAAGAAGAAGACACCTATCTCTGGCTTCTTTGCAATGCTGTGAAGATGACGGAGGCCTGAGGGCTGGGACGCTGTAGCTGCTCGACGCACGTGCCTTCCCTCATTCCCTGCTGCAGGGTTTCCCAACCCCTTCTCCTTCTTTTCTTTTTTTGCCACCGCTGCCCCTCCAGAGACGTCTTAAGACTTTTTTCTAATCGTCCCCCCCATAAAACTTTAATGAGACAAATACACTATATAGCTGTTTCTGTACAGTATATCAATCTGTGTTTTGTAGGCACAGAGCTAGACTTTTTCACCCTTTAAGAATCCATTTTTAACCCCCTCGGGAGAGCCTATCATTTCATTACCATTGAGAATGCATGCTTTATTGGTATCACGAAATGCATTTCTTTTGCATGTTGACCCTGGAATCAGGAAATGATTTGCATTAGGTCACATGGCTTTAAAAGTGCTGGCCCAAGAGGTTCACCGAGGGCATGGATGGCAAGGCGAGCACTCTCTCAGAGTGCCTGGGTTCACACGTGCAATTAATCTCAGGTTGGATAAATTGAATCATCTATCTTTACAACTCTGGGGTGAAAACCAACTAATTAAACTGCTTGTAGCTGGTATGGCGAATGAGGGGAAAGCTCTATAAATGCTTAATAATCACATTGACAGAACTGAAAGGTGCCATTTGCTTCCCTGTGTAGAGACTGTTCTTCAGATGAAGAGAATTTGTTCTCTGCAGCCATCCATCCAGCCTCTCACTAAATTCACTTACAGTACATTTCTTTAAGAATTTATAAGACAGAAAAGAAAATAGCAGAGAGACGGATACAAACATTTCCTTGATACAGGCATAAAATTCCCAAGGACTGGGAGTGCGGAGGGGAGCCACAGACAGGGAAGACAAGCGAAGATTAAATGTGTGTGTGTGTGTGTCACTAATCA
Source organism: Phyllostomus hastatus (assembly GCF_019186645.2). Lineage (NCBI taxonomy): Eukaryota > Metazoa > Chordata > Mammalia > Chiroptera > Phyllostomidae > Phyllostomus > Phyllostomus hastatus. The sequence continues at coordinate 64,949,351 of NW_025333857.1, read as the reverse complement.
CTATATTCAACCTTTAGAAATGCTCTTAGCGAGGAACAGCCTCTGCAGAATGAGAGTGTATAAAGGGACGTGCAGCTGACCCCAGCCACGAAGTTCACAGGACGACACGTGATGGTTATTAAGCTCTGGCTGGCTCGCAGCCAAATGCAGAGGGTGCCCATGTCCAGTCATTTTCACCTGACCTTGGGTAAAGAAGCAGTTTTACTTATGCATATGAGGGAGGGGGCTTTCAAGGAACTGAAATATGAAAGCACCTAGGATCCTCTCCGCGTTTAGGTTAGTTCTCAAGGACCTCAGAGTCTGACTGATTTCAAAGCTATTACCTACATGTTTCTAACTTAAGTTGCTCCCAGAGACTTCTGGTTCTCTGCTTGAAGAGCCTCTTTTGTTCACCCAGGTAAGAGTAACTAAATGAGAAGCGATTTTTCTATCCCCAGAGATTACCTGATCAAGAAAGAATGATGAATGTTGTAAATATTTACCAAGTAAAAAGAAAAAAAAAACCACGATATAGAGAAGGGCCCCAGAAAGCTTTGAAAGCACTATCATTATTTAACAAATAATGAAACCAAGGATTCAGGGTAAGAAGGGATTTCTCTCAAATTCACAGGCCCAGCCAAAAGCAGAGCATATTTATCCAATGCTCATTGTACCGCGCTAGCTCTTACCGCCTATGAAACAGTGGTCTTCTGCCATCTTAAGCGCTGATTTAATTTGTCTGTGGTTACTTTAAGGGAACACACTAACAAAACAACTTCTAGAATTACCTTTAGGTTCTTTTCCATTCAGGTTGACTTGCAGGAAGATTCTCTTTGCCAGAGAGACCATTACACCTCCTCCCTCTTCAACTGCGAATACCTTCTCCAGCACAGAGATAACTCAGGAGAGACATCACCTGTCTGTTCTCCGCTCCCATTGGGTCAGAAGAGCAGGCCAGCCCACGCCCTGCCTACTGACTCCCCTTTCCTTCCCATCCTCGTACAGTGAAACGCTTTTCAAGTAGTGCTCTTTCAAATGTCTTCCTTCCAACAATTCTTCACTGTTGCCAAGTGCGTACAGCATATGGGGCCCACTGGCCAGTCCCTTTGTGATTTGCTGATTCTGGAGGAGCCTACTGTAGGGGCTAAAAAATACTGACACTTCTCCTCCCACCTTTGGAGTTCTTCTGGCTGGGCTAATTAATAGAGAGAGATCAATAGGAGAACATAAATGGTTAATGCATGCATCTGGAGAATTCACATAGGCATGATGATTCCATAAAAATTCCAAAGACAGTGAGACAACGTGGGAAATACAAGACATTCTGAGCAAAGGAGAAAGGGGGTGGGGAAACAGGGCGTTAGATTTCAGAAATGAGAATGGGTGATTTACAGGTAGTTGGGGCACAGCAGAATACACGTGGCTAGAACATTCTTACTAGGCAAGTCAGAAACCAGGGATATCGAGCTAACAGGTACCTGCTCAACGCTGTCTTGTCTACCTTACTTAATTCAAATTAGGCTAAGGAGGCATTTTAAGATCTCCTGCCTGAAGCAGGTTTCTCTGTCTGAATCTCTTGGGCAGGAAAGGGGGGAGGGTCAAAGGTTCTTCATGAGTCTCTTATTCATTAATAAACTGCTTAAAATCAATATCCCCAAAGCACAGCTTCAGGATGGCAGAATTTTCATCCCTTCACCACAATTTCTTTCTTTGCTGCTTCTCTTTCATCCTTCTGCTCATTCCTCTTGCCCTTGATACCCTTTTTGACCTTCTTAGAAATTCAGCTTGATGATTTTACAGGGTTGACGTAGTCTATGTGAGGCTTCTTACATAGCACAGTCTGCAATTCCTTCTACCCTCCCTGTCCTACTCACTCCATAAACACTGACCTCTTGGGGTTGTTCCAAAGACTCATGCTTTCATGTTGTCTCCTGTCTCTGGAATCTTCTCATATCTAGATTCTCTTGATTTACTCCTGAACTCACTAGCGTGGATGGAGCCTGAAGAATTTTGATGAAACTCTGTCTTCAGGTTTGTTATGACAGAGCTGTATTAGATGGTCCCTAACCTCTATCCCTGCCCACTGAGCCAACACCCCTTCTAGTTATGACACTGCTACTTACTTGCTATGAAAGGTGGAGTGTTTAAATATTCATTCATTCATTCATCCATTCACTCACTCATTCATTCATCCATTCATTGACCCAGCACACATATTTTGAACACTTATTCTTTGTTAGGAAGCTTACTGATGCCAGCTTAAGGAATCTGCAGGGGGCCTTCACAGAGAGGCCACGTGAGGTAACCTCCCTATTCCTGCAGAAGCCAGAGTGACTCATTCTAGAAAGGAAGCAGATTGTCTTAGCTAGAGCCTATGGGGTATAGAAGCACTCCTTATCTGCAGGAATAAGTCAGAACTAAAGGTACGGTTTGCAGAAGAGGAGACTGGGTGGGAAAGGAAGGAATGAAGTAGCAGACCTATGTTTTCACAAGTCCTTCCCGCAGCTGAGGGAGGCTGCATCCTGTGGTTGAAAATAGACAGTGGGACAGAAATAGCAGCACCTGCTTAAATCCACAGTATCACAACATAGGCTCCAAGATTGCAGAGACTTGTCTGCAGGTGAACGTGCTTGCCACTGGGGATTGCAGAAAACAGCAAGGCTGGCCCTTAACGTTAATTACCCAGGAGCCAGAATCCCTGTGTCTCTTCTTTCCCTCCTCATCACAGATGGGGTTGTCAGAGTTTTTACAACAGGAGGGAAGCCTTGGACAGGGAGGGCTTTGGCCTCAACTTGCTGTGTGATCTAGACAGGACTTTGATCCTTCGCAGGCCTCAGTTTCCCACCTATACAATCAAAGAGTTGGTCTCAAAATTTTACTTAAGTTCTAACAGGCTAAGCCTTACTATGTTTCTTGCTGCCTCTCCACATCCTGCACCATACCCACATTTTTTTTTCTTCTTTCCTTCCTCCTCAGTGTTATATCCATAGTCCCTCCTCACTGTTCTCCTTTCCAGGTGACTGCAGAAGCGTCAAGCATGTGTTCAGAGCACTAATGTTGTCCAGAGAGACAGTAACAGCAATGCCTGGGCTCCTGTCTCAGTCTGTGTGTGTTTTTTCCCTGTTCTGGGGACTTTCAGGTACAGAGGAAGCTGGCTCTGTGGTGGGGCCAGGTCCAGGGGCATTTTAGGGCTTTGTAAGGTTGCCATTTGACTCCAGAACTCCCTCAGTTGTGTCACTTCCCCCTCCCTCTTTCACTGTCCCTTCTTCTGCACATTTACTTCATATCAGACACTCCAGATCTTCCGCTCGCAAGCAGTTTTCTTCTGTTCTGTCCTTGTCATTCATGATCACTCTGCTCAGTAATTCGTGGCCATCATTTCTCTTCCAGGAAACCTCCTCTTCCAAGGACTACCTTCGTTCTTCACCGCGTGTTCTTCCCCTTTCCTCTGTCCTCTCTTGCATGCTTCCCCATCGTCTCATCTTCTGGAGGTCCTCCCTCCTGTCTCAGTCTCCTTTTCTCCTCCTTGACCCTGCATCCTCTCTTACACTGTTATTTCATTTCTGACTCTCATCATTCCTCCCTGCCCTCCTCACCTCTGTTCAGCATCTTAGTGGAATGGAAAGACCGTAGTCTTGGATGGAAGATGAACATGGGTGGGTTTACACTCAAAAGGTCTTGAGGAAATTGCCTAAATCTCAAATGCACAATTTACTCATCTTCAAAATCGGACAAGAAAAAGTGCTATGCACATCTCTTGTGTTGATAGGAGATGACCTCTTTGAAAAACCTAGTTCTTGAGAGATGAGAGCAAATACAGTGCCTTAAAAATAAACACTGGCTGATATAAGCATCGCCATCAACTACCTCATCCACAACAGCAACAACCAAATGCTAGTCTTTCTCCTACTTTCTTCTTTTCATTTCCGCAGTCTCTCTTCTAACTTGCAGTTTCTCTGGGACAAAGTTAAGTGTCCCTTAATATGTTCTCATAACCTCCTGAATGTCCCCTCTGATAGTTCATATCATACTGGTTTATATATACCTGTTTGAGCTTCCTTCTGTCTCCACGCGGAGCAGGGGCCCCATCTTGTTTGTACTATGTCTCTAGGGCCTGGGATAGTGCCATGTGTGTATGAAGTACCAGGGCCAGGACTAGGGTGAGACAAGTGATGTGCCTAGATCATAAAATATAAGAAAACCTCAGAGTTGTGCCTCTGTAATAGATACTTAGTAAAAAAGTATTCAGTGGCTTAGTGGGTTAATTCTTTCTGCCTCCTCCACCCTTACATTTGATCAATCACACCAGTCTTTCCTTTGTTCTCTCTTTTTTCTCGCTCTCTTCTATTAGCTCCTGTCTCCACCTATGATTTTCGCTGTCTGGTTCTGTCCCTTTAACAGCGTCAGTCTTCTCTTGCCCTGGCTCCCTATGCTCTTTCCCAGGCCCCTCCCCAGCCCTTGCTCTAGCTACCTGCTTGAATATAGCAAACTGTCTTCTCTCTGCCTCTTGCTTTATTGATTTATAATATATGGGGATATTTTCTCCATGGAGAGAGAGAATTTCTTTGATACTCCAAAAATCAGACTGGGCACAAAGCCATGGATAGCCTTTGTTTGATGTGGACAATTTTATTCCCATTCAATTCCCTAGGTTTTCAAACAGCTGTAGATCTCTGAACTTAAAACATGTGCGCTAGTTCATCCTCCTTCTCCTGAAAGTGCATGGGCATTTTGAAGTCTTTAACAACCTGTCCTGTACCTCACTGAACAGAAGTCGCATCATTAGTCGGGCTCTGAGTTCAGCCTGAAAAGGTAAAACTATTAAATTAAGAACAGATCTGGGTACAGGTTTTAAAGAAAAGTGAAAGGTACAAGCTAAAAACCAAACTACTTCCTTCTTCCTGTCACGTGTTTGGTGCACTCACTACTTTCGAAGGTCAAAACCTTTTTGAACACTTACATTTACCATTTGAGTTACATTCACCATTAGCTGAGTAATTCTTCTTTAATTAGGGTATCCTCCAAACTAAAATTGCCTTAGAGAATTTTAAAGATAAAGAATTTATCGAATAGGACACAGGTGGCCTTACAGATTCTAAAAACGGATGCATAAGTTTGTATGAACAATTTGTAGACAATGGGGTGAGCTATGTCTTGTAGACTATCTCTTCTTTTTGACGTCTTTTTGCCCCATGTTTCTGTGACTCTCCAGTGGTTTATCACATATTAGCTAACATGCTAGACTTGTGAAGTATGACACTGGACTCAATATTTGCCCTAACCACTTGGGTAAAAGGGGTTAAATTCAAGAAGATAAAAATATAGGTTCATGGAAAGACTCATACTTTGAAAACCTAATTTCTGCCTGGGGAAGAACAGGGCAGTGCAGAGCTGGGTAAGACCAGATAAAGAGGGAAGCAGGGCCCCCTTGGGTATAAGAAATGTCGAATATTTGGTAGAAGGCTAAGCTGCCATTGTAGCTACTCTGGAGAGAATTTTAGCAATATCTGACACAATGTTAAAATGCATGTATGACTGACCCCACATTCTTACCCCTAGGAACGTATTCTATGAATATATATGCACATGTAAGGAAAGACATTTATATAAGGTGAACATTAAAGCATTGTTGGAAGTAAGAAACATGACCAGAAATAACCTAAATGTGCACTAGCAGAAGAAATTATGTTACACACCATTCCTTGAAAATTCTTGTAGCTGCTAAAAAGAGTGATGCAAGGCCTAGTATTAATACCATGCAGTGCACGGTACCATTGTGATGTTTCTGATATGTCAACTTGGCTAGACTGAGTTTATGCTATGTTCTTGGTTGTGGAGAGCTAAAGGAATATTCTCTCAGGACACCTGGAGGATAGAACAGAAACTGCGGTGATTCTGTGGCATGCACAGATCTTCTCCCAGTTATTCAGTCAAACACTCATGTAGACGCTGCTGTGAAGCGACAGATGTGACTAGAGTCTCAATTCGGTTGGTTTTTAGGTAATCAGAGGGGAGCTTATCTGAGACCATACAAGATTGGATGCATGTAGGTGAATAAAGAAGATGTACATATATACAATGAAATACTACTTGACCACAAAAAAAGAAGGAAATCTTACCATTTGTGACAACATGGATGGACCTAGAGAGCATTATGCTAAATGAAATAAGTCAGACAAAGCAAGACAAATACCATATGATTTCACTTATGTATGGAATCTAAAGAACACATTGAACAAACAAAACCGATTTCACAGACACAGGGAACAGACTGGTGGTGGCCAGATGGGAGGGGATGGGAGGGCTGAGTGAGAAAGGTGAACAGATGAAGAAGTACAGGTCGGTAGTTACAGAGTAGTCACAGAGATGTAAAGTATAATTTAGGGAGTATATTTAATAATATTGTAATAACTTTGTATGGTACCAGGTGGGTACTATAATTATCTGGGGGATCACTTTATCAATTATATAATTGTCTAACCACTATGCTGTACACCTGAAACAAATATAAAATAATATTGAATGTCAACTGTAATTGAAAAATTAAAACAATTGAAAATAAATACATACTAAGAAGAAAGATTATCCAGGGTGGGCCTGGTTTAATCCATTGGAAGGCCTGTAGAGCCTTAAGCATCCCCAGAGACAGGCAGTCCAAATGGCCACTGGGTCTGTTTGCTAGCTGTCTGCAGCTGCTCTCTCTTCTCTTTAAATCTTCCTTCCTGACCACAGCCTGTGCGCCAGAAGTTTCGGCTTGTGACAGTGGGGTTCCCATCAGCTTGTGATTTTCACTTCCCGACTGCCCGTTGTACAGACCATGGACTTGGTTAGCCAGCTAGACTGCACGATTGCCTAAGTCAATTGCATAACATAAACATCTCTATACACATGTGTGTGTGTGTGTATCACATGGGTTTCTCCTGTCTGTTAAAACCCTGACTGATCCACTTTTAGTGTAAAAACATGAAATAAAAAAAATAACCCATATGTTTTAGATCTCTTCTCTGTTTCTGATAGGAAACACAGAAGTCATTAACAGCATTTCTCTCTGCAGATGGGGGCTGTGGGACTAGGAGACAGAAGCAATGGTGGGAGGAGATGTATTCCTACCTTTTATACTTAACCTTGTGTTGGAAGTTATTCAAAAGGTCACATTTAATTTGGTTTTGCTTTATTATGCTAAAAAGCATAGCATAAAATTTGCCCTCTTAAATATGTTTGAGTGTACAGTTGGGTAGTGTTACTGTTGTAAAACAGATATCCAGGACTTTTTTTTTAATCTCAAAAAACTAAAACTCTATAGCTTTTAATCAACAATTATCCCCCCTTTCCCCACTACCTCCAGCCCCTGGTAGCTTCACTTTCTAGTTCCGTGAACTGGACCACTTTAGATACCACCAATAGGTGGAACCCTTGTGGCCATGCTTAATTTTAATACCATGTTTGGAAGTGCTGCGAAAGCATAGTAGCTATCCGGTAATTCCTTTCCTCTCTAGGGGACATTCTCATGAGAACTGGTTGACTGGTCACTTGATTATTGGCTGTGTCCCTTAAACACAGACCTTATTTTATGCTCAACTTCCACTTTTCAATGAATATTCATTGACTGCCAAAAGTATGAGCTGGTAAGTTGGATACCTGAGCACGCGAGGATAAAAAAGGTGAAATAATACAATATTTATTGATCATGTTGGCTGTCTGTAGAGCCACTGAGATAACAGATGTAACATGGACACCCCAGTTGTGGCACTGTTATCAGTAAGAGTGAAAATGAAATCCCGTGTAGAGCCCAAGAAAGGCAGTTCCCATCTCTCCCTGCAAATCTGTCGAGTGAATGTGGGGAGGCCCTCCCACCACTTCCTGTGGACTGCGGAGATGGGCTCCTAAACTCTGTGAGCTGCACTGATTGGAGGCATGTACTGTTGTATAAATACAACCCACTGAGGTGCACAGTTTACTGAAGAGAAAAAGAAAGGTGCAGGTGTGCCCAACATGCTAGAGCCTGGTTTATTTTTTATTGCATTTAACTTAACCCTAGTTTTCTGGGCAACTGAAGAACATGGAAATTTCCCTTTATCTCTTCTCCTTCTTATATCTGGGTAGGCTAATATTACTGCTATCAAAATGTTAAAATTGCCCTGGCTGGCGTAGCTCAGTGGATTGAGCCTGGGCTGTGAACCACAGTGTCGCAGGTTCGATTCCCAGTGAGGGCACATGCCTGGGTTGCAGGCCACGGCCCCCAGCAACCGCACACTGATGTTTCTCTCTCTCTCTCTCTCTCTCTTTCTCCCTCCCTTCCCTCTCTAAAAAATAAATAAAATATTAAAAAATGTTAAAATTATGAATGAAAATTTTAGCCATTTATTGAGAACTCTGTCATATACTGTTCTAGTCATTTATGTGTATGGATCAATTTAACCATCACAAAACCTGTATGAAATAGGTTGATGACATTATTCCCATTCTTCTGATTAAGGAACCAAGGTTTACAGCGGTTACTGACTGTGCCTATGGCCATGCAGAGCCTGGGTTCATTGTTACTGCGGGCACTGCCCTCCTAATTGTCTTGGGCAAGGGGGTACGGAGATGAAGAAAATCCAGCCCCTGCCCTTGAAGACAAGTGGAAGGCAGTGAATGCAAACAATGACTTGTAATTCAAGGCAAGATGGCATAAGGGTCCCAAGAGGCATGCAAGCAAAAGAAAGCAGAGCAGGGACGTTCAGGCTCTTGCTGACCCTGTATGTCAGAAGTCACATGTGCTTACAACAAAGCTGGCACCATTCGGAACAGATGTCCTCTTGGCAAACACTGAGCGTTTATAAATTGCGCTATATATACACAAGCAGACTTTGGAAGCTTTGTTTGAAAGCGTGCTTTGGAACCTCCTCACCCTCTCATGTCAATCCTAGCATCGCTTCATTTCCCTGGCCCCTAGCTCACATGGAGTAGTTAATGAATAAATATTAATAAAAAGCTCGTCATGAATAGTACGTGTTTTGGAATCCACAGGACCTGGGTTCAAATACTGCTCCATGAGAAAGTTACTTAACTTCTTCAGTACCTAGCATCCTTGTCTGTAAAAAGGGAATTTATAGTGACATACAAACCTTATGAGGTTGTTTTGATGATGAAATGGGAAACTAAAAAGAGAAAAAGAAAAAACGATTAACATCATGGCTGGCAATAATAAATACAGAGTAATAGGTGCTATGATTCGTTCTTAATAAATGACCCCAAAACATTCGAAGGATTAAGCCCACAGATTCCCCCGCAAAAGACTACTTTGTAAAACTTCACTCCACTGTGTGGATGAACCGAGGTACATATGTTAGATACTGAGTCACGTTTCCTTAAAATTTTGTGCTTGAAGTGAAAAACATATGGGCTATCTATATTTGGGATAAAAGCAGAGAAGGAAGGTCTGTTTTGTGTAATTCCCTTATACCTTCAGGGAGAGAGTGGTCTAGCAAGCGAAATGGTGTTTTTGTAAACTTTGAACCAAATAACAAACCTGAACTAATCCAAGCTTCTCTACACCCAGGGAGTGTGGCAAGCCTGGATGTCACCTTCCCAGATCCTGGAATTTCAGCGCTGACAAGTTAATTCCGGTCACCCCCAAGCCATACACACTTTCCAGCTGTGGGCATTGTATTCATTTGAACCCTTTGCTCAATCACTGATACAGAAGGGGGCTGTGAGTTCGCCAGCAGATGATTTCTGAATTGGGGATGAGGAACATACATCCACATGCAAATCAACTCAGCTTCCTAGCAATTTCCTCTCTGCCTTCCCCTCCCAGATGCAAGCTGGAGTCTGGAAGCTACTTGAACATTACGGCTGTTACAGAACCAAGCTATAATTTTCAGGCTAATGGAAGACGTATTGGCAAAAGTTGACATTAAGTGGAACTAATTGCACTGTAACTGCTAAATAACTAAGAAATAAGTACTCTGTAATTTATGGTTCAGTGTGGACTATTCAGTAACTTTGGAGCTCTCTTCGTATAGCAAGGAGTTAAGTGATGCATGAGCTGCCAAACTTTCCGCCATTTAGGGGGCCCTAGAAACTGAAGGGGGTGCGTGGCACAAACATGCAAGGCTGCAGTTTACAAAGGCAACCTGCCCTCCTTTGTGAATAATGCTTCACTCCAGCTCTCAGTGGGTGAGAATTGTGCCTGGTGGAGTCTTGGCTGAGAGTCCACTGCAGGTTGAAATCCCAAACATACTTAAGGAGTATGTCTTTTATGCTATGATTCTGCTAATGGATGGACATTCTGCCATGAACAAAATAAATTAAAGGAGAAAGTAAGGGCAAGTGATGAGGCATAAAGAAAATTACTCTCATCTGGATGACAGCTCTCATGTCTAGTTAGGCTATGTACAAATTTTAGTCCTTCCAAATCATCCTCTGAGCGACAAACCTAATACAGGACTTCATTAATTTTTCATTAACTACTGCAATCATCTTCTAACTGATATCCCTGTCGCCCATTCTTCTTTTCCACCTCCCCCAAACTGTGTCTCCAGTCCGGTTCCTCACAGTTACCACTTATTCCTCCAAAACCAAGAATGTACTCAGGCCACTTCCTCTGCTTCAACTCCTTAAATGACCTTTTGTTATCAAAAACAGTATTTTTATAAAGCTGTGATCCATGCAACACTAGTGACATGAAAGTGACACTAGTGATCCAGCAAGTGACATGAAAGGCACTTCTGAAAAAATTTACTTAGTTAAGTGTGTTTTAGGAATGCTGAATACTGTATCCCCTCTTAGAAAGTCACATCTGAAGGCTCTAAGTGTTACAGCACAGGTAAAACTGATTGAGTTTTGCACAATTTTGGACTGCAGGAATTTGTGTGTGTGTGTGTGTGTGTGTGTGTGTGTGTTTGTGCATCTGCCTGAGTGTGTGGTACCTCTCTTTCAGCACTAGAGCTCCGTGTAGCCAAGTATTCTCTGGAAAGCAACTTTGAGAAATACTGGTTCCTGATTTAGATCCTAGTATGTTCTTCTTTAATGATGTAACTGGTAACCATTCTTTTAGACAATCCACACTGTCCCCATGAAAATTTTTCCATCCCGTCCAACCAAACTTAATTATTCCTTGAGGTTACTGTAGTGGTCTGCTATTTCGTAATCATTCGTCCTCTCCATCTAAGTCAGGACTTGGGCACTATGGACTTCTTGGACCTAATAATTCTTGCTGTAGGGGCTGTCCAGGGTGCTGAAGGATATTTAAAAGCACCCCTGGCCTTTATTACTAGGTACCTGGGGTACAAACGTCCCTTTCCACCTCCAGTTATGATCATTTAAATGTCTCCAGATATTATCAAATGTCCTCGGGGCATAACGTCACCCCTTGTGGAGAATCAGTGATCTATGGGCTGTGAGGTGGTGGAGTCCAGAAGGTTTATCTCCTTGTTCCTGGATCTCCTCACCTAATACCCATGATTCACTGTTTGTAAATATTTAGTAAGCAGTTACTATCCCCTCAAATCTTTGATCAACTACAGCAACCCAAACAATAAATAAATTTATTTATTCAAAAGTAGTTCTCTGCATGTATCATTATAGTAATTTAATCATTTAATTATTGTCTTCCAATCATATTTCCAAAAACTTACCTGTTTTGAGATTTTTTTTAAAAAAATCAAAGAAATAGAAAAAGTAAAACTAGAAAAAAAAGTAAAACTGTTAGTTAGTATGGTAAGTAGTAGTTTGGGCAAAATATTAGCTGATCATAATGCCTGTGTGTTTCGGGTTTTTACATTTGCCAAGTTATCAATACTTTCTTACTTTCAGTTGCTTCATCTATAAAATAGATGCATTTTTATTTATTCTATCAGTCACAAATCGTTCCTCTGATGGCAAATTAAAGTACATATTTTAGAAAGACTGAAAATTCTAGAATACTCACAAAAGGTGGTTATAATCTTTTATTCAACATGTCTGAGGATTAGAGTATGCTACCCCTTATAAATTAATTTTTCTCCAAATAACTAAAACATAAGTATCAAAAGAACAAAAAATTGTTTTTAAACTTTAATTTGACATTTTAGTAGCATCTGTAAGTTATTTTACTAATTTTCTTTTAAAAGAGTAATTGCAACACATTTGCGCATAATGAACTATTACTTCCTGAAACAGATCATCATCATTATGAACACTTATGTACATACTGAATCATTGCAACCTCGCTCTAGAAAATTCAGAATGTTTCAACTCTGCTATCATTGTCTGGTTCTATTTGTTTTGTGTCACTTCTTACTTTCTCCCATCAGTTACACTACCCTGAGCTGTCCCTCTTGCTGCTTTCATTGTGTCTTTGCCTAAAACTATCTTCAAAATGTGCTGACCCTATTTACCTCCTATCACAATGAAGCACAGAGACATGAATATATTCCATTTACTTAAAAGCAGAGTGAGAATAAATAGGATCTGAAGATCTTCTTTCCTATGAAGAAAATGTGTGGGCATTACTGCATAGGTGTTGTGATACCAGTTTTTAACTGCTCAGAAATCTTTTATTAGTCCTCTCTTTTTAAAGCACCAGGCTGTATTATTATAAAGAAATTACATTGTGGTTTGGGGCCACCAGACAAGGGAGGGATAATGCAACATTCTGTGTGTAGATGGAGGGAGGAAGAGTGAATGGGGGTGGGGAAGGATGGAAAAGATGAAAGCACGAAAGGATGAAAAAATGAAGTATTAGACTAGAGAGGAGGCAAGAGAAGGAGATTCGGAATAATGCTAATCCTCCCCCATGGAGGATGGACTTGTTCCACCTGCATTATGATGATGTGGTAGAAAAACATTCTTCAGAGGAGGAATCCTTCTGTAAAGCTGTTCCTCATATGCAGTTCTAGCCTAACACTTTTTAGTCAAGCTAATACTTGGCACATGAAGTAATGGTTACCTTGAAAAGTGAATGCTGGCATTCACATGTAAGAGACTTTTCCTGGCACAGAGCCCCTCTTTAGAAGACACTGATTTTTCCCCTGGGGGAGGCTAAAAAAGGCAGACTGGAGTTCTTAGTTCTCCCCTTCTTCGGGATTAGGCTTCTGCTAATGAACTCCAGGTATTATCTCCTCCAGTAGATTCTCCCTCTGCTTGTAGAAGCAGAGAGTTACTAGTACTTTTATGGAGCAGAGAGTTAGTAGGAATTTCATCCTCTTTACATTTTTGATGTGTACTGTTGGAATTCCTTGACAAAATTTGCACACACTTTTCCAGTCTGAGTCCCAAATCTTTGTTTTTCAGGATTTTGATCTGTAGAAATGGAGTAATATCTTACTCAATGCTTCTTGAATTTGAATGCAAATAGGGACCACTTTGGGATTTTGTTAAAATGTAGGTTCTAATTCAGTATGTCTGGGACATGGCCCAAGACTCTGCATTTTTATCATGGCACTCAATTTATAAGGTTATGTATAGAAGAGGTGAGGATTTCTGGTGATGGATAGTCCAACAGAACACCCAGAGCACAGCTGAAAAGACATGATGGATAGTTCTTCTTTTAAGTAAAAAGGTTTGGGAGTTTGAAAATCTGGGTTCTAGTCCTGTAACTGGGTAAATACCCCTTGAGTCACCACTTTCTGCCACATAGGGTAGGGATGACTGCCTATCTCACAAGAGTTAAATCAGAAAATGTATGTAAATGTCCTGTCATAGATGCTGGCTCATGATAAGCAATCAGCACACAAAAGATGTTTTATTATATTGTTACAAAGCACAAGGTATAGATACTAGTGTCACCTGCATTTTGCACAACTTGTGTGTTTCACGATGGCTTCTTATTGGATCCAGAGACTCAACAAAAAGGAAGAGAGAAAGTAATGAAAGAGACTGTTGCTGTGATAAATGGAAACTTACTACTTGTAATTGCAATGAAAGACATTTGTATCTAAAATGACAATGGAAAGTAATTTGAGGATGTATATACCCCAATTCCCATTTATTTTCAATACAATAAGAAACAAAAGATTTTTACACCAATTAGAGTTATGGAGCTTATAAATCCATATGCATTTTATTTATTCAGAATGGTTCAACCTGAATTGAGTTGAAGTCTCCTTTGGTGTCACCTAAGAAGGAAAAGTCTTGCTACAGAAATTAGGAGTGTCAATCACACTGGATGGAGGAAGGAGAGTATGGAGAGGCTGTGGACAGAGCAATGCTTACCTTTATCAAAACGGATCATCATCTACTGCTCATGGTTTTGTTTTTTATTTTCCCTCCATATGGCCTCTTCCTGGATATCACCTTTTAGTCAGAATCTTTAAAAGTAGCTCTTGCTACTGCAGGCAGTATATAAATGTATCCTCTGGAGCAGGGATTGGTAAACTACGGCCGGAGGGCCACATCTGCCCTCTGCCTGTTTGAGTAAGCATAGTTTCATTGGAACTCAGCCATGTTCATTCATTTACATACTATCTATGGCTGCTTTCACACTGCACAGTGAAGTTGAAGAGTTTGGAGAGAGACTATATGGATTGCAAAGTCTAAAATATTTACTATCAAGCCCTCTGCAGAAAAAAGTTTACTTAAATTGGCTCTAGAGGAATATAAATCTAACATATAGCCTACTATATGTCATGGACTTCATTCATGTTATTTTAATCAAAAACACTTCATAAAAATTTCTTCAATGACTTTCATTCGCCAGAAAGTGTTTTAGATGCAGCAGTAGTCAGTAGGACTCGGTTGCTGCCAACTTGCATTATGGAAGTGGGTGAAGTGTTGATGCCTACTAATGTGAATGGTGAGAGGCTATGGGCTCACTTAGGGTATTTAATTGATGGGGTTGTGGAACACAACACAACTTTGAGATAAATGCTATCATCCCCTCTTTAACAACAAAGATATTGAGACTCAGAGGAGTTGAGAAAATTGCCCAAAGTACATAATAACCATCAAAGCTGTGATTCAAATATATATATCATACACACACACACACACACACACACACACACACACACATATATATATTAGAATCCTGTGATCACTACCCAACCAACATTGTGCTTCTACAGTTTGTCTCAGGAGTGTTGTCTCTCTAGTATCTTACCTTACCTCTCATTTTTTTCTGCCTTATCCCATTCTCTGGCTTCAGGAAAATTTCTATCATTCCAACCATCTTTCTGGTACATTACCATCCTTAACTCTATTTTCTCTTTGGACTGTGCCTCCCTGGTGCCTGGCCTCCGACCTTATGTTCTCTCCAACACCTTTTGTGCCTTGATGTGAAGTTTCTAATGATCCCTGGCTCTGCTCTGACCCCATTTTTTCTACTCTCAGCATTTTCTCACTATTCCTGATTGAAACAATCCATGATCCCCCATCAGTGAATCATTTTGGATCAACGATAAACACACATCGAACGACTTCCATCAGTCTCTCTTTGGGACACGGATGGATACCGCTGATTATCAATCTTGTCTACTTTGGCAGTTCCACAAGGAATGGTACACTAGAACATCACAAGAAAATTGCCTGTGCATGGGATCAGTAAACCTGGGCTTAGGTCCTACCACGGAGTGTCCTTTTCTCACTTGTAAATTTCAGATTTTCACAGGCATCTTACAGACTTACTGTGAAGTTAAAACGAGCCACGTTTTGGGATGGCACTTTGTGTAAACACAGGTACTTGTATATATTCAGGGTGATGATATTAATGTTGACTTTACTGTTAGGTATGGTGTAAGTGCATTAAGCTGTCATGCTAGTTATTTAATATTTCAATACGATAAAGAGAAAAAAACCTCCTAATGGAAGATTAGAAGCAAACTATCAGCACAAAGCACTGTTTCAGGAGAAAACAAAAGCAGAGCATAATGTGGGAGAGCCAAACACCATAGCATCGTAGGACTTCTCATCTGTGGAACACCAGGCACAAAGCAGAACCCACACTCATGCCAAGCTCTCTCCTGAGGACCTAGAAATAGCCTCTCTCTAGCTCAAAGGAACTAAATGTTTCCTCTTAATGAATATGTTATTGTTTATAAAATCTAAGGTGTTTTAGAAATACAGTAGTTTCCTATTATCTGTGGTCTCGCTTTCTGTGATTTCAGTTACCCATGGCAACCAGGGTCCAAAAATATTAGATGGAAAATTCCAGAAATAAACGGTTTGTACATTTTAAATTGTGTGTTGTTCTGAGGAGCATCATGAAATCTCACACGGCGCCACTCCCTTCTGCCCAGGATGTGAATCATCACTTTTTCCAGCATATCCGCCTGGCATACACCCCCTGCCTGTTAGTCACGTAGTAGCCGTCTTGGTTATCAGACCAACTGTTTGGGTACCACAGCACTTGTGTTCAAGTAGCATTTATTTTACTTGATAATGGCCCAGAGCCCATCACATAACTTTTGTTCCAGGTACTATTAGAATTGTTCTTTTTTATTTTTAGTGTTGTTTGTTACGTGGCATAACCTAGCCCGTTCGAATAAATCAAGCAAATCATAGATGAAGACAATTCAAAGCCTCGCCTGCAGAAGCGTTTGCTTTGGCAAAAGCAGAAGAAAGCCTCCTGTTCTGGATCTCTGAGCCACACTGAGAATAAGTCACATTGCTTATTGACTCCCCAAATTCCTAAAACTTTGGTTAATAGAGACGACAGACATACCTCAGAGTTTATGCTCAGGTCTTCTTAATTAGTACTTTGCCATTTGTAGCACGAACTCAAACTTAGACTTGTCAGCAAAGAAAATGACATGCAAAAGAGAAGGGATGGAGCGGAGGAAGAGCGCAAGTTAATGGGGATTTTTAAGTCTGATCAGCACACGAGGCGGGTTTCCGTTTTACGTGTCATATTTGGCAGCCGCAGGTAGCGCTGTAACTGAAGCTGGATTTCTTTGTGACAAAGGGAAATAAAACCAATGCTATAAAAATGCACCTGCCCCTCTTGCCACCAAACGAAATGAAGCTAGACAGACTAATTCAAAGCTCTTTTTGGATTTAACAACCTGGTTGGGCTTTTAAGTTAAATTGGGACAGAGGTCAAGAAGAATGTTGCATTTTCATCTTCTTTTGAAGTTCCCCTGAGAAAAACCTATAATGCTAAAAGAGGGCAAAGCACACACACACACAGACCCCCTAAGACATAAAGAGAGATTCATTACTCATAGAAATAAGCAGAGAGAGAGGACTGAGAAAACAAAGACAAGTTTTGAACATTGAAACCAGAAAGGCAATGGACCAACTCTCACTTGAATGCATTTTCTAGATGTGAAGAGAAAACAATACAGAGGGAGTGTTCGGAAATTAGAGACAATATATCAGCACTGATATGGAAAGAGAGAGGGGTCTAACACTTTCTGAACACCTCCTATGTGACAGGAATCTCATACAAGCCTATGAGCCTCATTTTCCCAGAAACTTTTATAAAATACTTGCTTGTTGATGGATATCTGCTTAGAATTTTACATGTATCACGTCATTTAATTTTAATGACAACTCAGAGTAGATTATCTCTATTTTCAGGTGAGGAAGGATGAATTTCAGAAAAGTTAAGTAAACTGTTAACAGCCATCTAGTCCACCAGCCAGCACGTTGGGAATGTTACAATTTGAGTCCTAAACTGGCTGCATCAAACCTCAGGCAATTCCCGCAATGCCAGACCGTCTCCTGGAGACTTTCTGGTCTCTTTGTCCTGAGCAGAAAGCCAAGCTCTGCCGCAGCAACCCCCTGCTAACGTACCAGCAATCCCGGGGCTAAGAATCCTCGTGAAAAGCTGAATTCTGTGGGATGTTCTTCTTTGAATTGGAATAGAATCAACGTTCTTGCATCTTCTACTCATCGCCACTCACAGAGCCTTGTAAAGCAACACAGGACAACAGTCATTTTAAGATGGGAAATAGC
The DNA here is from genome assembly GCF_019186645.2 of Phyllostomus hastatus. NCBI lineage: Eukaryota > Metazoa > Chordata > Mammalia > Chiroptera > Phyllostomidae > Phyllostomus > Phyllostomus hastatus. The sequence continues at coordinate 64,931,513 of NW_025333857.1, read as the reverse complement.
AATTTAGTTGCTATTCAGACTTCACTGGGATATTTGCTGACCCCTTAAATCATTAGTTCAATGTTCCTTTAAATGTGGCGGCTGTAAAGGGACCACTCTGTGTTTTCTGGAGAGAAATGTGCCAATTTAGCCCTTCATCATTCTCGGAGTACAGTGTTCAGGTCTTCAAGCTTCACCATAAAATTCATAAAAACAAATTCTCTATCACTTAAGACTTCTCTGTTTATAACCATTTGCATTTCCCAATTGCCAGAGAAGTGATACAAGCTGCGGTGAAAAAAAAATGGCATTTCACTGACATGCAGTGGACAATAAAATGACATAATTATGTCTAACGTGCATGAATATTTTAGAACTGTGCACAGAGCATGTTAAATAAATACCTTAAAATTCTGCAACTGTAGCAAGGTTTGGATTCCCTTATTTCCCTCTTCTGCTATTGACTCTTTAAAGAAATTTTGTCAGTAGAAGCAGGAGGGCTAGTCCTTACATTTAGTCATCTATCTTGTTTCTGTTACTCTCTGAGGAGCTCAATGCATTTAACCCTTTGATACCCACAGATTATTTATGAAACACATGTTTTAACTTATAAATTTATACATTCTCAGTTAGAGAAAACACACTTATTGTTTAATGGGTGTACATAGAAAACAGAGACTTTTCTTTTTTTAAAGAATATTCTTTCATTGTGCATCTCATGACCATCGTACCCTAAGGGGCATATCTACGCTTTCAGTTCTTTGGCAGAGGGCCATGAGTGCGACCCTCAGTAAGTCTGGTCATTAATAAATTTATGGAATTCCAATCTGCTATAGAAGAGATTGTTAAATGGTGGGCAGGATGCCTGCGAATTTCTAAGATTCAGTAACTTTCAAAACAATGGAAGTTGGGCACTGTAAAATTATCAATAACTGCTGAATGGTTATCCATTGTCTCTCGAATATAATCACACACATTTTGGCAACATTTACAAGGTCTAGGACAAACTGGCCTCTGCCTGTGTCTTTGCCCCAACCGGTCTCACACTTGTTCCTGCCACATCGTCCCTGTTGGCCTTATTTCAGATTTCCAAACGAGCTGATCTTTTGCACATCAGAGGCTTTGCACAGGCTACTCTCTCAGCTTGGAATGCTTTCTCCCCACACTCGGTTAACTTCCTCACTCACGAATTCTCACTTAAACGTCACTCTTCCGGAGATGCCTTCCCTGCCTGTCCCCAGCACAACACCAAGCACCCAGCAGGTCCTCAGTAACGACGAGCTGAATTATTAAACAATTACCACCCACAATGTGCATGATCTTTGCTTGACTAAATGAGAGACAAAAAAAAATGGGACATGCTGTTGAAGAAGCTTTCCATTAAGGCTAAAACCAAAAAGGGTCTTAGCTTGTTTTGATGAAGTAATTATAATTATTGGACGTATTTAACATAACATTTTCTTTGTGTGAGGAGGGGGTAACTTCTCATCTTATAAAATATTAGGGTAATACCAGAAGAGGTTTGGATACATGTCAATGAGCATGAGAATACATGTCCCCTCATCCAAGAGATGTAGAGTACATTTGTGTTTATGACTAAGTTCATACCTAACTGCTGCTGATACTTGGAATAGAGCCACGGTGGGATGGTCAGGCCTATTTTCATTATCTCAGTGGATGAGGAAGAAGTAATTATGTGAATTTGTGTGTACTTCATCAAAGAGATGGGATGTGGAAGAGACAGATAGGATGCAATTTTGCTGAATTCTTGTCTCTGGACCTTTCTTTATTACTTATACATCACTCAAGAGGAAGGGCAGTGCCTATTACCCAGAGTTACCCAGAGTGGCAAAGAAGAAGGTACGTTTTTATGATGGGAATGGCCATAACCTCAAAGGATGGCTGCCAGACCAGGGATGTAAGTTCAGAGGACAGATCATATTGATCAACCAGAAAAGCCCTACCTTATACCTTAAAGTAAAGGTCGTCATTCTGCAGTTGTAAGAAAAGCACATGTAGAATGACATAGCATGAGCTCATGCCCGTGATCAAGCCAGGGTTGGTATGTTATACTGGGCAATGAACAACCACCAAGTTTCAGAGTCTGAAAATAACAGAGGTTTATTTATTTTTTCACACCACACCATTTCAAGTCAGAAGGATGCTCTGCTTATTATAGTCATTGAGGGTCCCCGGCTGATGGAGGCCACCTACCTACAGATGCTTCCAGGATCACTACAACACTGCAGCATCTGACACTGCCCTGATAAATAATGCTTCCACTTCAAAGTGACACAGAACCTATCTGTTCACATTTTTGGGGAGGTCAAATTGAGTTATATGACATTGCCTAACCTGAAAAAGTAGGGAAGAGTGATTTTCCATGTGCCAAGAAGGGGAAAATCTAGAATATTTTTAAGAGATCGAATACCTATTCCAATCTGCCTCTTTAATGGCAAGTATTTTTTTTCTTTCTCCTGCCTGTAAAGCATATTAATTCTCATACCACTAGGAGAGATAATTCAAGAGCTCAGCTCAAGAACTTAAGACAACTCATCCAGTCATTGTGATCAGCTTGAAGTCCAGACCCCTGAGTGGTTCTCTGTTGCCTCTTCAAGTCCCGAGGTAGTTCTCTTTAGTTCTCTTTAATGCACTGAACTCAGAAGACATGTTATCAGCCAACATACAATAGAAGAACATGAGTAGGATTACCACAATAAACACTCCCAATCATACATGAAGGAGGCACAACAGTTGTTCTATTGCAGTTCTGAAATCCTACCAGAGAAATGTGACGAGGTCCCCTCTGGGAGTGAAAGATATTCCCAGATTATTGTCACATTTTGCTCCCATTCTTTTGTTTTCTGTGGTCAATGGTCCTCTCATGGTCCATTTCCTGTTCCTGGAAATGAGATTCTTCTATTTCCTTCAACTTCCTTGGCCACATCAAAAAGTGGGCAATGAAAATATGCCCCATTTAGTAGCTAAGCATCTTTCTCAGCCTTTTTTTCTGCTTAGAAGTTTAAGAGCCCTAGTGTTATTGTTGTTTTTTTTTTAATTTCAAACAGTCATAGACTATTTGTGATTTATTTGCTGTGCCACTCACTTAAATGTTAATAGCTCTCATATCTCTTTGAATCCCATCATTTCTGTATGCCAGTACCACTCTCACTATTCGTTTCGAGATATGTTTCTTAGATTTGTTGTACTTTTGCTTGCCTCTCCTCTCCCTCCACCCCCTGCCATTTTAATCACAACAACTTTAACTTACAAATCTTCCATGGGCAAGGCAAGATTATATAGTCTTTTTTTACCATGAGCCATTTTATGCAGTTGAATGCATTTACTGGATACCAAGCTTTTAATTATACCTTTCCTCTGTAACACCTGATCCACTCTGAGATTTTACAATGGTTATGATAGCCATTCCTTTCATTTGATCCTGGCTGCCAGTCTAAGTGTTCTTTGGCCTTTGTTATATAGTCAATGACTATCTCAATATCTTTTCATAGATTGGGGCAAAAAACAGTTTCCCCTCTTAATCCTTCAAGTTCTTAGATTCCTTGACTCCCATATTATTTTGTATTTCTCTTGTATTTGGAAGTGGTTCTTTAGAATATATTCTCTTGTATTTAGAGTTGGCTCTTTTATAAACTCATCTCTTTCTTGTAGTATCTTGACAAATGTTTTCAAAAATACACACATCATGTACAAAATCACATTAGGGTTATGAGGAGGAGGAAGAGGACAACCAGTAAATCTCGGTGCCTTCAAATGAGTCTAATGTGGATCAAAGGGACTCTCAACTCACCGTAGTCTCTCAGGGTCCAGGTGGATACAGGTACCTCCTGGACATAGGCTTTCACTGTCACTGTGGAAATGGCCATAGACCATAATAATTAAAGTGTGGTCTGTCTTGTAAAATATCCATCAGGGGGAATACAAAATACTTCTGTTCATATTCCATTAGCACATTCCATGACCTTGTTCACTTTGTGGAAGCAAAGAAGCACAATACTAAGAGGTGGCTCTCAGAAAGGGAATGAGAAGAAATATCTGGTGACCAATCCTAATAATCACAACACTCTACATTGATGAAGAATATTAAGGAAAATTTCCCTCTCTCTCCACCCCTCTTTCTCCCTCTCTCCCCTCAACTTACTAGTCAAGACCACTTGATTTAGAGGGCTGTCCAACTGAGAAACTTATGTGCCTGTTTTCTGCTTTGTTGGAATGCACCAGTGTCTATTCAGGTGAGACTGTGGGAACTGGCCACTAGCTAGAAAACATCTCTTTACTCCCATCTCAAGTCTTGGGTTCAGGGTGCAGTGTGATTTGGTAAATTAAATTGCTGAATTGTGCATGCTGTCACAAGGCACAATCCAAAATAAGGGTGTGAGACAGATCTATAACTATAGCTATGACCTGACTAATGGTTCTTCTGGCCATGACCATGATTGTGACTCTTGTAGTTATGTGATCTTGAATACATTATTAAACCATTCAATGTCTCAATGTCCTCATCTTTAAGATAGCATGATCAATTACACATACTGATCGAGGTTTTATCTTTTAAAATGTCTTTTAAAAACATCTTTAAGATAGTTATTAGATACTAGTGGTGCCAATTATTATATTAATAATTATCAGTGTTTTCAATAATAATACAAACATTATTGTCATTATTATTTGTTGGCCTTGCAGAGTAATGAGGAAAATTCATGTGAGTAAATGGAAGGAAAGATTAACATCACCCTTAAATTATTCTACCCCCTCCATTTATGAATCAGCAGAAAACTTTTTCTAGGATCAACAGTCTTGGAGGGAATCCCTTTGCTTGCACAGAGAGCTAGAATTTTCCCATATACTATTGGTAGGGGTGGTATCCACTTTTTCTGGCCCCAATTCCAACATAAAATATTTAGTATATACAAGGACTTTATAACAGTGATGGCTGTTCATTATAATATATAACAAGTTCTTGAAAGAGGCATTTTAGCTGTGGATAAAGCTGGGGATAGCCTCCTATCTGAAATGGGTTCTGTTGAAGTTTTTTTGGAAACAAAATGAATAGCTCATCTTTCAGGGCCCAGCACAGATGTTAACATCCTCTGGAAAATCTCCCATGATTTCAAAGTTATCACATCCTTATTTATCAGGGAAGCACAGGAAGCTGGTGGTTCAGAGCATGGCAGCTGCACCGGACCACCTCGGCTCACATGCAGCTCTGCCAGTCACTCTCTGTGTGGGCTTGGGCACGTTACTGAACCTGTGCTCCTTCCTGTGTTTTCTCAGCTCTATACCAGTTAGCACTGTGTTTTCTGTCTCACAGAGTTTTTGTAAGAACTAAATATTATTTTAAATGTATAACATTTAGAATAATATCTGACATATGATATGTACCCCAAAACTATTTGCGATTTTTAATAGCATGGCTCCTCAAATATAGTATAATTTATATATCTGTTTTCTATACTCAAACTGTGACTACCTTGGCATTGGAGAAAGGTGTCATTTAGCATTCCTACAAAATCATATCCACAAGAATAATAGTGATAGTGATAAGTAGCATTAATAAAACCACACCGCAGCCTGAGCATTCTTAGGTGATTTATACACAGCATCTAATTCAATCTTGTTAATCTTGTTAATTTTGAAGAAACTGAGGCTTAGGTAATTTAAGACCCTTGTCCAGAGAAAAAGACATAGTGCCTGGTAGTGAACCTAGGTCTGTACGGTTGTAAATCCGATGCTCTTAACCACTAGGCTCGATTATTCTGCAGTATGCAAACTGCTGCTTTGAATTCTCAGCCTCTAGCACAGCATTCACACTTAGTGAGCATTCCATAAATGTTTGTAGAATTAAATGGGCTCTTAGTTTTGGGGAATGGTGATTAAATGTGATTGCTTATAATGAATTACTTGGCTATACGGAACAGACTTTAAAGAGTTCTTCCTCTATTTGCATCTCATACTATAGGTATTTTTTTTCCCATCTAAAATTCTAATCCATCGCTATGCCTCCTCTCCTTAAAACCTTTGATTGCTTTCAATTTCTTACCAGATAAAATCCAAACTCTTAGTGTGGAGTGGTAGCTTTCCACAGTCTCTTTTCTCCCCTGTTTCCCTCGTGTTCAGCTTGAACATAAGGCTGCTTGGAGAGAATAAAAATGGTTAGCATGTGTTCAATGTCAGCCCCTGGTTTCAGCTTGTTAAATAAATTGCCTCATTTAATCCTCAAATACCTAATCTGGGGAATAGGTATTAGTGTTATTTCTGGCTTCTACTCTTATTTTAAAGACAACTGGATTAACTTGAACAAGGTCACAATGCTAGTAAATGGGGAGTGAAAATTTAACTCACGGGATCCTATCCTCTGAACCCCACAAACAGGACATAAAGCGATACTGTCCTGGGTGGACTGGTTGGAAGTTGGGAAAACTCCCCTGATGAGATAGGGTCAAAGAAGAATCTGGTCATGCATAAGAATTCATCAGGTGGAGAAGACAGAATTTTATTTAGAGTGGGCCATGTGTGAAGGCTTAGGAGGAGGAGGAGAGGAGGAAGAGAAAGAGAAGGAAAGGTACCAGAGAGAGACCAAGTCTTTAGAACAATGGCTATCATATTGAAGCCACCCAATATATTTTTTAATTATTTTTTTCTCCCTAATATTTATCTCTTGATCAAAACATAAACAAGCACATGTAATATACATGCCCATAGTAGACAATAACCTGTTTAACAATTTCAGTGTGTCGTTTAAAGGGTCTGAATCCACAGTAGTTTGAAATGGAAACCTGCTGTGATGCTGTGTGCTCTTTTTTATTCGATGAAATCATCCGAGTCATCTTTCTCCGTGTCTTTCCAACACTCCAGCCTCTGTGATCTCGCAGCCGCCACTTTCACCTCTCGTCCCTTCCAGTGCTGGCTCCCTTCCTGACATCCCCTTCCATTTATGCTCGCTCCACTGAGACAGAAAGACGCAAACCCAGTTCCAGCAGAAAGCACAAATATGGAACTAGAACAACATTTCTGTTAAACAGATTGAGTGTTGCAAGGCCTGGGAGTTCAGAACGCATCTATTCAACCAGGCTTTTTGCTAAATTAAAATGTACTGAAGCCAGGTCAGCAGAATTCAGCGACATTGGACCTTCCACGGGAATGGGAAAAGTGCATTGCGAGACAGCAGCCCTCAGGGGGTGGTTTTGATCGAAAGTTTTATTTCTGCCTTTGTTTTATGTACACATCATGTAAGTGCATTTAGCATTATTAATCCTATTTCAAAGTTGATCAGCCAAAACTTACCAACAGCAACTGTTTTCTCACAGCAATAGGGACCACTCACTGAGCATCAGCACCTTGTAGGTTTGCAGCGGGAGCTTGTAACCCTGAACACCTCCGGGTCCCCATGGAGAGCGTCCTGCAGGAACCCCTGGCTTCTTACAAAAGCCTTTCTCCAGAGCCCTCAGGGCGTCCTCTCCCACCAGAGCAGGAGGCCACAAAGCCCCTCATTGTTATTGTTATCATGTTAATTGTTACCTGTTAACTACCCAATACCCACAGAGGTAAAAGAAGTTTGCATCTATTCCTTTTACCTTTTATCCAGTCCCAGGGGTTTCCCTCCTCCCTACTTTGCCTTCTCCCCCCTCCCTAATGTATCACCAGCGAATTTCCTGTAACCTCCTTACATCTTCTCCTTGGACTGTAATGTGTAAAATAAGGTGCAAAACTGCCATTCTCCAGGGCATTTTCCCAATCTGTTGAGATTTTGTTTCCCAGCAGTTATCAGTTTGGCACAAATAAACTCACAAAAATTCCAAAAATAAAGAACTTTTTTTCTAAGACTCTCTCATAGAAAAGTGAGTCATTGACCGTTAGGTAGCAGACATTAGTCTATAGGTCTGTGTTTCTCAGTTATTTAGAGGTGATTTATTTACAATTTAGTAAATACTGGGAATGCACTCTGTTCCTCCCTCTACACCCAGTGATTCTGTGGAGCAGTGACTGTGGGTCACCTCCTACTTCACCTGAGGTCATCACTTGCCCCTGGATGCTATTCCAGGCCCTGAGGAGCGTGGGGGAGTATAGCAGTGGGTGTGGCGAGTCCATTTAACCTGTCATTACACTAAAACACTTTGTTCAAAAATTTTAACGTAGGCGTGGAAATGGGTGGGAGGTGGGAAGAGCTGGGGGGTTGGGCTGGGGTGGGAGGAAAAGGCAGAAAACTGTACTTGAACAATAATTAAAATAAATTAATTAAAAAAATTTTAATGTATTATTTTACTTTAAACTAGCTGATTCCTCAATCTATTTTTCCCTTGAGTCAGAATTAAAGCTAATGTGCTTAGAAATAATATATAAATGTTAATTCACATATATAGTCATAATAGCACATGCATAAAGTCCTAATATACACACAATATATATACATACTTCTTAAAGTTATGATGCAGATGAAATTATGTATGTATACATGTGTTATATATAGGTTGTACCATGAATATAACTTTAAATATGAATTTATGAATAGGAATATAATTTATGAATATGAATTTTGAACATTATAAGGTATAATAACTTTAACAAAAAATATAGTTATATTTTTACAAAGGTCACTGCTTAAGCTGAGATATGAGGGAAATTGTTCACAATTGTGTAGCCAGTCAACTAACATTGAAACCCAAGTTTGTCTAAGTTAATTCAAAGCTTATGCTCATAACCAAGTAAATCGCTTCTTAACAGTTACTTGACAAGTTTTCAAAGCCTGGCTGAACTCTTTAAGGGTATGCAAAGTGGATCTAAGTTCTGACTGCTACTTATTTTCTATGTGATTTGCTAACCATGAGATCTTGTGTAAATTCTAGTGCAGCAGGAAACAAAGCGAAAAGAATAACAGCTATGGAAAGCCTCGGTAATGAAGGTGCACAATGCATCAGTGGGGAACTTAGTTTAATAGAATAAAGGATTTTGGAGGAGCAGGGGTAGAAGGCATCCTGGACAAAGTGTCAAGACACAAGGCTAGAAACTCAGACTAGAACTTGACTGCGAAGGGCTTTGAATTTCACTTAAAGATCACTAGACATTGTATTACTTGGCTAGTAGTATATAATATTAACACAATTAATATTATTTTTGGTATTATTTGTCCAATACTCTGTTAGGTTTCTATACATTATCTCTAATTTTAAAATCTACTCTTATATATAGGTATAATTGTTCTCACATCATTAACATGGAAACTGAGGGTCAGAGGGGATCAGAACTTTTTTAAAGAATTACTGAAGATCTGATATGGGAGTAATCTTTTAAAAATACTTTTGATTTTTATTGTTGTTCAAGTACAATGTTCTGACTTGAAGTACAATTTCCCTCCAACCCCTCCCCACCACCGCAGCCTTCCCCACCTCCCTCCCCAGATATGAGAGCAATCTTATCTTGATTTGAGGATGTGAAGAAATGACTTCATGGAAACTGAGACATTTGTGGTCAACCTTGAAAAACTGGAAGCAATTGAACGTAACATTATGAAAAAGCATTTGTAGGCTGGGAACAACCTATGAGGAGGTATGGGAATAGAAAAATATTAAGGCTCCTGAGACTTTGGAGAGGCAGCAATCTAATACCTACCCCTGAAATTTCTTTGTAAGGTGAATTGCAAGAAGAAATCTTGTTTGAACATATTCTCCTGAATCTATATGCATTTCTTCTTTCCACCTTGAGGTACTGGCTCTGTGGTGGAATGCTGACGAAGTTTTCCTATTACTGAGTTAGATGAGCATCTTAAAAAACAGCTGTATCTTTATCAAAAAATAACATATTAATTTCTCACCAGTCTTGGAACTCATGTAAAATGTATGTGCTGATTTTTAATTTTCTTTAGTGCAGGGGGCATGCCGTAGTTGAGGTGCGGGTGTGGAAGGGAGGGAATTTGTAGCATAATTAGTTAAGTCACGCAGACCCATGCATGGAGTGACCTTGCTTGCATGCCAAACTTCAGGCGGAACAATAATGAGAAGGTAGCAGAACTAATCAATTTGGAACAGTGCCCACTCCCTCCATCACTTGGGCCACTTAGAATGCAGACGGTATCCTGAGCTTTTCCTCAAGCTTGCCCTTTGAACACAGATACAATGCTTTCTCTTACATAACTGCACAGAAAATGTAGGTTTGCTATCTGACTAAAAAACAGAGTGAGTCCCCATGCTAATGTAACCATTTCTCCTCTTGATACCCTTTTTCTCTTCTTCCAAGTCTCCTTTTTCAGATCTTATGGAATATTTAGGGCATCTTACCAAACCCAACTCTGTACCCTTGGAGATCCCCATTATCCGACAGTTTTTATGTGTCCTTTTCATAGAACATTTGCATGGTCTCTCTGAATGAGAACCACATTGCCCTGACCTTCATTTTGTCATCTATGAAATGAAAACAAAACAGTTAGGGTTTTTGTGAAGATTAAAGGGGGATGCGTGCATAACGCACTTACCCATGTTATTCGTGACCATGTTCTAACCCTCTTCCCCAACACAGCTGCTTTTGAAATGTGACTTTAGCACATGTGCATCTTAGGCAAGTTTCTCAGTGGTTCTGAGCCTCAATTTTGCCTTTCATAAAATAAAAATAAATGTCTATCTTGAAATTACTGTGAAGATTAACTGAAACAATATCCATGATATAAATGTTTAGTCAGTTGTTAACTGATCTCTGTAATTTCTACAGATCTTTACAGAGTACATATTAGTTGTACAGTGTGAGAATCTTAGGGATTGAAAAATAATTGAATAATCATAAATTCAGGCCAAAGGTCTAGAGTTTGGTGGTTTCTTTTAATATATGCTGTCCCATTTGGGTTGTAGTTGAGTGTATTTATCACCCACAGGGGTGCTTTGTCGTCTGCTCCAAGGAAAGAAACCCAGGAGATTCTGCGTCTCCTGATTTTCTGGAACCAGGAGGTGTAAGAGGTTCTGAATTCCTGATAGCTGGCATCAAGAGGCTCCAGCCAGAGGCCCTGCTCAACCATGGCCAGACAGCTCCTGCGATAAACACGATTGTTTATCAGACCTGCTAAGAATGGGAATTCGATTACAGATAGAGAAGCTTCTCTGCTTCAAGCCTTTCAATCCATGACATTTCTAGATAGGGCAAAGTTTTACATCAAAGTAAAAGCACAAAGTGCTGCTGTTTGCCACTAACAGTTGGAGCAGTAGCCCATGGAGTGTCAAATAGGGTCATGGACAAAAGCCTTTTAGAGCATAACACAGTCTTTGATAGAGGAGTTTTGGTACTTATACATTCTCTAAAACACACACACACACACACACACACACACACACACACACACACACACACTTCTGGATTATGTCTCCAGCATGAACAAGTAACAAGATACGCTTCTTGATTTGTAATTTTTTGGACTACCTTGTGCTCTTCTGCAAATTTTAGGGACACTGCTGAGCTTTGAGAGGCCAAGAACCCTCCTAAACACTAACAGAGGAATATATTTGGAGACAAATGAATCATCATGTCCAGTAGCTTGGGGAGAAAGAAACCAGGACACATTGAGCTTCTACTGGGCTATTCTTTTAAAAAACCATTTTATTTATTTATTTTTAGAGAGAGGAGATGGGAGGGAGAAAGAGAGGAAGAGAAATGTCTCTTTAGGAGAGAAATGTTGATTGGTTGCCTCTCACATGCCCCCATCTGGGGACCTGGCCTGCAACCCAGGTGTGTGCTCTGACTAAGAATTGAACCAGCAACCTTGCAGTTTGTGGGATGATGTCCCATCCACTTAGCCACACCAGTCAGGGCTCTACTAGGCTATTCTGCATTGGGTTATAGGTCAGATTATTGCCTTTCATATTTATTTTATGTGACCCTCAGAATTCCATGAGGTCAGAATATTTTGGGACATCTTATACATGACTTTCCAAATGCTCAAAACAAGGTTAATAATGATTTGGCTCCTTGGGATTTGCTGGCCAAGCATAAAAAGGCAATGTGCATCAGATGCATTTTCTAAGGGAGGCAGTTTCGCTAATTGGAAGACCCTTTGTTTAGCTAAATAACTTTGATGACATTGGATAAGCACTGTTGCAAGTGGGAGCTAGTTCAGAGTTGAATTATGGTGTCTCATAAAGGAAAGAAGAATTCAAAATGCTTAGAGAAAAATACTGAAGAGAAGAGCTCTAAGTCCATTAGAAAAGTTTTTTTCCCATCCATTAAAAGGAAGAAAACAGAACTCCTGGTGCCAAGAGGGGCCAGGGATTTTGGGAGGATTGCTAAATTGCTTGCTTAGAGATGTGTGATGTCCTTTTTATCCTGTGATATTTTAAATAAAATATGTGTTGCTCACCAAACCTCTGGTGCAAGTGACTTAGTCAAAAGATTTTAAAGAGGAATAGGTTTCTGAATTTATCGGGATGCAGGATAAGCCTTGAAAAAGCACTTGCACTTATGAAATGCAAAATGAACCATAAAAGAGAACTCACATTTATGTCACAGAACTGACATGTGGCCTTTACATGAGAGACATATTCTTACTGCAGAGCACTGATTAAGAAAAAAATTAAGACTTATCAAAATATGTTGAGTTTAATGGGATTAAAGATGAAAGAAACTGTGGGATGTAAGGAAAAGGATGTAAGTCAAGAATTCAACACAAGAACAAAAAGGACATTATTTAAACACCAGCAGAGGTTTTTCTTTCTTTATCAGTGCAATGAGATTTTTGCATGATATGCTTTCAAAGACATCATTCAGTTTGTGCATTCTTTATTTCTATAGCCACTTCAATTTGTCTCAGACGGGGTAAAGCCACTATCCTTAAGGTACTTTCCAGTGTGGTAAGCAAGACATTTGAACCTCTTATTCTGCGGAAGCCACTATGCTCCATATTTCCAGTATGAGTCAGAATTCTTGTCTTGGTAGATCAGTTCCTTGGTTCCTGGGGCTATCACCAAAGATTTAACAGGCAGACCAGGTTATACTCTGTGACATCATTAACACAAGATAAGCAGTGTACACTCAACTTCTACCATGCTGCCTCCCAGTTCTCAGCAGTGTTGCCACAAAACAGTGAGACCCATGAGCAGGGTTTTAGCATGAGAAATAATACCCAAAGTTCTGTCTGCAAAAAAAGTCTTGCTATTTTAACTGACTGTACATTTTATCTGATCATTCAGCAAATATACTTTGAGAAACTAGTACAAGCCAGGTCTTACGTGAGATGCCTGAACTCTAAGAATGAAGAAGACATAAATTATCTTTGGCCCTGTTTCAGTGGTAGAGACAGGCAAGAAATCCAACAATTGTAATTCTTGCTATGGTAAGTAGTGTGGTGGGCAAGTGCAACATGGTATGAGACCATAGAGAAGAGAACCCAATCCAAATGTGGGGATCAGAGAGTCCTTCCCAGAGGATGTAAAGTCTAACTAAGTAGACACCTAAAAGATAACTATGACTTAGCCACACATGGAGAGCAGAGAAGACACTTCCAGACAGGGAAGTCATCTTCCGGTTGTCTGAAGGATAGATGAGAACACTGGGCAATGTTAAGGAGATCACTTGGATACATACAGGGCTGGCGAGAAGTACTGAGAGAGAAAACTAGAGACGTGGGCAGTGGCCAACTCGTCTAGTCCCTGGAAGCCATTTGAAGATTTTGAACCCTATCCTATAGTCAGTAGGGGGTAACTGAAGGGTTTAAGCAATGAGAGATATAATCAAATAGACATTTTTAAAGACTCACCCTTCCTGGACTTTGAAAACATGTTTTGGATGGCAGCAACAATGAAGCAGCAAGATGAGAGATGATGACACATGGATCAGAGAGGCAGCAGTGAGAGTGGAGAGAAATGGACACTTGGAGTATATAAAGGACATCTATTTTGACTGAGATGTAATCTTTTAAATTACTCTCTTGATACTGTTTTTCTGATCTGTTCTGTATTTTCTGGATGTTGTTGCTTAAATACATGACATGTTACTAACCAATAAGTTGATAACATCTTTCAATGACTTCTCAGTGTGAAATATTACTTACCTCTCTTTTATCTCAATCATCCAATTAATGTGTTGATATTTTCACCCATTTCTTCATTCCTTTTTTTCAAATGTGCAGTTGTTGAGTATCACATGCCAGGTACAGATCGAGACACAGAAGACCTAACACTGAAGTGATAGAGACCTTATTTTAATGGAGCTTATAGTCCATAAGTATTGCAGACAAAAACAAAGTACCTACATAGATGAAAAAATGTTACCTCAGATAGTTGTAAGTGCTACCACAGGGGGTGGTGAGATGACGCAGACACTGGCCTGCAGTGTCTGCAGCGTTATGGATGAGATGAGACATTCACATGGTCTACCGAGTCCTGTGGAGGAAAAGGGATGGCATGGCTGCTCTCTCAAGGGAAGAGAATCTCAGAGTGGCCTAGCCACTCTCTCAAGAAGAGACCGCCCCAACCCTTGCCTTGACAGGCTTTTATTGGGCTCATTTTGCACAAGAAAACAGGTATAGCTCATTAATCATTATCAGGCAGTAAGAATCAAACATACAAAGAACTCCGAGGGCCTATTTTGAGTCAGGGTCAGATAGCTAAAGAGCTACAAAACTTTGAGGAACAAACTCATTTTTCCTTGGGCACTTATCATTTAATTGAGAGCCTTCTAAACAAAGCAGGTTTCACAGGATTTTATATATTCTTTCTTAGGTCTGATTGCCCTAGGGAACCCGCCCTTTCCAGCACAGGGCAGCACCCACCACCAGCATTGTTTCAGGCTTAAGTCAGGCAGGGGAAGAAAGGCAGACAAGAGATTAGGAGACTTCTTGCAGACAGAATGAGGATTCAGGCTATGTCAAAGCCGAAGGGCGAGGGTCCATCACCCCTTTTTGCTATAGGCCCCCAAGTCCTTCCCTGGGGCCTCCTCATGATCGTGCCTGTCTTAGGTCGTTACCCCATTGGGGAATCTTACTGGTCATTCGCTAAGCAATCAGGCATTAGGGGCCAGTTATGGATGAAGTAAAAGGAGCAGAAGCTGCACTCCTGCCAGGGCGATAAGCTTTGTCTCCTTAGTGGCTTATGGTCCCAAGGTTGCTCACTCAGCCTTAGCCATAGCGGGGTTACAGCTTCTGAAACCAGGCAGGGAGGTTCCCAACATCTCCACCTTTTTTGTTTGTAAAATCAACTGTAGTTGTTAAACCTGTGAAACCTACTATTTGATGTTCCTGAATGCAACCTTAAGAAATAACCTCTATATATATCATAAAGCACAAATCAGGATTAAGACAAAGAGGCACCCGAGGGCTGCCATGACCCAAACTCGTAAATTCAGTTCATTAAAAAATGTAGCAAATGCAAGGGAATGACAAGAGTAACAGGTCTGGTTACATTTCAGTCTTTGGGAGAATTAGCACAGACTTCAGGAAGTTACTTTAAAGATAATGCAGCAAGCACAAGTCACGAAGCAGCCCGGGTACAATGCAGGTCTGATTTTCCACGGGAGAACTTCTTCACAGGTGTGGTCCTGTGTGCGGACTCACCCCCCACTGGTTTTCCACGTGGGTGTTGGGGTATGTTTCCACATCCCATGAAGCAGCTCCCTACAGTGAGGTAGCATAGCTAGAAGTGGCCACTTGTCATTTGGGGATCAGGAAAGGTCTCTCTGAGAGATAGTATTTGAGCTGAGACTTGAGTTCTGAGAAACTCATGTAAACATTTGGGTGAAGGGTGTTCTGAGAGAAGGAGCCATAAGAAATAATACCTTAACACGAGACATCTCTCCTGACCACCTCATTTAACATCACAACCTAGCACTTCTTGCCACTTAAGCCTGACTCCATTTATACCCCTCTACTTTCTCTTTTTTGTAAAGGACTTGTCACTTCCTAAATGCTATGCATTTTACATTTTCATCTGCTTTATTGTTGGTTGTCTAACTTCCCTGATTGGAATGTAAGTTTTAAGAGGTTGGGGAGATTTATATTATGTTCACTGGTATATCCCCAACACTTAGAAGAGTTCCTGGCACACACATGGTACTCAAACATTTTTTGAGTGAATGCATGAAAGAGAGATTACTAAGTGGTGAGGAGCAGAAATAAGAACAATGTGGTTGGAGCTTCGTGAATGTAGGGAATGAAGGTGGGATATGCAATAGGTATGGGAAAATAAATCATGCAGAGCTGTGTAGACCAGAGCAAAGAGTTCCACTCTTATTTTCCAAACCCTCTATTAGAGGGTTTCAAGTAGAGAAATGAAGAGATTGGATTTGCATTTTAAACATATTACTCTGGGTGCTGTGTGGAAAATGAACTTTCAGCGTGAGGAAGGAGTAGAAGCAGAGGGATCTGCTGGGGAGCGAAGACTTCAGTGACTCATTTCCTCAGCCTTAATGGATTGCTCAGTGTTCACTATCCTTCAAGTACAGTTTGCATTAGCTTTACAGTAATGGGTTATGGGGAATCTGCCAAGTTCCTTTCCTCTGGCATGGCCAGAGGTAACAACAGCCTGGAGCAGGGAGCAGAGCTAATCTGAGGGAGCATTTTTTATGCCAAGAAAGCATAAACATACTTCAGAGATGCAGCCTTGATTAAAAATACATGGACACTCTGTGGATCTAAGCTGAAGACATATGGCCTTTGATTGCCTGGCATTTTCAATTCATACAAGAACATTATGGTGCTGCATTATGGATGAGGAGACACATTTCACTCTCTTAAATGGAGGGACGTTATGTGCTTTTCCCTTCCCCTCCCCATCCTCCATCGCCCCCCACCCCTTAGTCAGAGATTGAACTGTTCAATTACGTCCTGATTAACTGTACTTCCAATTTTGTCATAGGAGTGCTTTCCAGAGCCTGGGAGCTAGCTATGTCCCAAAGACGAGGAAGTGTCCAAGTCACCAGCTCCGCTCGCTGGCAAGTTCCCTGCACGTCTCCTTCACCATCCGCCTGCAGCACTCCGATCTTGGACAGGTGAGTTAACTAACTTTTATATGAAGCACCTGCCACATGAACTTTCTCTACGTTTTTCAGTTAAGACTCACTGAAATATTCTGATGCCTTCTTCACCTCGAGGAGCAAGACAACATGTTTAAGGAAACAGGCTCCATCATAAAACAAATAAAAAGACAAACCAACAAAAAAGACCTAAGTTTGAATCCTGAATTTATCCAAAACTAGGTATGAGATCCTGGATCAAGTTAGTTGATGTATTTGATTCCACATTTATTTTCTGTGAAGGGGATACTTATGGTATCTTTTTGGGTGGATATTATGAAGTCATGCCATGAAATAACATTATATCAAGTGCTTACCACAGTGCCAGGGGCAGAATAACTACCTCAAACATTTTGGCTCCTTTCATTGCTTCAATGTTTCAATATGTGCTCCACGCATGTTAGGTGCTCAATTAATGTTTTCCTTAAATGCACCACTTAAGGGAAGTCATGACGCAGTACTGAACTGAACTGTAGATGCCAGCTCAGTTCCTCCTCTTGGTCTGTGATGGCCTTGTGGATCACATCAAGCTGAAGCATGGCTCCTCTCTCCTTCTCTACTTGGATTCATGCATCCCTTGTGCCTTTGTTCACAATGGCACGAGAGTTCATACCAGCACCGTTGAAGCCAAACTGCCTGTGTTTACATTTGGGCCAAAACACATACTAGCTGTGAGACCTTACAGAAGTTGCAGAAGCAGCTTGAACTCTGGTTTCTTCATTTAGAAAAAGAGAATAATGGTGCCACTGCCATTTGGGTTGCTGTGAATATTAAGTGGATTAATGTAAGTGATACGTAAGTATCATTATCATTATCATCATCATTGGTTATTTTGCTCTCTGGTAGCTCTCTATATAGACTTGAAGACAAGTGGCATATCTTATACACATTTGTATTCCCTCTTTTAAAATCCTTGCATTTCTAATATATGTGTAAAATTCTCGAGATAACACCAGGCATGTTCTGTTATCCATGACTAATTGAGTCAGGCTTAGGGTAACTAGCCCTGCTGGATTCCCTGGGATTGTCCTAGAATTGGAACTGAAAACCTTGTATGCTGCAAGATCCCTCAATCATGAGCAAAATGAATTAGTTAGTCACCCTGGCAGACTAGAGAAGATTAGAGCTTACAAATTGACCTGTTAAAGGACAGGGCATGGGAGGACAGTGACAATTAGATGCAAATGCAGAAGAGATGACAAGCATTTGTCTATTAGAAAAACAAGATGTGTAAGGGTTATAGTAATAGCAAACTATATGCTAGGCAAAACCTTGACCCTAGAAATATAAAGCAGATCATCAGATTTGTCCTCAAAAAGATAGAGGAAGTGGGTAACAATGCATATTAAACATTGCATCCTTACGTATATGAAATTATGCCTGTATTTCTATAAACTCATCAAACCAAACCGATCAAAATATTACTTTAGTGTATGTTGTGTGCCAAGTTTCTACTGTGCACTGTACATGATCTCATTTATTTTCTTTAAGAATCCAATGTCATACTTACTAGAATACCTGTTTTATAGACCAGAATCTCTAGAGGTAAGACCCAAGTATCAGTTTCTGTTTTTTTAAGATTTTATTTATTTATTTTCAGACAGAGGGGAAGGGAGGAAGAAAGAAGGGGAGAAAAACATTGATGTGTCAGAGATACATTGATCAGTTGCCTCTCACATGCCCCCAACTGGGTACCTGGCCAGCAACACAGACATGTGCACTGACTGGGCATCAAACTGGTGACCTTTCTGTTCACAGGCCAGTGCTCAAGCCACTGAGCCACACCAAGGGCACAAGGATCAGTTTCTTTTAAAGGTCCTTATGTGATTCCAGTGTGTACCCTCCCACAAGCTTAATTAATCTGGAGTGCAGCATAGGCACTGCAATTTTTTAAATACTTCATGATATAATAGGTTGAAAAGCATCCTCCCAAAATGTAAGTTTCCTTGGAATCCCAGAATGTAACCATATTTGGAAATGAAGTCTTTGTAGATAAAAAGATGAGATGTAAATGGTTTGCTATGCAAATGTTAAAGACGAGGCCCTGTTGGATTAGGGTGTGCTCTAAATCCCACGAATGATATCTTTGTAAGAAGAGAGGACACACTGAGATACCTACACAGGTAAGACCTCTATGAGACAATGGAGCCAAGGATTACCACGTGTCACCAAAGCTAAGCCAAGGCAAGGAAGAAGTCTATCCTAGAGTCTTCGGAGGGAGCATGGCCTTGGCAACACTTTGAATGGAAACTTCTGGCCTTCAGAAGAGTGAGAAAATACATTTTCAATACTTTGGGATGCCCAGTTTGTGGAAAATAGTTATGCAAACTAACATAACAGGTAACTCTGATGTGCAGCCACATTGGAGAACTACTGTTGTAGGTAGTTTAACGCCACATCCCATGAGGCCATCTTGACTTGGACTCCTTTATTAAGGTCATGAATATGCTTCACAATCTCTCTCACAGTTGTCTTCAAAAGGGTAGAATTCTTACATAACAATGAAAGGAAACAGAGAGGTTTCTATGTTGGATTTTTTTTTTTTACATTAGCTACTTTTTACTGATCTCTTAGGACCCTCCTCGGGCAACAAGGGCACTCACATTTCAGGAGTCACGTACCCAATCCAGGTCTGTCTCTACAGATATGCTCCCTTCTCTTTAGAAATATTCCCTCTGTGAGAATTCCAAAGAGAAGATTTTCAAAGAGAAAAGCACAATCATTACTGTTGAGACACTGTTGCTGAAACTTATTAGCTTGTGACTCATACTCCTGAAAGGAGCTAATACCTTAATTTCATATTTCTCTGCTCAAATGCAGACCAAGGCGTAAACCGAAATGAAACTTTACACTAATGGCTTCTTAATTATACCCATCTAAAAGCAATTACCTGGGTTTTAGCAGATACAAAGTTAGGGTTGATGGGACCAGCAGATGAGAAATAACATGAAAGGTCATCTACAGATCAGTGAAGAGAAGATAAAATACAGTGAGGGGGGGGGAATCCAGAGGTGAGTAAAGACTTGATAAATTTCTAATAATAGTGCTTCCTGATTTCTAAAACAAGGTTGTCCCTTTCTCGCCTGTTACAAGTGAAGCCAAAAGAAAAATGTTTTATTTTAAGGTAGACACTGACTAGATGTGATTCTCTGATACCTGAATACAATTACTTTATGCCGTATTTGGAGCCAAAATTTACTAAATTGTAGTGATTAAATATCTTGGTGTATTATCCTTAAAAAGTGGCATATATAGCATGAGTTCAGTTTGCAAAATTGCACAGTAATTTGTCCGTGTGTGCAGGCAAAGAAGGATATTCACCACAACGTTCAGCTGTCTTCTTCAAGTGGGAGATTTTGGTGGTTTATGCCATTTGCCCTTCTATTTTGTTCGCATTATTTTCAAAGATTGCGGGTAAAAGGAAAGTACTAAAAATAAAAACTAGATATACATGAACCAATCTAGTGGAAACAAAGGCAAGTTTACTTGATTGTATTTATCTCCATTACAAACTGAACTTACGTGAAGTCCAGGAGCGGGCTTGGTACCCTTCTCAGCGTACATCAGGGTCTCAAACTGAGACCCACAGCGCAGAATCCATCCCACGGGAGTCTGTTCTGTTTGGGTCTGCATGAACACTGAACATTTCAACATTTCACTGCCTTTCAGTGAAGGACATATTCTTTGATTTAATTTGCTACATTTATTGCTAATAACATAACTCGCTAATTTATTCTTTCTCCTCTGTCTCTTTCTGTCTCCATCTTTCTCTGTCTCACATATACACACACAGCCTATGTAACTTATTTCTTTTAATTTGCCTAACAATTTGTGAACTTGAATTTGCACAGGTGGAGTCTTGCTGTCTAGTCTCCTCTTGGAGTAAAATTAATGTGTACCTAAATAAAGCAGTCTTTGAAAACAGTGAGTGATAAGACTCCAAGTCCTCAAAGATTTCCCTACTTTTTGTCTCATTCTTTAATCATTTGAATCACCAGTTGATTTAGGATCCCTACTTTTTCTCAAATACTGATATCGTATGTTCTCTGTGGCCAGTTACCAATTATAGATTAAACATCATGAGCTCAATTTTAGTCATTGAGTCATTATTGATGTCCATTTAGAAACCTGCATTTTTGCAATGTTTCCAGATTCAGTGAAGGAGGAAGAGCAGTTTCCAGTCAGATAAAATTCCATGCCCAATTACAGTGTTTACACTCACTTTCATTTTTGCGGCCAAATTCAAAAGGCAAGAAAACATTTCTGTCAACAACAAAATTAAAAACAAAACTAACATCTATTAGTCATTTCCTCTATTTCCCTGCTCTGTTGGTTGCTATGTCAATGATAATTCGCTTTAATTTCCATAAGAATCCTCTGCAGCAACTATAACTCTAATTTTATAAAGGGGGACACTGACACTCACTGAGATAAATAAGTTTCTGAAATTTGCAGCTTTAAGGGCTAGCAACCAATCAGCAACCTGAATTCGTCGGAGAGCAGAGCATGACCCATTGTCCTAGAGAGATCTCCGGACCAGATCCCCAGTCCACAGGGTGCTGGAGCCTGCTGGCTCTGGCTTAGGGGAGGGGGCTGTGCGCACGCACTCCTCAGTCCACAGATGTCATGTTTGTTGCTTGAAGGCAGCCACCGTGGGAGTATCGACATGCTTGAAATTGGCATCTGCTGAAAATCAGGGCTTTTTATCTTCCAAAGAAAGTCACATGTTAAATATTTACTGGCACACACCCTGGCTGGTTTGGCTCAGTGGATTGAGCGCCAGCCTGCAAACTGAAAGGTGGCTGGTTCAGTTCCCCGTCGGGGCACATGCCAGGATTGCTAGCCAGGTCCCGGGCTGGGGGCGTATCTCTCACACATGGATGTTTCACTTCGCTCCCTCTCTTTCTTCCTCCCTTCCCCTCTCTCTAAAAATAAATAAATAAAATCTTTAAAAAACCTGTTTACTGGCATACCCCTGCTCCTAAAGAAGATGAAGGTTCTTCTCATTATTTTCTTTCCCTGTTTTTTTTCCAATATGTGTATGCATGCATTTATTTATTTTTATCGCATTTTTCCATTACTGTTTATCAATCACCCTTATTCCCCTCTCCCCCTACAATCACCACGTTGTTGTCCGTGTCCATTATTTGTCAGGCATGTGGTTGGTACCAGAGAGAAAAATGGTACTAAGCTGACCCCCAATGCAGAAATGCACAGATCAGTGAAACTGGACATGGAAGAAAACTAAAAAAATCACAGTATCCAAAAGTACAAAGTCAAAAAGTAAAATGTTGCCTCACTCTGGAAGAAAGAAAGTAGGGACTGGGGATTTTATAAGTAAATTAGAGTTAGGAGGTAAAATTCTAATAAGCATTATTCAATTAGATCCTGCTTATTTAATTCTTTAACTTTCAAGTTCTAGAAAATGCAACTCAAAGGGACAAAAGCAATAAAAAGCCTTTTTTCTCATTGACTTTTGGTCTTTTATTTGTTTGTTACCATGATATGTACTAAGGACAATGAAGTAGCTTTTCTCTCTGTTCGGAATGAATATTCTCCTCCCTTAATAGTCATATCTAGTCTTTTATTTCCGTTTGATCTGTTAATTCTGAATAAACAGGATTTCCTCAGAAATGCATTTCATGTATTTAAGTGATTCCTAATCCCATACTTTGTGTTATGTTTGAATTGCTTCCCCCCAAAAAAGATGTTCAAGTCTGAACTCCCGGTTCCTCAGAATGTGACTTTATCTGGAAGTAGGATTTTTGCAGCTATAACTAATTTATTTGAGATGAGGTCGTTAGAGTGGGCCCTAATTCACTACGGCTTTATCAAAAGGAGAAATGTGGGCATAGACAGATACACACAGAAAGAAGACAATGTAAAGATACAGGAGGGAATGCCATGTGAAGATGAAGCAGAAATCAATGCATCTACAATGCTGGTAATTCCCAGGAAACCCCCAGAATCTGAGAGAGAGAGAGGCACGGAGCAGATTCTTTCTCACGGCCCTTGGAAGGCACCGTCCTGCTCACACCTTGATATGAGGCCAGAACTGGGAGACAACAAAGGTCTGTGACTTAAGACCCCCAGTTGGTGGTACTTAATTATGCCAGCCTTAGGAAATCAATACTCTCTTTTAATTTATCATTCTGTCCTGTTGTTTACTTATTTATTAGTTTTACTCTCTGTGTCCTCACACTGGAGTCCTGGGATGTCTTGTTCAAAGTTGTCCTTGGTTCTACACCACTGGCTGCCACATAATAAATACTCAGTGAATGCTTTTGGAAACAGTGAGTGGAAGATTACTGACTCACGTAGTTTAAGAAAAAGCTAGAAGTATAATTTTAGGTGATATTTGATCAAGCAATTTGATGAAGTCACCAATACCTGTATCCTCTTCTCTTCTCTTCTCTTCTCTTCTCTTCTCTTCTCTCTTCTCTCCCCCACTCGCCTCCCCCCCGTCTCTCTCTGTCTCTCTCTCTGATTGTGGTGTCAGCTTCATCCTACGTCCAAGTTCTCTAGAAGAAATCAAATAAGCCTTAGCCATCCCACACTTTATCAGTCAGGATTCTCAGTCATAAGCAATGTGAGTAACACTAAAAGAAATCCCCTAAAGTGAGAGCTTCAAATTATTCTGGGTGGAAAGATAGGCATTTGCTCCTTGGAGCTCCATGTGCCCAATCTAAACACAGCAGGAGAGAGAGCGTGGACTTGGCTGCCACAGAGGAGGATCTGGAACTGAGTCTCATTTGCCTTCAGGGACTTGAAGGGTGGGCCATGAGCTAATCCCAGGCCCAATGACCTCATCACTGTGGCCAGGAGCTAAGGGTGGACAAGGTTACACTAATAAACAGAAGACATGGAGATTGGGGGTGGGGTCACTGTCACCCAAAAGTCAAGGACTTCTTAGGGAAGAGACATGGGGAGTTAGAGGCTAAGGGTGCCCACCATACTCTCCAAATACAAAAGAAGCATTTTCAACTTTTTGAGCCACTAGCCTCCACCAGCATTCGATAGGCCGGACACATACTTAATCATCTGAACTAAGGCACTGTTCCGCTGTTCTCTACTCTTTCAGTTCCACCGCTGTGTTTACTCTGCATAACTCAAATTCAGATTTAACTGACACTCGCATCACTACATTCTTTTTTTTTCTCAAAATGGGATGACTCAGGGAATGAATTTTAATGGCTTCAGAAGATTTTCCACATCTCAAAAGCACCCAACTGACCCTTTAAAGATAGGAAGCCCCATTTAAAAGTGGACAGACTCTTGACTACGGAGCTTAGTATATAAACCAATCATTAAGCGTGGCACTATCTATAATTCAGAAAGAGAGAAGCAGAACATTTCTTTAAATTTATTTTTCGTTATTGTTGTGAAGGGAGGATAATTCCCTTCACCAATTGGTTTCATGTTTTCTTTTTTTTTTTTAGTTTTCTTGATTGATGCTCTGGGTAAAAGCTTCAAATGAACAAAATTTCTGCTAAAAGCTGTACTTACGTGATGATTCTCTCAAAACACTAGCATTTAAAGTCTAGAATGCACTGGTTTCTAGGGTATGGAATAAAAGGATTTAAGAACACAATTAGTAACTTGTTCCAGCAATTAGATCTGAGTTTAATTACAAACTAACCTCTTGATAGACCATTTGACAGTCAGTGTGAAGTGAGAAAAAGATGAGAAAAGAGCTACACGCAGCAGCAAAGGAACTTTTCCACCTACTGGCTTTTGCCTGGTGTTGCTTTTGTGAGGGAAAAGGTAACAGACTTCGTGCTTTAAAATGGTTTATTTTTAACCTGGCAACAGGGCTTTATTTTTGCATGCTTTCTCTTCCACCTATCTGAGAGGCATGTTAGGATCCTGGACTTACTGCTCATCTGACATTAATTTTATCTGATGTGTTTCCTTCCCATCCTCAGAGACATGTCCCGTCTTCTCGGTGGGGAGAAGGGCACAGAGCATGCTCAAAACCTGACGTGTCAAAGCAGAAAGAGGCTTAGAGATCATCTGATCCAGCTGATCCATGTTACAGACATGCGCCCCTGAGTTGTGGAGAGGCTGTAACTCCCTCAAGGTCACTTAGCTGGGCAGGGTCTGAGACCTCAATACAGACTTTCCTATAGGGTAAGTGGAACAAAGTTCACTCCTTGGAACAAAGGAGAAGTGTGTGCTTCCTGTGGTTGTGTTGGAGTAATTTATTTTCTTCCCGTTAGCATTTCCAAAAATGGAGCCCTTAAAAAGATAAATTGGAAACTGTTCTTTTAACGCTGCATTTTTTCCCCTTAAGTACCAGGACTGAGATCCATTTACTAGGCGTGTTACACTGATACAGCTTTACGGAGAGCCATGCCGCCCTGTGCACAGAGCCAATTACATTAGAGGCAGGACCAAGCCGAGTGGGAGAAAGCATGTGGTTAAGAAGTAGGATAATGGGCGTGATGCCCTGTTCTACCACTTACTAGACATAAGCAGGCCCTCTCACCTCAGCTATTTTACTTTCCTTGACCTCTAAATGGGAAACACAATGTCTTATCCAATGTTTGCTTATTCAGCAAACATTCTTGAGCACCTACTATATGACAGAAAGAGTGCTAGGTTCTAGAAATAAGGTGGAAACCAAAGGGCCTGATCTCACAGAGTTTGTATGATAACCGGAGAGGGCTT
Organism: Phyllostomus hastatus; assembly: GCF_019186645.2. Lineage (NCBI taxonomy): Eukaryota > Metazoa > Chordata > Mammalia > Chiroptera > Phyllostomidae > Phyllostomus > Phyllostomus hastatus. The sequence goes on along the minus strand of NW_025333857.1, from coordinate 64,905,866 downwards.
CTCTCACAAGGTGGACGTTTGAGCAGCGAAATGAAGAACGTGAGGGAACGTGTCATGTGACAACCCAGACGAGAAGCATTCAGAGCTGGGAGATGGGTCCATGTCAAGTTCCCGAGACGTGTCAAACGCAGGGCAAGAAAGCCCTGATTTTTATGTGGATCAAATACTCATGGTCTAAAATAATGAAAAAGTTGTGAAAACCTGTACAAATAATACACTGTATTACTTTTATTAATGGGAACCATGTTCTCCTATGATTATATCTGAATGATTCATAGCTGTCTGAATTTTTCCCAGTTTTCTAAAATGAATGCATAAGTCTTTTTATCACTTGCTTCTTTTAAAAAGTTATTAAAAACACTGTGTTTGAAGAGAGTAGACTCTTGAGTTTGACAGGCAGTTTTGAATCTTGGTTCACCATTTGTCTGCTCTGCATTTTAGAGTAGTTTTGTTTCAATCTTGAAAATATAACCTGTAGGTGTTCTTCAAGGACTCAGTGATATATAGAAAGTCAAGAATTTAGTATAGTAGTGTACATTCATGGGAAGGGCTCAGTGAAGGCTAGTTCTTACTGTAGTATAATCAGGGTGGTGTGTTCATCCGTCCCCATTTCTCCTGTAGCAATATGCCCCACTCAGGTGGAAAAAGGGTCCTTATGCCAAGGAGTTCGTAGGATAACCACCACCCACAACTTTTTTTCTAAGGAAAATTCAGAAACACGTCCAATTCAGCATACAAGATTTAAAGTGAGCTGCCATCCAGTCCCTGTTTCTGTGGCTAAAGGAGGAAGAGAATGGAGGGGCCTTTGCCCCATTCCCCACCTCTAGTCCAAATGTGTTACTCTGCTAACCCTTTGCTGTGCACAGCGCTGTGTGATTCGCCGCCGTGGAGGTCAGTTCTATTAGTCTGTTCAATGCAGCAGGGAGGTCAGGCATAGTGTGCAGACCTTGTGATTTCCAGTCCAGCACTCTTTGCCTTCACCTGCAATGTCAGTCAACATCCATACATGGGATGGCAGATCTTTCACTAATACTGCTCATATTTCATGAGAATACCAGAGTCTCTTTAAAGAACAAGATATACAATCACAATAAACTCATAAAGGGTGTATTATATAAGTTATTTCCAGACCATGCTTCTTGCTGAAAAGAAGGCAGGCCTAGAGCCCTAGCAATTTACTGTTATTCATTAGAAACTGGCTCTCTTTAGAAACAGATCTTTATAGATATTGGGTCACAAATTGATTTGAGAATCTACTTGAAGTCATGGATGCTGGAAAGTTTCCCAAAATGCTCTTCCAGACAAGCAGACCATAAATTCACGTGTTTGCCTGAGACCAACATCCCTATGAATCCAAAACTTGGCTCCTAGTGGAATACATTCATGCATGGTAGTATCTTAGTTTCCTATTGTCTTTGGCTATTTTACTGTTTATAGGGTGGCTTAAGCCAGCCTTCCAAGGATTTGGGTTAATTTTTGACTGGGAGATTTCTGGAGCAGAGAAGTCTGGGAAGATTTTCCCTTGCTCCCTGCCTTCCCCGTGGCTCTTCAGTAGTTTTTGCTAAGGCTCCTGAATTCCCAGAATTCCTCCTGAGTCACATAGCCTGGAGGGATCATTTGGTCTAAGCCTGTGGGCATTAGCTTGGGCCAGTGCAAAGCAAGTGGCTGCAGAGTCTCTTTTCCTTCATTGAAATGGTTGTGGTAGAGTGACATGCCACACTTCTATCAAGTATCTGCTTGTTTTAATCTCCTGTACATTATGTACTAATTTTATTTAAATTAATTAAGTCTATAGATCCTTTGGTGCATAAAAAATAAAAAGGTTTAGCCCCTGTCCTAGATGAGTTTAGAGGTAAATTAAATTATCAGTATCATGAGTAATATTATTCTCTGTATTTAATTAATAAGTGCCTCGATAATTTATAATCAGTGATGGCAACCAGGATGGAGGAACCCATGCAGATTTTGTTTAATCCTCAAAGCAACTCCATGAAGTAGGCTTTGTCATTCTTAGATCACAGATGAAGAAAATGAGAAGGAAACAGGGTTACAAACTTGCTCCAAGGTACGCATCTTCTGAATGGCGGGATTTCCGAGTGTCCAGCCCTTTGCTTTGGTCCACTGTGCTCTGTGTCACTCATACATGTTAAGATGCATTTTAAGGCACACTTAATTTCTTTCATTTACCACAATAATCTGTGCTATAGGTTTTATTCTGAGTGTCTCCTTTACAAAAATGAAGTAAGTACATTTTTGGCAGTCCAACGACTTAAACAGAAATTTAACCAGCAAAAGTGGTAGACTCAAGGTGCAAACACCAAGATCTTGGTTTTAATTTGAGGAGACACACACACACACACACACACACACACACACACACACACTCCAACTAGGGGGGAACATGCAAAGAAAAATATAAATCAGGAAATTTCCATATGGCCAAGGGATTATGGGAAATATTTGGGGTCCCAGAGATCTGAGGTCTAGTCAAGCCCTGTCACTATCGCTTCCACTACTTTCCTAAGCCAAGTGTTTTAGACATAATCGTACCTTACCCTAGGACCTGATGACCATGAATGCTGGTAACTACTCCTGCAGTTACGCAGCATAAACCTCAGGACTCAACAATTTGTAGAACAGGATTTATTTCTACACTGACTAGCCTCAGAGTGACCTGTTTTCTATGTTCTTTGGTAGATTTTGGCTTTACTTGCCTTAGTTTCCATCCTAGCTGACAAACTCTTAATCATCCATTCTCATTTGTCAGGGTTGGGAGGAAGAGGGAGAGAAGACATCCATCACCCAGAGGAGGAGGAGGAGAGTGGGGAGGGGAAAGAGAGAGAGAGAGAGAGAGAGAGAGAGAGAGAAATTTGAAAAAGACTATACAAAATTACCATTTTTTATGGCTTACTTGAAATCTTTGTTAAATTTTAGTTCCTTTAGTTCTTTTCTGACTGTGGGAATATTTACGTTAAAATGATAACAATGAAGATGATACAATTTTTATTTTTACCCAAAGAGGAACGTGGATTGCAGGAGGATTGAGAGAATTTCTTCTAGGGCAGCATCCCTATCTTTGCCCCAAACCCACAGGTTGACTTGGTTGTGCGCCTCTCCTCTTTCCTTTGGCTTGAGGGAATTCTGTGTCCAGGCATGGGCCACTCCATACAACCCAATGGAAAACAAACTGCTTGGGATAGCAACAATTTCTTCAGGTCTGTTTGACCTTCTGTTTTGGCTCTTGACTATTTTAGGTACAAGAGTTTGGAAAGAGTGAGGTTGACAATAGCAGAGGCAATAACAATCCTTTTAATATACGCCATTGTTGGATTTCTATTGTCCAAGTGACCTTACTTGATCCTCATTAAAAACCTAGAATGATACAACCAGTCAGACTGGTCATTCTGCATGTGGCCCATCATCCCTTTGTACAGATATTTTTATTCAAGAAGTAATTCGAGGGTTGAGTAATTGGCCTGACTTCCATTTTGTTCTTTATCATCTGCGTAAATGAGTTATGCACTATTATTTGCATAATCCCCTGAGAGAAATGGCAGGTATTTGCTTGTACTTGTGTAAGGTATAAATGAACATTTGTCCCAAGACTATCTCTTCTCAACAATTTAAATTCATTTTCAAGAGAGGAGTGGGCTAGAAATGGGGAATATTACAGAATATTTTCTACTTATTTTTCTGGTAGAGCTTAAATTGTGTCCTCTAAATGCTGCTCTGTGATCATTGTACACTTGCTGCTGTATGGAAATAAATAGCATTTTTCCTAAGTTTACAGCACCTCTTAAGGCTTATTTATAAATATGGATTGTAGCACTGGTAATGGCGTGCATGTCATTCCTTTCCTAGATTTAAAGTTCTTCCAGGGCAGAGAACTGGTTGTTGACTTCTACTACTTACTTCCTTATCCCAAGCCAGGAACCATGGGGCTCAGGGTTGATTCTCTGGTGATGATAATGATACTCACTTTATTCACACCTTGCATTGTCTTACTAATTTGACTTTTAGCCTCCACCTTGCCCTTCTCAAAATGCACAGGCTGTATTTGCTTTCTGGATCAAGAAGGGAGGGGGTGAAAGAAAATAACATTACAAATCAGCCAAGCCTAGTGAACCACACTAAGCACCTAAGTGCTTGTGGTCATGCCAATTTATGGAACGAGGGAATGGGATGGTTACAATAGACTCTGGAACCTCACTGCCTGGGTCTGAATGGTAACCCAACCATGTATTAGCTGTGTGGCCTTGTCAAATAATTTAACCTGTCTGTACCTCATTCTTCCCATCTATGAAATGAGGACAATAATAATGTCTATTTCATTACTAGTTAAAAGTATTAAAGGAAATAAACCATATAAATTGTTTGGAATTGGTGCCAGACATACAAAAATTTCTAGATAAATATTAGCTAGTGTTATTGTGTCTGAACGGAACAATGTCAATGAAATGCTCCTGAACTGATAGGATTTACAAAGGCTAGAACTAAAACTCAGACTCATTAAAGAATGTGGTTAACAGGTGATAAGAATGAGTGTTTGAACTCAGTTCTAGAGTTTGCTACTCAAAATGACAGGTACGATGAAGAAAGAATGGAGAATAACCGTATGTATCCGGTGATGTGCTGAAAGCACTGAGACACGATCTCATTTACCTGCAAAACCTAAAAGAGGTCATTTCTGTCACTGTCCAAATTTCATTAATAGCGACGTCCAGTCTCAGAGAGGAGCTATGACCTGCCAAGTCAGTGGTGGAGCCAGGAACTAAGGCAGGTGGGCGTGCCTGATCCCAAAGCCCACACACCTCACTTCACCTCCACCAAGGTGCTAGAAATTCATTTATTCATCTAAAGACAAAGGTTCGAACAGTAGCGTGCGTGTGTGCGTGCATGTGAATGCGTGTGCATGTGTGGTGGGGGTGGGGAGGAGCTGGTAAAAGAATGAATATAAACAGCAGTTTGAAAGAGAGCCATTTAAAAGTGAGATTGTAGAATCTGTTTGAAGATTCCCCCAGAGGACACGTTGTAAAGATGACTTGCACGCGACTTAACGAGAGGTTAGATGAAACGCATCGGGCTCTGTGTAGGCGGGATGCACATCGAAAATTAAAACCACGCTGGAAATGTTAATAAATGCATACACATGTTCTTGTTTGTAATGTGCTCCTTGTTTTTCTCATTTTCTGCATGTTAGAACAGCAAGGACATCTCCATTGGGTCTCCCGGGACCTGCTATTTCCCCCTCCCGTTGTCTTGCTTTCTCTCCACATCCCTCCCCATCCCACCTCTATGCCCTTTGCATGTGATTTCATAGCCTGAGGATGCCCGGGACCCAGGGGTGTGGCTATGCACAGGGAATAAAGAATGAGGACAGAAGACTCTTGGGGCTTCCAGATAATGCATCTCATGGTAGCCATAGTGATATTAAAACCCATAGCAGTGCATCATTCCCTCAGTAAAGATTTCTGAGGGTTTCCTTTGGTGGTCCTTGCAATGAAGTCCAGATACTTCTGCAAGAAGTTTAAGGCTCTAGCGTGTTGGCCACCCTTCAGTACCACGTGGCCATTGTGACTTTTCAAGCCCTCTGTCTGTGACCTGACATGCCTTTTCCCACTGAAAACCTCCTTCATTCATTCTTCATATCTAATCTGAATGTGATCTTTGTGAAGTCTCTCCCTGCAATTCCCCAATGAAAGCCTGCGACCCTGGGCTCCTAGATGAAGAAGACAGTGTAGTGTAATGTAGAAAGCACCTACTTTAGACTTCCACAGACCTGGTTGAAATTCTAGTTCATTTATTAGTTGTGTGTGCCTTTGAACAAGTTACTGCATCTTACTGAAAATCAGCCTCTACCTCTCTAACACTAGCACCTTCTTAGCACCTTCTAACACTCAGTGACTCTCCTTTATACCCACTCTCCTCCCTCCCTTTTCATAAGTATCTCAAGGTTAGGATGAAAAGAAAATGGACTGAATTAAATACGTTTTCTCCCCCAAATTATTTTTCCCTCAACTACCCGCTCTTTGCTGACTGAGTCCAATATAAACCTGGATCCTCAAGCCAGAAAGAGAATCTGTGATTCTCATTCCCTTCTCTCTGTTTATCTTCCCCTTTCTCTCTTGTCACTCACATCTAATCCACTATCAATCCATCCGTAAGTGTAGGATTGCTTCTAAACGTGAATGCTGAATTGATTACTATTAGGTTTTACCTTCATTGTCATTATCCTTAACTGGGCCATCTTCAACTTTCACTAGAATACAACGCTTCTCAACTGCTCTCTCCTTCACCTGCTTGTTCACCAGTCTCTTTCCATCCACTGTCCATGTCAGCTCACATCTATCCAAGCATGATGGGGCCTTTTTCCTTGATATCATTTAAAGGACACCCATTGGCCAGAACACAAGTCTAAGCTCCTTAAATTGGCATAGATGGGTATTTATAACCTGCCCCCTTGACTGCTTCCTTAGTTCCCTCTTCTGACACTTTTTATTCCCTGCTTTATGTCTGAGCAACATGGGTAAGCTTGGGGAGGTAGCTGTGTTCTCCCCTTCTTCCTCATTAAATCAAACCTAGCTCCTCTCCCAAGAAGTCTTCTGAAACCCTCTTCAAAGAGATTATTAGTTTGTCTCTATACCATCTGTATCTTATGTACATTTCTGTTATTAATTATTTTTGACATACTTGTGTCCTCTAATATAGTAGTTCTCTAACTTGGAATCACTTAGGAAGCTTAAAAACAAACCCAAACCCATTGCCTGGGTCCCTCACTGAGAGCTCCTGATGAAATTGGTAATGACGTGCCACCTGAGAATCAGGGATTTTTAAAAATTTCCCAATGATTCTAGTGTTCAGTCAGTTTGGAGACTCCTTGAGGCTTGGGATGTTCTATTTTTATTTTTAATCCCTATATTTTAGGTATTCTACATTCTTTCTGGCATGTAGTTGAAATTCAATTTATGTTGTTCAAAAGGTACTTACCGATGAATGAAAAGCTTATGATACAATATAATATATAATTCCCCAGTGAAACCAGTAAAGCTAAGTTAAGGAAGGTGAATTTTCAGCAAGATTTGGAAAATGCTTAGTGATGCCTGGGGTAGACTTGTAATAGTCCAGCAGTGTTAAAATCTGAAAAAGGCAAATAAAAGCAAACAAAATGTGTAAATTGGGATATTTGTAGTTGAGACCAGAGAAGGCTAAGAGGCCACATGCAAAGTGAACAGAGGGAAATGGAGAGCAAAACTTGGATGGTTTTCTTAGCAAAGGTAGCATTGAATTGACATGAGGATTTAGAAGAAAGACATTTAAACCATGCAGCCCAATTTTCTAACTTCCAGCGATAGTGGGGATTTGCATTCAAGTGAACAGAATATTTTTTGGTTACCAGCTATTGTCAGTGGTGATGATAATATTTTAGCTGAAGAAAGTGGGATTCTGTCTTGGCAAAAAACATGAACTTTTGAGAAACATTCCATGGTTTTGTCAGTTAACAGCTGTGTGACTTTTGACAAGTCACTTAATCTCTGTGACTTTTGGAGTAATTGTGAGCAATAAATGTGTTAATTTATGTAAAGTGCTGAGAAGAGCCCAGCACAGAGTAAGTTACAATAAAATGTTGGTTTCGTCTTTTTTTTAAAGATTTTATTTATTTAATTTCAGAGAGGGAAGGGAGGGAGGAAGAGAGAAACATCAATGTGCGGTTGCTGGGGGTCATGGCCTGCAACCCAGGCATGTACCCTGACTGGGAATCAAACCTGTGACACTTTGGTTTGCAGCCGGCACTCAATCCACTGAGCTACACCAGCCAGGGCGTGGTTTCATCTTTATAGAAGGACAGATTGCCTACTACTTGGACAAAGCCAAAGCCTCCACATGAAAGTATTAAAAAGGAAAAGAGAGATCGTGTTCACTTAAATTATAAATATAAAAACTGATTTTCATTTTGTAACTAAATCCATAGACATGTTAAAAAATGTGTTCAATATCACTGTCTGACACATACACACACATAGCACTTTACAATTGTAGTAAAATCACCAAATTAGTGAACATTTAAAGTGATTCTCTCTAGGCCCTTAATTATTATCAAATTTATATATAATCTCTATGTAGGCTAACAAACTCCTGCCTAGGAGAGGTCATTAAGGCTCCACTGATTAGATAAGAATAATTTGCAATTAGCATAGAAATTGTTAGCATGAAAACAGGCCCATCTAAATTTCTTGAGTGCTCTTGAAACTACTGTTCTCTTAGGTCGTCTAAACACTCATATAATACGATCGACGTGGCTAATTAATTTGATTAGAAATTTTAAGCTCCCAAGATTTTTTTTAATATCAAAACTTCTCTGTCCAAATAATCATAAATTATTCCTAAAAGAGGCCAAAATTATAGTCAGGTTTAATCTTTTCTATTAAGCCTCAACATTCCACTAAGTACATCAAATTAGCAGAGGCAACATACGTTATTTATGGTTATCAGAGTCTTTATGTTGATTCTTATTCTATACCCCTGCCAGCCTGCTCCAAGGCTGCCCAGTGTCTGCCCCTCTGTGATGCCCACGGAGTGTTCTTCTCCTCCGGAGCTTCAGAAGCACCATGGTCTGCCTTGCGGTTCAGGTTACAGAAAGAAATGATGGGTCCCACTCTCGTCCTGGAGTCAGACCTTTGGAGAAATCACTTTTGCTTACGTATGATGTGTTTAATCCTCAGCAAGCTAAGGGATTCTCTCAGAACCAGTGACACCCCCAGCCCCATCTTAAAATACGTATAATCCTAGAGTTCCTACCTGCAGTCTGTCTATAAGGATTGCCTGAGAAAGTTCTGGCATAGATGACAGGCTAAATCTGTGATAACCATTATTAACTCTTATCACATACTCATTGATTTTATACAGTTTAAACTTTGTTTCCTCTGATGCCTTGCAGACTTTTTGAGGGGAGAACAAGTTTCTTCTGGTCCGGGGCCTTCTCTCATTTCTATAGTTCCCAGTGTGAAGCATATGACAGACAAATATTTCTTGATTACCTTAAAGTTTCTAGTCTGAACACTTTCCTATAGGTAGTACATATTTTTTAAGATAATAAACATTGTATATTTTATCTAGGATATGTAGAAAATGTGTGTATATGTGTAGAGCTGGTAAATATATATAATAGTAATAAGATTGATAAAATATAGTTATATATTAAATAAATATATATATTTATATACAAGCCATAGACATATATTGACATATACATAAACACACACATCATAGATTCTGAAAACAGATGCACAGATGAAATATACAAAGAGATGCTTTATCTTGGCTAAGTGTTATTAAGGTCTAAGCCTTAGAGTAATTATATAAGTAATTATATAAGAAGGTTTTATAATTAATATACACACATATGTGTGTGTATGGTAATGCTACTGAGTTCAAATAAATGGACACTCTCCATCTATCTTTTCAGACTCCCCTAGCTGCAACTTTATCTCTATTTTTTTGCCCCCAACTTAGTGCGGCCAACACACACCCTCACCACAGACGTAAGAGGAGACGAAGATTCAGCCAGGTCCTGCCGTCAGCTTGAACTAGCTTGAACCAGCTCGAACCAGCTCATGGCAGAATCATACATTTTCAGAAATGTTGCAAAAGAGAATAGTTGTGAAAGAGAAACATTAGGAAAAATTAAATTATATAAAGTTTAATTGTAATTTAATAAATTTTACTAAAAGCTAATGCATCCTCAAAACTCAACACATTTTTTTCTGCATTTTGCTGTCACTGATGCTCTTGGTGTCATTTATTCCTACTTTCTCTGTTGGGTGTGGTGCAAAAACATGTGTAACAGCATGCTCTTGTGCATGTGCTCCCAGTTCTGAGTTCAGTGCTCTCTTGTTGGTAGCTTGTAACAGGAGTATTTATACCACAGAAACCGGCCAATGCAAAGGTCAGCGACTTACACTTTCCCTGAAGAGTCAGATGTTAAATATTTCCCATCCCACCCCTACAAGGGCCTTTTTCTCCTGTTTGCTGCAAATTCTTCTTGCAGCCATGGGGGCTAGTGGCTAAATAAGGTAGTTATGAAAGAAAACAGCATTGGTGTATGGATATGTATGAAAAAAAAACAACCCACATAAATCTAGTTAAATTACCACCAATGCAGAGGGTACAGAGAGTGGAAGGGGGGGAGATTTCCCTGGAAACTGTAACAGAACACACACACACATGTTTTTGAATAATGAATTTAATTTCCAGGCTTCCCAGAAAGCTCTTTCCTGCCTTTACTCTCCTCCAGCCTTCTCCTACAGCCTTTTTTTCTCACCACTTTACCTGAACTTCTTAAGGAGCTGTAATTCTAACCTGCTCCCTCCCTCTCTATTATTCCACTAATCTGTCTCCACCCACATGATTAAGGCAATCACCGCCTTCCGCCTCCTGCAGAGCAGGGCTAATCGCCCCTTGTGCACTCAGGCACAGCGACCTCCAGCCTGTAAGATCTGGGAACAATCTTAGAGACCCTTCCAACACCGTCCCTCCACTGGCCCTCCTCGCTCTTCCCTCCTGCGTCCACCCAGGCCACTTCTGCTCCTTAGAAACCATTCTCCAACCTCTTAGCTGTTCTCCACCCACTAAGGTGTTTATCACTTCTGGCCAGAAAATCAAATTTCTTTCCACCTATATTTTTCTCTAAGTACTTCCTCCAGTGCTCTTACAGGTTCCCAGGAGACTGAACTAACCTCATCAAAAATCATTTGAGGAACTGTTGAAGAAGTTGTGGGTGTTAACCCATCCTAAATGAATCCCAGTTCTTAAATAACCCCCCAAGGGGAGCAAACCTGCTCTGTGAAGTCCTCGAAAAAAGAACCAGGAGGCGTAGATTAAAAAAAAAAAAGTAAAGATTAAGATTCAGGTCAGTGTAAGAACTGACATCCCACCCGACTCCGGTGCTGAGGAAGTGAGCTCTGAAACTAGAGGTTATTAAAGAGCCACCACAGACATAACACGAGGGTGAAGTAAAAGGGTGGATGAAAAGTTCTGCAAAGTCCCTTCCACTCTAAAATCATCCCCTTCCATGAATCTCTCAGTTGTAGGCTGAAACACCAGCCGTGGGACCAATATTTTTGATTTGCGCTCATCTCTCGCAGCTCACCCCCCCCCATGCCTTGTATAATTTATAGTGTAATTTTGTATCCCTGCTTGAAAACAAAGTGGGGCTTCCTCATTACCCGATCCCCATTGGATTTTGGTTGGTTCTTCTTTGAAGTAACCCTGCACCACTCTCTTTCTTCAAATGGAACAAAAGGGTAAACTGTCCCCAGCGATATGGTGATGTATTTCTTCAAGTAGAAAAAAAAAATAAGGCAAAGTAAAATAAACTGTAAAAGGACCACAATCAAGCATTCCAGAGACAGAGGATAAAACAGACGAGGAAAGATGGGGACGTGAATATGCACAGATAATAACAGTTCTTACAGCGCCTTTCATCCCTGGCTCTTAAATGTCATGTGAAGCAATATTATTGCCCTCATTTTTCATCTTATTGTTATTTAGCATTTATATTTGCAAGGAGTTTAGGGTTCATTTTTATTAGCAATCCTTCACAATCTCCTGGTGAGGAAGGCAGAGACAGGGCCCCCTTTGGTTCTGATAAGACAAACGGGCTCAGAGAAATGAGAGGTTTTGCTCCAGTCTCCAGGGGCCGCAGTGAGTATTTAAGCTCCTGACCACAGCGTCTGCATCTTGAGCAGCGGACATTTAAGCCAAACACACGGAAGGAAGACTTGTTTGATGCAATTGAATACTGTTCTTGGAATCTAATACCTTGAATGACCTTAGGGTCATTTATTTATTTATTTTTCCTTACTGAAACTTGGTTGCTGTCTTCAGTAATAAAAAGGAGAAATAAAACCTGTATCACTAAATGGAGTCCTTTTGAGAATATGGTAAGGTTGGCCATTAAAAGCAGGAGTTGGTATTCTGTAAGATTTAGTTCCCTTTTCCATCTCTTTTGCTGTGTGTTTAGGGTGTGATTGTAATTCCGCCAGCGTGAAGACTGAACCCCAGGCAGTGTGATAACTGATGAGGGCCGGGGAAGGAGGGGTGCGTGCTGCCAGATCCCTGCCCTCGAGGACTGGACTTCACACGTCCCAGACAGAGTGTATGAAGGATGGATGCAAATTCTTTGCTTTTCATCCCATTGACAGGTGGAGTCTTACAGCATTAATGACTTGCTTGACCAAGCAAGAGAAAGGGGGATGTAAGGCTGTGCGAATTCCAGGACTAGCCTTCAAGAGGCAGCGCAGCTTCCACCTCACCTCTTGGAATCCGGACTTCAGGGATGTCATGTGTACTTACTCCAGCTGATGGTCCCAGCTAATCCCACATGTTACTTTAAATAGAAGTAAAGCCATTTTGGATCTTCCATAACAGCCCATCTGCCAACCAAATATAACCAAGTAACCTTTGTTGATACCACATGGAATAAGCTACTCGATCAACTGAGACCTGACCAAATTCCTGACCCATAAAAATATATGATGCAATAAATGGGCTAGTGTTTTAAGCCATTGTGCCTTGATTCATGTGTTTATATGCAATGAGTAACCGGGACAACAATTAAATTCATATTGTGCAACTAGAAAGCACAAGAATGAAAAATGGGAAGACCAGTCTTAGCCGCTTTCTGCTTCATGTTCCTGAATACTTTGCATACTCATGCTTTTTCAGAAAAGGTCCCTCTGCCTGGAGGGCCCATCTGTACAACAGCCTGGTCCTGTGGAAGTTTCATTTCTTTATTGAATATTCTTTGCTAACCTCTACCAGTCAGGATAAGTAACGCTGTCTGTTCCAAAACACAACGCAAAAATCTCAGTGACATGGCACAACAAAGGCTTTTTCTCTCATGTCACAGATTAATATGGACTAGATTTTTCTCTGGGGCAGCTCACCTCCCAGAGGTTTCAAACCTCTAACCTCTTGCAGTTCTACTGTCCCTTAGGACCTCCTTGATGGTCTCCATTGGGCCTCCTACATATGGCCATGTGAAAGAAAATGCATGAGCCAAGAATCTCACGGGAGAGTAGAGAGGCCATAACTGACAGTGACTGATATGTTTCCCCCATGTACCATTATCTAGGACTAGCCACATAGCCTCCTGCAGACAGTGTTGAATTAGACAGAGTAGGAATGTGTAAATCAATCTCGATTGCAGATTTGTGCCAAGCCACTTGTTTTCTGGGAAGGTTACTTAACTTCTGAGTTTCAGTTTCGGTTGTAATAAGGATAACAATACCCATACCATACACTGAGTAACACAAGTAAAATAAAGGTCTCATAAAAATACTAAAAAGATACATTTCATTCTTTCCTTCAACACGCCTCCTAAAACACTGTGTGTCACAGGTGGACAATCTCTCCTTCTGAACCTTTGGCAGACACTGTCGATCATTTTATTTTTTACTCATTGTTACTCATTGTTAGTATGCCCCCCCGCAGGCAGCCAAACCTACCATGTTAGAGTTAGTTTTTAGTACAAAAACTTATTTGGGATCTTTCATTTAACACATTTGACAAAAAAGTTGCTCTTTTTTTTTCCATTACTGTTATATTTTTTTAAAGATTTTTTAAAAGATTTTATTTATTTATTTATTTTTAGGGAGGGAAGGGAGGAAGATAGAGAGAGAGAGAGAAAGATCAATGTGCGGTTGCTGGGGGTCATGGCCTGCAACCCAGGCATGTACCCTGACTGGGAATCGAACCTGCGACACTTTGGTTCGCAGCCTGTGCTCAATCCACTGAGCTACGCCAGCCAGGGCTCCATTACTGTTATATTTTTATGCAGGCATTTTGCTCCTCCAGTAAGCTGTTAACTCTGAAGATAGAGATCTTGCTTTTATTATATGTCTCTCCTGTGCCCAAGGCAATGCTTGGCACCTAATAAAATAATTGTGCCTGAATTAAATATGTAGCAGGTGAAATAATAAATACTGTTTATTGAGAGTATACCATGGTTGTATGTTTTACATGAACACTTTTATTTAATATCAATAAATAATTATGAGGAAAGAACTATTATTATGCTGATTTGGCGGGGGGATGGGCCTTAAAAAGATTAAGTAACTTTACCAAAGTTATTTAGCTAATAATGAGAGAACCCTAATTTAAACCCAGAACTCTCTGACTCGACAGTCCATGGCCACTATGTTATCATCCAGTGTAATCATGTTTGCCTACTTCTTCCAGGGTCCCTCTTGGTTATGGAGAAAGAACTGATTCAGAGGACAAGAAAAGAAATGAAAGACATGATAGAACCATGATAGATTCCTCAGGGGAACTGTGGGAGTTAGGGAGAGAGAGGAAAAAGGAGGTTTGCATGGAATAAAAAGTAGAACAGAAGAGGAAACTTTAAAAGATAGGTATTTTCGTTCAAGTTTTGGACATGCACAATTTGCTTTTAGACTAATAAAAGGCCATTCCTTAAAAAAAAGGAAGAAATAATATCACAAATGGATGTTTAATAACAAACTCAAATCTGAGTACTCTATTATGAAAAGGCTTTCTGCCAACATGATTTCTTTACTTGATATTTCTTCTTTGTACTTGCAAGACAAAGACAAGGAACTAAAGTAATTTTATGAGTGCTAAGTGTCAGACACAGAGCTAGATGCTTTTTGTGCCTTCGTTTATTTAATTTTCAATAAAGCCCCGAAGGGTTGTTGGTAGCATCCATTTCTACAAATGATAAAACTGAATCTTAAAGAAAGGATTCCCTCATGCAATACCCACAGCTAGTAAGTAGGAGATCCATCTTCTGTCTCAGACTAATGGCTGTATTTTTTTCCATATAAGACAGTTTTCTCTAATATCTGTATCTGTAGCCATTACATGATTATGTTACTTGTTCACTTATTTATTTTGCATTCACACAAAGAGAGCTTCATCCAGAATTTTCTTTGCCTATAGATCAATTCCTGGCACATCCAGTAGGTACGTACTCTTGAATCAAGGTGATACAGCATGTGGACATAAATGGCTAAATATGTTTAATGCATAGAGGATGAGATACCTGCGAAACACCACCTGCTTTTGGATCTGAAGGTGTTGATGGGTGCTGCATTGGTAATAGGAGTGGAGTAAAATTTTCTGGACTTGATTGTTTCTAACTCTCCCTATATATGAACACCGTCCTTTACTAGTTGATTAGAGTGTAAGTGCTTGCAATTTCCACATGTTATTGTAGGACATCTTTGTGTCCTGTGCCTCTGCTCTATTAGAAATGGAAGGGCAATGCAATGGGAAATGATTAAAGGGCTGGAAAAGGGATCTTGGAAAGAGAGATTAAAGGAATTCAGCCTGACGAAGAGAAAGATGAGGGGTTGGCTTAACAGGCTTCAGTTGCAAAAGAGGATAGTATACAAGGAGGAAGATGACCAAGTTCACAACAGAAGAGAAAAACTGGGCTTATATTGGAGCTTCGGAGACTCAGAGGGTAGTTAATGAAGAAGTGCTTGCTCGGGTCCTGGGGCCCAAGAACAATCTACATAGAAGAGGCTGTTCTTTCCCCTCCGGATGGGATCCTGAAGTGAATGCATGTTCTCATGCCTGGTTAACTAGGGTTAGTGGTGTTTTGTAATAAATTCGTTAATTGCTTGCACCTCTACTGTGTGCCAGTCATCATGACACGTTGTGATAGGTATTTTTTTTTTGCTATTCACGGAGAAAGGAAGCATTATCTATGTTTGTACAAATGAAAAGGCTGAGACACAGAAGTAGCAAGTAATTTTCCCTAAGTCAGGCTGCTAACAACGTGACAGGGTCAGGACTGAAGACCAGGTCTGTCTGGCTCTGAGTAGCAGTGACCGCAGTGAGAAGGGTGATAACAACCGACAATCCTGGAAGACTTCTTACGTGGCATGTACCTCGTGCTAAGGGCCTCTGCGCATGAAGTCATTTTAACTTCCTGACAACCTTATTTAAAAAGATTTTAAATTCATAATTTTCAAGTGAGGAAGCACTTCAGCATGGCAATGTTGCCTGCTCAAGGTAATACATCTAGGAAGTGAGAAGCCTGGGTTCGAACCCATGTCTCTGTCTTGTTCTCAAGACCCTGTTCTTCCTTCTATAACATGCCATGCCCCCGCCCCAGTTTCTAGTGTCCAATAATACTCTCTGTCTCTAACATATAATAGAGAGATAAGTCATGTGGTAAAGGAAGGAGAAAAGGCTGCTTTTTGGTACAGATATGATAGGGTGACCAGAAAACACAGAATTAAAGAAGTAACATCATAATGGAGCATTTTAGGATGGGTAGAGTTTCCTCTCAGACACACGGAAGGCAAGAAAGGAGCTGGATTAAAGAAGAGGTGAAATCATGCAAAACTGTGAAATGTAAGAAACTAAGAAGTTGACCAAAGATGCAATTGTTGAGTTGGAGCATGTCAGGTGATTTTGGGGATGGAGAGCAGAGAGCCTCACAGTGACTGGCATGGATGAGGCTGGGGTATATGCCTTCCATTTTCTTCCTGGGCATGGAGAAAGCCCACATTCCCCAGCCTTTCTTGTGTCTAGGTAGGACAATTTGACTGTTCTGAATAGCAGATCATGGGAAAAAATGGTGTTTGCCCCGTCTAGACCTGTCCATGAGATGGCTTGTGTATTGTTCCAGTCATGGTCTATCTCTCCCAGCCATGTGGCTAGAAGTAACATCTTTGGGATAGCAGAGCCACTGAATAAAAGGAGCTTGACTCCCTGAGTTCACACACTATCCACAAGCTCCTTGGGAGAGTCCACCAACTGAAAACTTTCATGAACAAAAAATCAGCCATTGAGATATTGTAGTTGGTAGTGAAGGAAGTATTCCATAACATTGCATTTGTCATACATTCATCATAGAAATGTGTCACCCTAAATGACTTTTTAAAAATATGTCTGAGTAGTTTGCATATTGCATCCTTTTAGAGACTCATAATACCTATCAGTATATCAAGGGCTCCTTGAAGCCCTTCAGTGAAGAAATCTGTGAGGTCCAGCACTGAAGAAATCTGGTAAAGTGTTTAACGCAGTGCTTTGCAAACACACTGTTCCCCCTACAGAATTCTTTTTCAGTAGCAACTGTGATATCTTATAAAATGTATGTTCTGTTGCAGATATTATCATTCTTTTTCATCTCATGGCATACACAAACTAACTACTAAAATTCTGTGGCACACCAAAAATATATATGATTTTTTTTTGCCAATCCGACAGAAGAAAATGTGTAATTTTGATTCATTCACATTGGATGGCTATTGTTGTGTTGGCTGTTGTCACTTTTTTTTAGAAATATTTTTTAAAGATTTTATTTATTTATTTTTTAGAGAGAGGAGAAGGGAAGGAGAGAGGGAGAGAAACATCAGTGTCCAAGAGAAGTATTGTTCAGTTGCCTCTTGCACGCCCCCAGCTGGAGATGAGGCCCGCAGCCCAGGCATGCGCCTTGACCTGGAATCCAAGCACGGATCTTCTGGTGTGTGGGACGATGCCCAACCCACTGAGCTACGCCAGTTAGGGCCTTTCTGACAACCTAAAAGAAAAGGAGTCAGTGTCCCTAACTAAATAGGTATTCTATGCTTTAGAAAGTCTTGAGCACTCCAGTTGAAAATCATTGCTCTGTAGGACAATGTAAAGAATATAGCTCTAGTCCATGTAGACCCATTGAAAGTGTCTAACCAGATACGGGAAGTAATCATAATCCTGCAGAGAAGTGGGCATTCACTCCTTGTCCCTGAGTCATCTAGCTTCAGCCTGTGAGCACTTTCTGTTAACTTGCTAACCTCCCTCTAAGGAAGGAGAGCTCAATAATCTGATTCAGAGTTCAAAACCTTGTTCCGGCCATGCTCACTGTAAGAAGGGTAACTGTGCTTTCAAGTCCACGTGAATGGTCTCTTCCCGTATAATTTTGGTTGCCCACACTAACATGATAAGCAGCTCTAGAAGAGCTTGCCTTCTGGGCCAAGTGAGCAAGTTCTCTCTCTCTCCCTTTCTCTCTCTCTTATTCCAGATAAGAGTTCTAAGAATGTTTGGACTCCAATGTCAAGATTTGCATTTTGAAGGCAGGGGGATGGATAGGAGTAGGAATTACTTCCCAGCTGAGGTCCAGAGAGGTCAAATGGCTCCCCTAAATGCATTGGGTAAGTTGGTGAACTCCAGAATTCCATCATCCCAACCATCAGCCCCTGAAGTTTCCTCCGAGGTAACTAGTGTAACTTTGTACAAGATCACAGAGACCGACTTTCTCCCCAAGGACTAAGCAAGCTGTCAGTTTGCAATTTTTATTAATACTGATTTCCATGAGATTGTAGTATGAATCAAAGAAATGATAATTTTATTATTATATTTATCATTCATGTTTTCAGATATTCAACTCACTGTGTTTTTGCCTGCTTTGAAATGAAGCAATTTTGCTTCCTGAGTTTATGTCCAATGATAATTAAAGCCAATTAGAAGAGTCACAGCTTACACATCTGTCCTTTTAGTGATACTTTTACAGGAGGCCATGTAACATTGTCAGTTTCATGCCTTTGAAATATAAATGATTATGAGATAAATTAAGCCCAATTATGGAGAAGGTTCATGTATGAGTTAAGGAGAGGCTATATAATAATGATAGCTTTACATTTGCAAATCACTTTTGCATACATCTCTTCTGAGCCTCAGATTAACCTGTGATATAGACAAGGCATGGAATCATCCCATTTTCTGCAGATTAGAAAATCAATACATTGAAAAATAGCAATGATTTTCCCAGGGCCCCGCAGCTAGTAAGAGGTTGAGCAAAACCTACAGTCAGGCCTCTTCTTAGATTCATGGTCTTACTTCACCATCACCACTTTGAGGTATGGAGGGCAGTGGTGTATGTATAATAGGTTTGAGTGTGCACTCTCTGGCTCCAGCTGCACTAGCTTGGTGCCCTGGGAGAAATCACTTCACCTCTCTGAGCTGTTATTCACTCATCTGTAAGATGAGAAAAAGAATACTTACTTTCATTGTCCTCAGTATTAAATGAGGTACCAGGTGTCAATTGTTTGACATATAAAAAGTTCTCAGTACATAGTAGTTTTCTGGAAATAGTAAGAGTCGAGGATTGTCTTTGGGAGAATGCTAATATTAATATCAAGGGGAAAGGAGCCTCATTCATTGGTTGGCTCTAGGAGGGCAGCTTAAAGTCTTGAGTCACTTAAAATCTTTATTTCCACTGCCTGCAACTGAGCATGGTTCATAGAAGGTGCTTCGAACATACCATTTTTGAAGACCACACAGGGAAACACTCTAGTGTCTTCTTCAATGTTTGCTCAGTGTTGTTCACATTATGATAGGCTCTGTCTGAAGAGCTTTTTGTATATAAAAAGGGCCAACACAAGATCTGTGGCCTCAGAGCCCTCCCAGGAAGCACATGATGAATTGCAGGCACAAGTATGTCAGCACATAAAGGCATGAACCCAGGGAATGGCATAACAGACACCCAGAGCATGGCAACTCAGCCGCCTCTGTTCTTAGAAGCACCTGGAGAACTGACTTTTCAACAGGCTTCATATGTCAAACTCCCTGGCCTGCCCCTCTAGCAGCTATTTCTCTGGAACCTTACTCTAAAAGCAAATCCAAGAATCTCAGCATCCCGATCCTTAATAAATAAGCCCTTCTCTCTGAAAGGCTCGGTGACAGATAAATCTACTCACCCAAGGACATTTCCCAAGCGGGATGGGTTGTTTAAACTCCTTAGCAGATTGCAGCTGGCTCCCACCACGATGATTTTTCCCTCTCCTTATAATCATAATAGGATCTCAGCAATAAAGATGGATTTGTTAATTTCCATCCCCTTCTCACTTTCTCTTTTAATCACTGTCGAGCATAAATTAATTTCAGCTTAAAGAGCTTTCAACAAGATTTTGTCATTGTCTAGGGCAGCAAAGGTCAAAAAAACAGGAGCCACTGAAATATACGCATCAGCTGTTTGCCAGGAATAAACTTCAGTTATTGACACCTAATTATTTCTATTTTGTCCATGGCAAGCTGGAGTCAGAGAGAGAGAGAGAAGGCAAGGAGGGAGAAGAGAGGGAGAGAGAAGGAGAGAGGAAGAGAGAGAGAGAGAGAGAGGCTACTCAATTTCACTACCCACCTGTTAGGATGTTAAGTGTTACATATTGTTCTGAATCTTTGATGAAGTGAACTAAAGTTTCAGTGTTGGGTTTGATATCATTTGTCCATATCATCAGGGTAAGATGCAGAGTCAAATGTTAGGTCACTAGGTCTGTTTCAATCGCAATTCTGCTTCATATCAGCTGGGATGCCTGGGGGAAAATACGCTGAAATTTTACCTGTTAAAAATGCAATAATTGCACCCTCTTGCAGAATCATCCTGTAGAATGGATGACAGAAAGACTATAACCATTTAAGGGCTGAGCCTGAAATGTCAAAGGTATCCAACAAAGTGTAGCCAATTAGCAGTATTTCTTTCATAGGCCTGTCACTTGAGAGTCTAGTATGAACCAGGGACTCGGATAAATGCAAAAAGGTATGGACGTACAGGCCAGTAGGGGATGCTTTTTCCCCCCCACCATGGGTGGAGGAGTACGAGGAAAGTGGTGTAAAAAATCCTCCTTAAGTGACCTGTGCATCTAGACAGTCTTC
The DNA here is from genome assembly GCF_019186645.2 of Phyllostomus hastatus. Taxonomy (NCBI): domain Eukaryota; kingdom Metazoa; phylum Chordata; class Mammalia; order Chiroptera; family Phyllostomidae; genus Phyllostomus; species Phyllostomus hastatus. The sequence continues at coordinate 64,885,208 of NW_025333857.1, read as the reverse complement.
CCTTTAGTGGGAGTGAAGCTTAGAGTTACTTGGATCAGGCTTAATCCCCATGTCTGCCACTTCCTAACTATGCGGGGTCTTGGCAAGTTAATTATATCTATAGGCTTAGTTTCCTCAACTGCTTCATAGAAAAAATACATTTAATTGTTGATTAAGATTAAATGACATGATATATATAATCAATGAACTTAAGATATATTTACTAATATATATTAGGAATACTAATAGCAGATCTGTTTTATTTTTAAAATATTTTATTTATTTATTTCTAGAGAGAGGGAACGGGAAGGGAAAGAGAGGGAGAGAAACGTTAGTGTGCAGAAGGAAGAAACATTGATTGGTTGTTTTTCAAATGCCCCCGGGTAGGGACCAGCTGGCAGCCCAGGCATGTGCCCTGATGGGAAACAAATCAGCGACCTTTCAGTTTGTGGGATGATGGCCAACCCACTGAGCCACACCAGTCAGGGCGCAGATATGTTTTATAATCCACATATTACTAAACAATAAAGTGTTAATGAAATAATTAATAGTAACACGTAATGCAGATAGTGTGTTCTCTGACTCAGAGACTTCTCTGGTATTTATATACAGGGTGGGGTAAATGCAGGTTTACAGTTGTTTGCATGGAAAATAATACAATAATTAATAAATAATAAGAATAAACTGTGTTTCATGTACTCATAACTGTAGACCTACTTTTGCCTCTTTCTGTAAAATAACTCATTTAACCCTTCCTAAAAACCCTGTGGCAAAGGTAAATATTGTTCTCATTTTACACACAAGCAAACACAGGAGGTTAGAGAGATCCTTTAATTGCTCAACGTGATACATACAGTAAGCAGCAGGGCCAGAATTGAAAACCCATGCAATCTAGGCCCACACTTGGGGCTCTTCATCATTTTGCTACCCTGTTTTGAAGAAGGAGGTGGTAGGAGGCAACTTGTCCAGCTGTTAATACAGTGGTATGTAATTCATACACACACACAACACACACTGGTGTCCAGTTTATGGCCAAGAAGTTCAGGGATAAGATGATAATTTCTAAAAAAAATCATAGATTGGGAACTTTTGAGGCCTGGCCACATAGCAATGCTCAAAATTCTCTGCAAGCCCCTATAGACTGAAATGACAGAAACTTCGATTTAAGTCTCATGAAAACCCTGGGAGGTGAGTACTGCTAACACCTGCATTTTGCCTATCAGAAAGCCTGCTACTTTGTGGACTGAGTCACTTGTGTAGGAACAGACACAGGCAGTGTTGAAGCTAGATTTGGGACCCAGGTCTGTTGAACGCAGGACCTGGGGATTTTATAGCTAAGGCTATACGGCCTATCATTTTATTGCAGCATTTACTCAGACAAAAGCAGAAGAGAGGGAGGCTACTTTTAGAACAGTGAATTCTGAAGCCTTTAAAAATAAATTTGGTTTAACATTTTTGTCTTTCTTTCATCTTAGCACAATTCCAACTATGGCATACACTAATAATTTGGAGATTTCAACACAAGCAGTTTTAAACTATTTGCTCCCGACTCAGAAGTGTCAGCGCATGCATAATTTCTCTCCAGGACCTGTAAATAAGGTGTGAGGAGTGGAGTATATTATTCTGGGACTGGTGGGGCTGGGAAGGTCTATGGGAAGTGGAGATGAGGGCTTCAAAAAGAGACATTCAACTAGTATGTGGTGATTTGGAGGTGATTTGTTTTGGATCTATCTGGACTTGGCTGGTTATATTGAACCAGAGTCCACAGGCGAGGCTGTTAATGTTTTTAATGCACATTATAACAATTACATTTGGCTCAGGCCAGTGCATCTAGGATTCTAGTCCAGCTTTTTAAGGTGAGTTTGGACGATGGCCACGTTCTACATTTCTATACATGGCAAGGACTGATAACAGTGTTTAGAGTTTAAAACCTGTGTTCACATGTGTTATCTTATCTTAGTTCATTCTCACAACAACTTCGCTGGTTGCTCATTATCATCTCCAAGGTGCCACTGAGGAATGAGGAAATTGAGACTATGGGCCTTTAAAAAAAATAGTACTCTGTTGAACATTAGACATCGTGCTGTTACTCCATGGGCCACCGAGGAAAGAAAATAGGAGTGACTGGCTAGAAGTCTCCCCCTCCAGTCTCAACCAGAGTAACCCTGCTTTGAACTTCAAGCAGTATTTATTACCTACGACTATATGGCAAGCAATATGTAAAAAGCAAAGGATGGAGTTCTGAGCACGGCAGAACTGTGGGCTCTTTCCTCTTTGTGGAGTTTCTTTGTAGTGGGGAGTTGGATAAATGTACTAGCCATTATTTAATTACATTTCTAATAAGAGCTATGACAAAAAAGACAATAGGAGTTGTAATGGGAGCTGATCTGTCTAGGATAGGGTCATGGATCCTCAATAAAATTTGATGTTCACAAAGGGCTTCAAGTCTTTAAGTAATTTCAAAGCCACTAGATTAAGAAAGTAACTCCACATTTAATGAGGCATCCTGGATCATTTTTTAAAATAATCTGTTCTTGTGGAAAAAAAAAACTATTATTACATCTACCCATGTATTTTCTCATTTCTCTGAATTCCCATTGTATTTATGGTCCATACTACTCATTTACGTATTTTATACACTTCCTTGAGTTTCTGGTAATAATTACATTTTTCTCTTTCATAGATGCCCTACCTCCCAAACTCAAGAGTGGTGTCTTAACATTTGATGATTCTCAAAGCTCCTGACATTGAATTGGCTTAATAGTTCATGCATCTCATCTTATCATATCCCATCTCATTTCATTGCATCTCATTCCATTCCAATTCTTTCTAATTAATAACGACTGACTTATTGGTGGGCACTGTACCGGTGCTGCACCTTAATTTTAATGAACTAAAATTCTCAAGTGAAGGTGGGGAGTTGGCACAGAGGCAGGGAGAGAGCAAAGAGAGAGGCCTATATGCAAGCAACAAAAAAAATCTTTTCAGTGGATATTAAAAAATTCAGAAAACTATGGTGGGAAGAGTGATTAATCTGTCTAGAGTGTTTGCATAGAGGTTGGAATATTCATCCAACTTTTTAAGAGATTGAAGAGAGATGTGGGAGGTGATACAGAACATTCCAGAGAGGAAAACCAGTGTGAGCAGAGATACAGAAGCATGGAGGACAAGAATGTGGGTTGGTTAAACATTTGGGACTTTAGCCTTGGCTGGTGTGGCTCAGTGGACTGAGTGGTGGCTTGCAAATCAAAGGGTTGTGGGTTTGATTCCCAGTGAGGGCACATGCCTAGGTTGCCAGCCAGGCCCCTAGTGGGGGGTGTGTGAGATACAGCCACACACTGATGTTTCTCTCCCTCTATTTCTCCCTCCCTTACCCTCTCTCTAAAAAGATAAATAAATAAAATCTTTTAAAAAAAGATTTGGGGCTTTACTAGGAAATTAGATTTTATTAACTCATGAAATGATGTGAGTTGTCTATCAGAATTCATTTTAAAAATACTTGCATGTAGTTCGGTGATAAATATATTTTGGATGATTTATATAATCAGCTAATAACCAAGTGCAACCACATTATTTCCATTCCTATATTCTATCATCCTATTTTTTGCAAAGTGGGGGTGAATGATGGTGTGTCATACTGTAGAAAACAGGAATTTTTGATATTTTAAAAAGTGAAAAACAATACAAGGTAAAATTAACTTATCCCATTATGCAAGGTATTATAGTCACATTGAACTAAAAAGGTTTGGTCAGAATGATGGTCACATTTTGAATGGATTTATAATTGAAACCTCTCTTTATGTATATATCAGCATTTAATAAGAAGAGAGATGGCAAAAGGAAGTAAGACATTTTTCCTGAAACATAGTTAATTTTTTAAATTTTTTGTGAGAATTCTATTATATTGATTTGGTCCTTCAATATGCCTGATTATTAAAAAATATTAAAATTTAAAAGGAAACCACAAAACAATAATAATGACTCAAATAATGACCTATCAAACTGAAATCTAAAACATACAGTCTGTGTGATAAAGTAGAACTTATCACACAAATATATTTTTCTGTTGGTGAATCCCGTACCGATGACATGATTTCAGAAGGAACAATGATCAGAGTGACATTCATTCTTCCTTTTGGTTTCACTATGCTTTTTTGTGTGTTTCATATACGGTACGCTTGATTTGGTGGTAAAGATGCAAAAGCACTATTGGTTGAGTAGCACTATAATGCAAATAATGGAAACTCTCATGGGTGGCCCACAGAAAATATTATTTACTCTTTAAATAAGAGAGGTAATTCATTTACAGTTAAATAAGGAAACCAATGAATATTTTTTGGGGGGGGGTAGGAAAAAGGCAATGAGATTTCTACTTTAACATAAAAATTTCAGCCACCATTGGGAAGATAGATTGAAGGGGAACCAAAGGAGGCAGGGAGACCAGATAGAAGTAATTGTACTATCTGGGCCAAATAAGACAAGGCCTGAATCAAGACTGCAGCAGTTAGAATGGACAAATAGGCAGATTCTAGAGGCATTTTGTGCAATAGTAAACTCTTGTTCCTGGTAATGATGATGATCGTTTAGCAGCAGAGAAGTTGCACCCTTGTGCCAAATGCTTCTAGGGTCTGTAGAATTCAGGCCAGAAATCAGTAAAGGAGTATTTTGTCAAGCTCACTGCCTTGTAATATTTGCCCTCAATGGGTATTTGTTGATTTGATTTGATTACTTTGTGTGGAGTACACCCAATTAAATCCAAGCCATATCTTCACAGAAAGGCAAGTCTATGCAGAAATCACAACAAGGAAAATTTCCAAAGTACCTCCACTTCATCCTCGTAATTAGGGCAAGAAACCTGATTCAGAAGATTATGGTTTGGAAAGCAGTAGAGAGGACTGGTGAATGGGAAGACAACCAGCCAGAATTTTCTTTCTCCTAAAACTATCAGATCTGAGAACTATAGAGAAGAGAAATCACCACAGGGAGAGGTTGCTCCCTCTTCACAAATATGAATGAGTAAGTGGCAATTCCTGTTCATTAAAATTCTATGGAGATAAAGAACAAAAATTTGTAGATAATTAGCCAATTTCTCTATTTGCAGAACTCGGCTGAGCATAAATAAAAAATGGTCTTGCTGTGGATGCATGTGGTCATCACTTACAAATGCAAAAATATGCTCATCACCATTAAAGAGGATTTTTCATGTCATTTGCTTTGAAGCATTAACAAAAAAAAATTACAATGAGATGGAAGGACACTGTTTCTGTATTCACTGCCCCGATCCTGCCTCAGAAACAGCAGAACCAGAAACGATGCTATTGTCTCCAATTTTTGGGAACAGAGTAGAAAGATTATAGAGAACCCCATGGAGATAACTTCTAAATGCCATGTCTTTATTAGTAGGTATCGGGGCCACAGTGACCCCAGAATTAGAAGGTGATTCCTCATTAATGTCACTCAAATTTCAAATTTGTCAAATGCTGCCCACTTTTCCAGTTATACCATAATCATGCCACCTACCATAATCCAATCTTCACAAGTGAAGGGAAGAATTTGCTAACTCTGTGTGAGTCCACACTTGTGCTTTTCCTCTTCCTCTAGCCACGAGTGACTCATAAATCTACAAATGGGCTCCTCCTTAGTCTGCAGCCTTGGCCACATCAAAATAATGTATTTTATCTGAAGCCACCTCCGATATACCTCTTAGCATTAATCATTGCTTTCTCTGCACTCTCTAAATGCACAAGTTATTAAAGACTCCTTCTAATTTATTGTTTTTATTATTAATCATGGCTGCTAAAATAAATGAAGGCAGTGACTGTACTTTTTTGTTGTTGTTGTTTATTCTTTTCTTAGACTCTTCCAGGGCACTTGAACAGAGCCAGGCTTCAAGAGCTCAGTGCATTTTCCACTAACAGATAATCTTTTGTATATTCTTTGTTTCATTTGATGCTTTCAGAAACTCTGTGATGCACCAGGCCAGTTATGATTTATTCCTTTAATAACTAAGATACAGGTGTCTCAAAGTAATGTTACAAAGGCCCCAAATCACGTAGTTCACAAGTGATATGGTACCAAAACAATCATGTTTATTTGATGCCTAGGTGCCAGTACCCTCTCCTCTAAACCTTTTGTGCGAAGTTGGAAACATGAATATCAGTGACACTGAAGGTTTGGGCCTCAGTTTATCTTTTATCATGTCTTTACCAGTCCCATTACTCAGGAAGTTTGAAAAAAATCTTATTGTTATGTAATAGGGCATAGTTCTTATTTATATGTCTGCAATACTTCCATTTTCTTGAAGTAAGAGGTGGCATGTATTTATTTGGGAACATGAGATAATTTTACTGTAGAATTAAGACAAATCACTCAAGATAAGTGAAGACCTCTCAGGTTCTTATAGAATCAGGTCTGAGGACCACAGTCCTAATACCCACTATATTATTTACAATAATATAAAAAGCTGAGACATTTCAAAATATAGTGGATGAATGAGTTTTTATTTCTTTTTTGCAGAAAGTTCAGAGGGTAACAGATGAAGGCTGCCATGGCAGCCTTCCAATGTTCAACTTCCAATTCCACATGCTGTGGTAGGCATTGCCACTAAGGCTGCGGTAGACACCACAGTGCAGAGTGAGTCCTCATCTATACAATGGAGAATACCCACATTATTAAGGTGCTTTGAGAGCCAATTGGGATAACATTGGTAAAATAATTTTTGGTGCCTGACACGTAGTGGGCACTTGATAAAGTTTATTGCTGAGTCTCAGGGTCTTTATCTGTTATAGTAATGCTGGTGGTGATTGTCTCTTCCTCTTATTTCCTCTTCTTTTTTCTAATTCTTTTTATACCTTTCACTTCTTAAAACCCAAGTAGATAATATGCTTTCCTGGATAAAGGTTTTAGCATCAAAGACAAAGTGAGGCATTTAATTAGATGTTCAAGAAATTCTTCATCAACTTTTAACTCAGTTTTCTACCAGCAATAATTCCCACCCTCAACCTCATCATAGGCACTACCCAATATGTCCAGAACTTCAGTCATTGTAATACCCAATTGCTTAGATTCTTCAATGCACATTAAAACAAAAAGCAGCAGAATCCAACATTCAAAGTCAGCAAGGTGCAAATTACATAAGAAGCCAGTCATTTATACATTCATTGATTACATACTGATCACACTGGGTTCTTCTGCCTTTCCTAAACCTATTACAAAAAAGATTTTTTTTAATTTTAAAAATTAACTTAGTATCTTTTGTTGTGTGTTTTTTATCTATTTTTCCTAAGAAAGCAAATTTTGGCCTGTGTCCATGCCATTTTTTCCAGATGTCTCTGTTAGTTCCTTCTATTTAAGACTAATGACTTGCTTTTTTAGAATGAGCTACTTCTCTCTTTTGTTTTTCTCCATCATAGCTGTCAACTTTACATAGCAACTGCAGCGTTATGGAATCCTGAGCCAAGTTTAAGTTAAGGGAAAGAGAACTGGAATATTACTCTAGTATCTGGAGTCTCAGCTCCCTGAAGTCAAAGTCACTTCCACTGTGCCATAATGTCAGGAGGCATTTATCCTAGACTACAAGATAAACCAATGACAGTCTGCCACGTGATAGTTAAACAGTTTTGTTTCATGGACCACATTTGCAAAATGAGGACTTTTTCCCGATTAGTGTTCACCTCTCATAATCAGTAGCAAAAACAATGAATAAATAGTAAGTGTCTGACAACAGTCTCATAATACAAGTAGTCATAAATGGTAGACAAGGAAATTAAATTAAACTATAGCCCCCCATGGTCCTCCAACAGTCATATGGGTAATCTCATGACTTGATGATCTCCCGTGAGGAAGTATTCAAACTGAGATTAGGGAGTCATTTCCCAGAAAGCTCAGGTCATCCCTGTAAATCCGCCATTCTCAAATTATAATGCACAGCTCAGCAGTGGGCCACAAAAGTACTGAGGCTGTGAACTGAACTGAAAAACCATGTCCACTTGGTACATCAAGGGGAATAATGAACAATTCCATATTTTCCCAAGGGTTATTTATGAATTGTATTCTGAGGGAAAAAAGAGATGGTCACCAATGTCTGATCTTAATAAACTAAAAATTGGCAACCTAGTTAAAACTTTTACTTGTCCTCTACTTACTTTTTTATGCCTGAGCTTCCAGTTGGTTTTCCTGGAGTTGATTTTCCTAAGAAGGAGAAAGAAGAGATTTGACCAAATATAAGTAGACCATAATTAAGTAGTTTTAAGCTACTTTCTGCACCATTAGTCATTCAGCTTCCTCAGAACAGCCACAGTGTCTGTTTCTTGATCTCCCTTAGCGCTTAGAATAGTTCTCAGCACATAGTAGAAGTTTAATAAATATTTATTAAGTAAATTAATACATATAAATATAGAGTTGCAAAAAGAGATGCAGGTACATATTTAAATATATATTTTAAATCTGTATATATTACATAATTTTCACAGTCAAAAATTCTTCTAATGCTCAAAACAAGCTTAGGTAGTTAGCAATGCAGCTAATGTTATGATTATGTGCATTTTTTAGATGATGAAACTGAGGGCTGGAAATACTTCCCCGAGGTTCAGAATCTATTTAGCGACAGACTGAGCGTCAACTTCAGATTTCCCCAGTCCCCAGTCTCCTTCTGGTGGCTTTTTTTTTTTTTTTACTGGCTTGCTCATGCCTCTCAGATTTGGTGATTGAAAGTGGAACTTGAGATGGCTTCCTGGATCCCCTTGGCTACACTTCCCTCTGTCTGGTCCCCTCCGGTGACATCCTGGGGTTCTGCTGAGCCTCCTCCAATCAGAGCATCCTTAAGTGCTGAAAAATGTGGCTCTGCTGAGCCTACTCATCAGCCAGTTGGCACTTTTTCAAATGAGCCACTGAATGGCAAATGCACAGATAACAGTGGGATAAAATGAGCTCCTCTTATTGATTTTCCAAACCAATATGGCACGGGTGCTCCCTCTTTGTGCCATCTCCTCCCGCTGCCTGGAGGCATTCTCCGCCCGTCCATCATTTTAATTAGACATTACACCTGGCACAAATGCTGAGTTGATTAACCTTAAAGGAGCTGAATAGGTTTTCTGATCGTTAACACAGGGCCCCTGACATATTATAACTCATGTTAACATGTGCTGTTGCACAAACTCACAGCTTCTTCAGCCCACTTTCCAAAGCTGCCGTGTGGGGTAATAGCATCTACAGAGAGCTCTTCGCGAGGTGTGCTCCCATAATAATGCCATGCGAAGTAAGATTTAGAACATGGACTGGGGTGGACTCTGTAGATACCCCTTCTTCATGTTTATGTAAATGCACCTTCTGTGTCAAGGGAGGTGCTGGGGATGAACCTCTGTGTGGGAGTGTTGTAAAGCAGGCCGATCTTTGAAGAGTCTCAGTTTCTCTGGGTCTCGAACGTCTTATTCGGGGGATGGAGATGGAGAAGAACTTCAGGGTTTCCCCGTGTTGCCTGTGACTGGGGCCTACCAGCATGTTCCTTATTTACAGTGGAGATCTTAGGGATAGGGCAGAGAGAACACTAGCAAAGCCTTATTCTTGGTTACGTACTTCCTGCCTCAAATAATTTATTTTTTGCTGGTGACATAGTTAGTATGCCATAAATATATCAAGGAGCCCACTTTCCCTTCCCTTTTCTTCTCTCAGATACACCATACAAATCAGCTCTTACAGATCCTCCCCATGGGCCCTGACCCACTGTCCTCACCTCTCCAGTGCTAAATCACCTCCCTCAGCGAAGCCACACCTGGAAATAACCTCCTGTTAGACCAGGATGGAGAGCTAGAAAAATTATAAGCCCAGGAGGAGGAAGAAGGGAATTTTTAAAGATCCCTTACCTCTCTCATCAAACTCTCTCCTTTCAGTCTAAAAAAAAGATCATTTTTCTACAGCAGGTCTTGGATACAAGTCATCCCTCTGGCTTGCTCCAAGGATCAAAATGACTGGCAAGTTAGACAGTGAGCTTCAGAATAACAGGGGCTGGATTTAATGGATTTTTTTCATATTTCTGATGCTAAGAAAAATGCCACATACACAATAGACACAAAATATGTGTGACTGAATTACTTAAAACCGTCAGGATTTCAAGCACAAGCAAAGACTGATGGAAAATGTGTTTGTATCTGAAAGGTTTTATTTCTCAAATAGTATTACTTTGGTGACCAACTATTCCAATATTAGCTTTCACCAATTATTCAACTGATAATTCCTTTTGGGAAAGGGAAGGAACTCATATTTGTGAGAGCTAGCCTGTCCCACTAGTTAGGCCTGTGCACTGGTATTCGATCTGGATTTTCTCAGTTGTGTGACTTTGGTCAAGTTGCTTATCTTTTCTCAGCCTTATTGTCTTCCTTATAGACTTGTTGTGAGAACTGAATGCACTAATATGTATGATACTCTTCATGCAGGGTCTTGCATAGTCGCCACTGAGTAAATAGCACTTCATTTTATCACACTCAAAGCAAGACAGAGGAGGAAAAAAGCAAGGTACAGGGAATGGAGCGAGTCGCTGCCAATGAACACTATAAACAAGCATGGGATAGGAAAAGGTTAAGTCCCCTTGCTTTGCCTTAAAATACAGGGAGAAATCAGTCTCTTTGGACGTTCCTAGAAATGAGAACTTGTGTTCTGACACAATGATCTTATTTCTTATATTCCTGCCTGAGCATCAAAAGCAAGGCCCGAAAGATAGGCCTATAAGCAGCTCTTTTTATCTCATGAAACTTAAGGACTTCAAAGGTGGCCCACTTAAACAAAATCTCTGACCTCTAATCCATGTCCATTTCTGTAGAAAGGTCAACCTCTTTGTGGCTTGTGGCTCGTGGCAAGCAGAGAAGCATCCAGCCTCACAGGGAAGCTTCATAGATTGGTGCCTGCTCTGTGCCGAGTTAATAGGCTTCATCTTTGATGGGTACAGGCACTGGGAATGTTTCAAGAACTTGCATCATGCTACCAGCCTTGCTAAAGAAATGCCCATTTTTCTCTCAGTTGCCACATCATATAGCTGGAACCACAACTCTAGCATCACCAACCCAAGATGCTCTCTCTAGCATTTACCACCCTAAGTGAATGTTCCATGGTTCTCCAGGGCACACCATCTACCTCTGTCCTAGCACTTACCATTTGGCCATGATCATCTGGCTACTTCTTGCATCCCTGATTTGACTATAAGTTAGCATTATTCCATATTTTATTAGTCTTTGCTTTACTGGCACCAAGCACAGTACTTGACACAGTGGGAGAGTTTAAAGAATAATTTTTTTAATAACTAAGGAAATGAACAGATTAACCAATAAAGTGAGGTGGTACATGATGAAAGACATACTTTCCATTGAGGAAGTGCTGAGTTCACACACTGGTTCTTCCATCAGCTCACTGTGTGACCTGCGCAAGCCATCAAATCTCCCCAAATCATAGTTTCATCATTTAAAAAATGAAGCTAAATATACAAACTCTACTTTTCTGAAGCTGCTGGCTCTCAGCCCCAAACCTACCATTCTCTACAGTGTAAAACATTTATTTCCTTTGCCCTCGGGGGGTGGGTTGCTGAAAGGGAGCCACTGAAACAAGAGATGGAAGAAAAGACACCATCCTCCTATTTTGTCCTCTTTCTACTGTGAATGAAGCTCAGCAGTGTTGACTCAGTCAGGCTGCAGCACTTGACTCCAGTCTGCAGTCTTGCCGCCACTCTCCGAGACAGCCTCACACGCACTTTCAGAGACGCCAGCCATGCCCATGCCCGATGGTGCGCCATTCTCAGAGGTCTGGGGAAGCCTTAGGCTTCTTAGTTTTAATAATGCTAACCTATTTCCTTTTGCCTCTGCCCTAGGGGAGATACCTCAATCCTATTTTATTTTTCCATCCTCCTTATCTCTTTTCAGTTCTCCATAATATGATTAATAATTGTTCATACTAAGTTCTCTCTGTGTAAGTAACTGGTACGGTTTCTAATTGCTCTTCTGATTGAACCATGACTGATATACCCACCTTGTAGGGTGGTGGTATCTGTCAGATATCATACTCACAAGGTATTAAATGTAATGTCCATCTTGTAGGAGTAACTTATTAAATAGGTCTATCATAAGTAGTAGTATCATTTTGGCTTGCTTTTTTCTTACGATTTTTTAAATAAAATATACTGTTTTAACCACTTCTGAGGGTATAATTCAGGGGCATGAAGTGTTCTGACATTATTATATAAACATCATAACTATCGACTTTGAGAAGTTTCATTTTCCCAAACTGAAAGTATATCCATTCAACAGTAGCTCCCCAATCTGCACCCCCCTCAGCCTGTGATAACCACTTTCCATACTCTTTTCCCATGAATTTGACTATGCTAGGTACCTCATATAAATGGAAACAGAAAAAAGTCTTTCCTTTTGTGACTGGCTTATTTCAATTAGCACATTTTCAAGGTCCCCCCCTGCTGTAGAATATAGCAGAATGTAATTCATTTTCAAGGCCAAATAACATTCTACCATGTAAATATGCCACATTTTGTTTATTTATTCATATGCTAGTGGACATCTGAGTTGCTTCCACATTTTGGCTACTGTGAGTAACACTGTTGTGAATATGGGTGTACAAAATAGGACACTAGGAAAAAAGTCAACTTTCCCTCTTCATGAGAAGACATACAGAGTCTAATTGTAAAGACACTTAGCTGTAGGGAAAGGAACAATTGCCTCCATCTTTGCCAATTATCTCTCACAGGGTCCAACTAGTCAAGTTCTCTTCATCCTACACAACATTGCTCAGGTGAGACTCTGACTTCAATACCTTTCCTGATCTCACATCTAGGAAAAAAACATTCCTTTGTTTGACACACACTTTGTTTACCACTCATAAAACACTTGGTGAATGAATGAATAAATGAATTTCTGTGAAAATGTATTCTTACTATTATTATTGTACACAATACTTCCCCTTGTAATCATGGGTCTTTCTTTTGGATTAGAGAGCTTTTTGATGACAAAGGCCATCATATCTTCCTCATCTTTCCTCCCTCAGTGTCCAGTTGTATGTAGAATGATCATCCCGTTGTGTCAATTAACCCACCTCTGCCCAGAGGGAATTCCAGTTGACCTGCATTTGAAGCAATGATGACCTGCAGATGTGGCCAGAGACTCAGTTCACCGACAAATGGGATTACACTGGTGTTTCAGAACCACAAAAAGTATAGATCTCAGAGTAGACAGTTAATCATAACAAAATTAGCTCAGTGAGGCTTCATCTCAGTCAGATCAAATATCCGTTTTATAGGCTTGAGGACAGATACGATCACTCCTGTGACTGAAAGAGAGCTAGAGAGAGAGCAAGCACCAGGGAGGATGTGAAGGGGCTGACGGGTCCTCCCGTGTCACCAGGGAATGAGAGGTAAAAGCAAGTAAACCAAGGCCCACCTAGCTCAGTTCAGAGGTTTGGTATAACAGAATCAGTCTGTGCCTGGGTGGATGATGGAATTCAGTAGGCTGTTCCAGGAATAAATTCTTTCCTTTCAGATTGGAGGAATACGAAACCTGATAAAAGACTCAGTCAACCATTTGTAGCACTGAATTTTCTGTTAGCGTATACTTCGTTACATATGTATGGGTAACATACATAATTTCAAAATATATTCACATGTTCTTAAGTTAAGCCCCTACTTCTGCATGTATGCAATGTGAGGCACATGCTTGCAAGCATTCCTACAGCATTAGTCGCAGGTATAGGAAAATGGCAGGCTGGAAATTGGGCATGGGGCAAAGTGGGCGAATAATGAAAGGATGAGGAATCCTTGGTCAAGAAGTTAGAGAAGATTTCAGATATCAATGACTGCAGTAAAGATCATTTATTTAGCTTCCACTGTGTGCTGCACACTGTTTGGCATCAAGGATAGTCAGTCAATCTCAATTCCTCTCTTTCAGACTTGAGGTTTATGCCACCATGACCTCTGTTTTGAAGCCTACAGTCAACACAAATTCTGGGACAACAGTGCTAATGTGAGCAGTTCCTCGACTTTTATCACCCACACTGGCATTTGTATTAATTATAGTAATTATAGCATAATAAGCTAGAATCATCATTTCATGGCTTATCAAACATTTTCATGTTATGGCACTTGAATGTCCACAACTGTGCCATGTTGAAATCAATATACCCATTACAGAGATGAGAGAAAATCAGGCTCATTGACATGACTCAGAGCTATGTTTACGGGAGGAACTGATCCACACTACGGGTTGCTTTAAAACTCTAGGCGGCCATGGTAAACACAAGGACTATTAGAACATATGCCCTCCAAAATAATGCTTTTTTTATAATTTGTTTCCTATCAGTTCAATTCATACATACAATGTATTACACACAACATATGACATACATTGTTACATACATATTGTATGTATGACATATAATTCAACTAAAATTTCATAAACATCGATTCTTTCCTTGTTATTATCTTTTAGGTCTCCCTTCAATTCTTCATTGCCACAGTGATTCCTCCAAAGTGCCCTTCTGGTCATTTCTCTTCACTGGGTAAAAATACCCAATGGTTTTCAATCGTCTAGAGTTTAACTACTCAGTGTTTTTCACAGGGCATTTAGATTTCCTATTTGTAAACTAGTCATGCTATTTCTCAGTTCCTTGCTTTTGAAAGCATCATCTGTCTTCCATTCTGAGCAAATGTCTAAGCTTCTTTCAGCTTTCTATTCAAAGTTATATTTACATACTACTTCATTAAATGAGTCACATGTTTATTCCTCCATTTATGCCTTTTTTCATTAAACAAATGTTTATTGGACATCACCTATGTTCCGTGGACCGACATATATATATATATAGCCCCTTGGTATCCATGGACGATTGCTTCTAGGACTCCTGTAGGTACCAAAATACACAGATGCTCAAGTCTCTTATTTCATATGATACAGTGTTTGCAAAAATACTACACACACTCGCCTGTATACTTTAAACAATCTTTAGATTACTTACGATAAATAATATAATGTAAATGCTATGGAAGTAGTTATTATACTGTATTATTCAGGGAATGTCAAGAAAAACAAGTCTGCATATGGTCAGTACACAGGCAACCATCATAGGCCTAACTACATAGCAACAACAGAAATTTCTTTTGTAATGTGTTTAATCTCTGCTTGATTGAATTGTGGATGTGCAACCCTCAGATACACATGACCTACTACAATGTACAGGCACTAGTAATTTAATTTCATGCAGAATAAATAAGCTATCCAATATATGATTCTTTATCAGTATACTTGATATATAATATACATTAAGTAAATAGCATCTAGCATTAACTAAAGAAAAGAACCATTTATGCATTGTTATAAGACCGATTTAAAATAGTCATTGCTAAATACCAAGCGTGTGGGTAAGAAGTAGAAAAATCTAGATTTAGATTTTCAGACAAGCAAGACTTTTGTTTTTTTCTCCTCACATATGTGTTCTGGCTCCTTTACCTACTTCTTAAGACTCAGAACTCTTAGTACCCATGGGAATCCACCATGTAGCCCTCCTCTTGCCCCACCCTCATTTCCTAACCCACTTTTCAAAGGCCCATCTTAAATGCCATGAGACAGTAAGTGGTGTGATAGAAGTAGGTCTCATTAGCGGAACAGTCTGGTTATGCCCAGCTTTCTCCCTGCCATGAAAGCAGCAGTGCCTGTTTTACAGGTTATACCGAGATGTGGGGATTTTCAGGATTACAATGAAGATATTTATGTTCAGGGTTGTTGGAAGAGGCTTTAAATTGGAAATATCAAGAGAGACCTGTGAAAGCTTTTCCTTAGCAGTATCCTGGGCTCCTGTTAAATGATGACTTTGTGTAATTAAAATGAACAAAGTATGTGACTATGTTCCATCTTTACAATCACAGCACTTTCTCTCCTTTGTTTAACTGCTTTGTTCATCTGGAAATGGTGTTAAAAAATAACAGAAATAGAAGTTGAATGTATTCCTGCGGAGTTGTATTTTTAGTAGCTCATCACTTTGCCAAAGGGACCTGGGAGTTGAGAGTCTAATTATGAAGAAGGCAATGTTGGGGAGAAAAGGAACATGGGTGAGAATGAGAAGGAAGGGGGCAGGGTAGGTTCCAGTGGGTGGGCTGCTTTCTTTTGAACTCCAACCAGAGCAAACCACACCTTCCCTGGTGAGTGGAGGATTAACTGATATCAGGCCACAAGAAGACACTGTAGGCTTGAATGTTATTAGCACATGTGTTTGATGTACAGGTTTTCTAAGTGGTTGAAGGAGAAAACGTAACCTTTTCTCTATACCACCCCAGAACTGATATTCCATAGTGAAATGCTTTCAGTGAAGCATTGAAATGCGTCCTGGACGCAGTGAAATGCGTCCTGGAAACATTGAAATGCGTCCAGAATGAGACGATTCAAGCCAAACAGACCATCACTGAGATGGTAAACAGAGTAACTAACAGAGAGTAGGCAACTGTAGAAGGAGTTCAGAGAGTAACCAAAGAGAGGGTGTTGGGAGAAACTTTTTATACCTTTATTGATGATCACAAAGAATTAAATAGCACTTGAATGCAATTAATCATTGGTACTGATTTATGAATTAGCATGTATATTTATAGTTCTTTTATATCTGCCAAGTGCTTCCCCATCATCATTTTGAGTGTTTTATGCCACAAACACCCTACAGGAAAGTGTTCTGGCAGGTGCTGCGAGGTGGGCACCATGCATCATTAGAAACATGCGTAAGGGTAAACTGAGGCATTTGAGTAGTAATAGGGTAGGTCACAGGGAGAACTAAGAATTGAGAACTTGGAGAGAAATAAAGTAGGTCAAGTGGAAAAGAAGTAAAAAAAATAGTTTACTTCATTTATCTAACTCTATGAGTACAGAAATAGACACAGGGAAATGTGCAAGACATGCAGAAAAGTAAAACAAATTATAGCTGGACTAAAGAGGAAGAAACCTAGGTATCGAATTGGGGAGCGGGGTTGTAGTCAGCACAGCCAAGTCTTGATAAATTCAGCAAGTGTTTTTTAATGCCAGATGACAAAGGTGCTTCATTCCAAAGAAAGCACCACTGTGTCCTGCTCTCTCTATCCAATTCTAAAGTAAACAGATGCCTCATTACAATAGAACATAGTCAAAGCTTCAAGTTAATACTTGTTTCTTGACCTATTTCAAATACAGACTCAGAGTAGACATGTATCAGATGATTATTGAATGAACGAGTGATGCCAAAAAAACCAAAACCCCTAAATAGTCAATACAGAAGAAAATATGTGTTTTTGCTATTGCTTTCTTGGTGTCTATCTTATTTTTACATTATAAGCCACTCTAAGAAAATTAACGGCTTAAAGCAACCAACCACCATTTAATATTGCTCATGAGTCTATGTATTAATTAGGTGGTTCTGTTGACCTACATAAGCTTGATAGATGCCAGCTAAGCTTGCTCATGTATATGTGGTCATCTTTCAGCTTGGGGAGAGACTGGCCTAAGGCCTTGAGCACATGTTTAACAGTGCTGACTCTTGGCTAGTGCTACAGGGGTGACTGGGCCACATGGCTGTTATCCTGTGGCTACCCCAGGTCATTTACAGGGGAGAGGCAAGTTAACAGAGTAGATGTGTGCAAAGGCCCTGGAGATGGAGGCTGAAAACTGGAGCAATATGATTTTTGCTACTTCATTGCCAATAGGAAGTAAGGAAGCTAGTTTTAATTCAAGAAGAGCACCAATAGAGTCCACCTCTTGAAAGAAATTGCTGCAAAATCACCTGTCAAAGGGGTGGGGAGAGAAATGACTATTGTCTTTTTGCAAACAATCTATCACACCTGGCTTGAATTTCTTGACTCTCTAGTAAGTGCTCATGAAGATCTCTTATGCAAAACATCTCTATGTTACAGAAACAGAAAGCTAGAGTAAGCCAAATTATGCATCAACCAAGTCATAAAGTAACCGACTACAGAACTTTACATATGTACTCTAATGTGAGTACATTGTAAGTACAATTGAGGCAGACCCTGCAAAGTTACATGCATAATACTTAAAACCTTAGAGCTTCAATTGATTTTCTTACTTTACCACTTACTAGCTCTTCCTTATTGTCTCTAGTTCTCAATTTTTCTAGTGTAAAAATGATCATTATACTAGTATGTATCACATAGGCTACCATGGAGCATTAAGTAAAGTAATGGTAATGTGATTTTTAAGCCCATTGAACTGGCCAAGGTGTTCAACATATGTTGGCTATCATTATTATATTTTGGGACCATACTTTATTTATTTTTTTAAAAAGATTTTATTTATTTACTCTTAGACAGGGTGAAGGGAGAGAGAGAAACATCAATGTGTGGTTGCCTCTCATGTACCACCTACTAGGGACCTGGCCCACAACCCAGGAATGTGGCATGACTGGGAATTGAACCAGCGACTCTTTGGTTCACAGGCTGGTACTCAATCCACTGAGCCACACCAGCCAGGACATACTTTGATGGAATATAAGTAGTGCTCTTATGGGCACTGATAAAGGTATATATTTTCCCTGACTCTTATTTTATTTACCTTAATGGTTTATGCATTGAGCAAGACAAAACAAATATTTCCAAAGTAAACATCATCAACATGCAGGAGTGCATGTTTTTCATGGATTGAACCCAAATGGATAAGGCCTGTGAGCTCTCTTTTTTAATCTAGCCAGATTGTTAAGGTCCTGGAAATAGCAAAACTGTCCCTTTTCAAGATTACAATGGTTTTCCCATCTAGCATTAACCTGTTTGTAAAGAAGAACAAGAATGTATAAACTGCACAGGCCTTATGCTGGATCATTTGTGCTTCTGGACTACTTATCTGCTATACATAATGCGACTTCTTGGCTCCACCAGTCAGAGCATGCACATTGAGGGGCTTGGATCCCATTTGCCCACAAGGCCAGTGACAGCAAAACAGAAGGAAGGGAGGGAAGGAGAGGGGATCATCGAGGATTTGCACCATAATGAGAGATATAGTATTTTCCAGTTCTTCCCATATCATCTGTTATTCCAAGATATAAAAGCATTCTGAAAAAAATAAAGTAGAGCTCTAAATTTCATCTCAATAGGTAAAACTCAATTATTGAACAATAGAATCTGAGGCTCTGTGATGTTAAGTGACTTGTCATTGAAACTGTGTCAAATTTGTGGCAGAACCAAGTTACACAAATCCAGTTTCCATTTCAATCTGCATAAATAAAAAATTAGGAAAAACCAGGGTTAAAGAAATGTATCCATTTATTCCTTATCTTTACAATGCTTTGGTCAATGCTATGGATGACTGCCTCTATCTTACTGTATGTCTGTATGAATGTATGCTTTTGTGTGATGTGTGGTGTGCATGTGTGTATATGTGTGTGTTTGACAGAAAGAGAGACTCCTAACCATGTAACTGTGTAATATTATTGAAAGTAAATGGCTTGCAAGTCTGAAGATCTAGCTTAAAACTTAATAGATTTATCATTTTAGGTAATTACATTGACCATTCTTATCTTGACATTCTTTGTTCAATGAAGATTAGGTGGGTAGGTGAACTTAATATTTTGAAATTTATATACATTAATCTTCTTATCTTACAAGTTTGGTGTAACTATTTTCATTCCTTTTTATTTTGAGGGAGTGTGAATGTACATGAAGATTTTGTGTAAACTACAGAGGTCGGTCCAAAGGCAAATGGTAACATTGGTCTAGACTCTTGCAACTCAAAGTGTAGCCTGCGGATTCTAGCATCATCTGAGGTCGGTGATGTAGATCTTCAGGCCCCACCTCAGGTCTTCTAAATTATAATATCTGCATTTTAACAAGATTCTTCAGTAATGTATATGCATGAGAAAGGAGGTGCTGGTGTATACTGCATGGGTGAGACTTACAGTGCTCTAAATGAACCCCTAAAATGTGTGCAGAGCCCTATTGGTATGTGCACATAGGCATGCTTCCTGGCTAGAAGGCCTATTGCATTCATAAGATCTCAGAGAGGTCTAGGAAGCAGAAAATATTTTTAAGAACTAATACTCCATTGCTTTTTAGTTGCATGGAGATTTTCTTAGTACCAGAGAAATTTTAAATTTACTCAATATTTAATGGGGATTTTTGTGACATAAAAGCAACAGAAGGAGGAGAAGGAGGAGGGATGGAGAAGGAAGACGAGGAGGAGGAGGAGGTGAAGAGAGGAGAGGAATAAAGAGAATTGGAGGAGGGGAACTTTACTGTTAAGCATGTCTCAGCCAATGTAGACATGCCTGACAGCAAAGCCCCAACTGCCTGTACAGCTCTAGTAAGGGTCCATAGGACCGTTTACCTGAATCCTTTGATGCAGGTGGGAGTTAACCTTAAACGGGTAGGATTGGACCTAAACAATTGGAGGACCTTGGCAGTGTGACCCATCTTATCAATGTCTCTACACTTTTAAAATGCATGTCTCCTATCAATAAACATATTAAACCTTCAAAAGAGGATAAAGATATTTATGTTATCTCTAAGATCCTTTTAAGTTTTAAGATTCTGTATGTGACTTATACTCTCACTAAGATGTCAGCCAAATCTCTAGTCCAGAAGCCCAAAGTTTATTCACTTCCCACTGCTGGAACAAAGAGAGAGACACAGACTGTTCCTCATAACTTGATTATGGAGTTGGAGTAGCTATGTTTTAAATACAGCTTAGATAGCATACTATGTTGTTTGTAGAATAGAAAGTTAAATTAACATAGTATTACTTATCCATAAAAAAGAAAGAAATTCTGCTATTTGCAACATGGATAGACCTTGAGGTCATTATGCTTAAGTGAAATAAGTCAGGCAGAGAAAGACAAAGATATGATCTCACTTATATGTGGAATCCAAAAATGAACTCATAAAACTCATCAATATAGATTAGTGGTTTCTAGAGGCAGGAGTGGGGTGCAAAATGGGTAAAGCTGGCCAAAGGTACAAACTTCCAGTTATGAAATAAATGAGTCCTGTGATGTGATATACAGCATGGTGACTACAATTAACAATACTGTATTGTATGTTTGAAAGTTGCTAAGAGAGTAGATTTTAAAAGTTCTCATAAGGAAATAATTGTCACCGTGTATAGTGATGGGTGTTACTAAACTTATTGTGGTGGTTATTTGACAATATATATATACATATCTACACATATGTGTTTATCTATGGATATGTGTATATGTATGTGGTATTCCACAATATATACACATATCTGGGTGTCACCTTGTGTATCTGGAACTAATATAATGTTATATGTCAGTTACATTTTAATAAAAAAGCTACAGACTTGAAGAAGAAATTGTTACAACTAAATTTAAAAAAATTAGAGGAAGGTTGTAGTTTTATCATCCAACTGTAGCAGGAAAGAATGATAAATACTTCTCCTTGAGTCAAAATCAGTAGAAAGAGATTACCAGAGAATATTGCGAGGAATACTAGTTCAAGTGCAAATCAACAGGTGTTTGGTTACAGTAGTTGTAGATCTATTGCTACCTCTTGTTATTTAATGACTTAGGAATCAATGAATTTAATGAGTTAAAATCAAATTTAAAAATATTTTGTAACTATTTTAATGTACTGAGTTTTTTTTGTAATTTTATAGGTTTATTTCATGCATTTAAAAGGGTTATTCTGAGAAGTTGTTCAGGTTATCTACTGCTGGGTAACAAATTATATGGAGATTTAGCAAGTTACAATAACCATTTATTTTCTCAGATTTTTGTGAATCAGGAGTTTAAGAAGGATCCAGGTAAGCAGCTGTCCTTTGTAATCTCTCATGTGGTTTCAGTTCATTTTTATCAGGGGTTGTGGTCATCAGGCCTAAATGCAACTTAGGTCTATATCCAAGATGGCTGGAAGTTCAGATGGGGCTGTTGACCCATGAACATCACCTTGTATTGATAACATGGGCTGCTCCTCACATCATACTGACTGAGTGCTGAGAGCAAGCATCTGAAGAGGTGGTATTTAGGTAGAGAGTATTCCAAGAGATCAGGGCAGAAGAAACAAGACTTCTTCTGACTTTCTCCACATGTCATACAGCATCTCCTCCACCTCTTTTTGTTGGTTACATAGAAATAACCAATTTTGAGGGAAGGCAAACTCATTCCCTAGCTTTTTTGAAAGAAGTGTCAAGAATTGTGGCCATCTTTAACCTGCTACAGACTCCATAGGGTTCACTAGGAGGTCAAAGGTGTTCATGGCATAAAAAACACGAAGAACCTCTGCTCTGGAATATGTGTGTACGTTAAGGGTATATTCAATACAAGACGAGGGCTCCTAAATATACTAACTTTAGAGGGTATCCAAGGTGGCCAGCTACTGAGATGTTATGTATAAATTTTCCAGCTTGTAATGCTCCACTCTCAGGTGAAAAGAAGAAAAAGAAAGAAAGAAAAACATACTCTTTAACCTTGGTGGGTCAAAAATGACAGAACTGAGCTTTGCCCCCAAACCAAAAGAGCAAGCAAACAGTTTCATAACAGTGAAAGCATCTTGCTTATGGGGAGATAAGTCATGTCTTTTACTGTTGAATATAATTAAAAGAGATGAGAAAGAAACTTGAAGAGACCCTGTATCGCCCCTCAAACATGTTGCCGCGATGGATCAAAGAGATGAGAACTGACACCTTCCATCTCTAGGACACCCAGAGTAGAAATACAGTCAATAAGACAACATGTTCATTGATGGGCAAGGTGTCTTCTCCTATCAAAGGGAAAAAGATGAAATCTGACAGCACTCCGCTCACTAATTCCTCATCTCTTTCCACCACTGGCTGGAGGTGAAAGAAGCCTTTGGGTAAGTAAGACTTGCAGTTTGTATATATGGGATGTTTGAGTGGGATTTTTATCTAGGTCTTTAAGCCAAGGGCTTTCACATATTCATTTATAGCCTCTAGCTAAAAGACAGGTAGGGAAGTTATTAGTACATGAAAGAAGTAGAACTCCTTTGGTTAAGAGATTGTGGGCCTAAGAATCTGATATATCTTAACTGCTTTATTTAGGAGATGTCTCCTTAATGGATCACAGTCTACAGGGGACTGGGAGAACACATGGTTTGGGATTTTACTTGTGCTCTGGGGATATCGAGCATTTTAGATTCTCAATTATAACTGAGAGACCCTTAAAGGCAAAGATAATTCTGCTTCCCTAATATCTATCAATGTCTGGTAGATAGTAGGCCTCAAATAAATGATTGATAAATGAATAAATGATGGTTCAATGAAAAGATAGAGAACTCTAAAAAACCTTACTTATACTCCTGAAGAATAAAACACAAGCTACTTAGCTGATTGCCCTATATTATTCCCTATATTACTTGACTCCTGACTCGACTCGTGGTCCAGTCTAATCTTACATTACTCATGCCCCCCATCCAGAAGCAAGAAACAGTAAAGAAATGCATGCCTTAGCATCTTTGTTCATGCTGCTCCAGCTCCCAGGAGGAAGAAAAGGATCATTCAGATTCAGTACTTAGAGAAATTTCTCTGTGAGAAGGCAGTACTTGAATAGAAATTTCAAAGGACAAGATAGCCAGCCACATGCAATCTGGAAGTGGGGGTGGGAAGAGGAGTCCAGACTGAGAGGAAAGTAAGTAGAAAGGCACTGAAGCAGGAGTGAGCTTGAATTATAATGAACAAACAAAAAAACACAGAAAGACAGCTGGTGTGGCCAAAGGACAGTGAATGATGAGGGAGAACAAGATAAGATCAGAGGTGAGAGAGTTAAGCAAGGGCCAGGTCACCTAGAACTTTGAAGGCTGTGAGATTGTGCTATAAGAGGAATGAGAAGTCTGTATTAGCAGGAGTGGGCATTATCTAATTTTTGCATGAAGACAAGTATGGAAGTAGGTGGTCTAACTAGAAGGTGATTTCAGCAGTTCATGTGAAACAGTGGTTCAGATTAGGGTGCTATCACTGAAGCAGGAAAGAAGTGGAGAAATTTAGTGCATATTTTGGAATTCAACCAACATGATTGTCTGATGAGATAGAGGAATGAAATTTAAATGATCAATTAATGAGGTAAGTATTTACATTTACTGGTAAACAAAATAAAAACATAAAACAACACTGAAATGGCAGTTTTTTCTCCTATTAATTTGGCAAGTGTGTTTTTTTTAATGGTAAAATCCTAAAATTGCATGAGTTTTGAAAACCAACTTAATTGTCCAGCAATTGAGGATCAGTTAAATAAATTATAGGGCACACATATGTTTAAATGCTCCATGGCCATTAAAAATGATGTTGTGGAAGAATACTTAATGACATGGAAAATGTTCACAGAAAGTTTTATCTGTTCCACAACCAGCTGTCAGGGGCTGTGCTTCTTGTTAAATACCAAATGGATTTGTAGTGAAGGGAAATCTTTAAAATTTGCTGCAGAGTCTCCCTTAGGGAGGGGACTTTTTTTCCCCTCTTTTACAGAAATCTGTCTGGCAAATCCTTGGAGTGAACGTGAGGCCCTGAAGACATGTACCTTCAAAATGAAAGGGTAACACAAGAGATGACTAAACTCTTCTGTAGTAGAAATTGAAATGTTCGAAAGACAAATACTTGGGCCAGTTGCCTTTGGTGGGGAGATTGAAAAGAAGTTGCTGTCTTATTTTTGGTCTTCAGGATGAACCAGAATCCCCAAATGCAGGATGGCAGGGCCAGCCATAAACTTAATCAAGATATCCTAATGCTCATGAGAACTAAGCTCTTTCCTTTCTCATATTCTACCCTCCTCAGGAATTTGCCGAAAACCTGGCAGGAATTTTAAATTTCCATGGTATATGACAGGGTAACATGGTGTTTTGAACAGATTTTTCAAAAGGCAAAGACATCTCAACTTGTCTTTAAGAAATAGTATCTTGGGTTATAAAATTGAACTATATTCTAACTATAAAGACTTAGAATGCAACTAGCAACAGAAGGAAGGGTCTTTCAAGAATGCATCATCCCATGTTATGGCTAGTAAAGGAGAAACTAAGGTTACTATAAAGATATAAAGCAAAAAGCTATCATATAGATGTGTGTCCACAGGTTAACTTTCAGTGTGAACAGTATAAAAGTCGGCCCTAAATTCAAATTAAGGTTGATTTGAAAGTGAAATGCAGTGTCTTCCCCTCAGTGCTCAGGCTTGTCTTTATTAACACACAGTACAAGACTTATTATTCACTATCCATATGTAGACAACTTCTGCAAACTCGAAGAAAGAGCCTTGGACTTCATTTTCAACTTGCTATTTTCATTCTCCATAATGCCTGGGGTTCCAGGCAGCCCTTAAACAGAAAGCCCGTGGCTCAGCGAATATTTCATTTTGGAGATACCATCATGTGCTGGTATCCTGCCATCACTGGGAGATTAATATCACTGCTGGCTGTCATTTCTAGTTAGCATGCCTGAGGAAGGCAGCCCAGGGTGAGGAAACACACTGGAAGCTGAAAGTGTGGCTCAGTCACTTTTAAGTCTGGTGAACTTGGGCAAACCCTTCAAAGTCACAGGTCTTAGTTTCTTCATCTGAAAATGGGACAATAAACGTGTTCAACTTGTGAGTATTTGATAAGCAATTAAAGAGTAAGAAATTTGTTTGAACTTTAACTATTTATTCATATATATGAAAAAAGATGTTCTTAATCCTAAAGGGCCCTGTCCTCTATTTTATTCATTTTTTTAAAAATTTTAAAGGTTTTATTTATTTTTAGAGAGGGAAGGGAGGGAGAAAGAGAGAGAGAGAAACATCAATGTGCGGTTGCTGGGGGCTGTGGTCTGCAACCCAGGCATGTACCCTGTCTGGGAATCGAACCTGCAACACTTTGGTTTGCAGCCCACGCTCAATCTCCTGAGCTACGCCAGCCAGGGAGGGCTCTGTCCTTTAAACCACCTGTTTGCCATGAAAATTCCTCTCACACACTCCTGGCGTGGGCCACTGCAATGTTAACTCCCTTTATTTTGTATCTCTAAATTTAATGTCTGTTCCTCAAGTATTCCTCCACTGGGCTTATCATATTCTGCTCACTCCCTTAATCCTTCAAGTGGGAAGTTATTGTTTGTCTCTGATTTCCCAAGCCACATTATTGGAATGTCATCTTGAAATTAACATTTTCCAACATGCGTCGTAGTAATGTGTCATAACAATAGCTGTACTGAATTTCCCATGCCTCATCACATTTAATCCTCAGCCATCTTAGAAGGCAGATGTCACAAGCTTTACCTCTTTAGTAAAACTGTAGTCCTATGAATATAAGGTATATGTACAACTCATTTTTACATCTTTAATATGATCTAAATGGGATTTAATAAGCATTATTATTAGAATTATTTTATTATTATTGTTACTATTCATTATTTATAACTAATAATTAGTATATAATTATATTATTACTATTTATTAGGTTTCTATAACATTAACATATTGAGATTATGCTAAACATTTTTTACACATTATCTCAATTAGGAACGATTATTCTTTTTTTACACATGAGGAACCTGGAACTCAAAGACAGATAGTTACTTTTATAAAGTCATTAGTGATCAAGTCAGGATTTAGATCCAAGTCTGCCTGACTTCAAAATCAGAGTTTTCAATTGCCACTCTTCACCAACTCCTTTGGGAGGATCTGGGTGGAATCTTGGACCATTGTTATCTAATGATTGTGTTCCAAACGTATACATCAGGGAATCTTATTAAGACATTCTGGACTTCCAGACAAGATGGAGGCATAGGTAGACACACTGTGCCTCCTTGCACAACCAAGATAGGGACAACAACAATTTAGAAATAAAATAACAACCAGAACTGACAGAAAATTGAAATGTATGGAAATTGGACAACCAAGACATTAAAATAGACCTGTTCATCCAGACCGTAGGAGGGGCAGGGTCGGGCAGCCGGGCGCAGGTCGCTGCATGGAGAGTAGAGAGCATTGGGACCGGGCACGTAAGGCATCCTGGACATGCAAGACCACAGTGGGTGGACCCTGAGCACACATGCAGCAGCTGGCAGGCCCCAGCCGAGGGGTGGCAAATGGCATACCCAGCCAGGCGGGAATTGTGAAGCAAGGCACTCTGCGCAACCCAGGATCCCCGCGCTGGGAAATAGAGTCTCGGGACATTGATTGAAAACACCTGTGGGGGTTTGAGGTGCAGGGAGAGACTCCCAACCTCACAGGAGAGGTTCTTAGAAAGTCCCACAGGGTGCACAAGCCCACCTACATAGGAATCAGCACCAGAGCGGCCCAGTTTGCTTGGGGGAAGCGGCAGAAGGGACTGAGGTCTGATGGAGAGCGGAGCAAGTGCCATAGTTCCCTCTCAGACCCCGCCCCAACATACAATGTCACAAACCCAGCGACTGGGGTGCCCTGCCCTGATGAACACCTAAGGCTCTGCCCCTCATACGTAACAGGAGCGACCAGACTGAAGAAAAAAAAAAGATGGCTCAAACAGAATTGAAAGCCCCAGAATCAGTACTTTTAAGCGACTAAGAGATAGCCAACCTATCAGATGCACAGTTCAAAGCACTGGTGATCAAGATGCTCACAGAATTGGTTGATTTTTGTCACAAATTAGATGAACAAATGCAGGCTCCGATAAGAGAAATGAAGGAAAATGCACAGGGAACTAATAGTGATGGGAAGAAAACTGGGATTCAGTTTGGAAGAAAACCAAAAAGAAAAGAATGGAGAAATAAGAATTCGAAAAAATGAGGAAAAGCTTAGGAACATCCAGGACATCTTTAAATGTTCCAGCATCCAAATTATAGGGGTACCAGATGGGGAAGAGGAAAAGCAACAAGTGGAAAACTTATCTGAACAAATAATAAAGGAGAATTTCCCCATTCTGGCAAAGGAAATAGACTTCCAGGAAGTCCAGGAATCTCAGAGTCCCAAAGAAGCTGGACCCAAGGAGGAACACACCAAGGCACATCATAATTACATTAGCCAAGGTGAAAATGAAGGAGAGAATCCTAGAAGCAGCAAGAGATAGGGAGGCAGTTTACCTACAAAGCAGTTTCCATTAGCAGTTTACCTACAAAGCAGTTTCCATTAGCAGTTTCCATTTGTCAGCTGATTTCTCAAGGGAGACCTTACAGGTAAGAAAGGGCTGGAAAAAAGTATTCCAAGTCATGAAAGGCAAGAACCTACAACCCAGATTGTTCTATCCAGCAAAGCTGTCATTTAGAATGGAAGGACAGATAAAGTACTTCTCAGATAAGGTCAACTTAAAGGAGTTCATCATCACCAAGCCTTTATTTTATGAAATGTTAAAGGGACTTATCTAAGAAAAAGAAGATAAAAAAACATGTATAGTAAAAAGACAGCAAACTCACAATTATTAACAACCACACCTAAAACAAAAGCAAAAAGAAACTAAGCAAACAACTAGAACAGGAACAGACCCACAGAAATGGAGATCACATGGGGGGTTAGCAACAGGGGAGTGGGAGGAGGAGAGAGGGGGAAAAGGTACAGAGAATAAGTAGCATAGATGGTAGGTAGAAAATAGGCAGGGGGAGGGCAAGAATAGTATGGGAAATGTAGAAGCTAAAGAACTTATGACACATGGAAATGAACTAAAGTGGGGGAATGTGGGTGGGAGAGAGTGTGCAGGGTGGAGGGGAATAAAAGGGGGGTAATGGGACAACTGTAATAGCATAATCAATAAAATATATTTTTAAAAAGACAGTCTACTCTTCACTATGCAGAATAATGTCTCCCTCATGACAACTCCAAATCATGTTTGCTCTTTGTACTCCACAAGGTGATTCTCAGACCACCAGCATCTGCCATATGCCCTCTCTGAAGCTTTTTTATTAGGGTAGAGTTGCAAAAAGCAAATATGTCACTTCTGTTACAGAGAAGTTCACAGTAGATAAAAATTCGTATTCATCTGCCAAGCCCCATCTCTGGTGCCATTTCAAATACACTAAAAATAATGCAACACATGAATATCTTGATTGTTCCAGGAAAATGGTACCATTTCTGATCACTGGCTTTGAAGAGGATGGTCAGTGCAGAGGAGCACACCACAATGAAGGCTGAAGCTTCCTGGTTTGAACATTGATTCAGAATAAAGGTGTTGCCCAGCGTCAGCCTGACCCACACATTGGCATGGCCATTAAACATCCTCAGGGAGAAAAAAAGAATGCGCTGTGCCTTTCAAAGGAGCCCAGGAACCCTAGTGAGAAAAACAGCTCTTATTTGCAGTGCAGCAGAAACCAGGAAAATATTTTGCCAGGAGCACAGGAAAAAAAGAGAACCAGGACAGATGTATTGAATTGTCTGGGAGAAATGTTTTTCTGAGCCTCATATTAGCATATGTGGTATAAAATTAAGCTAATTTAGAACAGTGATTGCTTTTTCATCAATAAGGACCAATTAAACACGCTGATCAAAATTCTGCATTTTGCATAGATAAGAGTGCTAACTTTTTGGTAGAACCCAACAAGAGATGGAAGAATCATAGGCTTTCTCACTCAATCATTAATTCATCGACTCATTGAATTATTCATTCATGTATTCCTTCATTGTACTGCTTATTTCTAAAGAGAATTGGGATAGCTTGCAATAAAAACCTACATTTAATAAAATCAGATTTCTAAAGGAAACAAATATAAGAGCCAGTAAATATAGGATGTAGCCCAGAAAATTTGTACAAGTCTTGCCAAGTTCTTCACCAAGAGCCAGGAAGGAAATGGAGCTGACATACTACAATCAACTGGGAAGTAATTTTCTAAAGATGCATGCCCTTCTGTCAAGAAAAGAACATTCCTTTGCTGAGAATTATAACAGTATCATTTGAGGAGAGAATAACTTAGAAAACCCAGAATGATTCCAATGTGTCTCCATGAAGAAGAGTTGGCTAAGGTAAGGATCCTGAAATGAAACATAATGCCTTTCAGCTTCCTAGAGGAAACAGTAAAAAAAGAGAAACCTCATGTGACATATAATAATGGCCATTGAATTATTTAATAATTCTGCTTTGAATTTGGAAAGAAATTGATCACCTAAGCATTTATCTAAGCATTTAAAAGACTTTCATAATTAGTAGCACAGAATCCTCAAGAGAAGATACCTTCTTTTTTAAAAAAAAGTTTTAAATTTTATTTTTTTATCTTACCTATAAAAAAACTGAGAGGAAAGTACAACTAGTATTTATATAACCATCATTCAGATTTGATCATTAACATTTTTGAAAAAAACCTGAACACCATTATATATCCAATAAATTTTAAAAATCCTATTATTAAATATCATGCCTATACTCAGATTCATTGTTACCCAAAATGATAGTTGGTATATTCAAATATATCCAGAATCACATCAAGTATCATACCTGAGTTTGGATTCATAATATTTGTGTTATTGAAATAGCAGAGTTTGGGGAAACAGAACTGATTCTCCTGGGTGGAAATCTCTTAACCTGATAAGTATGGCAATAATTATTAGACCTCTTCCAAAGGAGGCTGTAGAAGGGCTTATAGGAAAATATAATATCATCTCTTTCTTTTTTCCTAAAATACATAAGCAAAGCAATTCTTGTTCATTTTGTAATTGATGGAAATTTTATATAAAATGATAAATATACAATTCAATGCATTTTGATTAAAATGTCTCCCCTTCATACCACCAACCCAAAAGTTCTCCATATTCCTTTGCAGTAATTCTCCACCCAATACACAAATTGATTTCTATCACCATAGAAAAGTTTGCCTATTCTTTAATTTCATGCCACATATGCATCATTCTTTTATATATGACTCTTTTAATTCAACATGTTTTTGAGATTTTCCCCCTTTTTGTCATGCATCAATAGTTTGATCTGTTTTACTACTGCATACTATTCCATTGTATGAATATATCACTATTTATAATTCTTGTTGATAGGCATTTGGGCCATTCTGAGTCTTTCACTCTTATAAGTAAATCTTGTATGAATATTGTTATACAGTTTTATAGATGTACATTTTCATATATCTCTGTTTAATGTCAAGAAATGGGACCACTAAGTATAAGTTTAATTTTATAAGCAACTGCAAAATTATTTTCTCAAGTAGTTGAAATCATTGCACACTCTACCCACAATGCATTAGAAGTCCAGTAATTCCACATTGCTATCTACATTTTGTTGTTCCAGTCATTTTGATTATATCCACTTAAGTGAGTGTATAGCAGTATCTCAGTGGTGTGGTTGAACATATTTTTCTAAAGGATGAAGTCCTGTGCCCATTGAATTTGGTTATTTATACTTATATTATTGAGCTAAAGGAGTTCTTTATATATTCTAAATTTAACTACTTTAAAGTAAGCATTTTCTCCCAATCTGTGGCTCTCAGTTTTAAAAATGTTTTGAAACCAAAGGGGTTTTAATTTAATAAAATTTAATTTGTCTTTCTTAATGATAAATGCTTTTGATGTACATAACATATTCAATATTTGCCAACCCAAGAACATGAAGACACTCTCCTTTTATTCCAGAAGACTTACAGTTTTCATTTTTATATTTATGTTTATGACTTATCTCAAAAATTTTGAGTGTGGTATGAAGTAGGAGTAAAGGTTCATTTCTTTCCAAATTGTTTCAGTAACATTTTTTTTAAGGAAACCATGTTTTCCTACTGAAATACCTAAGTAACTCTGCTACATTATCTTTCCAAGAAGTGAATTTACCAAGTGTGTGAAGATTTTCATCTGGATTCTTTTCTCTATCAATTTATTTATCTTTTTCTAATAAAATAACATCTTTATTACTATGGATGTATACTAAGTCATAAAATCAGTCACAATAAATCCTCCAACTCTGTTATTAAAGATCCTGTTAGCTATTTTAAGATGTTTTTCATATTTTAAAGTAATTTTATAATTTCTATAATGGACAGCTACTGAAAATGTGACTGATACCACATTGAATCTATAGATCGTCTTAAGGAGAATGGATGCCTTAAAACCATTAAACCTTTAAGTTAATGGTCATGATATATCTCTTCATTTATTAGGTTAGTCATAATTTCTCTCTGCAATGTGTTTTGATTTTCAATGTAGAGGCCTTCCACAGTTTTCAATACATTTATTCCCTATATTTCAATCCCACTGTAATCAAAACAGCTTGGTACTGGCACAAGAACAGACACATAGATCAATGGAACAGAATAGAGAGCCCAGAAATAAACCCATGTCTCTATGGTCAATTAATATTTGACAAACCGGGCAGGAGCATAAAATGAAGTAAACATAGCCTCTTTAACAAATGGTGTTGGGAGATCTGGACAGCTACATGCAAAAAAAAAAAAAAAGAAAGAAAAGAAACTCGACCACCAACTTATACCATATACAAAAATAAACTCAAGATGTTTAAAGACTTAAACATAAGCCAAAACACCATAAAACTCCTAGAGGAGAACATAGGACAGGAGAACATAGGAGAGGAGGACAATCTCAGATATTCCATGCAGTGATATTTTCACTAATATGTCCCTTAGAGCAAGGGACATAAAGGAAATAATAAACAAATGATACTTCATCAAAATAAAAACTTCTGCACAGATAAAGAAAACATCAGCAAAATGAAAAGGGAACCAATCATATGGGAAAACATATTTCCCGATGGTACCTCAGACAAGGGTCTGATCTCCAAAATATATAAAGAACTCACATGACTCCACACCAGGAGGACAAACAATCCAATTAAAAAATGGGCAAAGGACCTGAACAGATGCTTCTCCCAGGAGGACATACAGAGGGCCCAGAGACATATGAAAGGATGCTCAGCATCACTAGCCATCAGGAAGATGCAAGTTAAAAAAAACCACAATGAAAAAGAACTTTACACCAGTCAGAATGGACATCATAAACAAATCAACAAACAAGTGCTGGCAAGGTTGGGGAGGAAAGGGAACCCTGGTACACTGTTGGTGTGAATGCAGACTAGTGTAGCCACTGTGGGAAACCATGGAATTTCCTCAAAAAACTGAAAATGAAACTGTCATATGAGCCGGTAATTCCACTGGTGGGATTATACCCTAAGAACCCTGAAACACCAATTCAAAAGGACCTGTGCATCCCAATGTTCATAGCAGAGTTATTGACAATAGCCAAGTGTTGGAAGCAACCTATGTGCTCATCAGTAAATGAGTGGGTCAAAAAACTGTGATACATTTGCACAATGGAATACTGCACAGCAGAAAGAAAGAAGGAGTTTCTATACTTCAAAACAGCATGGATGGAACTGGAGAGCATTATGCTAAGTGAAATAAGCCAGGTAATGAAAGACAAATACCATATGATCTCACCTATAAGTGGTAGCTAATCAACAAAACAAACAAGTGAGCAAAATAGAACCAGAGAACTTGTATAAAGGACCCATGGACACAGACAATGGAGGGGATTGAATGTGGGAGGTCAGGGGTAGGTAGGACAGAGGAGAGTAATGTGGAAAAAATTGGAACAATTGTAATTGAACAACAATAAAAATACATTTATGTCCAATTATTTTATATTTTGATGTTAATTATAAGTCATATTTTAAAGTTTACTTCTCAAATTCCTTGTTGCTAGGATCTATAAATGTATTCATTTGTATGTTTCTGCAAAATTCCCTAACTCATGTATTAGTTCTGGTAGCTTATTCATAAATTCCTTGAATTTTTGTATGTTAATATCATATCCTCAGTGGAAAAAAAAATACTGTTGTTATTTAAACCCTTCAAGTAGTTTTTAAAAGGAAAATGTCCCTTTAAGGACTGCATTAGCTACATCCCACAATTTTTGTTATGTTGCATTTTGTCAATATTTGCTAAAAATAATTTCTATTTGCCTTGTAATAAGTTCCCTACTTTGAAAATATTTGTAAATTTTCTAGATACCTAATTGTCTTTTACTTATGATTTAATCCTATGATGGTCAGGAAACAGTCTGTATTGCTTCAATCCTCTAAAACTCACACATTTTTGTTTTTTGATGGTTTGATATTGAGTCTGTCCAAGGGACTGTTCCAAGGGCCCTTGAGAAAAATCTGTGCCCTGCAGTTATTGGATTAGTTTTTGTTTCAATGTTAATCATTCCAGATTTATTCAAAATGTTGTTAAATCACCCCTAGTTTTTACTGAGACGTGTCTAATTTTCTTATCAGTTACTGAAAAGTATTTAAATCTTCAACTATGAGCATGTTTTAGAGTATCCCTCATATTCTTCAATTATGATGAAGTTTTAGTGTATTTTCCCATATTTCTGTCAAATTTTTCATTATGCAGTTTGAACCTCTGTTAATAACTGCATACAAATTTAAGATTTACAAGATAGGATTATTTAACATCTAACATTCTGAAGTGATCCACTTTATCTCTAAAAAATTTTTGTCTTAAAGTTTATTTGTTCTGATATAAAATAGCCACACCAGCTTCCATGTGCATATTTTTTAATCATTTCAATTCATTTATTTTCAACCTATCTATGTCTTCATATGTTGAATGTGTCTTGTTAACAGCATAGCACCATCTCCAGTCTACCAACCACTGCTTTTTGTTTGGAATGTTAGATCTTTCATTATATTTAATATAAAATAAATTACAGTGTTTAAATCTACTTTCTGTTGATATTCTATTTTACCTTGTTTTTGTTTTTCTATGTTCCTATAGACCCTATAATTTTTTTAATTATTATTTTTATTTTTTATTGTTGTTCAAGTATAATTGTCCCCATTTTCTCCCCCCCACCCATTCCAACTCCCACCCTCAAACCTAACCCCTTTTGACTTTGTCTATGAGTCCTTTATACGCATTCCTTGCCCATCCCTCCCCTTCTTTCCCATGCTATCCCTCTCCCTCCTCCCCTCTGGTTACTGTCAGTTAGTTCTTTATTTCAATATCTGGTTCTATTTTGCTCACTTGTTTGTTTTGTTGATTAGGTTCTTCTTATGGGAAATCATATGGTATTTGTCTTTCACCACCTGGCTTCTTTCACTTAGCATAATGTTCTCTGGTTCCATCCATGCTGTTGCAAAGAGTAGGAGCCCTATCTTTCTGCTGCATAGTGTTCCATTGTGTAAAAGTACCATAGTTTTTGAGTCCACTGATTTATTGATGGGCATTTAGGTTGTTCCAGCACTTGGCTATTGTAAATTGTGCTGCTAGACCCTGTAATTTTTAAATGCACTGTTCAGTGATGTCAAGTACACTCACATTGCTATGCAGCTACCATCACCATCCATTTCCATCTATCTATCTATCAACTATCTATCTATTGAGAGTTGGCTCTTGAACAATGGCAGAGATTTGGGGCACAGACCCACTGTGCACTAAAAAATCTGCATATAACTTTAGCCAGCCTTCCAATGTGCAGATCCCCAACTGAAAATCAAAAACACAGTTGACTCTTGAACAGCATGGATCTGAACTGCTCTGGTCCACTTATTCACATATCTTCCTATAAAATAATTTTTATTGACTTATTTTGATATTATAATATACTTTTTCATTCTCAGCAGTTTAATTTGAACTAATTATATGTGACTTTACATATAATAGCCTTATAGAAATATACTTTCACATATGACTTATTTGTTGTTATTGTCATACATTATCTTTACTTCACTCAACTGACTTTAAAAGAAATTAAAGAACACTTTTATATTGACTTATATATTTATTTATAGTGTTCTTCATTTTAGACCCAATTTACAATATTGCATCATATCCCTTAAATTATGAATTTCAACACTTCATACAGTATATCTGCTCCAAGAATGTTTTTTGTTATCCAAAAATGTCTTTATTTTGTGTTCATTTTGACACACAGTGTTTTGTGTTCAATTTTCTTTCTCTGAGGCTTTTTAAGATGTCATTCTATTATTACCCTTTAGCCTCCTTTTGGTATGATGAAACACCAGCCTTCATTGTTATTATTGTTCTCTTGCATAAAATGTCTCATTTTCTGGTTTTTAAGACCTTTCTTTCTTTCTTTCTTTCTTTCTTTCTTTCTTTCTTTCTTTCTTTCTTTCTTTCTTTCTTTCTTTCTTTCTTTCTCTTTCTCTTTTTTGAGAGACAAATCCTATTCAGTTACTTCTTGCTTTTGACTGCTTTCCAGTGTCTCAAACTAGCTATTTTTTCCCAGTTTTTATCACTATAATCACCTGGACATTTAGTCTTATACAAGGTACTGTGTCATTACCATAAAACAGAGCCCAGCATTGTTTATTTTTAATATTTACCTATTTATTTGCTACTTCTGGCAAGCTTCCTTCTTTTGTATGGACCTATGTCTTTCTCATATCATTTCCTTCTGCCTAAAATTATTTTAACATTCCTTTTAGAGCAGGTTAGCTGATTAAAAAAAATATTCTCAGCTTTCTTTGTTTGAAAAAGTATTTCACCTTTATTTTCAAAGTTGTCTGCACTGGTTATTGACTTCTTAGTTGACATACATATATTTTCTTTCAGCACCTGAAACTTGTTACATTGTGGTCTGGATTGCATATCTTCAGGCATGAAGTCTGTGAGCATTCTTGAATTTGTTCCTCTCTATATGATGTGTCTTTTTCTTTAAGAATTTTCTCTTCATCTTTGGCTTTCAGGAACTTGACGATGGTAGCCTTGGTGTGGTGTTCTTTGCATTTAGTCTACTTAAGTTTTCTGAGCATCTGGGATATGTCAGTTTATAGGTTTCCTAAAATGAAGAAAACCTTCAGCTGTTATTACAAATATTTTTACTCTGTACCTTTCTTTCTTCTCATTTTAAGGCTTGTATGTCAGACTGCTTCTAGTCTAACAGGCGACTTTGGAACTATGCCTTTTCACCCCTCTGTGCTTAAGTTTTGATGGTTTCCTTGATTTCAAGTTTTTTTAATCTTTTTTGTCTCCCCCTGCTCTCTGCCATGATATTTAACTTTTTATTAATCTTGTTAGGTAATTTTTTGTTTGAATAGTTATGACACTTTATTTTTCATCTCTAGAGTTATTTCATTATATTTTATATCTTCCATTCCCCTCAATATTGTGTCCATATTGTCTTTTGAGTCATTAAGCACACTGAATGGATTTATAATACCTGTTTTAAAATTCTGGTTTTGTAATTAAAATGTTTCACTCATTTCTTCTATTTATTGATACTCCTCCAGCTTATGGGTCATATTTTTTGGCTTCTTGACAATAATTCTTCAATGGATGCTGGATTTCATAGGTTTTATTTATTTTTTAAAAAAGCATTGGACTTTGTTCTTCCAAGTGGTTAAGTTACTTGTGGAATAGACTGATCTTTTTGAGGGAGGTATCTTTTTAAAAAGAATTTTGAGTTGGGGATAGAATAAATTTCTACTTTTAGGCCTAGTTAAGCCCTATCATTAATGTGTATTCTTCATTCTGGCAGATTCATACTTGAACATCTCCCATCTTTTTGTCAGCTCTCAGAACATTTCACCTTATAGCACCCATTCATGCTTTGACTAGCCTTTTGGAGTTTCACCCCTTGCACACAAACCTGACAGTTCAGTAAAAGTCTTAATATCCCTAGGCAGATATTTTCCCCCTCTGTTAAGGGAAAAAATATGTGTCTACTATCATACATTAAATACTTCTTTCTGTCTTTTCTACCTACTTTCCTTCCTTCCTTCCATCCTTCCTTCCTTCACTTTGTATTTCTTAAGTCATCATATGCATTAGGATCTGCTTTTGTAATTTTTAATGTCTTTTCTTTTTCTATATTCTCATACTAAAATATTATTTTACTTATTATAAATCTGAAATATTTTTAATATTTATGTGATATAAATCCTTTCTAATTTTTCTTTTTAAGAATAAAGGAATCAGTATTGCACAATTAATTTCCCAGGTCAATTTAAAAGTAATTTTATTAAGGTCTTCTCCAATTTCCTTTGGAATCAATAGTAGAAATGCCTGTTCTTAAAATTTAAGAAAGACTTCACAGCTTTAAAATAGTTTCCATTCAAGAAAATAATATATATAGATATATATTTCTTCTTTAGCTAATAGTGTTATTTTAAAGTTTCATCTTTTTTCTTGTTATATTAATTTTTATATTTTTCAATGCTTATAATGATAAATACTATCCTTTCTTCAGTTATATTTTCTCTTTATTACTTATACATATAAGAGTGATTGGTCTTATCTATTAATCTTAATTTCTATGGTTTATTATTGATGAAGATTTATTAATAAATTAATGAAGATATCTAAATTAAATAATAAAAGAGTCACCTAGGACCCTTTTAAGAAATTGAATTATAATCTACCCAAATACCAACAGTGTATTTTGGCACCTCTCAGGGCCACAATTTCTGGTTGGCATGATTTTTTAAGTAGAATACATTCACATCATTAATCCTAATTAATCTTTGATTTCATTCCAGAGATAAGAAATCTGAGACTCAGAAAGGTGATGGAACTTACTCAGATCCAGTAGTGACAGGAAGGCTAAACTTGGATTCAGATCATGGCCACCTAACTCCAGACTCGGTGCCCTTTCTAACACATGACAGTGTTTCTCATCAGATGTCTGTCTCTTTTGAAGATTCATCCCAGCATCAAACAACGAGAAATTGCAATAGTACATTTGAGTTCTCTTTGAGATTATGCCAATGATTTCTTTTTCAGAGGTGGGGCAAAGGCAGTCCTGAAAGTACTGGCTGAATTGATGTTCTGCCTCTAGAGAGAGAAAAAGAAGGATCTGGGATTATAGTGAGATGGAGTATGACAGACCCACATAAACGGGTGGAGATGAGATGCATCTCATGTGTCCAGGTGTATTGAAGGGCCTGTCACTCACACATTGGTTTATAAGGTAGAGGTAAGTTAATATGCAGAAATGTTTCTAATAACAACCTGTCAAGAGTATAGAGGGACATATCAAGAGAGAAAAATGAGAAGAGAAAAGGAATACTAGAAAAGAACTGAGAAATTAGCCAAGGGAACAGAACAATTCTCTATTATAATCAGAAGAGAGGTGACTAGAATCACCTTCTTGCTAGCAATTCATTTTAGAGTTAGTAATTTTCTGTATTTAAGAAGCTGAACTATAAAATCACGTATAGCAGGGTTCAGATCCCACTTATACTAGTTAGCATTTCTAAGTATTAGTTCTTTTAAGATAAATATAATAATATCTAATATAATTGAGAGGATTATATTAACCTGTTACATGTATTTAGATGATTAACCTGTTACATGTATTTAGAACATGTAAAACTACTACACAATTTTTAAGAGAGTTAAGTAGTATATGGTCTCTATATAAACTATCTATAATGATTAAAGATTCAACAATTCTATACATAAGATATAGTGTTTGTAAAATTAAATAAAGAGACAATATGATAACAAATGATAATGACTGAAAGGATATGGGGACTTGATTCAGTCACTCAACAGATATTCTTTGGTTATCTACCCTGGGCTATTCACTTTGAGGGTATTCTAGAAAAGAATCAATATTTGACACAAGTAACTAATAATCTTAAAAGAATAACACTTGAAGTAAAGTTGAAAGAAGTGGAAGTTGAGCCTGGGTACAAGAAGTCTCAAAGGGAGCAATGTCAGGCTTTAAATAATTTAAGAAAGGACAGTGTTGTGTTCTGATATCCCACAGGCATAGAAACCTATGAATTTTAATTCATACACTTTTTTTAAGTTAGAGCTGTCCAAAGATGAAAAACAATAATATTACTCTATGCTAGAATTTACTACATGCCAAGATCTCTGCTAGACAAGAGGTTGCACTGTCTCATTAGATCCTCAGAATAACCCTGTAAGATAAGTATCATTTTTCTCACTAAAATAGATAATGAAACTAAGATTCAATGATGCTATGTAGCTTACTCAATGACTCAGAGCTAAATGTAACTGAGCCAGTATTCATACTTATCTTAGACCAGAGACCAAGCTCTTAATTTCCAATTTACTCATTCTCACTTGGGAAGATGAGCTATATGTCACTCAGGTTTTCAAGGATAGTTTTGAAAGACCTCCTGACCACCTGGGATGGTGTGAATGCCTGAAACTGAGTTAAAGAAAATAAACATTAAGTCACCTTCCAAACTTAACATCGTAAGATACTATGCCTAAAATATATAAATTACTATCAGTTAATTGCTCTGTGATCTTAGGGAAGTAACCTTATCTTCTATAGATGGAACAGTTCTCTGCAAAATGAGAATAATATTGGTAACTGACTCTAAGAATGTCAACAAGTGGGACAATGACTATTAAGTATTCATGTGAACTTATACTATAAGCTTATGCCAGAGGGAGCCCTGGTTCGCTGTGAACATCATGTATTTCCACACCATGAATATTTAGTAAATTTAGTATATGTCACTTTTTTATTATTAGGAAATTCATAGCATAAGGGGAGGAAAGTATAAAATGAGTCCATTAAAATGTATAGGAAAAGGTTGACAGAAAGCAATCCAAACCTCGTTTCCATCTCCTTAAATAAGCCAGTCAGAGAAAGACAAATACCAGATGATCTCACTTATATGTGGAATCAAATTAACAAAATAAACTGACGAACAAAAAGAAACAGAGGCATGGAAAAACAAAAAAGGACTCATGAACAGGGACAACAGTGTGGTGATTGCTGGAGGGAAGGGAATGTAAAGGACTAAATGGTAATGGAAAAAACACGATAAAGATTAAAAATTAAGATAGAAAAGAGAAAAGAAAGGAAGGAAGGAAGGAAGAAAGGCGGGAAGGAAGGAAGGAGGAAAGGAAGGAAGGCAAACAGAGGTGTGGAGACATAGAACAGACTGACAGCTGTCCGGCGGGGGCAGAGAGAATGAAGCGGGGAACTGAAGGAGAGAAGGAGAAGGGATTAGCCAAAGAGCGTAAATGCATAACCCAAGGACGCAACAGTGTGGTGATATCCAGAGGGAAGGGGGGTTGAGGGCTGGATGGAGGTGGGCAAAGTGGGGGAAAAGGAGGGTATCTGTAACAGTGTTAGTACAAAAAATAAAGAAAAATAGTTCTTATACAGAAAAAATAATTGGGTTTTAATCATATACTACTAATGGGAAAAACATCGTATCAGATTTATTAATCAATCCAGGATTTAAAACAGGACCCCAACACAAGGAAAAGACTAATGTAGTTGATATTATAAATTAGTCAGTTTTGTTTTGGGAAGTGTACAGTAAACAACCATTTTGCTCACAAGTATATGATCATTTGATTTTTTAAAAAATATAGCACACTAAATTTCAATTTGGAAAATGTGGTCTTTTTGAAAGGTTGCCAGTGAATAATTAGATGTCTATAGGGAAATAAATGAGTCTTGCTACCTCATATAATGTATAAAAATTAATTTCAAATATGTCATAGATCTAAATGTGAAAGGCATAAGCTTCTAGAATAAGATATAAAATGTTAATGTGTATATATGAGCATATATATACACATATATATTTTAATCAATATTAGGAAGACAAAAATGTCTTAAATAGGACTCAAAAAGCACTGATTATAAAATAAAAAAGGAAGAAAACAGGTCTTTCTCAAGATTAAAAAGTCTGCTTCTCAAACAACATCATTAAGAAAGTAAAAAAGACAAATCACAGACTAGAAGTAAATATTTGCAATACATATACCTGACAAAAGATTTATATCTAGGTTATATAACAAACTCAGATCAAAAACTGTAAATCCAATTTAAAAAATAAACAAATGACTCAAACAAGCACTATACAAAAGAAGTTACATGAAAGGCAATAAACACGAGAAGGCACTTATGATTGCGAGCTCTCAGGAAAACACCAATTAAAACATAATGAGATGCTTCTTTATAATCAGAAAGATACTTCTTATCAAGTGTAATTACTACTTTGAAAAATATGGGCAGTATGAAGTGTGGGCTCGGATGCTGAGGGAGAACTGGAATTCTCTTATGTTGGGAGAGTAAAATGGTAAAACGAGTTTGGAAAACTAAATAGTAGTTTTTTAAAGTCAAACAGAAATGTCTACCTTATTCCTAAGGACCCCACTCTTTGATATACCCCTCTAAAAATGGATGCAGGTGTCCAAACGTTGTGCAAAAGTGTTGGCAGATTTAGTCACAATAGACAAACTCTCTAAACACCCAAAATGCCCTTGACAGCAGAACAGATAAATGAATTGTGGTATGCTGAAATAAAGAAATATTATGCAGTAATAAAACAAACTGTTGATAGTGGAGATAAAACCCAAAAATATGTTGAGTGAAAGCAGATAAAGGAATATAGCACATAATATAGATTTTATGTGCCTTAGACAAACAAATCAAATTGAAGACAGAACTCATTTATGAAGCTAGAAGTCAAAACAGGGGCTACCTCCTACAGTAGGCAGAATAATGACCCCCACCCCCCATCAATGATGTTCACATACTCATCTCAGAACCTATGAACTTGTCAGGTAACACAACAAAGGGAAATTAGAGTTGCAGGTGGAATTAGGTTGCTAATCAGCTGACCTTGAAAGTAGGGAAATTACCATGGATTATCGAGGTGGGTCCCATGTAACCACAAGAGTTTTTATAAATGGAAGAGAGAGGCAGAAGATAGTCAGAAAAGAAGATGTGACAATGGATACAGCATCAGTGAGAAGTGATGTCACTGGTTTTTGGATGGAAGAAGGCCATAACCCAAGGAACGTGGCGGCCGCGAGAACCTGGAGAAAGCAAGGAAACAGAGTCTCCACTAAGTCCTCCAGAAAAAAATGACACACCCTACCAACACCCTGACCTTAGTCTGGTGAAACCAGTGTGAAACTTCTGACAATAAAGTAATAAATTTGTATTTCCCAGTCCCTTATTTTGATTTCATTTGTTAGGGCAGCAACAAAACACCCCATAAACTAGATAGGGTCACAGGGGAATCTTGCTGGGCCTTGCAAATGCTCTTCTGACCTGTGATGGCTACATAGGCTTACACCAACAAAGGGAGTCCTTAAGCTGTGCAGATACAACCAGTAACCTTTATCCCTGTATTCTATGCCTGTCAGCCCTCAATCGTAAACAAATCAGTCATCAATTAGGCCATTTTTTTAAAGATTTTATTTTATTTTATTTTTTAGAGAGGGAAGGGGGGGAGAAAGAGAGAGAGAGAGAAACATCAATGTGGGGTTGCTGGGGGTCATGGCCTGCAACCCAGACATGTATCCTGACTGGGAATCGAAACTGTGACACTGGTTCGCAGCCTGTGCTCAATCCACTGAGCTACGCCAGCCAGGGCAATCAGGCCATTTTTATTTAAACTAACGTTAAGATGCATTTCCACCTAGTAATTGTATTTTTAGGTGTCATCCCTTAGAAAGTTATTTTGTTTACATAAGAAAGACATAAGCAAAAAAGGTTCACTGCAATGTTGTTTGTAAAGGTAAAATAAGGAAAACAGATACTTATGAAGAGGAAAATGAATTAGTAGGTTTTGGTATGTTCAAATGAATAAAATTAATCTGCATGCATCATGAGAAAAAAGGAAACTGCATATAACATTGAATAAAAAAGTGAACATTTTTCAGTTTGATATATATGATACATCATGCAGTGTTATATGTATATATGATATATTTACAAAGTATATTCTGCATTGTTTTACATATATATGATGTAAAACATGTACAAGTATAAAACATACACATTCAATATAAGATTGAACTATGAAGAAGAAAATAAGATGGAGAAAGGTAACTTGAACTTCAAGGGAATGTAGGATATTTTCTTTAAAACATATTCTTAAATATTTTTTTAGTTTTATTTTCATTGTTTATGCAGTTACAGTTGTTCCCTCTTTTTCTCCTTTTCCCTACCTCCACCCAGCCCCACCCTCTCTCCACCCCAACTCAACCCCCACATTGTTGTACCTGTCCACGGGTTCTGCGTAAATGTTCTTTGGTTAATTCCTTCATCATCTTCCATCACATCCCTCCTACTTCTTTCCAGCAGCTGTCAGTCTGTTTTATGTTTTTAAGCTTCTGTTACTATTTGTTCATTGGTTTATTGTGTTCCTTACATTCCACATATAAGTGGCGTCATGTGGTATTTTCTTTCACTGACTGGTTTAATTCACTTAGCATAATTTTCTCCAGGTCCATCCATGCTGTTGCAAAATATAAAAGAGTTTCTTCTTTTTCACTGCTGCACAGTATTTCATTATGTGAATGTACCACAGCTTTTTTATCCACTCCTCTACAGATGGGCACTTAGACTCCTTCCAATCTCAGCAATCGTGAAAAGTGCTGCTATAAACACAGGGGTGCATATATATTTTTTTAAATTGGTGTTTTAGGACCCTTAGGGTATATTCCCAGAAGTGG
Organism: Phyllostomus hastatus; assembly: GCF_019186645.2. Lineage (NCBI taxonomy): Eukaryota > Metazoa > Chordata > Mammalia > Chiroptera > Phyllostomidae > Phyllostomus > Phyllostomus hastatus. Next base: position 64,840,944 of record NW_025333857.1, on the reverse strand, counting down.
AATTACTGGGTTAGAAGGCAGTTCCATTTTTAATTTTTTAATGGTACTCCATACTGTTTTCCACAGCAGCTGCGCCAGTCTGCATTCCCACCAACAGTGCACTAGGGTTCTCGGTTCCTCACGACCTCGCAAATACTTGTTGTTTGTTGATTTATTGATGCTAGCCATTCTGATAGGTGTAAGGTGATATCTCAATGAGGTTTTAATTTGCATTTTTCTGATGATTAATGATGTTGAGCATTTTTATATATGTCTATGGCTGTCCTATATATCCTCTTTGGAGAAGTGTTTATAAAATATATGGGGACGAACGAAGAGAATGCAGTACAAAGCTTTGGAAAAGGAAGGGTAGGTCTTTTCTTGCCATAGGAAACATTAGTTCTGAGGGTCTCTGTAGGACTGGTTCTCAAACAGGGCTGTTTTGCCCACCGGGGTACATTTAGTAATGTCTGGAGATGCTTTGCATTGTCCCAGCTGGAGGAGGGTGTTTTTGTCATCTGGTTGATTGAGGCCAGGGATGCTGATAAACATCTTATAATACAAAGAACAGATCCGCTCAGAAAAGAATTATCTAGCTGCAAATAGTCCCAAGGTTTAAAAATTGTTGCTTCAGTTTTTTTTTCTAGTGGTAAACATCATGGATGAGGAAGATTATGGTCTTTTTTTTATGAGTCTTATTTTTATTATTCACATTTTGGACTGGGGTTGCTGATATGGATAGGATAAGAGGGTTTGGTGGTTGCAGAGCAACTTTTGGGAATAACTGCTAGCAGAAAATGAACCCCAGAGTCAATAAGAGGTAAGGAGATGAAGTGACAAGCATTGGGCAGACGGCCCAGGCAGCTCTGCCTTGTCATCTGGGTCGACCCAACTGCATAAATTTGAGATTAATTAACCATGCGAAGTGTACAATCAACGCTGAAGAATCAGCACACCTGACCAGAATTAGTGTTGACTTCAAGTACTCAAGTGCTCTATAGAGTGAAGTTATGAAGAGTTGGTAGATGGGTAATCACTTATTGGGAGCATGATGACTTGGATTCTAGTCCTATTTACCCAAGAATAGTGTTTGTTGATAGATCCATTTATAGCTGAATCTTCATTTTTATACTTCAAAAAAAAACAAGTGGTGAATTGGATGATTGGGTGGGTGCTGCAGAGAGCTATCCAGATCCCTCCACCGTCAGGATGAAGAACTCAATCTCTCAGCTTTTGGGGAAAAGAAAACAGCTCTCAGCCACCTTTGCAAATTGCCTTGGCTGAAGAAAGTGTCCTCCCTAACTGCTATGCTCCCTTCCTGGAATGGCTTATATCCAGTGTCTGACTAACTCATGGGAGTGTCAAGGCCTGGTTCTGTTGCATCAGCTCAGGACAGATCTGAGGATCACACTATCTTCAGAATACATCCCATAAGGCTGGCTAAGGTGGTCCATTCAGACTGATCCACAGGTTGACTGTTCCCTCTGCCCCATCCTGATCATCTTTTCCTTTCCTTCTCTTCCAGAGTTGCTGAAACCCAGAACACTTTCTAATCAACATTGTCCACACTAATTTCCATCTCAGAGCCTGCCTTCTGGAAAACCCAGACCGGTAGAGGTGACCTCCAGATTCTCCTCCATCTATCACATTTCATCATTACATACCTGTATGTGTTAATGTAAAATCTACAATAGCAGGTACATGTTTCAGTGTGTGTCTGCATAATCATGAGAGATAACCTCCCTTGTCCCTAATGTCGTTTGCCAATAAAACAGTCATAATTTTAATACAAATAAATGTTTGTTGTACTCTTTGGTGAAAGACCATCTGTACTATGTAAAAATACTAAGCAGCCATACTTCATCACCAGAATATTAATAGCATTTTTCCTTAGTTAAGTACTTTGATGTAATTAACTTTGATACAATAGATCATTTAATTCTCCATATTTTACAGATGGCAAAACTGAGGTTCAAATACCTTGAGTGGCTACTGATTTTATTTTTTAACAGATATTTTAGAGAGAGAGAGGAAGGGAGGGAAGGAGAAAAGGAAGAAGGGAGCGAGGGAGGTGGGGGAGAGAGAGAGAGATTTGTTGTTCCACTTATTTATGTATTAATTGGTTGATGCTTGCATGTGCCCTAGTCCAGGATTGAACCCACAACCTTGCCATATAGGGATGATGCGCTAACTAACTGGGCTACTCAGCCAGGGTGAATAGCTACTGGTTTTGCACAGCAAACAATTTAAAGGTCTGGGACTAGAAGTCAGTTGTTCTGATTTTAAGTCCACCGTTCCTTCACCACGTGGTTCACAAATATGTTCAAAACTATTTAAGTAAATACTTAGATGACAGAATCATCATCGTTTTCAGCTTGACTTGAAGAACAACCATATCCTTTTTACATGAGGTTTTATTCCTATGAAGATGCCAGAAAATTTAGGTTCAACCTAGCAAATGCACAGAGGCCTTTTCACATTACTAAACTCTACTGTAAGTACTGGCTGGAGCATCGCATGGAGGAGGACACTAATGCCACATCTGGCTCATTGGGAGGAAGTGTGGTTGTTGCTTAGTGATGTTTGCCATGAGCACAGGGATCAGCCCTGGAGGCTTCAATGCCATGGGTCTGTAATCCTGGACTACGGAAACCCTTCGGTTTTATGAACAGGGGTCCTTAGCCTCAGACAGAAAAGACATTGCAGGAAGAGTGTTTTGTATATATATATATATTAATATACACAATGGTAGGGCCCATACTAGAATCTAATCGCCTGACTTTGAAAACAATGTCTCTTCTTGCTACCTGTGCTGTTCAATACAATAACCACCTGCCACATGTGGCTATTCAAATTTAACTTAGAATTAAATAAAAATGTAAAATTCAGTTATACAGTCTATATTCAGTATGGAACAGCATGGAGAACACCCCCATCACCAGCGAAAGTTACATTGGGCAGCATTACCTCTGCAACTATCCTGACCTCTGCAATATATGTTCATATATTCCCACTACCTTAGTGGATACTCAGCAAAAATTAATTGAGGGTGATAATTGTTGTTAAGAGAAATCTAAAAGTTATTTAGCTTATGCATAGGCTACATCAAAATTGTATATCTCCTGTAACAATTCATGTCCAAGGTTCACATTTTACCTTCTGAAAGCACATAAGGTTGAAAGCTAAATTTCAACTTTCTGTATGCCATATGTTCTGTGCCTTTCTATGCTAGACTCATAGTGATAGAGTCTGAGGAGAAACTTACATGGGAACTTCTCCAGAGTGCCAGGACAGTGCCAGCCAGTATGTTACTTGGGGTAGAAGAACAACATATATTTATTGAGTTAATTTGTACTTATTGATTTCACTACTGATCATAATCATCAGTGCAGGAAACATTTCTATACAGCTATAAGGACATACACATGGGAATTTATGAGTAGGTTCAAACCTATAATGTTAAAACATTTTCCATTGTTAAAGCTACCATTTAATGAGTAAACACTGATCATTTCAATTACATGAGTAATCCTCACAATGACCCTGAGAGGTAATATTTTTTTTCTTCCACATATGAGAAAATTGAAATTTAAAAGACACATTTACCAAGACACATAAGTGGTAAAGGTCATGGAATATGATTGCAGACTTGTGTATCTGTCTTCAAAGCTCATGATATATGACATTAGCCTATACTCATGACATCTTGTCTGATAGGACATCCAATAGACCAACTAGTTTAACAACTTCTTGGTCTTTAAATAATATTGGAGAAAACTACCTTTGAGAATTACTGCTGGTGATTTGAGCTATGTGATTTGCATTAGCTATTGAAACTATAAGAGGCTCATCTTCTGGCGTATCCATTACATTTGTCCATATTGTCACCAAATACCATGTAAGAGAATAATTGCATGAATGGGGGACACTCAGATTAACATGGAAATAAAACTGGACTGAGTGTCCCAGGATATGACTTAAACCCTGGTTCTTTCCCTACTAGCTGTGTATTATTAGGTATATCATTTGTTTTCCCTGAACATCAATTGCCTTCAGACAAGCAAGACTATATCATTGAGCTGCCTTGAGGTTGAAGAGTCTCTATCAAAGCACAAAACAGACTATATGGCACCTTTTTGGTGCTCAGCATGTCATGATCTCATTTGCTGATCTTGAGACAGACAACTTTCTGTTCTTGTCCTAACTTCAGAACTTATAGGACTCTAAATACCCCTAAACTTTGGTTTCCTCAAGTGCATCCTAGTGATAATTCCCACTTTACATTGGAGAGTTTTCTGAGCATTAAATCAGATGATGTATCAATACGTGAAACCGGTAAATAACATATAGAATTAAAGGTTGGCGGTAACAACTAACTTTGTAAAAGCTTAATATTGCCAGGCCCTATGTTAATCATCTTATGAGTATCCTCTTGTTAAATCATCCAAAGGATCCCATCAAATAGGCACTATTATTATCTCCAGTGAAACAACTGATTTATAGTGTTAGAGAGCAGCAAAGCCAAGATTCAAAACCAGGGTGAGTGCATAGCCAGCACTCTTACCCATTACGCTGCACAGTCTCCATTGCATGGGGTGAGATGCATGGAGATAAGTAGAACAAAAGAGCCTCAATCTGCTAACATCTTTAGGTACTTTGCAGAGACAATAGGTCAGGCTACTCCAAGCCATGCTCCCACTTCCATAGCAACCCCATCCCCCTCTCATAATACAGGAGCTTGAGCTTGATTTCCTCATCCATCATTTCCTTTTTAATAACACCCTCCCATTCATCTGCCCTTCCTTCTTCACACCTCCTGGCATGTTGACAGTGGCTGGAGTTTCCCATTAAAGCAGTCATTCTTGTAGAAAAGGGAGCTGACATGATTAATATCAGTCAGTGACTAAAGGCAACGTTGTGCATCTCTACACTCAGGTAATGGGGAGAAGGGCACATTCCAAATACATCTGGAATACTTCCCCAAATTTGCTGTAAAACTGAAAGATCAAATTCTACCATTCTAGGGATTCTTTCACATACATTAACATTCAGGAAATCTAGAATCAGGGAGTATTAAAGTTCACTGTGGCTGTTTTAATATGCAGGGAAAAGTGACATAGAGAGAGGGAGGGCAACTTGCCTAAGGTCTCGCAGATATGTCAGTCCAACAGGCATGATAAGTTCCCAGTTCTCATGACTTCAGCCACTGACTCCAAGAGTTTCATTAGACATCCTCTCTCTCTGCCTCCATGGGGAATAGTAATGAAGCTGAATTAACTTCCATAACTGAGTTCTCCATTTTCCCCTGGAGTGAAGCTCCTTAGGTATCTAGCTGATAGAATTTTTTAAAAGCATTTCTCTTTTTAAAAAGACTTGCTTCTTTCCTTGCACAACATCCTCCTGCTGGTCCCCTGTGAACAGACCATTCCCACTGGCTCGCATCTCTCTCTGCCTCACCGCTCCACTGCATTCTTTAACTTGATCCTTTCAAAGGTACAAGGTAGCATTACGTTATGCCCTGACTATAGAATGGAAAGTGAGAACTATCTGGACAAAATAACGAGGAAGAAAAAAAGAAAGGTACTTCTGCCATGCATGGCTTTTCAGATACAAAAATGAAAAATTATCCTTGCATTCCCTGGGAGTGGAATTCACAAAATAGAGTGCTTCAGTGTTTCTCCCGTCCTGTCCCTCCTATATATAAACTACATGTACTATAAAATGTAGTCCTATTGCATAACATCAAAGTTAAAAACAAACAAACAGGACTCTAAATTTACCATATTTGCATTTACACTTTTTGGATTGTGTGTCTTTATGTGAGCTAGCTGTTTGACCTTGGGCAAATCACTTCACCATCTCCTTAGACTTTAGCATCCTCATCCATACAATCTGGAGGCATTACCTGATACTCCCTTACATTCTAATAGCTTGTGACTGCATGTGCTAAGGACCTGAGTGCTTAAAAGAGCAATAGGAGAAGAAAGAAAAGTTAGGGATGGTGATGAAGGAGAGACAAGGAGAAAACACATAATTCTGAAAGACAGTTCCACATTAATAGGTTAAAAGTGTGGTAAAATAAAAGAGTAGGACTTTGTGTCTCATGCATTCTTTCATCATGCAAAAATGGACTAGTCTTCTTTTATATAGTCCCAAGAGATTGACCTAGAGTCAAGGTGAGCTGGTTCAAAATGACATATTCTTAGATTAACATATGCATGACTTTTCTAGCTTTCACAGCTATCCAGAAATTGGAAGCTCCAAGAGACAAGGCATTCCTGCTCAAGGAAATATTCGAGTAGAAATAAGGTGGTTATTTTTCACCGGATATATTCAGCAGGAACTTGTTGATTTCAAAAGTTGATTCTTAGTGCTATTGAGTGAAGGTGTAACTTAATAGCTTATGAAGTCTGTGAGTCTTTCATTCCAAGAGATACATGATTCCATTAGTCCATGATCCTCTAACTCAATAAATAGGTCCTACATGCTGGTATTCATCAGAGGGTACACCCAGGCCAATTCAGTTTTCATTGTACTATATTTTGTTTTGTTTTCCCCAACTCTTGACTAAAGAACACTAAAGTGGATTTTCTTAGTCACTGCCTAAATCCTGTATGCTTGGTTATGATTTCACTTATGAAAATAGAATAATGGGGATAATAAAAGTTAACCTTTATTAAATGCTTACTATGTGTTCAATACATGACAATGACTTATTTATCCATTAGGCAATTGATTAAAATAACCCCTTTAATTTAATACTATGTTACTATTACCCCCATTTTATAGATGAGATCTCTGAACTTTGCGTAGGCCAGAGTTTGGTGGAGATGAAGACAGTGATAAAGGAGAGCTCTGTAACATTAAGTTTTTTTTAACCACAGTCTTATCAAATTATATTCACAATACCATTTATGAAAAGAATTGTGGTACACACACACACAGCCATGAATTTAAGTCTCAGTTCTGCCACTGAGTACTAACATTGATATTTACTTTATCTGCCTTAACCCATTTCCCCATCTGTGAAATGGGAATAATCATAACTTCCTATGTAAAACTATTATAATAATTCATCAAGATAATGAAGGTGAAAGTCAATGGAAAGTCTTAGACTATTATATAAAACTAATGATTGCTGTTATATTATTGTCTTATTTATGGCTTAAAATGCCTTCTTCCATTTAATTCGACTCAAGTGTCCTCTGCTCACACTGCTAAATCTCTTCCCTTGAAATATTAGAGGCTCTGAAATGTGGTCATCATGATATTTTTGAATGCACATGTTGATGCAAACTGTGTCCTCCAAAGCTACTCCACTCTATCTTAGAGAGCTGACTTAAAAATATCTAAAGTTCTAATTTTTATTAATTTCCTAAAAAGAATAATAATGAAATCTCTATTTAGAGTTCAAATAAAACAAGATTAAGTTGTATAAGTAAAATCTTAATTATATTATATGGAAAAGAATAAATGATTAATATGCTTATCATCATCATTGTAACCATCAATAGCATTTGTCGTGCATATATTTTCAAAGTAGTTTTGGTCCAATAATACACTATCTATATTTTATGTCTTTGTCTCACATAAAACATGCCTCTTACAAGTGTGATCAAAAGAATTTTGCTTATGCTTTTAAAAGTATAACAATAAGTTCTATATCTAAGAATCATAAGCCCTCAGAATTTGAAAGAATCTTGATTACTGTTTTTGTCTAATTTTCAATCTGGCACTTGGACTTTTCAACAGAACTATTACCTACAACATTCTCCATTAAGAATGACCTTTGAGGTCCTGTAGGTCCAGGAAATCCCAAATGAACTATTTGTTTAATCTGTGTACTCTTAAATTGAGTAAGTGAAAAATTTCCATTACTATTGTTGGTGTATATGTGTGTGTGTATACTTGAATGTTAAAATAGCTCCAGAAACTCCAATAATAAACACCTTACAGAGCCCTGCAGTTTCAATGAATTCAGGATGGTTAATTTCTTCTCTACAGTGTCTTTACCAATTAGTTATCACCTTGATACTTGAACACCTTTAGTGACTGAAGGTTTATTAGCCTACAAAGGATGTAACTATTCTCCATTAGTCAAAAATTCTTAACCCAAGTACTGTAGCTCCCTAGATCTTTTAATGAAATATTACATATTACATCATAAAAATAAATCTATATAATGTGTACATGTATGTGTGTATGGGATAAATTGAAAGGAAGATCTAAATAGATGTACACAAAGCTGTTGAATATGTGTGTGTGTGTGTGTGTGTGTTTAATCTATTGTGACTCAGACACATCTGGACACTTGAATTCATTTCTGTACATTATATTTGAGAGAAAAACAGTGTAGATCTTAGTACAGAACACTGATTAAAATATTTCCCCCTCCTTCTAGTAATGTAATATATTACATTGATTTATTTTCTTACATTGAACCACTTTTGCATTCCTGGAATAAATCCAACTTGGTCATGGTGGATAATCTTTTTAATAAGCTGTGGATTCCTTTTGCTAGTATTTTGTTGGGAAATTTGCATTAATATTAATAAGATATATTGGTCTGTACTTCCCTTTCCTTTGACATCTTTATTTAGATTTGAATTCAGAGTAATTCTGGAATTACAATAGAGTTAGGAAATGTTCCCTCTTTTTTTTCACTTTTGGAAGAGTTTGTGAAGGATGGGATTAGTTATTTAAATATTTGGTAGAATTCTTAATTGAAACCATCTGGTCTTGAATTTTTCTTTGTTTTGAGGTTTTGAATACCAATTCTACCTCTTTAGTTATTACAAGCCTGTTGAAATTTTGTATTTCTTGTTGAATTATTTACATCATTTGCATATTTCTAAGAATTTGTCCATTTCATGTAGGGCATCTGATATGTTGGCATACAATTGCTTATACTATTTTCTAATCCTTTGCATTTATGTATAATATTCTCTTATGTCTGATTTTAGTTTAGTTTTCTTTTTTGTCAGTCTAGCTAAAAATTTGCCAATTGTGTTGATCTTTTCAAAAAAAATTTTGCTTTTATTAATTTCCTTTATTATTTTATCTTTCAACCCTCTATTTTGTTCATCTTTTCTTCAATATTTAATATTTTCTTCCTTCTGCTAGATTTGAGCTTAGTTGGCTCTTTTCCCCCAAGTCCCTCAATGTGTAAATTTAGATTACTGGTTTTGAGATTTTTCCTATTTTTTAACATAAGTATTTATAAGTATATATTTTTCTCTGAGCACTGCCTTTGTTATAACCTCTTGATACTTCTTTATTAATATTTTTATTTTTATACATGATTTTCCTGATATTTTTAGTTCTTTGTCTATGTTTTCCTTCAGAGCTTTGAGCATATTTATGAAACTTGTTTCTTTGCCTGGTAAGTCTGGCTTTCTTAGCAAGATTTTGTCAGTTATTTTGTTCCTTTCATTGGGTCATACTTTCCATTTTTTTGAATGCCTGCAGTTTTTGTTTTGAAAAGTGAACATTTAATGTAGTTACTGTGGAAATCAAATACTATTTCTCTGAGTTTTCTGTTTTTCTTTCTCCTTTTGGTTGTGAAAGGCTATAGCGATCCATTACTTAGTGAGTTTTCCAAACATTTTTTTTTTTGCAAAGACTGTATTCCTTGTCATGTGTGATCATTAGAATTTCTGTTCCTTTAGTTCACGTTCAGCTAATAATTTGACAGAAATTACCTAGAAAGCCAGGAGCTTAAGGAAAATTTTTTTAAAAAGTGCAAACACAAAATTAAACCAAATACCTTTCTCAGTCTCTGCTGATTGGCTCTGCTGAGACACTCTAACATTTAGCATGGGGCTTCTACACAGCCTAAGGATCTATCCAAGGTGAACCTTAGGGTCTTCTTTGAGCAAGGATGTTGCCCTGGGTATCATGCAGCTTTCTATATATATAGATACAGATGGGTGTTATTGAATGTCCTAATTTCCCAAAGAATATCCTCTAGTTTTTCTTTCTGGGCCTTAGGCAATCACTCCTATGTCTCTACCATAATCTTTTGCCCTAGGCATTTGTAGGTGGTTAGTTCATCTGGCCACATTTTCTGGCAGTGCTCACACTTCTTTCCTAGGTTCCACATTAGACAAGACAAAGAAGGGCACTTTAGTATTAGTCCTTCAGTAGCCCCCAGAAATTAATTTTAATCGAATTCCCATTTCTTTTTATGGTCTTAGCTTTTTGAATGGTGCATTCAGATATTTTAATGTTTTACAGATGTTTTACCAGAGCATATGTGGGGGAACTGGATAAAACTCTGCCATTGAATTGAAGGTAGTATTGAGCTTGTCAGTTGGTCACATAACCATTTAGTATTTTGAGTTCATCACTGGTAATACAAGAAAATTCTATCAGTCAATATTTATAAAGAACACATTTAGGAAATTATTTCCTTTAATAATATGGCCAACTAATGTTGGGATCAATGCATACCTCTGTCCTACCTTGAGGACTTGTTAGAAGTGAATGTGTTATAAATTCTAAGAATTCCTGTGGTAGATACATAATTAAAGGTAGCACTTTACAAATGTATTTATTCATTTACCAAATTTTCTATCTTTCTTCTCATACCTCAAGGAATATCTATTTAGACTTCATTGGAACAAAGCATGATAATTCAGTAATAATGCAATTCCATTGTCTTAAGATGATGTTCTTCTAAGGTCAGTCAGTTCCAACTCAGCAAGAAGAAGAAAAAATCAACTCAAATACTCCACTTAATCAATGCTGGCCTAGGTCTTTCTCAGAGCTCAGTTTTATATGATTTGGCCAAGAAGTAAGTTTTAGTATAGCTACTGTGCACCAATACTGACATCTGGTGGTTTCATGATCTAAGTAGCAGGTTTGCCCCAGCTAAGCTCCCACCAAGATGTGTTGGACATGAAGGTGGGCTGGTGACAAACTGGATTCCTTAGAGCCTGGCCTTATGAAATGCATTCTCCTTTGTACTTTGCCCATGCAGACTGTGGATGCAATGGCAGGAGAGCCATTCTTTATGTTCTCCATTCTTACCTGGTGGTTCACTCTCTGATCTCGCCCTTGTCACCCATGGGAGAAATTATCCATACTAACTAATTTCACAGACAGTAAATCACAGATGTAGCTAACAGATCTCTGTTTCATTAGGGAAGCTTAATTTAAGTAGACAATCAACAACAAAAATACAGGAGAAAAACTCTGTACATAGAATTCTGTACATCTTCTGTAGAAGATTTCTGTACATCTAGTGCACACAAAAAACTCACAACCTCAACATCTGCCGTTACCAGAGAAAACACTTAGAGAAAAAAAAAGAAAGAAAAAAAACCCGACTCATTGTGATTTCCTCTAATGGATACTAAATTTCCAATTATCATTTTAATTACTCAAGCCAAGCTCTTGAAGATAACAACAAAACTCAACAGCAAGTTTTAATATTAATTCTGAGAAGGAAAATTGGCCCCAGAAGCACAGTGACTGAAGTTTAGTCCATCTCACTCCTGTATAAGTTACCTGATCAAAGTGCTTAGTGAAAGCTTTCCTAGTTATCACAGTCACTTGCTGGTAACACTATTTTGCATACATGTTCCAGCAGACACAGTCTTCTCTCCTCCTTGCCAGATGCCATTGGGCAAGATTTTGCAAACATTTGGGCCTACAGCTAATCCTGTAAAATAATAAAAATTTTAGGCAAGGTGGTATTGAATGCCTTCTGGTCAAATTCCATGGAGTCTCCACAGTATCTTTAACTTTTCCTTTAATTCAGAGCATTGATTTTTTAATAAGTGAGAACATTCAATGTCTTTTGTTCCACCTCACTGCTTTTATATATCTGAACAATTTACCATAAGATGAGTTTTTATGCATTCTCTGAAGGCCTTATGAAACAAGAATTCCATGCATATCCATACTACTGATTTAAGTTCTACGTAACTTCCATCCATTTGTTCATCTCTCTAAACATTTGGGATTAGACTATATTGGGAGAAGGAAGGTATCTAAATCACTCAAGAGGAAAACATCACCATGTTCAGTGACGGTCATGTCACAAATAAAGAACTGCATTCAGTTCATTATCTCATTGAAGTTATCTAGGGAAAGGTACCTGGGTTGGTAAAGGTTTAGAAATTCTAACTCATAAGGGGAAAAAAGATAGATTAGGAACATTTAGCTTGAGGAAGGCTTGACTAAGAAGGGAGAAGGTAGGAATGATAGCTGAGTTTAATAATATAGACACATTTTAGCATGAGAAAGATACAGAGAGAGGGAGTTTGGCTTAATTCCCTTACCATTAGAACAATCATCTTTGAATGACAATATGCTGCAAAATTTGCATGATTCTCAGCCATGGCAGTTATATACCGTATTTCTACAGTGGACAGGAGGTTGGAGTCGACAGCCTCTGACATTTTTTTCCTCTCTAAAATATTGTGACTTCTAATTATGCTGCAATTAAAAATGATGATGCAGATCTATATTTATCGACATGGAAAGATGCCCATGACATATTGCTGAGTGAAAAATAAAACAGATTTTAGAACAGTATGTTCGATATTATTCCATTTATATAAAATTTTGTGCATATTTCTGTATCTATCCAAAGAGAAATGTTTAATGGAATACTCACTCAAACATTAACTGGTTATTTCTGGATAGTGGATCTCAGATGATAATTTTTTTTCTCCTTATATTCAAGTAGTTTTGACTCTTTATGATAACCATATATTATTTTTAAAACAATAAAATTAACTTTAATTTTTTAAAAAATGTATTTGATAGTTGCACAATTTCTTAACAATATGTCTGGATTAGCACAAACTGTCAATAAGTGAAATTGATTTGAAATCTGGGTAATCTGATTGTCCATCATTTACCCACCGCGTAGTTTTTAAAAGATAATTTTACCTCTGAGTTTTAGTTTTCTCCCCTGTAAAAGGATTCAACACTACCACATAGCCTTATGGTGAGGATTGATTAAGATAAGATGCACTCTGACTTTAATTAGTCTGAGTGCACCCAACTACTTAAATCTCAAGTGCTTGACATTGATAAGTGCTCTACTGCTTCATAAATGTTAGCTATTTTTTTATGAAATTAACAATGAAATTATTGTCTAATTCATTAAAAAGTATTCATTAAGCATCTGAAATGATTTGTAGTTGGCAGTGATGAGGAAATCTGTTTTGGATTCTATGGAAGATTTTTTTTTCGGTGTTAGGAGACTTCTTTTAACATATTCTTGCAAATAAGTACTTGGTTTGTCAGCCCACAGACCTTCTTGCCCAATATTAATTTTGTGTCCTTAAAAGCCCAAACTGGAAGAATCCCATTCTCTATTGTCAACGTGCGATTTTCAAGGGGGACGTAGAGGCAGAATCAGAGGCATAATTATGTCCCTGGCATTCTCTTCAGGCCTCAGACTCGAGGCTCTGTCACTTGAGGGTTTGCATGTGCGTGTGACAAACAAAACATTAGCCATGATGAAGTGACATCCTGAAGGCATAAATCGTGGAGGGAGAAATATGAGGCCTGCCAGGTTCCTGCATCAACTCTCCGTAGTCATTTCTCTCATTTCTCACCAGCTTGAGCTTGGTGTCCCGTCTTCCACTCTGCTCTTTTAAATTTCATCATCACTTCTGCTCATGGGAAGAATTTGGTAGGATTTATCAATAGCCAGCAAGAGGAGCCCTTCACTTCTACTTTCCTATCAAGGCTGGGGTAGAGTAGGTTTTATTACACCATAAATTAGGGCAGGAAAAGCTAATATAATTTATACATTTGTCAAAAAAAAAAAAAGACAGCAGCTCTTTATGCTGAAGTTCCCCGTAGCAGATCTGTCATCTCAGTGAGTGGGTTTTGAAATATCAAAAGCACTTACTGTCAGATGCAACCCTGGGATGGAATAGCAAGCCTGCTGGAGGCCTGCTTTGCCACAGTGAGTTCTCAGAGCAGACAGCATCGGGCTTCTCAGGACGCCACCCACGTGCAGAGGGAAAATCTCCAAGTGGACTGAGTGTGGTGAGGGTGGGGGCATCAGAGCCAGTTCCCTGAATGTGTTCTAACACTTCCTCGTCCCTGCAACAGAGCCCGGTCCCCTTCAAGGAAGATCTGGACGTTTTAGACCCAACTATTTCAGAGTGACTCCACTTGGCAGAGACAGGCAACATATAGCCCAAGTTTGTGTGTCTATGTGTGTTTTTTTCCTGCCCAACTCAAGGTTCCAGGAAAGCTTTTGATGTAGTTTCATGTATGCCATGTGAATTTTCAGGAGTTTTTCCATTTATACATCAATCTGCCCTCACTGTGAGTCTGTGTGCTTAGACCTGACTCATGGCCTGAAAATTCAGAGACAAGATAAAATTCCTGCCTTCATGCAAGCTCATATCCCTATTTGGGAGACAGATACTCCCTCAGGGTGCAATATGGCAATTACTATTGTTGCTTCTGTGTAGGATGAAACAGGAAACTAAGTATAGGCACTCTTAATTCCACTTGGGGAAACTGGAGAAACTAACAAAAATGTGTTGCTTAAGCTGAAATTTGAAGGAGTACACAAATTTTCCTGAGGTGTACAGAGAGGACATTCCACAGAGAAGAAATAGAATATGCCAAAGACCAGAGACGGAATAAAATTTGGAAATTGCAGAGTCAATCCAGCATTGTTGTAATGTAAAAATGGCAAAGAAGTAACTTAGATGGAATATGTAGAGTAAAAGTGTCTTGGCGCACCAATTGATTTGTTTCTTAAAATGGATTGTGAGAGCTGAAGAGTTTGGATGAAGATTTCTGTGGCATGGGATAAGCCATGTAACCTATTAATGCTCAGTTTCCTTACCTAAAAAGTGGGGATTATAGCACCTGCCTAAAAGGATCTTTGTGGGGATTAAATAAGATAGTGTGTTGCCCTGGCTGGCGTAGCTCAGTGGATTGAGCTCGGGCTGCGAACCAAAGTGTCGCAGGTTCGATTCCCAGTCAGGGCACATGCCTGGGTTGCAGGCCACGGCTCCCAGCAACCGCACATTGATGTTTCTCTCTCTCTCTCTATTTCCCTCCCTTCCCTCTCTAAAAATAAATAAACAAAATCTTAAAAAAAATAGTGTGTTGACATACCTAGCACAATTCTACAGTCAAGTAGGCACGCGGCATAAATTTGGATCTTGAATTCAAGCTCTTTCCTCAACGGCAACTCTCATCAAACTTTGTCTATCTGGTGCTCTATCTTTGTGTTTCTTTGTTTGCTTGTTTTGACAAAGGGCATGAAAATAAATCAAGACTAGTGCTATAATCTTTCAAATTTCCCTACTTAAAAACCAGCACAAATGCACACACATCTCACAGAACGTCCATAATCGTGGGCAGTAAGTGCTACTAATTTTGTTCTTTGATGTGTTCAGATAAAAAACGTGGAGTTCTCTTTGACCCTTCCCCTTCTAACTCACATCAAATTGAACAGCAAGTCCATTTAGAATTACCCAGAATCTACCCCCTTCTCACCACCCACACTCTTGCCAGCGTGGCTCAAGTCGCTATCACCTCTGTTTAAGGTAACAAAAGGTCTCTGTGTTCCCCGCTCGCCTTTCTTCAGTCTATTTTTAATAAAATGGCTGGAATGATCCTATGAAAATATAGGTCAGACCATGGCACTTGTGTATTCTTTCTTTGTATACCTTTTGGCTCTTCTGGACTATTTTTTCTTTTAAACATAAACTTAATTATATTATAAAATATATTTTATATATGGAACAGTGTAAAATATGTCTACGAAGTAAAACAAATGCAATAAATTAACACCTTAAAGTCACAGTAGTTTAAGAAATAAATGATTACTGTTTATTCTGAAGCTTTCTAGGTTTTCTTCCATAATTGAAATTTCTGTCCTATCCCCAGGACAAGTAGCCAGTATATAGTACTAAATTTTGTGTTAATTGGCCACTTGCTTTTTATCAAAGTTTTAGTATTATTGCTAGAATATTAGGCTGTACATATATTTGATTTTACTGGATAAGGACAAACTGTTTTCCAAACAGGAGGACCAATTTACATCCCCACTAGTGGTGAGTGAGAATTCTTTTGGTTCTGCATGCAGGTTAATACTTGGTATTGATAGACTTCTTAGGCTTTGTTAATCTTCTGGGTGTAAAAAGGCAGTTCATTGTATGTGTACTCTATTCCTAATGCAGCAAATATCTTTTCAAATATCATGGGCCAGCTGCATTTCCTTTGTAGTGATAGGCAGGATCATGTCTTTCCCCATTTTTGTCATTTTTTAATTTGTGGTTGGTATTTTTCTTATTGATTTGTTAAAGATATGTATTCATTCTTCAAGGTAAACCTCTGTCATTTATGTGGTTACAAATGTCATCTCCCTGTTTGTGGCTTATATTTCCACTTTCTCTATGGGGTTTTACACTGAAGAATATCCCTAATATTTGAAAAGTCAAATTCATGATTTTATTTATGCTCTGTTCTGTTAGGTGTTGTTTAAGAAGCATTTTCTTATCCTGAAGGAATAAAAATATTATCCATTTTTGGGAAAAGCTTTATTGATGCAGTTACCATACTTAAGTCCTTAAATTACCTGGAAATAATTTCGTTTATGATGCAGAATGACTGAGCATCCCTTTTCATTTCCTGTTTCCCATGTGAGAACAGTTTTCCACCACAGCAGTGCTTCTTAAACATACTATAATTTTCCTACTAATCTGTTTTGCTGGTTTTTTTTTTTTAATGTAGAAGGTTTGCTTGTATGTGTATGTCTCTTCGTCTTCTGTTTCTCTGGTAATTTTTTTGTTAACTTTATTTTTATTGCTGACACCATTACAGATGTCTCCCGCACCCCCTGCCCCTCCTCTCCTCTGGCCATCACCACACTACGGTCTGTGTCTGTGGGTCTCTGGAGGATTTTTAAAAACTCTCATTTATCTAGTCAAGGAAGTTCCATTTCAGTCATAGTTCCAAGAGGGTTTTCATTATAAACAATTGCCAAGTGTTATGGAGATATTTTATTGCATCCACTGAGATTTATTTATTATTCTATCGGTTAAAATGATAGACTAAATCTAAAGATTTTTCTGATATGAATCATCCTTAGAACAATCTCATATTAATCATGATACACTTCTAAAAAATCCATTGTCGAATGCAGTTTGCTGAAGTTTTGCATGTCCCCAAGTGGCCGTGGTCTGTTAAGTTTCTGTTGTATAATTTTTCTGTGTTGTTTTGGTTCTAAAATAATATTATTCATTTAAAAAGTTGGAAAGTGATGCCTACCCTTTTTATTTTATTCTCTGAAAGGCTTTTAATAAGATTGGAATTTTTTGCCTTTAGATGTTTCATAAAATTAACCTTCAAATCAACTGGGCTGGTTGCTTTGTTTGTGGTAATAGATAAAAACATTGCTCAATACCCGTAATGTTATTAAAAATCATTCAAATTTTCCACCTATTTCTACTTTTTATTCAGTCAGGTTTAGTAAACTATATTTTTGAGGATTTAGTTAATATAAATCTTTTTTCCATTTATTTCAATATTGTTTATTATACATATTGCCTGCTTTTTCTATTAATCATTGTTGGAACTACAGTTATGTCTCTATTTCTTTCTTAACATTGTTATTTATGTTTTTTCTCTCTCATTTTGCCTCTCTTTTTCTCCCTTTCTCCTTTTCTTTCTCTCTCTCACATACACATATAGGGAAATATCTATCTTTATTGTTCAATTCTCATTTTTTCAGATTTTTCATGCCATTATTTTAATGATTTTTTAAAAATTAACTAACTTTTATCACTTTTACTTTTTAATATAAAGATCTTGGAACTATAAACTTCTTTCAGGTATCATTTTAGCTACAACACAAACTTTTGATAGAATTTCCATAGTTATTTGGATCTAAATATTTTTAACGTCCATTTTAATTTCTTACTTGATCCATGAGTAATTTAGAATGTCATTTTATTTAAATTTCTGAATATATATAACGTGATTTTTTTCTGATGTGCATGTGCAATAAGTACACATCCACCCATACTCATTTATTTATATTTATGTTTGTCATCTTTTTATGCATATTGACATATAGCAATTTCATTTTGGTCAGAAAATTTAGTGACATAATATTAATTTTGTGAAACTTATTAAGAATTTTTTTGATATAGAAAATGGTTATTTATAAAGAACTTGTGAAACTCAAAACAAAAAAAACAAACAACCTAATTAAAAAATGAGCAAATGACCTGAATAGACACTTCTCCAGATAGGACATATAGGTGGTTAATAGACATGAAAAGATGCTCAATGTCACTAACCATCAGAGAGATGCAAATTAAAACCACAATGTGATACCATCTCAGGCCTGTCAGAGTAACTATCATCAATAAATCAACAAACAAGTTGTGGCAAGGATGTAGGGATAGGGGAACCCTTTTGTGCTGTTGGTGGGAATGCAAACTGCTACAGCCACTGTGGAAAGCAGTATGGAGATACCTCAAGAAAATAAAAAATGGATATGCGTTTTGACTTGCAATCCCAAGGCATCAATGTTCACCCACCTGCATTCCAGTCCATTCTCCTTGGCTGCCAGGTTACACTGGTGTTGCCCAAACCATTCAATGACTGGAATCTTTCTGGACAGACCTCGTATGTCTTACAGTTTTGAAACTCAGTGGCCATTTTTCCTTCCAGTTCATCTACTAATAGTGCTGCCCCTTGGGGTTTTGGCTTAACATAGATCATCTATCTGACCTCATGTTATAGCCCCCAGACTTTCTCTTCTCCTTAGTTTCCTTAAAACTCTGGGTTTAAGCCCCCAGAAATACAGCAACACTCTAAGCAGAAACTTGTCTAGAATGCTCTCATGTCTCCCTTTGTGCTCATATTTTCATATAGTCTCCGGCCTCTGGTTTTTCTCTCTGGTGATTTTTGATGTGCATGAAAAATAAAAAGAGTTAAGATTTATTTTAACTCAGAGTACTAAATTTTGTGCACTGACTATAAGATCATTGTATCTAATGTCAAAATAAAGCAAAATATAATTAAACAAAAGGAAATCAATTAACTCTTGAGATTATAATTGATGGTCAATAAATACACTACTAAGTTTGAATTGAAGCGACAAATTCGTAATACTGTTTTCCCTGGTTCCTGGTTCCACGTCCAGAATTGGGAAGAGGTGACAACTGATTGAATATTAAGCTACTAGGATATGTAGATTAATAAGCACCTTAATGAATTCATCTAGAAACATTAAATCCCTGAACTCTGAAGTTCTTTCCTTCCTGGAAAATATAGGAGCCTTCACAAACAAGCACAAGCAAATGAAATTAGACTTTCAATCACTGGTCAGATAATTAAGTATTAAACTCCTTGGCTTTTCTCCTCATGTCTATTAGATGTTCTTCATTAACCAGGTGTGGAACTGAGGGGCTCCATCACTGTCAGCTGGTGTTACTCTCTGGACAGACTTAGAAGTCTTTGTTCCTGATGTGAACAATTTCACTGGGGAGATAGACCTTGGAAGGTTCTTGAGTCTCCAAGACTTAGAAACCATGTCCAGCGCTATTCTTCTGTAATCTCTTTCTACAGCGATGGGTTTAGCCAGACTTGAGTTTTAGTCCCAGTTCCGGCATTTAAACTCGTGTGATCATGGATGATTCTTTTTTCCTGTATGCATCTGTTTCCCTTCTCCTTAGGTGAGGGATTTAAACCTTAGTCCTTTTCAACATAGAGCTTTTAGGAGTCTGAAAGATTCAAATGACTGTGGTTCCTGTCTTGATATATTCCTCAGTTTGATATATTCCTCAGGCTCACCTTGTCACATACCTTTCGTGAGCCTGGGAAGGAAAACCAAATGCATTATGCGTCACATTCTAGCAGATAAAATATCAGATAACATTCTTCCCCAAATCCTGTAAGATAGGCATCTCACCCTTATTTTGCTTATGAGAAAAACCAGGGCTCAGAGAAGATAAACAGCCTAAACCTTGAGAAATGACTAGCACACAGCACTGCCGGAGGTAGAATGGCACACTAACTATTACCGTCACTCCCTGCCTGTCACCATGCACTGTTGATGGACTTCAGTCCTGGCCCTGCATCTCTCCTTGCAGGGTACTGGGTGTGGAGAAGGACCATGTCCCCTTCTTGTCTCTAGTTCTCCCCAAACCAAAGATGAATAATAGTATTATTTTCTTCCACATTCTTGTTTTTATAATGATTATATTAGAAAATATAGAGATATAATCTTTGAAAGGTTTAAATGCATAATAACTAAGCTTAGACCTTGAGAGACGTGTCCTAGGATCACAGTAATACTATGATACAGAGGTTAAAGACCCACACTCTGAAGCTAGATGAATCTCAGTGAGAATCTTGGCTCCTTCTCTTATTACCCCACCTTCAAAATGAGGATATTAAGAGTAAGTGCATGACAAGGTTGTGGCGAAGCTTGAAAGAGTAAATTCATGTAAAGTACAGGTCCTCAGCCTGACACCCAGTAAATGTTCAGTAAAGTTAGCTGTTATAAGTCCCACTATGTGTCTGACTCCAGGGAGTATTTTAATAATGCTCCTCTCTGGCTTTCTCATATATAAAACTACTCCCACATGGTTGTGAGCACTTGACTCATATAAGAATTTTGCACTTTTTTTTTTGCAAAGCTAAGTGGCTCATAATTCTTCCTTTTTATCCTCCTCTCTTCCTTTATTAATGCACTTACTTATTGCATCTTTCAACAAATAGTATCATGTGCCTGCCTACGGTACACAAGAATCTCACAGGATATTTTGGGAAAGTGAGGAGGAGGAGGGGGTCAGGGATGGAAGGGTGGAGAACAGCTTCCCCAAGTAGAAAATTTGAGTCTTTCCACACAAGGCAGCCCCTTAGGGTGGAGGCGGGGTAGGAGCTACAAAGGATTTTGTTCACGGCAGAAGCAAAACCCTCAGGGGATTCCAGCGAAGCTTCTCTTTTCCTTTTATTGGAGTTCTGTGCTGGAGCTATAAACCCTCCAAATGAGTTGAGATCATTAGGAAAGCTCCACTGATCACTGGTGAAAAAATATAACAATTAAAACCAGGAGCCTAAGAGTGGGAAGCCTGGGGAGGGGAATAGAGGAGGAGAAAGAAGCAGGGATGGCTTTTAATACTTAATAACAAATACTAATAATGGCAGCAAGTCGGGGACTAATTAAAAGTTTCTAAAAAGAGAGATTGAAAGAGATAGAGAAAGGAATTCATCCGTAATATCTTGCCTGCCTGGAATCAGGGAGTACTGCGGCCTTGGGAGGGAAGTGGGAACAAAGAGTCGGGCTTTGGGGTTCTAGGCCTGGCCTTGAGTGACTTGAGCAACCTTGGCAAGCAACCCCACCTCTACGAACCTTACTTTTCTCATCTGCGAAATGGTGCCTGGCTCTTTGTGTCATTGAGTTTAGCAACAAACGTGAACTGCATTAACGCTACGTACATGAACAAACTGCTGTCTGTCCTCCAAGGGGAAGCATTGCCTAAGAGTTGTTATGAATGACCTCCAAGTCCTTTGCAACTTGACAATTTTATGTTTCCACCAAAATGGATAAGTAAATAAAAGATTTCATAGCTGAACTGGTATTTCAAATAGATAGAAAAAGTCATGGAGCTTGGAGTTTAAATGATATTCTTGAAGGACTTTTGCCCCCAATAGTTCTATTACCCATCTATAACAGCCTTGGAATTTATTCCCATTAGACATTCATTCCTTTGGTGTAATCTTGCATGTCTTCATCTTTCTCTGATGAAAGTGCAAGTGGATGATAAGTCATCACCTACCACTAGCAATGAAGTTCACATTAATAGGCAAATTCTTTCCTAAGGAGACAGTTTTATGGTCTGAAGGAAAGGAAATAATTGACAAACTGGAAATTTGTAATGGCTAGTATAATATAAGCTTGGGTAGGAAGAGAGCTGGCAATTGACTATCTTAAAAATGTCACTGATCATGAAATATCATAGGAATAAATAAATAAATGAATAAATACATAAATAACTATTGACTACCTACTGTGTGTCAGCTGCTTTAGATGTGCAGGTCACTTACATTGCACAAAAAATCAACGATGCAAATATCTTATAGACAGAGAATTTAAAATGTAAAAAGAATATATAACTCACCAGAAGTCAAATGGACAAATGAGAAAGGCAGGAGTTGACCACAGAGCCCTCTCCTTTATGTGCTACCTTGCTGGCCTCTGTCCTGCTTTCCATGTTCTCCGGCCCCAGGAGGCCTTCAGGGCTGAGAGTGAACCACAGCCCTGCAAATGGATCTAGACACAGACTGTTTACAGAATCACCTGATTTTCCAATTTGTATTTTTGTGGTTGTCTCACTCCTTCGTGAACCCACACTCAATATATTTTCACCTTCTACCTCCTTCTAAATTCTCTAATAACATTGGTTGGTGGGTGCCTCTTCCTCACAAGAGGTTTTTGGTGACAGCCCAAGGCATTCAGTTTTGGAAGTCAAAAATTATGTGATCATGTTTTAAGATTCTGAGGCCCTACCTCAGAGACTCCAATTCAGCGGTTATGAGAACGGTCTGAAATGTGGGTGTTTCTTTAAGCAGCATGGCCCAACCACCCCACCCCAGGCAATTCTGATTCAGTGAACTCAGGGGCTACTCTTGGAGCACAGCATAGACAAACTCTGAATTCAAATCCTGGTCCTGCCATTCACTAGTTCTGTGAATTTAATACCTTTTTTCAAACAGCTTCTGAGACTGCCTTGTATCATCTATTCAACTATTGGAAGAATATCTATCTCACAGTGTAACCATGAGAATGAAATGAGGCAGTATATTAACTCTGAGCTGAGAGTAAGTGGTTTGTAGCAGTGGGGTAGAGAGACAGAGAAGCATAAGAATGCTGGAGTCAGATGGCCTGGGTTCAAATCCTGGTTGACTCTTTTGCTGGCTCTTTCATGCTACATGAGTTCCTTAATCTCTCTCTGCCTTAGTGTCCTCATCTGCAAAATGGGAATATCATGGGGGGAAATGGGAACATAATGACACAAATGAGAATATCGTGGTGCCTTTCTCATGAGGTCATTGTGAACATTAAATTCACTGATACCTATAAAGAGCTTAGAACCCTGACTGGCACTGAATTTTATTATTGATATCTAATAAGTAATAGTTTTCTGAGGGTAGAAAATCAATCTGGTTCTCTGTGGTATGAACCTCAGTGCCATGAGCAAAGCAGGCAATACTACCAGACACTGTTAAATTAAAAAAAAAAAGAGCCAGTGTTGGGAAGATGGGGGAGGTGGCCCCACAGTGAGAGAGATTCTTAGGTGGTGTCCAGTGTTTTCATAATCAAGCACGTGCTTGGTAGAGGCTTTCTCGGCAACTTTCACCCTGTCTTCTAAAAGCAAAACACATTCCAAGGGGAAGTCCCTCCATAGGTTTCTCATTCACTCATTCCTCTTAATTCATCCCAATATTGTTGGGGAAAACCATCTAATGCCCAAAGAGTAATTTGAAAGAACCATGACATGATTTCTTCAAAAGCTCTGTACTGACAGATAAGAAGCCGCATGTTGGTGAACAAACTTGTCCACCAAAAGGAAGTGATGGCATTATCCTCCTGACTTCTTCCCACCACCCTAGAGTCTTACTGTGCGCCTCGGCCACATTCAGCCCGTTTTCTTTTTCCCTTCCTATGGTCTGTGCGTTTCATTTTCTCACCCCTCTTTCAACAACACCTTGAGGGTGACTTGAGTTCATTCTCTAATTGTGGAGCAAAGAAAAACAGGTTTGACACCCGTTTCTACGCATATTTATGTAGAATGGGAAAAATACCAGGAGGGGTTCTGGTGCTCAAGGGCAGATAATTGCATATTTAAAAGATCTGAGTAACAGATGTAATCTTCCCATTTTCATCAAGAGGTATTAGCAAAAATGTGGTAGGAAAGGAAAATCCTTTGAGAGACCAATGCATTCACCTGCACATATTAATGTCTCTTAAGTCCCATTGGCAACTAACTCTTTGACAAAAGGCATAAAATGCTGATGGTGTAAGGGAAGGATGGTTATTCTACAGACATGCAGAAGAGGAAGGACTTAGTTTTGGTGCATTTGTTCATTAAATGTTTTAAGTGAAAGCCAAGTATGAGAGGTTTTATAAAACATGGATAGGATTTTAACATGCAAAATTTGGATGAGCTGTGCACTGGCAGAACAGTGCGACTAACGGCCCAGAGGCACAAAATGTCAAACAATATTCAAGAAATAACCCGTTGTTCTGTTGGATCACAACACACTTTGTGTACCAAACCTCTGAATCGAAATTATGTTTTAAGGAATATAAAAGTCACCCAGGCCAAATAAAATGTGTCATTTGAGTCCTGTCCACAGTGGCTCCAGACAAATGGTTCTCTAAATATTCAAAATTTGGTGTGTTTGCCACCAGCATCGTAAACTCACCATCTGTCCCAATAGTTCATGGCACATTTGGAAACTTATGGAATAACTTTTCACCTGCAGTTAATCCTTTAGTGAATTAATTAGATTACATACACAAAGAAAACATAAATGGTCTTTCCTTACAATACTAAAGAGAGAGAAGGAAAATAACAATTTATTCATTCATCAACTCATTGATTCCATACTCCATATTCTGAACTGGTTACTGAGTGGCCGATGGTGATCAAACGGATCCAGACTCAGTCCTCATATAAACGTAATGAAAACACACTGTGATGGGTGCATGGTGAGAGAGTTTCAGGTACTGAGGAATTACATCAGGGAGGCATATACTCCTGATTAGTGCAAGTGGCATAATTCTGGTCTCCAGAATGATGTTGTCTCTTGCTAGGACTAAATCTCAATTCCTTCAATTCTCTCTCATTATATTGTTCACTCGTGTGTGATCATTATCTTGTTCACTCTTCTGTGATCATAGCCTTCTCTTTTTCAAGATTGTAAATAGTACCATGAGCTCCAGCAGAATTGGAGGCATCATTTATCATCTGACTCTTTTAATATGCTAGATTTCTATTTATGAAGTTTCAATTTGCAGCAAACATTTATGTTGGGTAGCCATCTTTCATCTTTTTATTATTTTGATTTTTTTAAATTGAGGAGTAATTGATATATAATATTACATTAATTTTAGCTGTACTGAACATAATGATTCAATATTCGTATCTATTGCAAAATGATCACCACAATTAGTCTAGTGATTATTTTGATTTTACCATCCACTGAAACCCCCAAAGGTCACCCAGGCACGCATATATACAACACACATAAATACACATTTACACATATTTTTGTAATTATAAATTTTTACAGTTGGTGTGGCTTCTACTGCTAGAACTTTCCTTTTATGTTATCACATTCTCCCATTTTAGGTACTTTCATTTCTCCAGGCTGCTCAGATCACTTTGAATTCTGATTCTCTCCCCGAGAAGTCATATCATGGTGTTACCTACACATTTGATGATCATGACCCCTCACTCTGCATCCAAGACATAGACAGAAATGTTGAACAGAGCAGGATAAAGGACAGAGCCCGTGGGATGCCACCAGTCCCTGTCATTGAGATTGGTATTGATCCATTAATTAGCACTCAAAGGCACCATCTTTCAAGCAGTTATACAACCAGTCCATCCATCTCTTATTTCTTACTCTTTTCTACAAAGGCATAAGACAAGACCTGTGGCAAGCTAGAGGTGCAATGTCAACTTCCTTCCCTGATCTACCATCCAAGGCTGTAAATAATCTGGAGTTAAATGAGGTCAGTCTGATTTTAGCCTGGGAGAGCTCACGCCATGACCGAAGTGAAAGCAGTACTCTTTGTGCATGATTAGAACTTGAGAATGTGGGAGCTGTAAAGGATTGCAGAGATTATCCCACCCAGCCTCATCACTCCACAAGTGAAGCCTCAAGCTTGAAATAACTCTGCCCATGGTCACACAGCTAGTCAGAGCTTGAAATGTAGTTATAACTTATATTCCCCTTTTCACACTTAGGAGGAGTGGAATTGACTTTAGAAGAGCATTTCTCAAAATATAGTCTACAGAATATTACTTCTCGGCTAAAAAAAAATGTTCCCATGTTCAAATGCATCTGAAAAAAAAACCCTCATGCATTGCTGTGTTAGTGATTCACAATGTATTCAGTCATCAAATGAATATTTGATAATTATGTCCTATGCATCAGACAGTGTATTAGGCACAGGGATGTGATAGCAAGTAAGATCTATTATAAATTTGTTCCTAGGGGGAGAAACAAAATTCAATAACTAATTACTCAAATTTAATAGAAATATTGCTATGAATTTTAACTTGCTCTGAAAGAAATTTATAAGGTGTTCTAAGAGATGGGAAGAATGTAAGATACAGCTTATCTGAGAAAGTGATATTTAAATATGTAAGAAAGATCAGATAAGAATTATCATGTTCAACATGAGAGAATAAGGGGAGGTTGTCAGCCGTGACCCTGTGAAGAACATGTAAGAGCTCAAGAAGGAATCTGTTGGCAATGTTAGAGGGAAAATATAAATATGAATATGAAGTGCATTGATGCATTTTGAGCAAGTGAATAACCCAATCTCATTATCACCATCCTGAAAGTATTCCACTTTCTGCTCTGAGGAGACAGTACCGTGGCAGGTAAGAGGACAAACACAGGAAACTGCCAGGAAAATTTTGGCAAAGTTCCGGAATAGAAAAAAAAAAGCTTCTCAAATATTGATCAATTAAAGAAAAGAATCTAGTAAATGAACTTCTAACCTCTGTCATTGTTTCCCAACATTGTCTAAATTCATTTGACCACAGAACTATTGTTAAGTAACACCTATTTCACTCCATGAAATTCTGAGGAATACATTTAACAGATACTGCTTTGGGATATTTCAGGTTAAATTCACATTCCAGGCCCTTCTAAAATGATAACAGATCTTGCCCTTTGTTTGATTTGGAATTTCATTTGTTTGTTTCTTTTTTTTTCCCAGTACATGATCCATTTGTTTGTGAGGGTTGCCCTAGTACTAGCTGGTTTACTTTTATTCAAACTGCTAGGTATCAGGCTTAGAAAAATACAGACTCATGAAGTAATCCCAATGCATAATCCTCTTTATTTGTGTATCCTTTCATTCCTCACCTCCCTCAACTCACAGCATTGTCTGTTCTCAGAATAGAATTCTAATTGCTCATTAATATGTAGGAAAGCTAACTCCTACGTAAAAAATTACCTTCCAGACTAATTAACCAGTAATGAGTTTCACATTTGGATACATTTTCATGTGCTGATGTAATCTTATTTTCAAGTAAAGAATGAGGAATAAAAGGACTAGAAGGAGGCACCAAGGTGTCCACATAAAATAATGAAATTCACCCTGGATAGTGTGATTCCCGTCCATCAGCTCTGTAAGACTGGGCTCCTTTTACTTTAATAAGCATATAGATTGCCCAGGGGCCTGGCTGAATGCAGATCCTAATTCAGTGGATCTGAGTGGGGCCTGAAATTCTGCTCCTCAGTGATGCTTCCAGACCTTGGACCACATTTTGAGTAAGGATGTTAAGCACCATTTTAATTTTGCATTTCAGGGAATCAGCATATCCCTTGTTTCAGCAGCCAGTAATAGAAAACCCCAGTATGGTGATTATCAGAGGGAAAGCAGGGTGGGGAGATGTAGAAGAAGGTAAAGAGGGGGGAGTAAATGGTGATGGAAGGAAATTTGATTTTGGGTGGTGAACATACAATATAATATGCAGATGATGTATTGTACAATTTTATTCCTGAAACCTATATAATTTTAGTAACCAATGTCACCCCAGTAAATTCAATTATAAGAAAAGAAGATGGCAATTCTGACAGTTTTAAACAACGGCACCATTTGTTATCTTGCACATGGTACATCCGGTGATAAGGCAGGTCCAGCCATGATATGTCAGCATCTCAGTATTTTCGTTAAACATGCAGGCTGTTTCAGTCTCCCCACTCTGGTCTCCTCAGCAGTGCCCCTATGCTCAGGCTACTTCTGCTATGACATGGATAGAGCAATGCCAATGTCTTATTCAGCTATGACACCATCCAAAGGGAAATATTTGGATGGTGTCATAAAGAAACCTTGCTGAGGGTCCCCCAGCAGCTCTCTCTCATAAATACTGGCCAGATCTGCATCCATGTTCATCAATAGTGGGACACTATGGGATCTCCACCTTCTGCCCTCAGCCCATGCCCATATCACCTGCAACTTATTGTGCAAACCCCATATATGCCCCAATTTCTCCCTGAGAAAATTGTGTCTCTCAGTCTGACGACCACCTCTGGAACATGCTCAGCCTGTGCATGGGTCAAGCTGGAAATGCAAGGGTTAAGATGCTAAGCAGCAACCTTAAACAAGTGAAGATGAAACTAAAATCCTGGCCTCTTAATTCCTTGGAGGTAAATTCTGAGTCCTACATTAAGTCTGCAGCAGCAATAACTCCCAGTGGAGAGTTATTGGGTCCTAGGATCATGTCCCAATAACAGTATCCCATAACCTTGTGTTGGTTTCTGTTTTGGGGAATGAGTTAAAACAAGTTAACATATCACAGCCAGACCAACTGGGAAATGGAAATTCCCCAACTGACTTTGATGGGTGATTTGAAAAATGGGGGTCCCAGTCCAGCAATATCAGCCTCACCTGGGAACTTGTTAGAAATGCAAATTTCAGCATCCCCCCCTCAGGCCTTGGGGCCATGTTCTGAAGTTGGAGCCCAGATATTTGCATTTCAATAAGCCATCCAGATGTCTTTGGTGCATTTGAGGTTTAAATATCACTTGTTGTGGTTAGTCAGAATATATACCTGGTTCTGAGCAAGAATCTCCTCCCATGAATCATCTGATCATGAGGAAGATGGATAGATACCTGAACAAAACAATGGTTCTATTAAGGAGAGGTAGGTTGATGGGATGGGCCAACAGATACTTCAAAACCACCATCTCTACTTCCCTATAGGGAAGTCCAGAGTGTAAAAGTAAGTTGCCCTAAACCTCAGAATTGGAAAACAGGTAAGGTGAGTTTTCACCCTGGCTTAAGACAACAGACACAGTGCTCCTTACCCAGTTGCTACAGCTCTGTGGATACTGAGGGATTGGGGACAGGGTTGGAGAGGAAAGGCCACTGAGGACAGTGTTTCCCTTGCAGGAAGTCACAGCATGTGTTCGGTGGCAATAAATCTCATGAAAATGCAAACAGATAAAGAGTTCTGACATTTACATCTAGCATGAAATAAACATAATTAGAGGAGAGGACAACAGTGCAACATGGAGCTTTTATTAATGTTGGACTCACTCTGTAGGGGAAATATTTCATTTTATTGCTTTAATGTCAGGATTGCTCCTTTCCTCCAATGGGCATAAAACGGGAGCTGTCTCTGATTTCCAATCAGTAAATGAGAAGGCAGATGTTGAGTGCCTGGAGTGTGTCTAGAAGGACCATAGGAGCCAGGAAGATGTATGAAGCGTGCACACAGATGTGTACAAGACCTGGACCATCCCAGGAACTCACGATCTAATTGGGAAAGCTGCACAAGTAGGTATATTCAGATTTAACATTTATTGAGTGATTGAAATGTTCCAGGAGCTATCCTGAGTAATTTTACACATACTATTTCATTTAAAAACACACAAAAAATCTACAGCACTGTCTACATGAAACTAATATGAAATTGTATTGCCTGTCCACTGTAACTGGAAAATAAAAAATTTAAAAAGTGTATGTAAATTCATAAAGGCTAAAACAATAACACAGAATAAAACCAGGTACTGAATTGTATCCAAAATGGATCTAAGAAGAGAAAAACTATCAGGAGAGAAAAAAAATCTATCAAGCAAGAAACTATCATTAATTTACTACATGATCTTGGCCAAAATGAAAGCATTGGATCCTGTCTAAAATGAAGGTATTGGATCAGAAGAGCATGTTCCCAAATTGCATCCTGTGGAAAATCCCTCTTTAGGATAATAGCTATGCAACAATAACAACAAAAAAGGTTGAGGAGAAATGGCACGAGACAAAAATACTTAGGAAATATTTAGAATCATGGTCAACAACACTGAGGAGATGTTGAAGATGCTTATGCATTTTGTGAATATATAAGAGGGAATTTTACTTGCAGCATTTTGTAAAATTATTTTATTACAAAGCCTGCTACTATATGGCACTCAATAACTCTCTTTTCTGTTTTAGAACCAGTGTGGAAAATGCCAGAAATCACATCTGAGGGCCCTTCCAGCTAAATGGTTCCAAGCGAAGGCAGCTCAGGTCAGTTCAGCTGTACAATCTTTTAAGGATGATTCAAGTTCCATTGAGGAAACGGCGAGGGCATTTGCAGTAAGGATAACAGCATAAGGGATATCTGTGGAATAATGTTTTCCTTCACTGAAAGTGTAGACAGTTACATACCTTACATCTGTCCAATAAATTTACGACATTTTCAGATACATCTGCTCATGTCAAACCCCTGGTGATCCAGATTAATCTTTTGGTTCTCCATTTTTTATATTTTTCAGTGAGAAAACTGAAGCTTGAAATGGCAGCATCTGACTTTCTCAGTGCACTTTCTCTGCCCCCTCCCCCCAATTCCTTCATTTTTGCTGGGCTGATTTGCTTATTAAGATTTCTACATTTCAGAGTATACTGGGGTTTTGCTTTTTGTTTTCCATAACATCGTACTATGCATTCCAGTGCCTAGCCCTGGTTATGACTTGGCCATATACTTGGAATTAAAGCGATCCCACAAACAGGGGGGATGTTCATATGGAAAACTGATGAGGCTGTGCATATCACCTGGGTCTGGCCCCTGTGAAACCCCTGGCCAGCCACCATCGCTCAGCATGGTGTTTATAATTAAAGGCCCCCAGTACAACATGAGTTCGTTCATTACATGCTTATAAAGGTCTTTGAGAAATCAAAATTCTGTCTTGTAGGGAGGGTGTTCTGAAGACAGGTGTCTAATGGGAGAAGCAGGAAGTTCAGGGCTGGGAAACCAGTAGGCTGGGCTCAGTCCCAGACCCTCTTCCTGGATGATGTTGGGCAAGTCATGCCCCTTCTTCCATCCTTTTTTCTCTTTGTACTTCTTTTTTTTTTTTAAAGGAGGTTTGGGGGGAGCTTTCTAAGGCTCCCTCTGGAGCTCACGTACAATTATTTTTTAATGTGAATTGACCAAGTCAAACTTAACAATCAATGACGTGACCCGTGTCACATCAGATAGCCCTCGTGGCGATTATTTGAATTGGGGCACTTGAAACCCTCCCAACCCCCTGCTCCTGCCAGAGAAGATGAAAGTGTCATTTCTGACCTTAGCACAGGCCTTTGCCTTGAACTTTGCAGTGTCTTTCACATTACCATTTCCAGCTGGTTCTTTGCCCCCTGGCGAGACCAGACTTTTCTGAAAGAGTGTAAACTTCTCTGAATGATATTTGAAAATAAAATATAATTGATTTCACAGCTCCTTGAACCTCTCCTATCAAGAACTGATTTTTCCCCTCTTCTGTTTTACACACTTGGAAGTGATTTGAATGATGACAGTAGAAACTCCAATACATAAATATGCTTCATCTTTTGTCCCTTTCTATTGAAATTTGTCCCTGAGAAAAGTGTGTGTACAAGTGCATGTGTCTGTGCAAGTTCCCTTTCACATATATTCATATGAGTTCACCAATCTGCATGCACTGTACATGTGCTTTTGTACATCAGTATCTGTGTGCACTATGTATACAGCAAAAAATACACATACTATACAGCACTATATGTACTATGTATATGTGTTTTTTTCTTTGTGTGCATCCTAATGCAAGTTTGTATACTTATAATCATGTATATTTTAGCATATGAGTGTTTTGTATACATCTGTAGGCCTGTTTGTATGCTTGTGGTCTGTACAAAAATTAGCTCAAATATGTCTGGGTGCCATGCAAGTATGTACCCATATGCACAGGTCTATGTAAGTGCCTATGTCGTTAGATTGGCATTTCAAAGCACACTGAGATTTATAATTCATCCTTCTCCCCAAAGAAAGAATAAACAAAAGTCAACTTTTCTTGGATGCTCCAGACAGCTCCTGTAGATTTGGACAGTCGTTATGAACCATGGAGTGTCCTCCTCTGCCAACCCAGTATTAACTGTCACTTCCTCGGGCAGGATAAAGTCATCCAACAGGATTGCATCTTAATTGTCTGGCAAGAGAAGGAGGTGGGGCAAATGCCACCAATGGACCCAGTGACCCCACTCTCTGCAGCCGCCCAGGACCTTGGTTGGCCCCCTAGAAGTCACCTCTGGAGGACTGCACTGGTGCCAGACCCCTGGTGCTGAACCACTTTTGAGTGCCACAAGGGCTGACCGAACATGGCACTGACCGAAATGCTGGTGCAGCAGGAGCTGTTGGCACCAGACAGGCCCAGCACACCTATTTCCCATCCCTCGTCTGCCTAGATTTGTGTGGGCAGCAGATCTGTGCTTCTTGTCAGTTACCTGTCCACTTGTAGTTAGAAACTCCGCCAGAATGGTCAGTCTGTGACAGTGATGGTTGGTAGGGGAGGAATTGGGTTCATGTCTAAATAGGCCTTTGGCTTTCTTTAGCAGAGAGAAGGAGTCCCTACATGGGGCTTATGTCATTACCTGGGGAGAAAGTGTGGCACTCGTCAGTTAAAGGTAAGATGCAGAGACTCACCACAGGCGCTGGGGAAAGGGTGGGCTTGCATGATCTGGGGAAGAGGGGCTGTGAAGGTGAGGGGGTTGGGGTAAAGAAGAGCATAGTAGACTGGTGGTATGGAGACCAAGGCTCAGGTCTCCCCTCAGATCTTCATTCTTCCACTAGCAGGCTGCAAGGCTTGGTCAAGTCCCTTTACACAAGCCTCAGAACCAGGTAGTCACAGACAATCTCAAACTAAACAACAAATCCTACAGACTCGCCTCCTGCATATCACTTTATTCTATCTTCATGGCCACTACCTGAGTCCAGCCTGACTAGATCTTCTTTTTCCTGGGTTCTGCAATGTCTTCCTTAGTGGTCTCTGCTTCCACTCTGCCCCCTTCAAGTCCATTCTCCACACTGAAGCCAGAGTGATCATTTAGAAACCACAACATGGGTCATGTTTTGCCCTCACTTAACGCCCTTTATGATGCTTTCATCATCTTTAGGATAATGCACAAGTCCATTAGCATGACCTGTGAGGATCTCCATGGTCAGCTCTATGTCCAGAGCCCCATAATCTGCTCCCCATGGTAAATTCCAGCCATTATGAATTTCTCTCATGTGCTAGAGTAACTTACATTCCCACACAGCTCTCATCCTCCCTCATGGTGTCCATCTACCTGAAATACACAGTTTTCTGCTTTGTCCATCTGAACCACTCCTACACATCTATCCAGCTTAGGCTTGAATGTATTCCTTTAAGAGGACTTTTGTATATCCCAAGGCAGATGAAACACCCTTACCAAATCATCCTGTATCAAATTCTACTTTATTTACATGAAATTGATTCCAGAGCCCTGGAACTGGTAGCTTAATTGATAGTCCTCCTCGTTAAAATTCACACTGTTTTAGGGCAGGGGGCAGGTTTGAAGCATTCACTTCCATTGCTCCATTGCCTAGCACAGTGCTTAGCACATAGAAGACATCCCATAAATGTGTGTGAGGTAAACTAATAAATGAATACCAATTAATAATCCATTACACATGATTATGTTAAATTATTGTACGTGAAGAACTTGCTAAACATGAGGCAGACTTTGAATGCATGTTACTGAAGGTGGGAACTTGTTTTGTGTACCACTGCATTTTATTCCAATAGAAATGTATGGTGCAGATTAGGCTCTCTATTAATATTTAATAAATTAATACATTTTTAAAATACATATTCCATATGCTATGCACATACCTGGAATATATCAGTTCTCTTAACTGATCTCACCTAGATACCTGAAACATCAAGGACGGTGACCCTAGAAGACCTGGAGATGTAAATCAAGCTGGCGCCCTATAAGGAAGACATGTCTTTCAAGTCTCGAATTATAGCTCAAAATCCATGCACATTCTTCAGTCTATACCACATTCTGTGTGTGTTTGTTTTCTTATAAAAATAAGTTTACCTTGGTTTCCATGAGAAAAATATTAATTGAGAGATATAAGCCATATGCATCATCTGGCTTTGCCTACTTCCTGGCACGTGGCCACATACCACTGCCAATAGGCTTGTTCTACTTCGAGAATGAATGAAACCCCAATGGCTAACTCAGAAGCCATGTTGTGGCCAGAAATATGATGTGGAGCTGGTGGTCTGCCAAATATCAAAAACTCATTTGGGGATGAGGTTTTGGGGTGTCTCTGTAGAGTGATATACATGGGAAATCTACAAACCATTCCAGGAGCTAACCCAGACGGGAGTAATTGTTCGGTGACATCACACAGCTATTAGAGTCCGTCTCTTGCTCCTCCTAGAAATGTCCTCTCACTGCTATCCAAGAGCTCTTTTCTCCAGTAACCTCCCTTTTGCCTTTTCTCCTTTCTGCCTGTTGTAATTGCACACACTGACTCATGCCCTTCCATTCTCTCATGCACAGAATGCAAAGCTTTTGAGGCCTCTTACATTATTATCTTATCCTCATATACCTTCACTATTGAATACATTCTGCAAATTCAATTAGCCGGCAATTTATTCCCTCTGCCTAGTCATTAGTGTAGTTGAATAACTTGATGAGCAAGAAGCAACTTACTTTAATGCTCCATACAGAATAAAAAACTTTGGCCTTTTTTAAATGCTCCAGCTTACTGTGATGGAGGACCTAGGTGACAGAAGCCCAAGCCAATCAGAAGTCGGATATAAAAATACAATGGGAGTCGATGAGAAATTTTTAAGTAGTTCTAAATAAAGAATACCAAGGAGCTTATCCAGAACAATGCAGTTGTTTGTGGCACAAAGCTGTTCCATTTATTTCAGAATATTGTTTTCTCCTCTAAATACTAGGTAAGCAATTTTCTAAATCATTTAGCTATTTCTGTGGCATCTGCTTGTATAGTATTGCTATTCTTTTGGGAGGCTTCCCTGAAGAATCTGGACTCCTACTTTGATTGTCCTGGCCTCAAAATCACTTCTCTTTCACTGATTTCAGAGTGTCTTATTTCTTTTCTTTTCATTTTTTCCCTTCTGAATCAGCAAAGCAATTTGGTAACCTTGTCCTCCTTCCAGCTGTGAGTCCCTGGGAAATTTCTTCTGACCTTTGGGAACAATGTAGTCCGTGGCCCTAGGGAGAAGGTTACTCTCGTGTCATCTTTAGAGATTGCTCCAGATGGTCTGAAATAACAAAGGCAGCTACACAACACGTTGGCCATCTGACCTAGAGAAAGTAGCATCCATAAGGAAATCAAGTACATTCTTATATGCAGTGTTATCTCTCCTTCCACTACCTATCTTCACCATAAGGTGTTATTCTAAACTATAAATAGATATATGTGCATTATTTGAATGTTATGTCACTAAAACATACAGTGATTCAAGGCAGTAAATAGCCTGCTGGCTGTAAGGTTAGAACAAGCAATCCCTTCTATTTAATGGACCATGTGGTTTCTACTCAATGATTCCCCAGGCCGAGACTTGTTTCCTTTCTTAAATGCAGTAACGTGAACTGTATATTTCACCCAACTGGACTTTGAGCTAGGTCAGGGTAAAGATTGTAGTTTACTGATTACTGATTTTTGTCCACACAGCACCTAGTACAATATAAATAGTTGAGGGTAAATTAGCGCTTATTGAATAGAATTGACAGGGTTGTTGCAAGGCTGACCGGAAAAAGTGTATGAGTGCAAATTATGAGTGATCATTACCATTGCCATTATTATTAACTGCTATGGTTGTGGAATTGACTGACTTTCACTGTTAACTGAGAGGAAGCTGGAATACCTAAAAAATTGAAATTCACACAACATTCCAAAATAAGTGCCAATTTCAGTGCTTCATTAGTTGGTTCTGGTTGGTGCAAAATGAATTGTTATTTTGATGGTAAGCATGTGACCAAAACTAATGGTCATGGTTAAGAACATCCATACATTTTGTATAAGAGTGCAGATGATCATTGCTGAGTCCAAAATCAAGGCCTTGTACAAACTTGTCATTACTCAAAGAGAATCAGATATGTGCCATCATTGAGGGTAAACGAGCACATTGGAAAATAATATGAAAGTTGAAGCAAGAAGAGATGAAGCATAGTCTCTGTTCTACCAACGTGCACTGTGTTACCTTGTGTGGAAGACAGAATTCCAAGCTGGCTCTCAATATTTCGTTTTCATAGTATACACATGCTGTACAATCCTCTCCCTCCATATATCTGGGTGAGACATGTGGTTATAATGATGTATCACTCCCATGACGAGGCCACATTATATGGGAAAGCCGAAGGGATTCTCATATGCAATAAATGCCCCGCAGCAGTTGACTTTAAGTTAATCAAAAGAGAGATAATTCCGAGTGGGCCTGACCTAGTCAGTTGAGTGCTCTAAAAGGAGGTCTAGAAGTTAGAGATTCAAAGCAGCATAGTTGCTTTCCTGGTGGTCAGATGTAGCAAAGTGCCCAGTTCTGGAGACGGCCACATGGCAGAGAATCATGGGCAGGTAAGGGCTCAGTCCAACAATCATGAGCAACTGAACCCTGCCAACAACCAGCAATTGTGGAAGAGGATCATGAGTTTCAGAAATCGCAGCCCTGACTCGCGCCTGGTGGACTCTGAGCAGACAACCAGCTCACCTTCACCCAGACCCCTGACTGACAAAAGCTGGGAGATCATAATTATATGTGGTTACAAGCTGCTCAATTTGTGATAATTTATCATGTGGAAATAGAAAACTCATGCACTTTATATAATTTGTCATCCTTGTAACCTCGCTATTAAAAGAGGCAGGAATACAACCTTTTCTAAGGTTCTGAAATGTGTAAGAACTAACTCGATGCAAAATATAATCATCGTTTGTATTTTTCAAAATTTTGCTTGAATTCTATTTTTTTCCTAGATCAACCTAACATGCACTCAATTAAACTTTCCAGCTGTCTTCTCCTGTTGGCTTCTAATCAGATCTACTACATACATATGGTTCATATCTTGGCTAATAGCTTCACCAGCCATCCAGTGCCCAAAGCTGGAAACCTTGTGGTTACCCTCTTTTCCTTCCTCTCTTGATTCTCCATATAGGATCAGTTGTCAGATCATCCAAGAAACTTCCCTTCACTGTGGCCTCTCTTGTGCTTACCTCCTATTTACCTGGACAACTGCTATGGCCTTCACACAAGACCATCACTTCCCATTTGGTCCATTTGTTTTCCTGGCCATGTTATTCTTATAAAGAGAAAGCTGCTTTGTTCACACCCCTGCTGAAACGTGCCTAAGGACTCCTCCACATGGCATTCTGTGGGCTTCATAATCTGCCTCCAGCCCTCTTGTTCCTTTCCGGATATGTTTCCTATTCGCCACCTTTAACTTTCCATGAATGTGATGGGTTCAGTCATGTTCTCAAGAGGTTACACTGAAGTCTTAATCTCTGGCACCTGTGAATATGACCTTGAAAATAGGGTGTTTGTAGATATACATAATCAAGCTATAAGGAGGTTATTAGCATTGGCCTTAATCCAACAGGACTGGTGTCCTTAAATGAGGAAGATTTATCCAGAGACACACAGAGGGAGGAGAAAGCCAGGTGAAGAAAGAGACACACACAAAGAAGACTGCTGTGTGAAGACAGAGGCAAGGATTGGGGTCATGCTGACACAAGTTGGGGACCACATGTAGCTTCCAGAAGCTGGGAGAGCTGAGGAAGAGTCCTGTCCTAAACACTCTGGAAGGAGCTTGTCCTTACAACACCTTACTTTTTTTTGTACTTCTTGCCTGAAGAACGATGATACAATACATTTCTGCTATGTTAAGCCACCAGTTTGTGATACTATGTTATGGGAGCTCTAGGAAGTTAATACCATGGATATGCCCACCCCTTTCAATGATCCATGACTTTGAACAAACTGCTCCTGTAACGGAAATTCTCTGAATATATTTCAGGATCTAGTTAGTAAATCACAGCATCAGAGAAACCTTCTAGGAGAGTCTCTGACCAGGTTGGTTCTCTTTTCCTGACTCCTTCAAAGCAAGTTTTCTGATGCCTTTTACAGGACTTCTTACACTGAATTGTGCAGTCACGGTGTTTTTAGCATCCCCTGCAGTGCACTGTAAACTCTTAGCAAGCAGGAATTGTGGCATTTCATTCTTCAACATATGCTTGTTGAATAAAAAATAAATAAATACAAAGAAGAATAACATCTTCGGAAACCTCATGTATCTAGGGAGAATTAACTTTGAAAACAAAATATTCTGTTTTTTAAAGAAATTTGTCCCTCAGACACCTTGTAAGGTAAGATTATTATTCCCAGTTTAGAGATGATTAAACTAAGACCTCATCAATGTTGGACCCTTTTATCCCTTTTCCCCCCATTAGATGAACAAGCCGGAGAGGCTAGAGGCTGGCTACCAAGGCTTGCCCAGACTTCAATACGCCACGTTAATTCGGGGAACTGAGTAATTTTTTTCATGATTATAAGGCTGATCAGCTGATGGAATTTATAATGGAAATTTTAAAAATAAAATTTATTTTAAAAGGCTGGGGGTGAAATATATGGTATGATCTTTGTAAGTCCAGCATTCATCACAATTTCATTGGCATGGTGAATAAATTACATATATAGCAGTATAATGATGTAATATCTCATAGTCTTCTGGCCTGTGGAATTGAATGGTCTGTCTGGGTGCAGTTTATGGAAGAAAAAGAGAGACATGAGTGCTGAATCATTTTGCATACCGTTCAGGGTTTCCACCAGCTACAATTTCCTTGTATTATTGCCATTTTGTAAATAATGGACTCGAAGTAACATACATTCACTTAGATAATAAGGAAATAATGGGAAATAAAGTCACCTTTTTAAAACACAGGTATTTATTTTCCTTTTTTCCCCTCTGTCAACTCATTTTCTCTGTCTCTCCATCTCTCTGTCTCTCCGTCTCTTAATGTTTTGGCCTTTACCGATCACCCAATCCAATCCAATTGAGTCCAATTTCCCAACTTGCATATTTGTGGTTAGGGGCCATAAACTCATGGATGAAACACCATCAGTGGGTTGACATGGGAAAATATGGTCTTTGTTCTGTTTCCCCTCAAGATAAATGGGCTTGATGGAGACCTTTTCTTTCCTATATGAATGACTTCAGGCCCCAAGGTACTGAAGTGGAAGAATTAACCTGAACATGGCTTGGACAATATTAGTCTTCTGAGTACAAGGCTAGTATGCAGCGAACATCTAACAAATGTTCAATGAATTCAGGTTTTCAGCTTCATTTGTGCCTGATATATAGAGAAAACTGAAAAAAATTTTTGTGCTAAATAAAATTTTGCTTTGACATTCGATGTCATCATGACCATCTGCATATAATAACTATCAAAGCAACAACAATACTGGCAATAACAGAATTATAATTGCAACAAAAATAGTAGCTAATAATTACTGAATTCATTGTTTATGGGTACATTTTTTTTTCTGCATAAAAATAATTTCCTAATTCCAAACATGAAGTGAGAGCTGGTTCTTCCCATCTAATCCAGTGGACTCTTGCAGTGAATGCACAGACCTTGTTCCTCCCACAGATTTGCTAAACTAAAAATGCATGCTTTATTGCCATCTCCCACCACTTCAATGGGGAGAAAGGGGAGGTACCCGTGTCTAAGGTAGAATAAGGGCTAATTATTACCATTCCAAGTTTGTCAATACTGATGAGGAAAGCAAATACTGTTCATGTTCCAGAGAGTGTGAGTTCCCAATAAGTGTTGAGTGTGCTGTGGTCAGTTGGTTGGTATAAGTACAATTCCAGCGGGCACAACAACGACACAGCAGGGGCACATACTGTTTAATTAGATTCATCTAAATGAGGCAGCAGTAACCAATAACCCCAAAAGTTCAGTGGTTTGAAACAACAAAGTTTACTCCTCCCTTACACCCTATAAACATCACACATTTGTGGAGGATTTCTGTTCATATTTGATGGAGTCTAATCAAGTTCCTTACTGAACATTGCTGGAAGCAGTATAATGCTTCTGCTTGGAATTGATACCCATCACTTCCGACAATTCATTTGCCAAAGGAAGACAAGTGGCCATATGTGATTTCAAGTCAGAGAGGAGGGGTGGCCCATTTGGGTGCTTGAAGTGGGATTTCATCACAATTACTGTGGAGTAGCCCTGATGTGCACTGTAACTGAGACATCAGGCTTTCAAGGAAAATGGGCTGGGGCAGCGCTATAGTCATGGGGTCCAATTACCTACTCTTTTCTCTGTGGTGCCCATTCTGATAAGGCTTTCATCCACAACACCAGCAAAACTGCTCTTGTCAAAGTTGCCAGCAACTTCTACATCTCTAGATCCAATGCCCAGCACTGTAAGCCTTGCATGACATACCCTATCCCTCCACCCACCCCCCATATTTATTTTAATTCCACGTGAGCAGACTCTTCTGGGTTTTCTCTTCTACTATGGGCTTTTTCTTCTCAGTTTCATTTGTAAATTCTTTCTTATCTCCTTGACTTCCAGTGTCCCAGTGCATTATCAATGGCTTTATTCTCCTCTCTGGCTAAACTCACTCATTTGGTGACTATATCCAGTACCTTAGCTTTGATTCCAACTATAGGCTGGATATTCCCAAATCTCCAGGTTGTACTGAAAGCCTTTACCTTTGTCCTGAAATCAAGTTTTCTATAGTCTTCTGTATATTCAGTATCTCTAATTTATCCTGTCTGAACCAAAATTTCTAATCTTCACACCCAAATATGACATTTTAGTCTTTCCAGTGAACTCTGTTTTTTGAGTCTTCCAAACACAACCAGACTGAGTTTTACCATATTCCCTAGTAGCAGCCTGGTCCAAGGCACCACATTTGCATTATTACATTATCTTTCTAAATGACCTTCCTATTTCCATCTCAGATTGAACCAGAGCTAAAGCTCAGAGTCCTACAGTGCTTTCCTGTTTTAATCTTTGAAATTCCAAAGACAATAGCCTGAAAGTCATGCCTCATCTAGCCTCTCGTTCTCTCTCTGACTTTATTTCCTACTAATCTACTCTGTTCACTGAACTCCAATCCTGGTGGCCTCTGACTATTCCTTTAAACTCTAGGCATGCTCCTGGCGGGGTTTTTGAGCTTGTTGTTCCCTTCTCCTGGAATGATCTTTCCTACATAGATACATGGCTTCCTCCATTCCTTCTCAAGGTGTTGTTCAGATGCTTTATTCTCCGGTCTTGCCTAAACATGATTTAAAACTTTAAACCTCCTTTTCTGCCTCTGATAATCCATATACCTCTTTCTTGTTTTATTATTCTCCCCCGCTCTGGAACTCACTGCTTTTAAAGTACTATTATTATTTAGCTTTTAATTTTGTTTAGTACCAGTCTCTCCCACTGGATTCTTGTCTGTTTTTGTTGATTTGTATATTTCTAGTATGTATAAAAATGTTGGATAGCGGTTGACACTTTTTTTTAATTGAATGAATGGATGGAGGATAAACACATAAATAAAGGAATGAATGAGAGAATCAATGAATGAGGTTAATTTGATGTGGTTTGAGCTCTTGGCAAGAACAACCTGGGATTAAAGGACTAGTCTGCCCAAGCACAAAAAAAATCCATCAATCTTTTTAAGTAGCATCACTAAAAACCAATTCCTCTCTTACTATTCAAGCATAGCCTATGCAGTGAGAACCATACTACAGTGCTACAGCAAAACCACATCATATTGTGTGTAATCTACCGTCTCCAGGCTAAAGACATTTTAGGGAATGGTCTAATGGCCACAGGGAGAAAGTCTCATTTCAAGGTATCATTTGATTGGAGGCTCCACACCGCAGACAGTATTTTACTATGACTAATTTACTCCTTAACCCCAAACATAGGGTTCTGGGGGAATTTCACTTAAATCCACTTTATGTCTCTCCTACAAGAGTTCATTGATATTTCTCATGCTATTAAAGCTGGTTTCCTCTCTTTGGAGGAAAAAAATGAGATAAAATGAGCAAAGTGTACTTATTAAAAAGAAAGCAGGGAGATTTGTGTTGTATCATTTAAAAATAAATTGCATGTATTTTTTAAAAA
This sequence comes from Phyllostomus hastatus, assembly GCF_019186645.2. Classification (NCBI taxonomy): domain Eukaryota; kingdom Metazoa; phylum Chordata; class Mammalia; order Chiroptera; family Phyllostomidae; genus Phyllostomus; species Phyllostomus hastatus. The sequence continues at coordinate 64,798,786 of NW_025333857.1, read as the reverse complement.
AGAATGTGAAATGCTTCCCATGTTCCTGTGAGAACTCTCTCCAGAAATTATGCTTAGTATGTGCTGATAATATAGCTATTAAAATGTAGATAAGTACTTGCTCAATGAACCTGCTGCCACAGAAGGAACAAGCTGGAGTTTTCAGGGGTCCCATAAGTAACATACCTTTATTTTCCTGAGTATGGCTACATTAAGAAATAGACAAAGAAATCAAAGAGATATCAAACTGTTCAGTGTTGTTAGAAATAAAGTTGCATTAGAATAGGGAACATCATCTTCAACCACATTTGGATGTTCTAAAAATTTAATCTCTAAAAATGCGCACTTCCAGCCTTTTGGAAGTTCAGGATGTACTCTAACACTCAATCTCCTATAAATTTACCACAAAAATGAACATGGAAGGCTACTTCCTGACACTGTGTGTGAGAGGTCCACAATGGTCCTGAGATGATCATGCTGAATTCCTTCTCCTAATCCTACCAATTAAGGAATTTAATTCTCCCTTGATAATGAGAGAAGAAGGGTCCAGAGAAATCAGAAATATGTTTCAATTTTGTTCCCTAGGAAAAGAACATTTTCTCTTATATGGCAATGTGAAAAATGGGAGATTTGTATTCTCCCTTAGAAAAAGTATCCCTAATCAGAACTCACTGTTCATTCTCTACAAGTAATTTTGTAATTGCCACAGAACCCTTTGTGATTCACCATTCAACACTTGAAAAATTGTATGGATAGTGAGAATGAGTTAAAGGTTTGGGGTTTTAATTTAAAAAATTTGGTAGAGTGATGAAACCATTTAAATTGGGTGAAGCTTGTATGGCATCTGATAGCTTGGAACAGAGAATGATTGCAAAGTATGTTGTCAATCAATATGGGTCACTTAATGCTCTTAAAAGTATGTGCCTTTATTATGAAAAATCTAAGTTAAGCCAAACCCAAGTAGATCAGCTTACCTTATTTTGGCAAAGAGATAAGAGAAGTAGATTTGAGTGTTACCCCATTTAATGTGTCAGGAGGCTGGAGCTGAGATTCACTGATGTAAGGAAGGACTCTCAGTGGCCTAGCACCTAAATTTCAACCTTTACACCCAACCCCAATTTTTTAGCCACTTTTTTTTGCCTGCCTTTCTTGCTCATAACCTTTCCTATTGGCATTTAAGTGTACAGGATAAATCAATTTTCTTTGCCAGAGTAAAAGCAGAAAAAGACATAGTGAGTTTCAATTTCATATAGAACTGATGGCAGTTGGGACTTCCAGCCAAGATGGAGGCGTAGGTAGACACACTGTGCCTCCTCACACAACCAATATAGGGACAACAACAATTTAGAAACAGAATAACAACCAGAACTGACAGAAAATTGAAATGTATGGAAGTTGGACAACCAAGGAGTTAAAATAGACACATTTATCCAGACTGGTAGGAGGGACAGAGTTGGGCAGCCGGGTGGAGAGGAGTCGAGGAACAAAGAGTGTTGGGACCAGCATAAGGCATCCCAGGTGCACAAGATTCCAGCAGGGCAGACCCTGAGCGGGCAAGTGGTGGCTGGCAGACCCTGGCCCAGGGGTGGCAACTGGCAGAGTGAGGTGGTGATTGTGAAGCAAGGCACTGCAAGCAAGGTGGCTGGCTGACCAGGTGGTACCAGTGTCCCAGCACCAGGAAATAAACCCTTGGGGCATGATTGAAAATACCTGTAGAGGTTGAAGCACTAGGAGAGACTCCTAGCCTCACAGGAGAGGTCGCTGGAAAGACCCATAGGTACATAAGCTCACCCGCATGGGAATTAACACCAGAAAGGCCCAGTTTGCTTGAGGGAAGTGGCGGAAGGGACTGAAGTCCAACAGAGAGCAGAGCATGCACCATTGATCCCTCTCAGACCCCACCCCCACATATAGCGTCACAACCCAGCAGCTGGGTTGCCCTGCCCTGATGAACACCTAAGGCTCTGCCCCTCATATGTAACAGAAAGGACAAGACAAAAAAAAATGGCTCAAACAGAAGAACAAATGAAAGCCCCAGAACCAATACTTTTAAGCAACCGAGAGATAGCCAACCTATCAGATGCACAGTTCAAAGCACTGGTGATCAAGATGCTCAGAGAATTGGTTGACTTTGGTCACAAATTAAATGAAAAAATGAAGGCTACAATAAGTGAAATAAAGAAAAATGCACAGGGAACCAATAGTGATGGAAAGAAAGCTGGGTCTCACATCAATGGAGTGGACCAGAAGGAAGAAAACAACATACAATCAGAAAAGAATGAAGAAATAAGAATTCAAAAAAATGAGGAGAGGCTTAGGAGCCTCCAGAACATCTTTAAACATTCCAACATCCGAATTATAGGGGTACCAGAAGGGGAAGAGGACGAGCAACAAGTGGAAAACTTATTTGAACAAATAATAAAGGAGAACTTCCCCAATCTGGCAAAGGAAATAGAAGTCCAGGAAGTCCAGGAAGCTCAGAGAGACCCAAAGAAGGTGGACTCAAGGAGGAACACACCAAGGCACATCATAATTACATTAGCCAAGGTAAAAATGAAGGAGAGAACCCTAGAAGCAGCAAGAGATAAGGAGACAGTAACCTACAAAGGAGTTCCCATCAGACTGTCAGCTGATTTCTCAAGGGAGACCTTACAGGCAAGAAGAGGCTGGAAAGAAGTATTCCAAGTCATAAAAGGCAAGAACCTACATCCCAGATTGCTCTATCCAGCAAAGCTATCATTTAGAATGGAAGGACAGATAAAGTGCTTCTCAGATAAGGTCAAGTTAAAGGAGTTCATCATCACCAAGCCTTTATTTTATGAAATGTTAAAGGGACTTATCTAAGAAAAAGAAGATAAAAAAACATGTATAGTAAAAAGACAGAAAACTCACAATTATTAACAACCACACCTAAAACAAAAACAAAAAGAAACTAAGCAAACAACTGAAACAGGAACAGACCCACAGAAATGGAGATCACATGGGGGGTTAGCAACAGGGGAGTGGGAGGAAGAGAGAGGGGGAAGAGGTACAGAGAATAAGTAGCATAGATGGTAGGTAGAAAATAGGCAGGGGGAGGGCAAGAATAGTATGGGAAATGTAGAAGCTAAAGAACTTATGACACATGGAAATGAACTAAAGTGGGGGAATGTGGGTGGGAGAGGGTGTGCAGGGTGGAGGGGAGTGAAGGGGGGAAATGGGACAACTGTAATAGCACAATCAATAAAATATATTTTTAAATAATTTTCAAAACCTGAAGGCAGTTAATTGTTTTATTCTATTGAGCCACCAAAAGCAAAGAACGACATGGTAAATTTCCCAAGGATTGGGACTGAACTCACATAATAGACCCTTAACAAGTATTTTCATAATGAATGAATACAATTTCTGTATTGATATGACTGTGGTTTATGAAGGGTTGTGAGAGATTACTGTGTAACGTGTTGTGGGACTGTTGCATTACTATCTTTATTTACTTCATCTATTAGAAGAACTTTTCTCTTTACTTAATTCTCATGTTTCTTTATGGGAACAAGTTTTGAAACCTAGTTGTTACTCTGCCACCAAAACTTACCAATTATTTAATGCTCCCATATTCAAACTTTGATCCCCTTTTTGGGAAAAAATAGGGAGAATCCCCCACCCTGGGACTGGGTAAGTTTTGCTGAGAGCAAGAGTATGAGTGCAGGCACTTGGCTTAGGATAGGCAACCAAATGACCCCACCCATGACTCTGGCTCTTGAACTGATTTAGGGATGTACAGATGTGGGGGTGGTAAGGGTCCAGTGGCAAATGGCAACATCCAGAGTCCCTTCCCTGGCTGCAGCACTGAGTTCCCAGTGTGTGCAGTCCAAAGATGCATGGCCTGCTGCCTAACCTCCCTTGATTTCTGCATATTTTAGCATCCAGATTGATTTGGTTACTAATGAGTCTTTAAGCTACCCAATATTATTGCAACAAATGCTTTTTATCAACAAAGCACCCATTCTCTTCTGTTGTTTGCAACCCCAAACCATGACTGATACAGAGATTACTACCAGGGAGTGGGTTACAGGCAATGGTCCCTAAGAAGAAAAGAGGAGTTTGTGATAGATTACCTGACCTAGCTGGAGCTAAAGGCGGCAGTAGTGATCCTATTAGAATTCAGGAAAGGGCTTTGGATGCCCATGGCAGGAAGCAGTGGTACAGCTAATTAAAGTATCATCCGTGTGTATCTAGAATAAAGTACCCATTAAAATCAAAGCTTTGAGAACTGTGCTGTCACAACCATAAAATAGTATGAAGGTCAGGAGCAGCAGGGTGAGGTGTCTACTTCTAATAATACTTTAAAACCATAAGGATATAACCCCAATATATTTAATAAAAATAAAACCATAAAGAAAAATAATAAAGATCACAGATCCCTAAGTTCTTAGCTCAAAAAACAGGGACTAAAATCTAGGTATTTTTTTGTGAATTAAAAAATTTGGAAAACCAAAAAACAAAATAGAACAAAGAACCCTTTCTTCTTTTGCAGGCTCAAAATTAAAGTCAATGACAACCAAAGCCAATGTTATAATACTTATTCTTATGTAAAAACTAGGCATTGATATGTTTCAAATGGCCTCTGTTTATATTTGTTCTCTTACCTTGGGCAAGTCAGGTGGTATAGGGGTGGAGAGTATGGGATTTGAAGGCAGATTACCTGCCTTCATATCTCAGTTCTACCATGTAATAGCCATGTGATTTTGAGTGACTAACTTAGCATCTGTTGCCTAGATATTCTCATCTATAAAGTGGGGATGGTCATTAGTATCTACCTCATAAAGTTATTGTGAATTTATAATTAGTTAATATACATGCAAGATTATTGGAGCAATGCCTAAAATATAGCAATCATTCAGTAGATAACAGCTTGTGCTACAATGGCCATTGCTATTGTTATCACATTGATGACATTATGCTGATATAATTTGTGGAAGAGGAGGTAGCAGATAGGACTTTGTCATGATAAGAGGCATGCCTATCAGAGGGCGCACAATAAACTTTAAGACATGTATGGACCGCACTATAGTTTCTTTCTTTTTTTCTTCTGTTTTTATTGTTGTTCAAGTACAGTTGTCTCCAATTTCAACCGACCCCCCAATTCATCCACACTTCCTACCCTTGAACCTACCCCCTGTGGCTTTCTCCATGGGTCCTTATACATGTTCCTTGATGACCCTTAACCTTATTTCCCTCATTATCCCCCTCCCATCTCCCTTCTGGTTACTGTCAGTTTGTTCTTTATTTCAATGTCTCTGGTTACATTTTTCTTGCTTGTTTCTTTTGTTGATTAGGTTCCACTTATAGGTGAGATCATATGGTATTTCTCTTTCACTGCCTGGCTTATTTCACTTAGCATAATGCTTTCCAGTTCCATTCATGCTGTTGTAAAGGGTAGAAGCTCCTTCTTTCTTTCTGCTGTGCAGTATTCCATTGTGTAAATGTAACACAGTTTTTGATTCACTCATTTACTCATGGGCACTTAGGTTGCTTCTAGCACTTGGCTATTATAAATTGTGCTGCTATGAACATTGGGGTGCATAGGTTCTTTTGGATTGGTGTTTCAAGTATAATCCCAGCAGTGGAATTGCTGGATCAAAAGGTAGTTTCATGTTTAGTTTTGTGAGTAAATTCCATACAGTTTTCCACAGTGGCTGCACCAGTCTGCATTCCCACCAGCAGTGCACTAGGGTTCCCTTTTCTCCACATCCTCTCCAACACTTGTTTGTTGCTTTGTTTATGATGGCCATTCTCACTGGGTGAGGTGGTATCTCATTGTGATTTTAGGTTGTACCTCTTCGATGGCTAGTGATGCTGGGCATCTTTTCATATGTCTGTGGGCCCCCTGTATGTCCTCCTTGGAGAAGTGTCTGTTCAAGTCCTTTGCCCATTTTTTAATTGGATTGCTTGTATTCCTGGAGTGGAGTCCTGTGAGTTCCTTATATATTTTGGAGATCAAACCCTTGTCCGAGGTATCATTTGCAAATATGTTTTCCCATATGCTTGGTTCTCTTTTCATTGTAATGCTGTTTTCTTTAGCTGTGCAGAAACTTTTTATTTTGATGAAATCCTTTTTATTTCTAGAGTTTTGGGGATATCTTCAACAGAGTAAAGATATGGTCAGAGCTTCTTGTGCTTTACACCATCAGAAAGGGCAAGATGCTTCATCAGCCTCTTGGGATTTGAAGTAAAAAAATAGACTACCTTTTTTGTGCGCTTCTCTGATTCATTTACTATGTGAGTGAGGCTCACTTTGTGTGGCCTCTGGAAGAAGAGAAGCATGATTGGGGCCATTATGAAAACAGCAACCTAGCTGGTTGGCATTTAGGACCCAGCAGAATCAGTGTTGCTGCAGACAGCATTGTGTTTCCGGTTAGAATGGTTCCTTGTTAGGATCCTGAAAAATTGCCTCAAAACAAAGTTACCTGTGGGCATAGGCTTATTCTACCACATTACAGAATTTTGCCCTAGTAAAAAGGTAAAATTCTTAGGTTTATTGATTTAACTGGAGACTTAGTCTAATCATAAGAAAATGAATAGCTAAACACAATCTGATGACAGGGAAGTGCTTTTAATAACTTTAAATTTCTGTTTATTTTTCATTCTGCCACCCACATGTTCCCTGGTATCTAAATGATTTAACAACCCAAAGCTTTGCAAACACCATTTCATTTTCTAGTGGAGGGATAGAAGTTGTTAAGATCTCAGTTGGTTTTATTTTTGCTTTGTTCTTTTTGGAAAGTACAATGTATTAACAGAATATATTCAATACAAAAAATACTCTGACCTAAAAAAAAAGGAGAAATGAAAGAGGGATCACTACTTGGAAGAAAATAGCAAGTGACCTCAACTTTGAGGATGCACTAGGAACATGGGGACTTCGAAACGGGTAATGTTTTTCTTCTGAAAGCTAGGGAATGTTTCAAAAGTGTTTAGAGGACTAACGACTCCCTAGCTCTGGAGATGTAAAGGGGGATTACTAAAAACTTGCTATTGAACATCCTTCCTTTGGTATATGCAGTTTCAAGAGAGCCTCTAACATCGGTGAGGTAGACCCTGTCCGAGTTCCTTCGGCCTCCCAGGGGCATTTGTTCAGCAGAACACGGCAGTAGTGGGGAGGGCAAAACTCCATAAGAAAAAGAAATGCAGGAAGTGGTTTCTATCACTATCCCAGCAGCCTGGGCGATGGGATGTGCTTAATTTTCTGTGAAGTCTATTTTTTCACTGCCTCAATGTAAATTGCAAGGCTGCGAAGGACTTCAGAAGTTATAAAGTCCAAATTCCTCCAGAGAATTCTCCAAACCATGAGAGATGATTATAAATGTTGATGTTATATCTTTATATAACACCATACTTTTCAATGGATGAGAGTCATGTTCCCGCTGCACATTAGCCACAGTAAGGGAAAGATGGTAACGCTAACAGAAATGTCTTTGGGTGTTACCATGCCAGGCGTTGTGCTCACAGTTTACATTTGTGAACACGTTACTTTAACATAGATGCTTTTTGTCCCATTTTACAGCTGAAGAGCTGTTCCCCACCATCACCAAAAATGCCTCTTTTTCACAGAGTCATTTTAAAATCCTATTCTTACTTCACAGTCTAGCTCAAACACCACCCATTCACTTTCCTGGTTTATGCAACATCATTTTTTTCCTGAGCAAATATTTATTGAGCACTTTTTATATGTTAGGTACTATACAAGGCAGATTGTACACTTGTAGGTGAAAAAATCATATTTTTAACTACCTGGTGCTTATAATCTAATAGAGTAGACAAAGACTAAAGGGAACAAACAAATGCATATACAAATAAAATGGTAACATATAATATGAAGGGAATAAATTTTGCCCTGTGGGTGAAGGACATGGCTGAGGAGGTGAATGTCCCCTCCACTTCTAACACCTAGTTGGAAGCATTGTGCAAATTGGAAAAGGCCTTCCATCACATATGGCCCATTACTGACAACTACCATCAAATAATTAGAATAAATACACAAATCAGTGAGGACTAGCCATGTGACCAGTTCCCCTTAGGATTTGTAGTATAGAACCTACAAAACTCTATGCCCTTAAGGAGATGACAAATAAAACAAGCTGTTAAGGATGAGATGCATCAGCAACTCAGGGAAGACAGAGGAAACGATGTTCTGGGTGGAGGAATAAGCAGGTATGGAGATTTTGAGGCACGGAGAACATACGGGTTTGAGAAACTCAGAATAGGTAAATGTGACTAAGGCATAATAAATTAGAAAGAAATGACATTGGGGAAACAGTCTGGGGATAAAGAAAGAATTGGGGTTTTATTTCAACAGCAATGGTGCTTCCTTGAGAGACTTTAAGCCAAGAAGTGGCATCACCTGATTTGGGCTTTTACCTAGAAGAATAAATAGAGGAAGATGGGAGGTGGGATACAAGCAGGGTCCACACTGCACAAGTCTAGGCAAGAGGTAACAGTGGCCTGGATTTAGTAGTGGTTCAGCATAATGATTTCTACTCATCAATCTCTACCACCAGGCTAGGATCTCTGAGCTGGCAAGGGCTACATTTTGCCCACTGGACCCTGCACCAGTCTGGGCACATTGCAGCTGGGAAGCACATGTGAGAATCGAGGAGAAAAGAATCTCACCCTACATTTCACCTCCTCACTGCTACAGGTTGAGTTCTCCCGCTGCAGGAATAAGATGGGGTTTGACCCGCAGGGGTTTGATATTAGGAACCAATATCTAGGAAAAGAAGGAGAGGAAGGCAAGGTTGGGCAGAAGGAGGAGCTGCAGCCACGCAAACCTAACAAAACCCCAGCCCGCCCCTTGAGGAGCAGTGCCACCTGAATTACTTGAGGGGGTGGATTAATCAAAGCCACAGAGTCATGGAAGACATATCATATTTGGGAAAAAGTCCTGACTCTGGACCTTACAGAATGTGATCGTATTTCTGAGCACTTAGCAGAGGCATGGCCCCTACAGAGGATGCAGGTCAGAAACCAGAATGCTTATTGGAATGGGGGTTGGCAGTGAAAACACTGCTCTTTCACCAGAGATTTCGTTGAACGAGCCCCCTTCTCTGCTCCTCAGGTTCCCCATGTGCAAAATTAGAGACGTGAAACAGATGGCCTTCAATGACCCTCCCAGTTCTGAAATTCGTGATTCTGAGTAAGAAAACCCAGTGCAGGAAATCTATTACACCATAGCTGTCCTGTTCCATTAGTCCAAATGCATCTACACTCATCAAAATGGGTTTTGACTCGCAGGGACCAAATGTCTTCATTTAGAAGAGACGGGAAAGGCAGCCTTGCAAATTACACCATTTCTCCCACCTCCATTATGCTCGGAGCAGTCTGCCAGTGCTGTGACAACCCAACAGCACGCAGCCAATTGGAGCAGAAAAGACAATAACCTTAATGGGGAGGAATTGGGAGCAGGGAGACGCCACAGATTGTATTAGGAGAAATGAAATAATATTTAATTTCCCTGGTCATAAATAATCTGTCTGCCCACATTATGAGCATATCAAAGTTGACAGGGAAAATATTCACCAACATGGGAAAAAAGGTCATTATTTTTTCATTATTAGTGGGTAAAGAAGGTGGGGGGTGGGGGATACCAAAATGCTTTTTCTCTCTCTCCCTCTGACAGATGGAACTGCAGTAGCAGAGGAACTCAGAGGAGCTGGTAATCCTCACAATTTGTCATCAAGAGAATAGCAATGACTGTGACAATTCCTCATTCATATTGGTAAGGTTGTTTATAGGTTTCAAAATGTTCCTCTATTTGTTTGCTCAGAAGCACCTGGCTATGTGAAAAGGGTTAGTCAGTTTAGAGATAAGGGCACTGAGGCTCAAGGATTGATGAAATATTTTGGCAGGTAACTCAAAAAGCAGAGAAGTGACCCCAAACTTGACTTTACCTTTCTGCCTTCAAATTTTGGCTATAAAAGTAAACAAACAACCTGTACTATTTATATGCAATTTATGGGGTTTTATTTAAATTTGCTTTTTTTAAACTTACATTTATTTTAAAGGATACTTTAACTAGTACCATCATAAATGGAAGGTTCAAATCACTTGCCTAAAATAGAAGTATATTCAATTCTCTTTACTCTTGAAGATATGTGCTACAAAGTGTCGACAGACACAGAAATGACAAATGCTAACCCATTGCATGTAGGGGAAATACAGGGTTAGGTTCCCACAAGCCTCAGGTCCCACAATTTCATCGATACATAACCTTTTTATCTATGTGTTTCTGTTTTAAGACACCCTATTTAACATGTACTGTTGAATTAATACATGCTGTTGATTTAATCTATATTGTTGATCACTAATGTGCAGTTCACTCCACCTCGTGCCTGAATGAAGCCAGTCTGACACACACATTTTCTCTGTCAGGCACTTTCTTTTGCTTAGGAACACAAGATTGCACTTTCAGCACTGTGCTCAGGGGCTGAATTAGACGGAAAAAACACCAACAATAAAATCCTACAAAAATACAAAAAAGATATATATATATGTGGCTCTAAATGGACCATGAAAAGCCTAGTTTTTTTTACAATATTAGGTCTGAAACAAGAAGGCAGAGTGTCACCATGTTTAACCCCATTGGGAACATAAGAGTGGTGTGATTCAGTTTTTTTTTCCTCACCACTCACTCTGCATATGTTCACAAATGGCAGCAAATTTCTGCAAGTATTGATTTTGGGATTGCAAATAAGTTTTGGCAAGTAGGTGAATTCTCAAATATGAAATCTGCAAATAATGAGTATTGATTATATCTTTAAAATTAAATCCAATAGAGACAATTAAATTTTATTGAATCCTTGTAGATATTCTGGCTGGTCCCAGACTCTCAGTATGAGACTTATTTTTTCTTTGTCAAAAATGGAGGATAAAATTAGGTGTTAAAGATCTATTAGCCCCAATCTGGGAGTTTCTCTTGAACTTAACCTGAATAATTGAAAGAAAATTAAAATGAAAATAATTTTCTCATCCTGTGATTCACTTTTCTTAGTGTTAGATTAATGTACCACCTGCAATATTCTGAGAACCTTTTCAATCACCATAAGCATTAGGTATGAGCATTTGGAGGACGCCAACCCTACAAAGTCACCTTTTAGGAAGCATTGTGCTAGATATAAAAATCACCCAGATGTCCTGAACCTCAGGTTTTCCTCAATATCGTGGCAGGGAAAAAATGGCTATTTTTCCTCTTCAGACTCTGGCCACAAGGCTGAAGCTAACTCACCTATTTTGACAGTTCATTGGACCACTGAGCTTACTTTGCATTCCATTCTAGTTCCTGAGATAAACTCTTTACTTATGAGATGTGCAGAAGACTGAAGTAAATCATGGGAGTTCAACTGGTTGACCCTGTCTCCCCTATATGTCTAATAATTTCTTCCATGCTCCACAAAATCCAGAGAAAGAAATACTGCTCCCCTTTCAAAACAGGCCTCAGAAATCATTTCACCCCCTAGTTTTCTTTTGCTGAGTTCAGAGCTCAGTCTGAACTCAGCAGAAGAAAGTCATCTTTTGCTATCAATTTCTCTGTTGGTGGGAAGAGACCTTTTCTGGATTAGATTCTTGTATTTAATCAGCTCAAGCACAGATTCTCCTTTCTCTTAGATTGGCCCCAAACTGCTTTCTGTTAGCAACTTGTGCAATTATTGCACACAGCAAACACTTACTCCATTTAGATAGATGGTATAAATGAATGAGAAAATGAGATTTGAAGTACTAATCATAATAAACTAAGCCAACAGTTTATTGACTTTTTATGATCAACATTGCTGGGGTGGAAAAAATGAGGATTAACTAAGGTTCAAAAAATGGATTCTAGGTTCAGATTTGTCAAGTACTGAGAGTCCAAACAAGTCATTTAGCCTCATAACTGTGACCTTGTCCAGTCCTATGGGCCAAGTCACAGAGGTTCACTGCAAGGACATTTGGATTTGTGAAGATATTCTTCTGGTCCTGCCAGTTATCACAAAAGGGACAAAGGGAAATGTCTTCAGTTGGTTTGTTTTTTTTTTTGCTTTTCAGTTTTGTATTTATAAAATAATATTTATAATAACTATATAAGAGGACCATTGTGAGTAATAAATGTAGTTTTTGAGTTTCACTAAGAGCATAAAGCACATAGAAAATCATTAGTCCACAAGAGATTCTTTCAATTAAACCTCAGATTTACCATCAATAATGGGTAAGTTTTGCCATTTGGAGGGAAAGGATATAACAGAATGGTGAGAGATGAGGCTTTAGTGACAAATAGGCTAGGGCTCCAGTTTCTCTTCTGCCACCTACTATGCTTACGAACTTAATGTAAAACTCAGGTTCCCCACCCCTTTATACAATAAATGATTATAAAATAAACTTCAGAAGAAGTTGTGGTGACTGAAGTATGTATGGCACTTAGTGCCTGAAAGGATCAATAAATGGTGGTTTTTACTTTAATTTATTTATTGTTTCTCTTAGAATCTGAGAGCAGCTGACAACAACCTATCTTAATCAAGAGAAAATCGGCATGCTTTATATACTCTTCAGAGAATCAACTGTTAAAACACACTAAAACCTGCCCATCGAAGGATCACAAACCCTTAGGGTTGAGAGGACATCGGAGAGCATCTAACCCACTCTGTACCATGCATGAATGACCATAAAGATAACCCAGATAAATATTCACCTTGCTTTTTTCTCAATGCCTTCAGTCAATCCAGAAGACACTGACTCTATGGAGACAGCCCATCCAATTGCCTTGAAGCTTCCTTTGTTAAGAAGTTTAGCCCTGGTTGGTGTAGCTCAGTGGATTGAGTGCGGGCCTGTGAACCTAAGGGTTGCTGGTTCAATTCCCAGTCAGGGCACAAGCCTGGGTTGCCAGTCTGGCCCCCAGTAGGGGGCACATGAGAAACAACTACACATTGATATTTCTCTCCCTCCTTCCTCCCTTCCCTTTTTTCTAAAAATAAATAAATAAAATCTTTAAAATACTTGGGAACTTCACTATTAAAAAAGAAAAAATGTTTATAATTAAGTCAGCTGTATTCTGTCACCAAATAAATGACTTTCACCCCCTAGGTCCTGGTTCTGCTACGAGATACAGAGCCCCTCTGAGCCTCTCTGAATGCTCTGTAGGACCTGAAGACTGTTGTCCTACCCTGTGGCAGTTATGAGTTAGGGGCTAGGATTTCGGTCAGATGGACATGGTTTAAACCCAAGGCACCTTTTACTTCTAACTGGGTGATGTTAAAAATTGTTACCTAACTCACGAAATCTGTGTCATCAGTTTTACTACAGGGATGTATGCACGTGTGCATGCACACACACGTGCAACTCCCCTCAGACCAAGTTGTGACAATTACATAAAATGGTGCATTCGAAGTTGCCAGGACAGTGCCTAGCACAAAACAAGTATGTACGAGGTTGTAGCCATGTGTTAACCATTGTTGTAATAAAATAAATCTGATCTTCCCCCCTGGTGTCCTGTGTTCCAGATTGCATATCTCCCTGATTTGTAGTTTTCTCATTCACTCTCCTAGTTTCTCTTTCCTGGATATGCCCTCTAAAAGCATGATTCAGAATGAATCTTCATGTTTCAGGCAATCTGATCAGAGCAGAACAAAGGAGAACAGATAGCTCAGTCCTTAAGAGGTCTAACATCACCTTCCTTCTATCAGAGTTACATCATGCCACAGATTAATATTGAGTTTATGGTCAACTAATTATCCAGGGCTTTTTCTTTCCTTTGTTCTTTAACTTTTCATGCTAAAACACGTTTCATCAAATTCAACAGGATGAAGAAAAAAGGCCAGGACAGATTCTGTTACTCGCCCAAGGTTATGCTAAGGTTGGGCCGGCGTTTCAGCCCAGAAAACAGGCCTGCCAATGCCCCAGACTGCCAGCAGACTGTGAGAAGAGACTGCTGCTCGCAACCAAGTCTGCTGTCTCTCACACTGCGGTTTCACAGGGGTGACAGTTTTACATTCTTGCATTTTCATTTCACTTCTGGGGCCCAGAGGCCATTCTCTGAGTGAGAAGAGGGATGGATTCAAGGAGTGAGAATGTGGCCCAAATGCATAAGAAGTGGCTTTTCTCTTCCTGGAGGCAAGTCGCTTTCCCAGGGGTGACTCCAATGACTGCTTCCTACTGCAGACTCACTGACCCTCACTGTCTATGGGACAGTCAGCCTGGACAGCCCACAGTGGCCCTCACCCCAGTGGGTAGAGAAACTAGGCAGTGAGACTTCCGGCCATGTCTCTCTCATCTCTGATGTGCCCCTGGATACTCTCCATCCAAGGCCCCTGGATGCCTTCAATGCCTCTATTTTCTCTCTCCATCAGCATCCTTCCTCCCAAATAAAGCATCATTGGTTTCCCTTCCAGATTGTCTAACAGCTGCTCCTGATAAGTACCCAAGCAGCAGAGTTTCTGTAGGAAATAAAGCATGACCTGCAGCTGGCTGTGCTTACTGAAGAGAAATAGACACTGTTCAAACTCAAGAGAGAGAATTTTGAATTCAGCAGGGGAGCGGAGGGCAATAGGATGCAAGGAACAGATCCGATTCAAGGAGTAGAATACCAGAGACCTATACAGTAATTTCAAAACATTCTGATTATCAGATAAAAAAATACAGATTTGTGGATTTCAAAAACAGAAAAATTATCATGAATCAAGAAGCGTATCACATAATTATAAAGAGATCAATTCTTCAAGGGGAAATAATAGTTCTAAATGTGTATGCACCTAAAAATAGAGCCAAGTACAAATAAGAGTTGCAATTTATTAGGCAAAGACAGAAGGAACTGAAGGAATAAGAGATATATCCACTATTATAATTGAAAAAGTCAATACTGCTTTTTTTCAGTAATTGGTAGATCAAGTAGATAGAAAATCAGTAAGGATATAGTTGACCTAGACAGCACAATCAATCAATCAAATTTATCCAGCTGACACTTATAGAATATTCCATTAACAACAGCAGAATACATATTCTTCTCAAGCTTGTAAAGACATTCACCAAGATACCACATTATGGGCCATAACACATATATTGAAACATTAAAAGAATAGAAATAATACAAAGCATGCTCTCTGACCACAATGGAATTAAGAAAGAAATCAATATCTGAAAAGTAAATGTGGAATCCTCAAATATTTTAAGATACAGAATACTTCTAAATAGTACATCGGTCAAAGATGATGTCATAAGAGAAATTTTAAAACATTTTGAATTAAATAAAAATTGAAATACAACTGATTAAAATGTGTGGGATGAAATGAAAGTAGTATTAAGAGTAACATTTATAGCATTAAATGTATATTTTAGAAAGGAAGAAAGATATAAAATAAAAAACATAAATTTCCACCTCATAAAAATAGAAAAGTAAAAGCAAATTAAGTCTGAAACAAGCAGAATAAAGTAATTAACATAAATCAGAGCAAAAAAATCTATGAAAATGAAAACAAGAAAACAATAGAGAGAATCAATACAACCAAAAATTGTTTACTTGAAAAGAGCAATAAAATTGATAAACATCTAGCCAGGCTAACTACCCTGAAGGAAAAAGGCACAAATTACAAATATTAGAAATGTAAGCTGAGCCATCATTACCGACACTTTGGACATTAAAAGGAAAATAAAGGAAAAGTACAAAAAAATATACCCAGGAATTTTATAATCTAGATGAAATTCACAAAGCTGTAAAAGGACTAAAAATGTATGCAAGGAAAAAAAATCTAAATATAACTACACATATTGAAAATTGAATTAATAATTAACATGTCTCTCAAAATCACCAGGCCAGGTTAGTTTTACAGGTGAATTCTAGTAAACATTGCAAAAACCAATGATGCCAATTCTCCAGAATCTCTTCCAGAAAATGGAAGTGGAGAGAACGTTTCTTAATTCATTCTAGGAAGTTAGCATTACCTTAAAAAGAAGACCTGATAAAGACAAGAAAGGGAAACTATAGACCAATATTGCTGATGAACATAAATCAAAAGTTTCTCAATAAAGTATTACCAAACTAAATATAGTAATGTATATTAAGAATTAAGCAATACCAGTAAATGTGATTTATTCCAGATAGGCAAGGCTGGCCCCTAAACTAATCAATTTTATGCACTAAATAGCAAGCCAAAGAAGACAACTCACATGATCGTATCAAGTGATGGAGAAAAAGCATTTGACAATTTCCAACACCCCCATCAGGATAAATACTCTCAGCAAACTAAGAATAGATGGCAGTCTTCAACTTGATAAAGAATATCTACAAAAAACCACAGCTATAGCTCAAATTATACCAAATGATCAGAAACTACACACTTACCCCTGAGATCAGAACAAGGCCAAGATGTTGTCATAGTTTGTCACTGCAAATACAATATCCCCAAATAGGTCAATCTGTCTTGTATATAGCATCAATGTTTGGATGAGGACTTATAATTTTGATATAAAATACCATGCTTTTTTCAAAACCTTATAATTGATCTATTGGGGTCATATTTAACAAGAATCTCTGTAACACAAGGTCCTAATTCTCTAAGATTGTGAATTATTGGTTATATATACTTTTTTTCTTTTATATATGAGCACTTGAGCCATTCCTCCTTGTAAGGCAGATGTTTAACATTAGTTCCCCCCATGTAGGGATCCAGTTTTCCCAGCACCATTTGTTAAATGATTTGTCTTTTCCCCATTGGTTTTAGTACCATCTCCATCATATTGCTTCATAAATATGGGTCAGATTCAAGCTCTTTATACTCTTCCTCAGGAATCTTTAAATTCTTTTTCTTCACTAGTTTGGTTGACCTTTGCTATTTAAATCCATCACTTTTTATTACTATGACTTTGTTTTCCTGTCTGATTGGAACAATCTCGCCTTTTTGTTTTTCTTTTGTCAAGTTCACTTAGGTCTTTGTGAAAGTTTTGTTTTTCTATGTACATTTTAGAAAACTTGTCAAAGTCTTCAAAATGTTTAAGGTAAATGTTAAAATTTCTCAGTGTTTCAGGATTGAAGGCAATTTTACAAATGCCATTCAGCATCTCTTTAGTGCTTGGCAAAACTGGATAACATGTAGGGGTCATTTCCCATGAGTCAGACCCTGTGCTGAATGCTTTACATGCTTTACTGCATACATTTCTCATGGAAACTCCAAAATAACTGCAAGCTATTAGCCTTGTTTCATCTAGGACACACAGAAAAGTTAAGGTTATTTGTCAAACTCACTATCTTAGAAAGGATCACACAAGATTCAACCCAGTCAGTTTGGCTCTAGAACAAGGTCTTAGCCATATATTGTTCTTCAGGTAATTGAACAATTAGAGCTTAAAACCCTGTGGAGTAGGTTCCATTTCCCCTAGGATGACAATCATCAACACTTCCATACTCTCTTATCCCTAATGGAAATCCTAGATTCTTCCTTGGAACTCCCATGACTCTTTGGGACCATGAATTTACAGCATGAAGAATTGAAATATTTTCTTGTATGGCATGGCAGCTTTGGGATAAATAGAATAACATCTCCTTCCCATTCCCACCCAAATGTTACTCAGCTCTGGGTGAATTTGACATGCAACTCAGTGGAAGGAGTATTAATGTTTAAACTGTATGGGTAATAAAAGGGTAAAAAGAAGGAAGATATGATGACCCCATGCAAAAGAGTTTATTCATCTTTAGGAATTTGATTATGGCTAGTTATAAACATGCTTCTTGGTATCCTATTCTCAACCTGTGGAGGGTAAGCCCTCATCTTCCTAAATCCCATGACTGCCTGAATGTTTGACCTCAGATGACACCACTGTGTCTGAATGGGGACATTACCTTTGCATCCCATTCCCTTTTCCTCTTTTCTGTGGGGATACATTATAGACTTTGTGCCAAGAGGAATAATAGTTGACATTTCAATTAATTTAAAATTTGTGTTTCATTTCTGTAATATCCACTATCGACAATGTATTTCACTATTTTCACTAAGCTCTCAAAGGAAAAATTTAAAAAATTAGTGGCTAAAGTTAGGTTGCATAAAGTCTTTGGTGGCTTCATTTTAGCAGCCCTCCAATTCATGAGTTGATTATTAACATAATAGAACATCTGTTTATCTGTGCTCAGGTCTTACCTTCCCCCAGACTGTGAGCTACATCTGTGCCCGCTGAGATTTGTCTTCACTTTGTACATGATCAGTTAACTCAAATTTAGCCTTCCTGACATCTCAAGAATATGAATACAATGAGAAAATTTGCATTTACTATTTTAACATTAATTTATATAATTGATATATAAATTAATAATATATTTAATTAATATTATAATAATAGAACAAAATATTAAGTGAATTGTACAATATGTAAACCTAGAATTACTATAGGGTTTTAAGTTAGTGTGTGTGTGTGCGCATGTGTATACATATATCTATATATACATATATATATAACACTTCTAAAATATGATTAGTTATAGAGAAAAATGCATAGAAATGCTTCGAAGTGAAATAGTGGTTATCTCTGAATGGTGGAGTCATGGAGACTTATTATTTATACTCTATTTATTTTCCACATTTTATGCATAGAGCATTGATGTAGTAATGGCTAGTTGTTCGCCAAAATACATGCTCTCCTTCCATAGTATAGTACTTGCTAAAAGAAGACTACTGAGCAGGAACTACATTTCTCAGTACACATTCATCCTGTGTGTCTGGACTGGGTCATGTGACTCCATGCTTGCTTATGAAATGCAAGAGCATGGAATGCATGTCACCTAAGTCCTGAGAGAGTCAAAGATGCAGGTGTGCCTTTTCTATTCACTGGTTCCTTCAATGGTAACTCTGAGGTCATGAAAGATGTCAGAGCCTCACAATTAAAAGAATTTGTGTCTCAAACTTACCATTTGGAAGCTGCCAGCTAAACAAGGACATCTACATTGATAAATCATATAGGCAAAAAATAAAAAAAACTTCTATTGGTTATTAACACTTCTATTGGTAATCAATTCCCTTTTCCCTAGTTCTAGGAATAGAACATTTAAGAAAAATTATTTTAGATAGGTAATTTTTAGGGAGGTGATCCAGGGAGCAAGCATGAAAGATCAGTGAAGTAGGTCAGAGGAAGAGGAAAAGAGAATGCAAGGATGCCTCACTGAGCTGACCATCAGTGCAGACAACTGGTGCTCAATGACACCAGTGTGCACTCATCTCAGCATTATCTGCTTATAAGAGAGAAGGAGGCATTCATATATCTGTTCTCAGCTAGCACTGGTCAAAAGCTGATCCTTTGGACATTGACCCTGGCTTCCAGGTTGCCCACATTCCCAAGCAAAATACAGGGTCTGGCAGAAGTAACACCTACTTGAGTGTGCTTGGTAGGGTAATAATTTATTGTTTTAATTTGAACATTTCACCTAAAATGTCACACGATGTGCTTGAGAGTGATATTATTATGTTACAGAATTACATGCTTATATGTTGCAATAAAAGATTTTGTAATAAAAAGGGAGCATTATTTGTGCTGGATCCTGTATTTGATGTAGGTGGTCCTTGATATGTAGTCAGAGAAGTCCTGGGGCAAAAAGCTAGAGGTGCCTTAATACATGTTTGAGGCAAGGTATGGCCAGGTTACACCTGCCATGGCTGGAATAAGAGGTGAGGTCCAAAGGATTTGAAGTGGTGCACGGAGGGGTTTCATAGTAACTGACAATGTATATATGAGGTCTGTCTGGAAAAAGTCTAACTGCTGTTAATACAACATGCATGACTTGTGTGACACCAATAAAGAGAGTGGACTGGAATGTGTATGCATGAACAATGACGCCTTCACTGTATTGGTCAGTAGGGGGTGGGTAGACACCATTGAGTGAGCATATGTACTGGGTGGCCATTGCATTCAAAATGTCTGAGCCAGTATAGCAATGAGTCTGCATCAAATTTTGCATTAAGTGTAAACATTCCTCTGCAAAAACTATTCAGATGATTCAAAAGGCCGCAGCTATGGGCAACTGCTGATTGGCAGCTTCATCATGACACAACATGCCCATTCATGCGTCATGTCTCATGCAGAGTTTCTTGGCAAAACATCAAATCACCCAGGTGATTCATCCCCTCCTATAGCCCAGATTTGGTGCCCTGTGAGTTCTGGCTTTTCCCAAAACTAAAATCACCTTTGAAAGGGAAGAGATTTCAGACCCTCAATGAGGTCCAAGAAAATATGATGGGGCAGCTGATGGCAACTGGGAGAACTATGTGAGGTACCAAGGTGGCTACTTTGAAGGGGACTGGAGCATCACTGTCCTACATACAATGTTTCCTGTATCGTATCTCTTATTCAATAAATGTCTCTATATTGCATAGTACATGGCTGGATACTTTCTGGACAGATCCCTGTACAATTGACTTTTTACAGTATCTATGGTACCTTATCTTAACTAAAATAAGCTATATTACCCTTGTAATCAGAAGATTTCACATGTACACACACTTTTTTGTTTGGTTCTGTAAAATAGCTCAGAATCCTTATTACACTTACCTCTTTTGATTCGCATTAGAAACACAACTGCCAAGAGGGACATGCTACACATCTCAGAGTCTTACTTCATTTCTTTCTCAACTTATTTAACCACCAAAGTTCATCAATTCAACCTTCAAAACAACATTTAGAGCTGTCCCTCCTTCCATATCTTTTGCCCCTTCTTTAGTTGGGCCCTTTTTCTGCTCATGCCTCAAATATAGCTAGAGACTCCAATATCCTCTATTTCAGGTAGAATTCCTCTACCTAAAATTAAATGGGGGTGTGGTAAAAATTCTGCTTAAAACTTATGTCAGAGGCTCTCCGTGAAGAATTCTACATGTTTCATTATCCGATCCTAAAACACATCTCTAGCCCATCCTTAATCATGCCCTGGGCTACATGGGCACTTGGGGTAGACAATAGCAACACTCAGGAACCCCATGTCTTTCAATGACACCCTGATTTTGCACATGTCTCTCTGTAGTGCCTCATTTTTACCCAGAGCAGGAGGTGGTCAATGATAGCCCTTAAACCAAACCCATTCTACAACCCATGAGCTAAGAATGCTTTTTTTTTTAACCTTTTTAAATGATTGAAAAGAATTAAGATAATAATGTTTGAGACACATGAAAATGATATGAGATTCAACTTTCTGTACCACAGGTCTTGTGGGAAAACATCCTCCACGTTTGTTTATTGAGTTATAGGTTGTCAGTGACTACTTTGCCGCTACAAAGGCAGAGACCTGTAGCACACAAAGTCAAAAGTATTTATTGCCTCTCTTTTTTTCACAGAAAACATATGTTGGGAATGTCTACCCTTCCTTCAAACTCTGACCATGAAGGGCCATTGCACAACCCTATTCCTACAACAGATAGTTTTTACATCCAAGAAAGCACTATGTTCACCTAATGTAAACTGTGCCTCCAAATACCTTCTCTCCACTGCTATCACATTTCCTTCTTGGGAGCCAAGGTTATGCCTTATTTATCTCTGATTATCCCCTGCCTGCCAGAATGGTGCCAGGTACATGGTACAGGCTTAGTCATCACTGCATGCCCTGCTTCCAGATGCCATGCTTCCTTTTCCAGAACCTGGTGGTTAGGAGCATAGGTTTTGGAGTTGAACTGCTTGAGTTTGATGCTGGGTCTGGCATGTAAAGCTGTACAACCTTGGACAAGTTACTTGAACCCCTCTAAGCCTCCATAACCTCATCTAAGAACCAACGATAATAGTAGTAACTGCTTCATAGACCTGTAATGAGGACTACACGCAGTAACATAGGCAACATGCTAAGCACAGTGCAAGCACAGAGTATATTTTCAGTTTTTATTGTCTACTATTATGATGATTATATATTTCCTAAAGCTTAAATGAAGCCGTCTTCCAGGAGACATTGCTGATCAAACAATATCCCCTATAAACACAGTTTCATGACATTACTTGTATTTTTTAAGTCATTTTAGTGTGCTCACGTGTTAAGTAAAATGGTGTGTTTGTTGAGGCAAGAAAAAATAAGCTGAAAAATAATCTTTTTATTTTATCTAAGAATCTCTCTCAATCGTGTTTTTCTTACATCTATCTTCTTCCCGCTGGGTTTGTTTTCCTCTTCTCTCCATAGTTCTTTCTGCTGGCGATCTATGTCTCTCCTTGCTTTCCCAACTTGCTTGATTACTTCATTTCACTTCTTCACCCCCTTCAGTCTTGTTTCACACCTCCTGCCCAGACCCCTTGCCTCTCCTATTTTCTCAGTGTTTTCCCTCTCTCCTTTGCCTTATCTTTTCTTTACTTTTTGTTTCTCCCTTTCTATTTCTCTTTATCACCTGCACTCTTTTTTTTGTCTTGCATGTAATCCCTTATTGCTTGAATTAAAAGTGTTTCTCTCTTTATTCATTTCACTCATCTCCTCCTCTTTTCCTCTCATTTCACTTTCTTTTTGTCATCTCCCTGTTATATCCCTGGTTTTTCTTCCCTTTTTTTTCATCTTCCTACTTTCTGCCTTCTCATGCCACCCACACTGGGTCCCCTCCCAAGCTCCAGTGTGGGGTAGAAGCTGCCCTGCCCCAGGATGACTTGTAGATCAGCAAAAAGTTATTAGTCACCCAGCAGAGGAAAAAGACAAGCTGTTTGAGAGAGCCTGGTGCTTGGGGAGCATCTCTAGGCCAGGCAGAAAATAGAGTGGTCAGGAAGGAAGAGAAGGTGGTGTTTAATGGAATGGAAATAAAATAGGTGAGAGAAAATGAGATGGAAAAACAGAGCCGTACGACACAAGAGAATTTAGTTGGAATGAGATTGTCATCAGATCAGCTGGGGGGAGAAAATAGAAACACAAGCCTGTTAGAGAGAATTCTTTGTCATAACCATGAGCTTTTTATTCTCAGCTCTCCTGCTTGGCTTCTCAACACTGTTTTGTTCTCTCCTAACCATTTTGTTTGGCTCTCCTCACCTGACTTTGCTATTTACCCCATCCTGTCTGATTCCATTTGTTGATTTACGTTCTTGGGGACTTGGGGCTGGCCAGGCATTGAGAAAGAAACCATGTGACACTGTGGTTAGATGCACAAATTCAGGAATCAGAGAGGACTTGGAATTTGGCTTTCAAAAATCACTGTTTCTGTCATCTAAGAATGGTGTAAAACTTCCTCTTCTCATTACCCAGCACACACTTGGGAACAGATTAACTTGGGACATAATCCTATTTCTTCTCTTTTTACCAGTTTTGTGATCGTGGCAATGAACTTCTCTGATCCCTTTTGTCCTTATCACAGGGGTAACACCACACTACTCACTCTCCTACATAAGGTTGATGTGAAGATTAAATGAGGTAATGGAGGTCAAGCACAAGATACAGTGCCTGGTGCATAGTCAGGCTCTATCAGTGTTCATTGTCTTATTATGAATATTTTAATACATGGTTCCATCCTTCTCTCACTGTACATTGAAGTCAGCCTTCCTGGATTACTTACACTCTATCTGTCCAGCCTTCTCACTCTGGACATATGCTCCTTGCACTATATAGCTCCTCTCCTTATTCAGGCCAGCCTCCCAGATTGGTGCCTGGGAAATGCTGTGATTTGCTCAGCAACAGTATCTGTATCCTGGCAGACTGTACAACTGCATTCAACCCCACCCATCCATCCCCACACCCTCCTTTCCTCTTGGTTCCTGAGGAAAAGAGAAAAAACGATTTAACCATTTCCCAGGAGAAATAGCCCACCCTGAGAATTCACCACTCCCAGCTTAAATAGATATTCACAATTAAATATACATCAAACAATCTTCTTACACCACATAAGTTTGGCTGTCAATGAGAGTCTCATCACAAAAACCTTTTCTTTCCATTTCTCTCCTCTCCACCCACAACTTCAACACCCCCTCAGCTTGCCTTTTGGAAATGCTCTTTATACCCACCCCATGCTTTTAACCCTGGTATTATGAGGGTGCAACGCAGCAGGAAATTTCCAAAGATAATTTCACTGATTCCCCCTAAATGCTTCATCTCAACATAATCAGGCAGCTAGCCTGTGAATCAAAAGGAGGCAGTGAGGTTTGCTGGACAAGCTGTGGACCTGAGATGCTGAAGCCACTCATTTGTAGGTTGACTCTTGCTAGTGTCTTGACTATACTTGACCTCAGTTTCCTCAAGGGCAGAATGCCAAGGATGCCTGCAGCTGCCCTTGGCTCCAGCATTCAGAATTCCCAACTCTACTCTGGTGAATATAGGTATTTACAGAGTCTTTCTTTCTACTTCGTGAATCCATTCCAAATCAGGGGCGTCCAACCTCTTGGTGACTCTGGGCCACACTAGAAGAAGAAGAGCTGTCTTGCACTACACATTAAATACACAAACACTAATGAAAACAAAAAAAAATCTCATAACATTTCAAGTAAAAAAATGTGTATTTACGATTTTGTGTTGGGCTGCATTCATAGCCATCCTGAGCCACATGCAGCCCATGGGTGGGACACCCCTGCATTCCTTGAATAAAAGCATAGCTTTCTGGAAAATTACCACTACTTTTGTCCTATTTCCTCCGATCATGACATGCAAATTCCAAAAGCATGCAAGTCTAGAGAGAGCTATGGAGAAAAACCACCTTCCTAAAAGTAGGAAATAGCAACAGGCTTGTGTGACAGTGAATTAGGGATGGCTCGCTCTAACGCCAAGCCATCAAACTTTGAAAGGAAAAGCATTGGGTGCCACTCTTTCAGACCTGAATTATTTTAACAAAACATGGAAAGTGTTTATATAGAAGTAAAATGAAAAATAAAGAAGAAAGAGGAAACAAGTTCATAACAACTCTGGTTATTGTAGTAATCTAACAGGAACCAAAACAATCCAATGTTGGCAGGGAGAACGTGTCTCTGTTTGGTGAATGTTTTATTCCAGCTGTCTATTTAAGCGAGAGACTGTGGTTTCATCAGGTAGGCTTCTTCTTGGATTTTGGAAAAGTAGAGCCTGTTGTGATGCTGACCCCACACCCCTGAAAGTATCTACGGAAGGAAAACAGTGAGCAATGAAAGGAAAAACATGGTAGTAAAGGAAGAGACTTGATGGTGACACAGAAATTTGAGTCTTAGGAGGAAAAAGACACTCAAAGAAATATTGGGAAATCATGGCAGGGGAGAAATGTCAATAACATTTCAGAAAAGAAGAAAATAGAAGAAGGATGTTGTAAGGTGAAAATTGTGGTATAATAGGGAAGAACATGGCACTGGGAATAAAGAGACCTGGCATCTAATGGGTAAGGTACCAAAGCACTTTGTGATGCTGTGAGCCTCTACAAACCTCAATAAACACATATGTTAAAATAGGGAAACAAATTACCTGTCCTACCCTTCCTATCATAAGAAGTTATCGTGAAATGTGAACAAGATGAGAGTGATGAAAATAATTTGTTGCCTGTATGCACATAAGGGACATTTTTATTATAAAACATTATTTCTGAAATGGCGGTGGTCCTAAGATTATTATCAGAAGTATATCCCAGAGAGCCAGGCTCTCAGGTCTCCAAAAAGATTTTACAAAGTGAAATGAGTCTTTCTAAATGTCTCCATAGAGTAGCCTTCTTCTTGCCTGAGAAGACTTGGAGGGTTAACCGTCTCCAGGATAGGATGTGAAATAACATAGACCTAAAGCTCTCCCTCTGTTTACTCTGCTTGAAGGGCCTTGCTTTGGAGGAAGAATGTGTTTGTTCTATAAATAAACAGGATTGAGCATCCTGCTTTTCTTCTGTGCCTGCCTTGAGCCTTTACTGATAAGTGGAAACATGCTCTTTATTTTCTATCTGACAGTACAGCAGGTCTCACACTGACATAGTCGTACTGTGGTAAACATCATTTCAAGAGATGCTGTTCTGTAACCTCTGCTTTCACTAAGAGTGAGAGTCTCACCAACCACCTTAAATAATGGGACCTTATGTGTTTTATTTATCACTGCTGATTGGACTAAACAGAAGCATCTAAACAAAATGGACCCAATCTTACTTTCTTCCTGAAAGTTTGAGAGCTAGAGAGAAAGGGACAGAGAAAGGATCTTTAAGTGACTAGACATGTAAGCCTAGCTTCTTTCTGTAATATGAGTATCTTTCTCTTTCACTTTCTGAGTGGACTAGAAAAGTAAAGGAAGCATTGGGGCTTGGAAGAGACAAAACAGACCAAGAGACAATTAAGATAGTATCTCCCATCTGAGTCCAGTATTATGCTAAGTCTTGGTTGCATTTTGCTTTAAGGACCTATGAATCTCTCTCTCATGCTATTAATAAGGTTTCTTTTCATTTTAAATAACCTGGAGGTGGTTGCTACACTTTGAGACCAACAACATAATTTCTTCAGAAATTGGCATTGATTGTGTTAAAAAGACATCTCGGGTTAGAAGCTAAGCAACATGAGGTCTAATCCTCCACCCTTGCGTTACACTTACTACGTGATTGTTGGCAAGTTGCTTACCTTTCCTGAACCTCAAGTTCATCACTTATAATCAGCAAAAATAACCTGAGCTACCTTGACCACTGGCTGGGATTAATGGATCTGGAAGAGTTTTATGAATTATGCAAATGTGAAAGACTATAATAAAGATGTATATTTAAGCTATTTCTTCTAAAATTGATCTCTAGTCTAACTCAGAGACCTTATAACCTCAGGTTCTAAATTATATTTTGGATGTTATTCTGTACAGCAGCAAAGCTAGTTTACACATATACCCTTCTTTAAAATGCCCCACATTTTCCTGTCACTGGTCATTCCTGTGCTGCCCCTCCCTGCCACACTGGTATTTTGAGCAACTGGCTCTCTCCTCCCATAACCACCACATGTCCTTGGACCAATGTCATGTCTGTGATCTCACCTTTGAAGGGATAGCTCCAGTGCCCCAGCCTGCATGGGTTTTTTTTTTCAGATATTCCCAATGAGAACTCTTGTCATCTGCCCTGAATAGCATAGACACTTTGTAACACATATGATATCCTGCTGTATAGTGGTGAATGTCCTATCAACTTGTGGGGGAGAACCCAGACAAGACAGACAGACAGATATGAGTTTGAGTCTTGGCCCAGCCTCTTACAAGCTGGAGGAGTTGACGAAGTTCATAACTACTCAAAGTCAGTTTTCTCATTAAAAAAAATGAAGATGATAATAGAATTTACCTCATGGGTCTATTGGGTAGATTAAATATCACAGAGGGTGTATGACATTTAGCACAGTCTTTAGAACATAGTAAGTAATAAATTATAGCTATTATGACAGTCCCTACACTGGTCCTGACCTGTTTTCCCTGAGGTCCCTACTCTGTGGGACAGAGCCCTGCCTGCCGCATACTCCTGAGTCCCATCTAAACTGATACAGAGATCTAATCAGCCAATAGGAACATTCAAATGAGACTGGAAGGTGAGAAGAAGGGTGAGTGAGAGCCAGGGATTTTCCCCTTCAGCCCCTGCCTCCTCCAGCTGCACCTTGTGTGGTGTCTACAGCAGGGACTGGGTCTCTCTGCCCTGCTGTCCCCTTGGGAAGGATTTGCTGCAGTGCCCAGTGGTCCTGGCCCAAGGTTCTGGGAGGACAACATCTTCTCTTTTCCCTCAGAAGCTCAGGGATGGTAGTGGGTTTCAGTTGTGGTGCAGTTTGGGTTGTCTCACCATCTGTTTTTGGCTTCTAAAGTCTCCCATCCCCTGTGTAGTAGATGCCCTGAGTCACATTTCCTCTCAGAGTGGTTTCTGTTTTCTGGGTTAGACTTGATGCCACATCCCAGTTAGACTGCAAATTTATTACAAATAGAGATCGTATCTACATCTTCTAGATTCCCTTATAGAAAATGATGTATTCAGCTTGTACAGAAACCTGTTTATTAAATTCAATATTTTGAACACAATGACCAACTCCTGCCTGTCCCTGTTCTTAAGTGCATCATTCTACTTTGGGGTTAGGTCTAAGCGAAGAAGGCTGGGTAGGCAATGTTCCCACCTACCTTCTGATGTGTATAGATGCACAGGTACCAATGATGAGGAGAGAGAATTGTGTGGATCACGGGCTATAGCCCATCTTCACAGCAGCTTGCTCTGTAATATTGTTCCTTCCTAGATGTAATAAAGATTTTATGCATCACATTTAGTTTTGTCTCACTTCATTTGCTGTGTTAAATATATTTCATTTTCATTTATTCTAGTGTGTCTATAGGCAAAAGTGTCCAGAATTTGAGAAGCCCATTCAGTAAGCATAACTTTTAGTACTACCAGGGTCCATGGTAAAAGATATAGGATTTAATGCTACCTGGTGATACCTTGATCTTTTTGGGATTCTGAATAAAGGAGACTATAGAAATTAGACAACACATCTTTTGTCTTTGTAGTATAATTTCCTGTTAATTCAAGAATGATAAAGCCACGTGATGCAGACTACCTCTTCCAGTGCCCAGGGCAGATATTTAAAATCACATAGACTCTCGAAAGACTTCTCAACACATCTTTCCAGTCTACCATCATAAATTATTTGGAGTTGATTTCCTAGATACAATGCATTGGCATCTCTTCTTCGTGTTTTCCATGTCACCATTTGGACATGTTTTTTGCCTCCCAATATCTATGTTTCCTCTCTTCGACTTTTGAGAAGCCATGAGTTTAGGGGAGATTAATTGTCCCAGCTTTTGTACTGGGACATAATTGATCTAACCCAACAAGGAACCATCACCTCATTGCTAGAGTGACTTGTTTGGGTAGCAGAGGCATTCCGTGCCCAGGGCCAATGATATTGATTTAGAAATGGACATGTGACTGAAGTTGGGTCAGTGATTCATGAAGGATTTTCCAAGGGCTTTTGAGAACTAGTTCCCTTGATCTTTTGGCACAGCACCCAAAATCATCCCTCTAGCACTTTCTGAGCAATGTGGTATGAGAAACATGCTAATAAGCTTTTTCTGTTGACTTCATATTTTTTAAAATTTTATTTTACTCTTGCTTATTCTATTTTTTGACTCCAGGAGTGAAGCCAGCCTTACAATGAAGCTGAAAGGGCCACAAAAGGAAGCAGGACAGAGAACTAGAAGGAACACACTTGCTTTTAGAAACCTCTGAGCTACTGTGTCAATCCACCTACTTCTGGATTTTCCCTTTTTGATCTGAGAAATTCCCTTCGTCACTTGGGTCCCTTGGAGAGGGATTGTCTGTTACTAAAAACCAGATTCCACAGCACATCCAGCCTCAGACTTCAGGAACTTCCGCTCCACGCACTACCAGCTCTCCACATAAAGACTCACTCCGGCTCTCAGATCTCATCAGGCCCATTTTTCCCTTCTTCATTGTTCTTACTTAAATGCTCACTCCCTGCAGATCTCCACCACCTCCCAGCGCCGGACTCGTCTTCTTCACAGTTGATTTTCATTTGTTTTACTGCCCTGAATAGGCCACAGCTTATTACTCTTTTTCATATTCTATTACTCAGTGAGACCACTCTTTGGAGATGAGGGGGAAGAGATAGTGTCACATAGGCTCTGATTTAAGTTTCAGAGTTGCAGCTGTCCACCGCGGAGTGAAGCTGCCCAAACCAGCAATCCATTCTTCTTTTGATTTTCTTTTTTGGTGTATTGTTTTAAACAAGCTTCAAAGAATTTTACAGTTGAATGGGACCTTGCAAGATGTAAAGCCTGATTCCTTTCGATAATAATTAGGAAAATGGAGGTCTAGAAATGCTGAGTGACTTTCTACATATCACATTGTTTTTAGCTCTTTTTTTAAAAGATTTTATTTATTTATTTTTAGGGAGGGAAGGAAGGGAGAAAGAGAGAGAGAGAAACATCAATGTGCGGTTGCTGGGGGCCATGGCCTGCAACCCAGGTATGTGGCCTGACTGGGAATCGAACTTGCAACACTTTGGTTCGCAGCCCACACTCAATCCACTGAGCTACGCCAGCCAGGGCTGTTTTTAGCTCTTAAAGAAGGATTATAACTCATTTGTGTCGACTCCCACCCAGGGCCCTCTTTCTGACCCTGTGCCCACTTTTCTTCACAACTTGTTTTAATGGAAGATTCAGTTGCAAATATTGTGTGCACAGCCCTGAGACCTGCCTGCTCTCAGACAGAAAAACAAATGGAGATGGAAATGGTGGTGCTGTCATTCACCCACAGGACAGTGACCAGGTCAAGCAACGTGACAGGTTCAAGATTCTCCCATAATTCCTCAGATCAAGAACTATGGAGGCTGTCAGGTTCTCTGTGACAGCAGGGGTGGTCAGATTGCTTTAGACTTTTAATCCAGTCAAATCCATTTTCAGATTGATAATTTGAAGTGAATTTCCTAAGAAACTGGTGAAAAAGTAACAAAGAGAACTCAAAAAGCCATCCCATCCTATTTTAGTCTTTACCTCCAAATGTCTCCAATGATTCCTTTAGTATATTACTTGAGGACATTGAAGCTTCTGGGAGGCCACCTGGTTTGCCTCCCACCTCTGCCAGGTCCCCTGGTTTATAGCCACCTCTGCCACTCACTATCCCCATAACCTGGGATAGCAAGTGAACCCCTTCAAGATTCAGTTTCTACTTCTGCAAACTGGGGATCAGAGTAGCATCCAGTTCCTAGGATTTGGGGGACCATTAAGTAAACTAATTTGAGTAAAATGCTTAGAACAGTGTCTGGCAAATAATACACTCCAAAAAAGTGATTACTATTAATGTCATCTTCATTATCATCATCATCCTTGTCACGATCATCATCAAATGTAATTATTTTTGTAGCAAACAAGGAAAGCACAAAAAAGAGAGAAAAAATGAATGAGTGAAGAAACAAGGAGATGAAAGAAAAGGAGAGATGACTGACTTGTTTGTTTTCTTCATGTCTATTGCTCCTCCTAGAGCAGAAGAAGGTATATGAAGGTCATGTAGTTACAGTTATGAAGCAATACATAAGAGGGAAGGAAATTATTCCTAGAGGGTGGTATGGAGAAGACTCAGAAGAAAAATAGAAATTTTTTAAAACCAATGTCTCTATGACTCCTAACCAGCCTCTATGGCAATTCAGAGATGCCACCTCATCTGTGGAACCATCTTATCTGGGAGAGAGGTCGTGACATAGATCCTGACATTCAACAGTCAGAGCAAGGGTGGGAGTCCAGTTCAGAGCACATGGAAGCACATGGCATGGAGGGAGGGGTGAGAGGAGGTGTTTCAGGGAAGTTGCCAGTAAGAGGTCTGAGAAGAGCACCCACTTGGTTCTGCAAGCAGAACTCGATAAAGTTAGTGACTAGCAAGGTCACAGAACTCTGCCAAGAGCTCTGCCTGAGCAAGAGTGATGGAGAGAGCTTTCCTCCATGCTGCAACCTATCTGGACCAACCCACTGAGGCCCTCCTATTTCATTTGCTTTCTATCAGTTTCTCAGCCAAATCCCACCCACTCTTTTTCAAAGACTCACAAAGGGCTAGTTCTGTATCAAGCTGATGTCAGAAAATGAGGCTGGCATACTTATTGTGGAATAACACTACCATACTAGGTGTGTGGTGGGTGTCTGGACTAGAAAGGTAGAGAGAGACTGTGTCTTAGTCATCTGGGTCTACACACCCACACACAAGTGGGTTTCAGGGTCTGCATGATTCCACAGAAATTCAGGCCTGATTTCATAACCATGTGCCCATGTGCCTTTCTGTGGAAAGGGAGAATTTATCTCTTTTGTCAAATTTTCCAAGAATCAATGATGATAACATGCCTAGTTATTAAATACTGATCATACAACTTTCACCTTTTATAAACTAAGACCAAGGTTGACTAATAAGTATGGTCATGTTCACAAACAAGCAGAAAAAGGAGAATTTATATACATCAATTATGTGAGTTAGAGCTATATAGAACATTTCATCAATATTATCACAGTTGACTATAAAGATATATGACCTCATTTTCCCCATTTCTACAGCTTTACCAGCAGAGAGTTCAAACAATTTGATCAAGGTCACAGAGTACAAGGCAGAATTAAAACTAAAATCCACATCTCTAAGATTTAGAATTATACAGGGTAGGACAAAATACATTTATAGTTGTGAGTACAAGAAACACAGAGTTTATTCTTGTATTATTACTTATTAACCATTGTATGACTTTTTATATGAACAACTATAAAACTACTTTTTCCCCACTCTGTATTTTTAGGTGTCTTACATTCTTTTATCTTCAAAGGATTAAAAATAGAAAAAGAACATCTCATATTGAGATGATAAAAATGGAGGAATATATGAACTTATATTAGTATAAAGGTCTTTTATTCTCTCATTCAAATATGCTATATTCTGCCACTTTAGTGAATGTATTCTATGTATTAATAAAGAGTTAATTTTAATACAAAACTGTGGTATGTATATAAAAGTATAAACTTGAACATAGCAATAAATTACCATTATGCTATCCAGAAACATGGCTAAGTTTACTAGAATCTAAAACCTGAAAGTACAAATTTGGGTCACAGGGGGCTCTCTCTGTATCCTCCCCCAAATATAAGGATGTGTATTATAATAGCAAATAAAACTACTCAGTCTTTTTCCTTTTAATTATTGACTTTGTTGTGAAATGGAACTAGCATGGAATTCAGAAAGAAACAAGTTCACATTTGAATGCTAGACCATCATTTCATTGTATTAGCAATAAGAAGAATAAAAATATAACATTTATCATGTATGCAGTAGTTGTATTTTGTCTGAGACTGGGCTAATAAATTTATGTTCATTATATCATTAAAGCTTCAGTTATACATAAAAGTTGATCCTATGCTCATTTTACATGTGGAAAATGATATCGAGAATTCACAAAGCATGTTGTGTGGGTACATACAAACAGGCACACAACTTATCCAAAGTGACACAACAATTCTGTGGCAGAAGACTAGGTTGAGAATCACTCTTGGACAATTCCAAGTTACAGAGACTTAAACCAATATGATGCACAATTTCCCTTACTTTCTGGTTCTCTTTATTGACTTACCGTCTTTGACTCAGGCTGGTTGGTTTGATCTAATTTAAGACAAAATCAAAAGGATCAGTTACAGTTATTTTAGTACATTGTTTTGAGAATTAAATGGGAGTATGCATGTAAAATGCCTGGGCCACAGAGGTATGCTTACAAAAGGTTGTTTCTTTCTTGTTTCTGAATCATCAAAATTCTCTCTCTTCTTGGAGTTCCCCTCTACTGGCTCAGCTCCCTAATCCTTTTCCTGCCCTCCCCCCTTGCTTGAGCACAGATGACAGAGAAGCCCAATGACGTGGGTCATTGTTACTGCTAGCTGTGTGACTGGGGTCAAGCAATTTCTTCGTTATCTTTCCTTATTGCAAACAGCTTTCGTAAAAGAAAGGGTCCATTAGAAAATATTGACGCTGGCAGGCAGGGAGTACAATCTGTCAAACAGCTGAAATGAAGGATTGTCAGTTCAGCGGCAAGAACATGAAAGCCAGTTTAAAACAAAGATTGAATGAAAGAGTAACATAACTAGAAGAACAAGCAAGCACTCATCAGTGATAAATAAGGCACGGAAAGTTTCAGGTTGTGTCATTTGGAGAGAATATGCAACTTTATGGGAGTCCATGCTCTAAGACAAAATTCAGGTTAAATCAATTTGCAAGGAATTTTTTTTAAAAGAAGGAAAAAAGAATGCAATAATGCATGATGATTACCATGTACAATGTATTAGGAATCAAATATGATCAAGATGAAAACATTGTTTTCAAGTTTACAGACTATTAAAGTAGGATAGTGTGGTTTTGGCATTTAGAATGTAAAATCCAGTTGCATGACCTTGAGTTTCCTATATAAATCTCAGCTCCCTATCTGTGAAATGGAAATTTTAATGCAACACCACAGCACTGATGTGAAGATTAGGAAAGCATGTGACACTGTCTCTAGCACATGTGCATGCGTTCAGCATTGCTGATTTTTAGGAGTCATATTATTACCTAACATTGTAAGACAGAAAATTCTAGGAGTAAAAAGATAGCTTTTGAGATGGACTTGGAGTTCAAAAGTAACATCTATTTGCTTGGATCAGGAATTAGGAAATGAAGTGGAGACATTTTTATTGCCCGTGGAGAAAAGGTTAGGATTTGGCCATGCCAATTTTGTGAAGATTGTTATAGGCAGGGAGAGCAGTGAAAACAAAAGTGGGGAGCTGAGAAAGCTTGAAGCAGGGATGACAACTAGGTGGCTGTTGCATTTGTCTTTAAATCTAGGCTGTGGAGGTGGAGGTTGTTGGAGGTTAGGCACCGAGAACAATTTGAAACCAGACCTTTAGAGGTCTCAGATGGTAAGCCAATAAGTTAGGACTTCAATGCCTAGACATAAAGTTGTCAATGGTGTTTTTTTTTGAACTGGATGGAAATGTCATTTTTAAAATCAGGGCATAGTTCCATCTGTAACCTTAAATTTGCACAGTGTGGTGTTTGAGAGCACTGGTTTTGATGTCTAGTGGTCTGCTGCTGCGGCTCAGTTTACTTCAAAATTCAGCCAAGTTCTTTTACCTCTTTCTCCTTCAGTTCATTCATCAGTAAGCTAATTATGATTTCTAACTCACAGTGGTAGAATATGATGATTAAATGAGATAATGCATTTTGTCATTTAGAATACAGCCTTGTATCATCATTACCTAGTAGTACCAAGGTCAGTCAGTCAGTCAGTCAGTCCATAATGCTCAGTTAATGCTATAGTTATTACACAATAACTGATTCCCCTGGGTGGTCAGTGATGCTGTTGCTTTATCAGTCTTTGTCCTACAGCCGACACCCTATATCTAATTTCATCTTTGACAATGGATATCGCTATGCCATGAACCTGTGCCTCAACTCTCACGGTATAAACTGCAATGGCTTTGGTAGGGCTGCCATGGAGATATCACAGCAGGAATGATAAAATAGCTGGAGCATCACAAGGACAAGCATGCTGAGAACTTGGGTCCTGAGTGGTCAGATGTAGGAATTAGAGCTCAGAGAAGCATCTACCTTCCAAGAAAATCACTGGGTAGTTGGCGGAGGAGGAGCACTCCCTCTCCCATTTGAAGTTTGGCTCAACTAGCCATGAATTTCCCTGCTGGTTTGTCCTAATTGTGTCTCAGAGACTGGACTTTGTTGAGTAATCTTGCAATTTTTATCCCCAAGCTACTGACGCTCTACTGATTCTCTATTACTTTCCATCAAACCAGCCTCCTGTGTTCCCAACCCCTGAAGTCTAGATATAGACTGAACTTCATACTCTCTGAAGTTCCCTGTGCTGCACTGATTGGAGCTTCATAGCAACTGCTGGAGTCTAGAGAATATACACGGCCTTCCTTGTAAAGAAATAAACAATAAGAAGAGAAAACAGCTTGCTCCAAGTCACACTCCCAGTCAGTGGAAGCATCGGCCTGGAGCTCTGTGGTGTCCTGCCTGGCCATGCAAAGGTCTACCCTGGCACTGTACTGCCTCTCTATCTGCCTGGAGACTTCAAACTCCAATAGAACTGTGTGCAGACCAGACATACAAGGGCATTACCCTCATACCAAACTTACTACTTGTATAGTGCTTCTCAAAAATTTTAAATAGCTTCATTAAACCTCATATAACAGCACAATAATGGACTGTTAGTCTTACTTCAAAAACCAGGCACCCATGGGAGAGAGGATGTTTTGGGGAACAGGGCCTATAGGATTTGCTTACAGACATTGGGACTATTCAGACAGACGAGAAGGGGGATGAGTAACTTGATAATAATCTTCAAGGGTTACTAAACGACCAGTTGTTTCCCATTTCCACCCAGGGTAAAAAGGAAGAAAATTGCCGCAGTGAGAATTTAGTTACAGCAGTATAAAGAGCTTCTTTTTTTTTTCTTTAGCTATAAGGTCTGTTAGACATCAAAACATGATACTAAGTAAAATTCCCTGGAAATATCCCAGAATAAAGTACATGCCTTCTCATAGTTCCAAAGCACTACTTCTGCACCATTGAGATCAACTTGGAGCACCTCTTACAAATACAGATTCCTGGGACCCATTTTAGACCTTCAGAGTCACAGTCTCCGGGAGTAGGGACAAGAGTCTATGTATTTTAACAAGGCCCAGGGTGAGTCTTAGTCACATTTGAAAACCTCTTGTGTATGTAGAATAAGTAAAATTTAATGCAGCAAGAATGTATTGAGTGCCCACTTGGTGATCCAATCACAGTTGTTAGCCTCAGGGAATAAAGATAATAAAAGAATGCAGTATAATTTCAGTTCTTGTGGTGCTTTCGGTAAAGTAATTAAAAACTAATGATGAATTAAGGGAACTATTTGTCTTCAACATAGTGTGAATTGGGGAAAGTTTCTTCATTCCTTTGGCCTGAAATTTTAAACTGTTAAATTGAGAAGTTGGGTAAAATGGTTCTATAAGTTTCTGTGAATCTTTAAAATAATACATTACAGAATAAAACTTATTTTTTAAAAAAGAACTAGATGCTAATTGAAGATGAGAGAGAATAGCCTGATTCATGTGGACAGGACTTAGTAGAGAAGGCCTCTACTAACTTGGCATTGAACAGTGGATATGATAGAAAGATACACACATTTGCATATGTCAGGGGGCTCCATTCTTTAAATACTACTGTGTACCAGATACACATATGATGTCATTTACTATATTACATCCTTTAATATCTACAAAGGCTTGTGTTGTGAAAGCAAGGAGAACTTTTAGAGGATTTTACCATATACTAGTCATAGATGTTTTATAAATATTATCTGATTGAATAATCACTATTACATTATTTTTTCTAAGTGGAGTGATACAAATTTTTCTGTCTTTCTCCAAAAAATTCTTATATTGCATAACATGGGGATGGCAAAGAAAAGAGAGAAAGAATAAAGGGAGGAAGGAAAACTTGAAGGACGGAAGTAAAAAAGGAAGGGTATGGAGGTAAAAATGAGAGAGTACAGAATACCACAAAACTGAGTCTAGTTTGAGTAGAGGATGGATGCTCAGTTGATTTTATGGTTGTTTGATAATATAATTGGGTTTTACTAATTGGGAAGTGACAATGAGGTTGTGCATGCAGATTTCAATAATGCATTTTTTAAAAAGAACCTCAATATTTAAAAACTGAAATATATATATAAACAGTTTTAGATTTCCAAAGTATTTGAATATTTTCTTATTAAGTGGTGTTTGTTTGTTTGTTTGTTTGTTTGTTATTTGTTTCCTGCCTATAGGAAAAAAGGACTTTCTCAGCTTCTGAAGGACTTGGGTCTGGGGTATTTCTGTCTCAAGTCCTCATTACAAAACCTGATGAAGTGATCAAATCACATTTATCTCTGTGCAGATGACACCAATTCACAAGGATCCTTAAAGCTGAGAGCTTGGGCTTAAATACCAGTGAAACACTAATGCAAATTTTTGTTGTGCCTGGAGAGCTGTCTGACTTTGAATAAAAGTTGCCTGCCTTTCTGAAAATCATTTGGCTCATCTTGTAAAGCTGGGTTGTTTCTGTGAGAATACAATGATACAGTATTTGTTTAATCTTTCACTGATCAGTATGTCTTAGGAGATATAGCCATAAAGCAACTCCCAATGCATTCTTGTACATTAGTTGCTTTCCTGCCCTCAGACAGATACTTATCTCCTCTGATCACCATAGAAAAAGTTTGAAGCTGACTAAACTACAAAATGCCTCACTTTAATACTAATATGCCCTGCCCTATGTAGTCCTCACATTGTGAAACTTGATACAAATTTATACTTCTCCCCTCCTACCTTTTAAGCCTGTTTTGGTCTAACACCCTGAAGGGGCAAAAGGGTATGTGGATGGTGTCTACTCCTATCCCTTCATTTTTGGTTCTAAACCAAAAATAATTGGAGCAAGAGTTAGGAGGAGAGGGAAGGGAGCAAGCAGGAAAGTCCCTCTTTGACTGGCACTGGGTGGAGATCTAGCATTAGTGCTCTTTGGCCATAAGAGAAGTTAAACGATACCCATATTCATCATGGTTTCTTCGAGCACTGCCACCTCAATGTCAAGCAACTCTCACCTGATTTCCATAATGCATCTCTATGCCAACTTATCTCTTGCTGCTCAGTTTGCAGGCTTCAGCTTTCCTGGAGTCTTAAAACGCTACTGGAGGCTTCAAGCCCCTCTCTCCATGCAAACCTCTTAGACAATTCTAGACAACTCCAAACCTGTGCTCTTCAGTACATGGCCCTTAGCTGGTTTAGGATAAAGGCCATACAACCTTTGCTCTACCAAATGGCTCCCCAAGCCACATGATTATTTCCCAAGCCACAATTGTCTACTTTTGAGAATTTACAGATCACTTTTTCCAGGCTTTTGACATATATTTTTCATTCAGTGGATGCGGCAAAAGTAGGTTTACAATTATGAGTATGCAAAAATAGTTTATTCTTATATTATTCATTAATTATTGCATTATTTTTCGTGCGAACAACCCACTTTTGTCCCACTGTGTATGACTTAGACATTATATAACAAGAAGAATATTCAATAAGCTCTTCAAATGGTTTCCCAAATGTCCCATGTCTTGATGTGAGGTGAACAGAGAAGCCCTCCCCAGCTGTACCCTGGGAGGTATATTAGATTTGATGCATTCACAGAGCTGTTGCCAAAACTCATTCTTCACTCTCCAGCTGATGATTGTGTTATACTCATAACAAGAGATAAGGGTTGTGGAGGTGTAGGTAGACACACTATGCCTCCTCACACAACCAAAATAAGGACAACAACAGTTTTGAAACAAAATAACAACCAGAACTGACAGAAAGCTGAGCTGTATGGAAGTCAGACAACCAAGGAGTTAAAATAGACACATTCATCCAGACCTGTAGGAAGGGTGGAATTGGGCAGACAGGTGGAGAGGGGTCGAGGCACAAAAAGCGGTAGCACCGGGTGTATAAGGCATCCCGGGCATGCAAGACCACAGCAGGTAGACTTGGGGCATGCAGGTGGTGTCTGGCAGACCCCGGGAACAGGGTGGCAACTGGCAGAAACGGCAAGGTGGCAATTGTGAAGTAAGGCACTATGCACAAGGCTGACTGGGTGGTCCCACATTCATGCACAAATAAACCAGGTGAAACTGGGGAGCAAGACAGACCATGCAACCCAGGGCCCCAGCGCTGGGAAATAGAGCCTCAGGGCACTGATTGAAAACACCTGTGGGGGTTGAGGTGCTGGGAAAGACTCCCAGCCTCACAGGAGAGTTCATTGGAGAGACACACGGGGTCCTAGAACATACACAAGCCCACCCACATGGGAATTAGCACCAGACAGGCCCAGTTTGCTTGGGGGAAGTGGCAGAAGGGACTGAAATCCAACAGAGAGTGGGGCAAGCACCATTGTTCCTCTCAGACCCCTCCCCCACATACAGCGCCACAACTCAGCCCTGGTGAACACCTAAGTCTCTGCCCCTCATACATAACAGGTGCGGCAAGACAAAAAAAATGGCCCAAATGGAAGAACAGATCAAAGCTCCACAGCAAATAACAACTAAGTGACCAAGAGATAGCCAACCTATCCGATGCACAGTTCAAAGCACTGGTAATCAGGATGCTCACAGGATTGGGTGAATTTGGTCACAAATTAGATGAAAAAATGAAGGCTACAATAAGTGAAATGAAGGAAAACACACAGGGAACCAATAGTGATGGGAAGAAAACTGGGACTCAAGTCAATGGAGTGGACCAGAAGGAAGAAACAACCAAACAGAAAAGAATGAAGAAATAAGAATTCAAAAAAATGAGGAGAGGCTTAGGAAGGTCCAGGACATCTTTATACATTCCAACATTTGAATTATAGGGATACTAGAAGGGGAAGAGGAAGAGCAACAAGTGGAAACGTTATTTGAACAAATAATAAAGGAGAACTTCCCCAATCTGTCAAAGGAAATAGACTTCCAGGAAGTCCAGGAAGCTCAGAGAGTCCCAAAGAAGGTGGACCCAAGGAGGAACACACCAAGGTACATCATAATTACATTAGCCAAGGTAAAAATGAAGGAGAGAATCCTAGAAGTAGCAAGAGATAAGGAAACAGTAACCTACAAAGGAGTTCCCATCAGACTGTCAGCTGATTTCTCAAAAGAGACCTTGCAGGCAAGAAGGGGCTGGAAAGAAGCATTTAATGTCATGAAAGGCAAGAACCTACATCCCAGATTGCTCTATCCAGCAAAGATTTCATTTAGAATGGAAGAGCAGATAAAGTGCTTCTCAGATAAGGTCAAGTCAAAGGAGTTCATCATCAACAAACCCTTATTATATGAAATGTTAAAAAGATTTATCTAAGAAAAAGAAGATAAAAAACATGTATAGTAAAATGACAGCAAACACACAATTATTAATAACCACACCTAAAACAAAAGCAAAAACAAACTAAGCAAACAACTAGAACAGAAACAGAACCACAGAAATAGAGATCACATGGAGGGTTAGCAACAGGGGGGTGGGAGGAGGAGAGAGGGGGAAAAGGTACAGAGAATAAGTAGCATAGATGGTAGCTAGAAAATAGACAGTGGGAGGACAAGAATAGTGTGGGAAATGTAGAAGCTATAGAACTTATGACACATGGACATGAACTAAAGTGGGGGAATGTGGGTGGGAGAGGGTGTGCAGGGTGGAGGGTAATGAAGGGGGGAAATGGGACAACTGTAATAGCATAATCAATAAAATATAATTTAAAAAAAGCATTACATGTAAGACAAAAAAAGAGTGCAGGTGATAAAAGGGAAGCATTCACAATAAAGTGGAAACTGTTATAACTGTACCACGTTACTCCTTAGAGAAACACATACATAATTGTGCAGTTTCTGATGGCATGTATCAACAGTGGTATTAGCAAACAAAAGTATTACCAGGAGGGTGTTCGGTAAGAGTAAAGTTCACAGAGAGATAAAATTTATTCCTTTGAAAGTAGGTCACATGATGTGAAGAAACATAATAGCAGGGATATTTTTGACATAAACTATAACAGTGGTTACTTTGAAACTGCCATGGTCAGCATATGGATATGGAGTGACTCAGCCCTACTTTTATTTTGTCAAAAACTCTTCCGGGCTCTCAGTTTCATGAGGAAATTTTAGTAAAATTAAACTTGAACAGGAAAGCCTTCCTTCCTTTTCTTCCCTTCCTTCCTCTCTCCCCTTTTTCTCCCTTCCTCCTTTCTGTTTCTTCATCTATTCCCTCCGAAGTCATTTAATACAAAAGTCATTAGGTAAAATGGATTAAGGTTTATGTCCCTTAGAGGTAAATGCTTCATAGGTGTTCTGGAGCCTAAATGGATGAGGAGGGTGCCTGGGGAAGGGTGCTGGATGGCATAAGTAGTTCTGTACATACATATCCTATGTCCACTGGAGGGCCTGGGACTAGTGACACCCCACAGCAATAAACACATCCAGTACCCAGAACTTTGTCTATTAAAATATCTCCAGTAAAAGGAACCAGTATCCTAAGAGAAATGGCTGATTTAATGTTTGTGGGAACTAAAGTTCAAGATGATCCTG
The DNA here is from genome assembly GCF_019186645.2 of Phyllostomus hastatus. NCBI lineage: Eukaryota > Metazoa > Chordata > Mammalia > Chiroptera > Phyllostomidae > Phyllostomus > Phyllostomus hastatus. The sequence goes on along the minus strand of NW_025333857.1, from coordinate 64,757,341 downwards.
ATACAGCTTGGTGTGACAGAAAGGATGCAAATACAAAAATAATGTGGACATGTAAGAAGGGCACAGAAACCAAACAGAAGGACCTCCCCTTTGAATAAGCTGGGCATAAAATTAAACAGCAATGATGATGAATTATACCCTATTGAATACAATAGGCACACATTCATCCATTCTGATATAAGTAAATAAATAAATGGGAACAATGCAACACTTGTCTTTATAATAGCATGCCACGTAATGGAGAAAGAATGATGATGATAGAAAATCACCATTTGGCAATCCCCGTAATTAATGTCTCCAACTAACATTAATGGATGCTGAGTGTAGTGGGTGAAAGTTTGATAAGGAATAAAATATTTGCCTGGTCACAAAACAATTCCTCATATATTTTTAATTATAAGAGTAACTTTACAGTGGAGCAACTCTGTAGCTACAACATAAATTAATATCACCAGTACTGGGACAACGGAGACTGTGTGCCACTTGATAGAACGTGAGGAGAATACAGAATCTCCATTTTTGTATTTTTGCTAAAAACCTATCATCTCAATCTGATCATGAGGAGATATCAAACAAATCCAAATTGAGTGATAGTCTACAAAAAAATTGGCCTGCGATATTCAAATGTGTCAGAGCCATTAAAGACAAAGAAAGGCTGAGGAACTGGTCCTGATTGAAAGATTCCAAAAATATATGACAGCTAGACGTGGCCCATGATTATGGATTAGACTCTTTGGCTATAAAGGGCATTTATGGAAATTAAAGATATGTGAAAGTCACTTATGAAATTAGGCATTAGTAATACATCAATGTTAATTACCTAATTTGGGACATTATATCATAATTATGTTGGTGAACGTCTGTTTTGTAGGATTTAAAAATTTAAATGTTTGGGGTGATGGGGCATCAGGTCCACAATTCACTCTCACGTGCTTAAGGGGAAAAGAAGATCTTTGTACTATTGTTGCAGATTTCTGTAATTTAAATTACTTCATTTTTTTAAACAGAGGGAGAGTTATATGGGTACTTTCTCTAGTAATATCTGTTACATATTGTTCCAGGTCAAGCAGAGCATGGTCCGATGGTATTCAGTGGCAGAATGGTGGCAGCAGGCAGTTAATTAGCTATTTTAGACTACCCATATGCATAACCTATTTCACATGCACAAAATAATTTGGTAACTTGTTTGACTTTTGAGCCATACCATAGGTACAACTTAATTAATAAATAAAAAAAAACATTAAGGTTACCAAATACATGTTGGAAATCAGGTTATGGTTACATCTTGAAATATTTTAAGTACTTTTTGAGAGAAGAGTGGCCATACTTATTTCTTCTGTGGGCACCAAACAGAAACTAACTAGGTTAGTTCACATGCTAGGTTGAAGTTACCAATTTTGGTTCAAGAAGAGATAACCTTATCATGAGTGTTGATGAAGAAAGTTATTGCTTTATGAGGTGGTGAGTTCCGCATAGAGAGATGTGATCAAACCAAGCCTGTGTGGTAATCTGCTACGGATATGGCAGGGCAGGAAAATCATAAGGAGAAACGTAAGCTGCTGGATTTCTAAAGTCTCCTCAAACCAAAGTACTTAAGATCTATAATTTCCCGAGCAATGGAAGACAAAATTAATTAGGTTAATCAGATGGGTTCAAGGAGGTGGAGTCTCAAATATGAATGTTTTTATTCTTACTCATGAACGTGTGAAAGATGTTTCAATTCTTAGATTTAAGTAAGAATTTAAAATGTCTATTTTTCCTCTTTAGATTCAACAACCATCTCATGTTGATAGGCCTGGCTTCAAAAGGAAGAGGAAAAAAGTCCTTCTGTACTGTCAACATAACAAAAATAATGAGATTATAGACAAACACTGACTGATCGTCACTTTCTAATTGAAAGATGGGCCTATTAAGGGGACACAGCAGGCCTGAAGGAATTGTGTGACCATTTGCACGAATGCTAATTTTGATATGTGGTTCTCTATATTCGTAAACACAATGTGGCTGGGCCAGCATGATAAACAATGCATTCTTCCCCCCAGAGGCCGGTTCCTCAGTGAATCAATGCCAGGAGGGCCATTTGCTGGGGTTGGGTAATGGGTATTCATTTTCTCTTCTCATGCTCCCAGATAGCACCCATCTGCATTGCCAAGATGCTGTGTGTATACGGGCAACAAATCACTTCTCTTCTCTGCCCTTTGTTTCCTCACTTATAAGGAATTTGGGATAGATGGGCTGCTGCCTTTGCAGTGACTCTACCTGACAGGTAGTGTGATCTGAGAGAAAGAACTTGAGCTCTTAAGTCAGAGAGACCTGGATTCAAATCCTACCTCAGCCACTTGGAAGATCGTGAGCAATTATGTTGAGCTATCTCGGTGTTCCTTTTCTCACCTGATAATAAGTGCAACTAATAATGTCTTCTCTTCAGAGTGCTTGGTATGCTGGTTGGCGACTACACACCAATATATATATTTATTAAATGATCAAATATTTTACATATATGCATATATACCTCCATAAGATCCAGGTAGAAAACAGGGTCAAGTAATAACTAAGTACTACAGATCTATGTGAATATGAATTCTCTGCCTCAGTCCCACACAGCCCCTCCAAGATAAGGTGGGTACCAGTGCACGTCTATCACATGAATAAATGAACCAAAGGAGCACATGGCGACCTCCATGTTCATAAGAGAAGATCTATAGTTTTAATAAATTGTAGGAAAATAGAATTTTCAAAAAGAATGCTGACTTGCCATTTGTCTTATATGTACCCTGCTTTTTCTTATTTCTTAGCTCTGTCTGGTTTGCTGTGGTAACTTAGTGGAAGAAACATTTTTCATGGAAGGCTCTGAGCTCAGTTCCATCTAACCCCATATGAAAAGGCCCATGGGTCTCTGAGTAACCCTAAAACGACTTTCTTATAAGCATCCACTGAAATAAATAATTCAGGACATGTCTGCCTTCCCACGTGAGGAAGCCTCCATTAAATTCAATGCTGAATGTAAACATAGTGGTGAAACTTGACTATATGCACATTTTATATAACTTTTCTCACATTTTTTGGAAAAGATAATGAACTATAATGTTAAAAAATATTCCAGTTTCCTCAAGCAGGAAAAAAAAAGACTGGATAAGTTGGGAAAAAATGAACTTAAAAAAACATACAGTATTTGATGTTTAAGAAAATCAAATGAAAGGCCACAAATTGAATGAAATAGCTTGTATTAATGCTGAAACTTGCAGGGCCAGTTAGAGCTCATTACGAGGTGATGGAAACTATGCAGATGAGATCAAGTTTGGAAATTGGCTGGTTCTGAATCCATTAGAAAGGTTATAGGGTTGTTTGAGTGGGTTGTGTTTTATGAAAGAACGATTAGAAGTATATTAATGGGCCAGTGGGTTATAAGGCTGGGATTGGCTTGGTGATATAATGTCTAGTATTGCATTAGGTTGGGGATGAGGTTGCGTGGATAGGATTAAATTTGGGGAACAGGTCAGCTATGATCGTATTAGGTGGGATATAGGGTTATAAAAAATGTCCTGTGTTTGATGACAATAAGAAAATGAGAATCTAATTAAACTTTGCTGGCATCCTTGGCATTTCCAATACTGCATTGCCTTTACATATAGAAATTGCTTCCCAAATGTTATGTGGTATCTGGACAAAGACTGCCCCCCTACCCAAGAGCTCAGATGTCAAAAAAATCCCTTAATTCCCCGCAGACTGAAGGTCTTCATTGACGTGTTTCCAAGGTATAAAGAAGCGCACACTGGGAGAGGGAAGGGCTGAGGTTGTATCGCAAAATTGTCTCAGGAGCGGGGTCAAGATGAGATGGGCTTCGAGTTGAGCCATGGACAGCTGAACACAGACTTCTTACATAGGTGGAAACGGGAGGTTGAAAACACAGTCTAGGAAAAGGGTGCTTTCTATGAAAACATTCAGGCATGGAAAACAGACCAGGGTCTTCAAGGACCTCAGAGAGCATATGTGTGTCTTGTTGGAGAAAGCTGAGAATAAAGGAAGTAGAGCTGTGTCAGTGTGTGTGTTTGTCTGTGCAGTCGAAGTTTGGGCTGGCTATAGCTGGAGTTTGAAGAATCAGTGGTTATAGGCTGTGCTAATAAATGGAGACTTCATCCTTACAGCCAGTCCGTCCCCACATGTATTCCACAGCAAAGAAGTGTCAGAAGCACACAATACAATTTAAGAAATTTTGTGGGCTCAAACATGTTTGCTTATGTTACATTGTAAATCCTCAGCCTTTGCCTCTTCTATAGGTGTTTCCTTCACTTTATACTTTTAAATGGGCTGAGAAATCTTGCAGTTACAAGAATGTGACCCCTTACTCCACCATGTTATAAGCTTTTTGATTGCAGATAACCTTTTTACCTACTCTAGCCTCAAACAGAATGGTTATTAATATCCCTTTGAGCCAATGTTCTAAGGAATACACTTTGTGAAAACACTACTCTAGAAAAAAGAAGCCCTTATAACAAAGACTATGAAATAACATACAAGGATACATTTTTTTCCATTTTTACAAAGAAAAAGTTATGATATTGTAAAAATAAGTTACAACCAAGAAAATGAAAAAAAATATTGATGTTGAAGCCAAACTGTCAATTTGAACTATCTGCTACTAAGTAGGTATATGACCTTGAGAAAGTATCTCCTTTGTGTGTCTCAGTTTTCTTACGTATATGATTAGGATAAAAAAACAAAGTTAAGACTATTAAATAAGATAATGACTGTAATGATGATATTAATAGTCACAATCATTTTAACCTTTCCCACTGTTCCGGCTACCCTGCCAGGCTTCGTTCAGCTTCCTGTCCCTATGTTCAGGTGTGGGGCTCTGCCCCACCGTCCACACCCAGGGTTTTCCTTTCTTTCTAGTCTATTGACAATCGCAGGGAGACATCTTTAAAGAGAGACCAAGGGTGGAAGAGCAAAGCTCATGGGCTGGGCATCATTTACCTGCGTGGCTGTTGGATAGTATGGATACTTGATATTAATGGAATGAGCTATTTACATGGGAAATCTAAATATCTAACTAGAAAAAAAAGAAGCTGGCTTCTGAGTGGCCAATATGCTCATCTCGTGGGAAAGGAGACGCTTACTGAAGAAGGTCTTGGACAATGAAGATGCTAAGTTCAAACCATGGGCTTGCAGGAGAGCCTGGCCCCAGACTCCATGCTCACTTCCTCACGGACAGCCATCCCAGCAGGGGTCTATTTTTGCAGTTCTCAATATCTGCTCAATAGACTTTTTAAATATCTCTCCCTACCCTCACCAGGCTTCCTGGCTATTCCACCTTTATTAATTAAAAAAAAAACACACAATAAAATATCCTGGATATAAGCCAAGTTCAAATAATTAGTAACAACTAAAGTGGTTTTGCCCTTCTTCCAGGGACTGGAATCAGTACACTTAAGTGAAAAAACATCTGATAGTCTGATTTCGGCTCCTTGGGGATGGTAATGAATTCCCCAGTTCTGCCTTGGGTAAGTTCCCTGCCTGTACCCACTGTCCCAAGAATCAACTTCACAGCAGGAAGAAAATAGTTAAGTTTCTTTATCTAAACAGGCTGAGAATTCAAATCCTTTCTCACTCTTATTACATTGGGTTCAATAGTGTAGAAACAGAAATAGATCACTTTTTTTTTCCTCTTTCTTGGGTGCTTGTCTATGATCAGTGCCAGGCGCTTTTTTCTTTGTCGCTCTCACACTACTTTATACATGTCTGTGTTTGGATTTTATTTGTTTTTATTTATTTATTTTTTTACCATGGATGTAAGTGTCCCTCCAAATTTTCAGCTACTCTAAGACAATAACTTTCCCTTACTTTTTTTTCTGTCCGCTTCTTTCCCAGCCCAGGGCCGAGGGCTAACGAACTGTTCAGTTAATGACTGGAAAATATAACATGATGAAAGCATTTTCTAAAATCTCAGTAGTGAGCCTCACTGTACCCCCTGTTTTAACAAGAGGGACCAAGCAATTGATTGCTATTATCGATTTCAGTTAAGATGCTATGTGGTCCATGATTAAAGACAAACAAACAAACAAAACATAAATAACCTTTTGTTGACCTAATTAAGTAAACCGTCTTTATTTCCTTGTGAATATAAATCTAATACATTTATTTTTTTTAATGTTTGAAAACAAAACTCGGTTTGTACGCTGAGTCTGGAGCAGGACCGAATTTCTTTCACTGGGTTAGAAATCTGTGCAAACAAGGAGTGTCTTTGAGGACAACTGACAGACCCTTAACTATGAAATCACAAATGGGTGCCACCATGATAATCAGGTGTATTTACAAATCAAGGATGACTTCCCCAGTAAGACTGCCTTCCCGCGCCTCCCACTGCATTATTGGCCCCTGCCAAGCTGTCAGCTTGCACTCACGTTGTTAATTAACTGCACCGCCAAAAGCAGGTGCATGGCTAAAGGAAGCAACCCACAATTTTCCGTGTGATCCTTTGTGCTGCAGGTCCCTGGACTCTGGGACTCATTCTGCTTGACTTACCCCCGGCTCTCCATGCTGATCCTACACAGACATGCTCACACCCGGGGGGATGAGGAGGCGTGGCCTCACCAGAGGGGAGAAAGAGTGGGAACCATCTGTGATGTTTGCAAGAGAGAAGCCTTTAGACTGAGTCAGGAGCTGCACTGACTGTGAAAGAGACAAAGCAGGAAAGTCACTAAATACGCTCCAAAGCACCCTAAAGAAAATACCACCTTGGTATTCCCCACACAGAATACGTCACATTAAAAGACAGTTTCCCCCGGAAAATATATGAACCCACCCACTTCTTCCCCCATACAAGCAAGGCAATGTCATCAGCCATCTACTTTTATGTGTGTCCCACATCAACCCTCCAAAGTAAACCACTGTTATCTATCAGCATAATTCCTGGGGGAGCTCCTCCTCCATTATGCACCCTAAACGATAACTTATAGAAATCCTGTTCTGTTGTGGAGTCCCCTATTCTACGCCCGCTGCTTAAAATGCTAACTTTTCTCCACTAATCTTACGATAGAATTCTAAATTCATAATGGCTCACAGCACCATGCATGGCCTTGCCTCGGCCTAACTTCTCAGCTCCCTTCCATGCTACTTGGCACCTCATTCACTATGCACTGGTTTTCTGCATACACTGAACTTTGTCAGGCCCCAGACCCTCCACGGGTGTTATTCCTTCTCTCTGAAAGCTTCTTCCTCCCGTCCGTTATCTGTCCTCCTACTCAACCTATAGGCCAAGGCCTAATTGTGACTTCATCCTCAGTAACATTGAATCCAGAGACAATCGGCACCCACTTGTTTAAGTCAGTCTCCTCAGTTCCACTCTAACATTTCAGCTTTTACTGTTTTCCATAGCGCCGATCACAGTTTAGAGCTGCATGCATATCTGACATCAGTGGTTTTCCCTATTCCAGTGGTTATCAACCGGAATGATTTGCCCTCCAGCAGACCTTTGAAAATGTCTGAAAATGCTCTTGGTTGTCCTTACTGCACAGAGGAGGAGTATTACAGGCATGTGGTGCACAGAGGCCAGGGATGCTGCCAAACATCCTACAGTGAACAAGACAGCCCTCCACAAGAGGAGAATTACCCAGCTCCAAAGGGCTAATTTGTCAACAGTTTACACAGCCTGGTGTAGACTCTCAGCTCCATGACATGGGCAGAAAACATTCCTGTCTTAAGTATTCCTGTTTCTCCAGAGCATAAACATTTCTTAACATACAATGGGTTTCATAGATGCTGATCAGAGGATTGACTGAATAACCCCATATGCTGTATTCCAAACACAGGTCATTCCTTCACTGATTCATCATTTACTGAGCATCACGGCATGTCAGGCCACATGTTTGTTGATGGTGGTATAGTGGTAAAAATAAAGAGCTCATGCTCTCAGAAGCCCTAGAATCTAGAAGAGGAATAAGAAGTTAGGCAATAAGTTAAAACTTAGGGACATTGTAATGTATCACACATTATAGAAAATTATTTTACCAGTTGAACAACAGAGGATGTTCAAAGAAAAGGCAACATGGGTCTTTCATTCACTCAAGAAATATTCATTGAGAACAAGCTGATGGGGATGTAGCAGTGAGTAAGGCAGACAGAACTCCTACCCTAATGAGACATAGTCTAGAGGGAAAGACATACACTAAAAGGTATGATAAAAATCAACAAGATCATTACAACTGAGCTGTGTGCTATGGAAACAAGTAAGATGATTAGATATAACAGAAAGAGTCCACTTTAAATAGAACGATCAGATAAAATCCTCTCTGAGGAGGTGGCATTTTATGTGAGGTTTGAGTATAATTGTGAGCTGCCACAATTGTGAACCATTACAAAAATTGGGCAGATACACACACAAAAAGTGCATAAAATCACTAACCAAACAAATGCAACATCATATGTACCATCTCAGATGTAGGAGAGACCTTTACATGTTGGAAATAGAGAAGAGAGTTTCATGAATTCAGGAGCCAGTGAGATGCAGGAAAAATAATATCAAATGAAGTCAGAAGACACGGAAGGAAATTATGGACAGTTTCTAGGCCACGGTAAAATGTGTGGATTTTTATTCTAGAAACAATGAGGAAACATGGATGTGTTCTCTACATTTAAATTTGCATTTTAAATGATCCTTCTGGCTGTTCCGTGAACAGAAAAGAACAGGAGAGAAGCAGAGAGGCCTGAGCGTGAGCCAGGGCAACAGGCCACATGGGAGGCAGTGGCGAACCTCCCGTGGTGACTGAAATGGAAAACAGAGAAGTAAATGTACTTGAGATATTTTTCTGAGTCATGATGGACAGGAGCTTGTAACAAATTGAGTGTAAGAAATGAGGGAAAATGATTGTCAAGATAATGTCCAAGATTGAGCCAGAACAACTGAGCGCAGGAAGTGCTGTGTAAGTAGGAAGGATTGGAGGAGCTCAGAGGCTCGTGCGTGTTGTTGGGAACATACACGTAAGTTAGACATTGTACTACTATACACAACACATAGATGAGATACAGTACAGCTGAAACATTAACCACGGGCATACTAATAGCAGTAACACATAACACATGTTATGTGTCAGACACTTTTCTATATGCTTTACAAACTTTGGTTGGTTGAATCTTCAGAAAAGCCCTGTGCATGAGACATGTCCGGTCTTCTCATTACAAAGAAGAACCCAGAATAAACAGAGTTCAAGTAACTGACCTTACGCTAAGCAGCAAGTCTCGTGGAAGTGGGTGTAGGAATAAGGCAGTTATATGTAATTCAGAATATAGTGCTTGGCTGGAGATGTCAATTTGTAAGGCATCAGAGTTCAGAGCGTCAGGGAATTTTATGGCTATGTAGAAAGAAAATATAAGCAGGGGGGAGGCCTTTAAGAATTGGTAATTTGATTAATTAAATGGTGTAAAGAAATATGGAAACAAATGAATGTGTCATATTTCTATGGTAAATTTATATTTTGCACTACTGGAACAATTAGAAAATACAGGGAATCTTCTGATTTTTCAGAGCTTTGAACACAAAGTTAAGTAACTTTGTTTTCTTTAAGCATTCTGGGGTATTTGAGAGTCTCTGTGAAAAAAAAATAACTACAAAGCCTGTGTATGTTGTACTCAGAGATGGCATCCCAGACCAGATGGTCATACAGGTAGAACAGTTAAGAGTGGGGAGTAAATAGAAGTTTTAAAATCATTTAAAAGGCAAGCACAATACCAAATTTCCTCCCAGGGACAAGGAATGAAAGAACAGAGTAAACAATAAACGGTGTTAGCAAGTGGGTATCACGAGGGGCCAATAAATTCATTTTAGCAGAACAGTCCAATTTCCCTGGGGTTCTGTCTCTCAAAATGATATTTCTCCTTCATGCCTCCAATGTATCTCTTCTCTTTCATTTTCCTTGACGACAGATGATTTAAGGGCTGGTGGGATTTTGTCAAAGGAAACATTCTCAGGGTTTCAGGTTCTCAACAAATGGAGCTTGGATGAGTAATTTCAACCTGGTATAGATATGATACAGTGTGTATAAATCTTTGCACATAGAGCTGAAGATCTAAAATATGCACATCTAAAATCTTCACATACCTAAAATCAATTTTTCCATGTCTAAATATGGGGTGAGACAAAAGTAGGTTTACAGTTGTTAGTGCACAAAACAGAGTATATTCTTGTATTATTATTTATTAATTATTGTATTATTTTCCATATGAGCAACTGTGAACCTATGTTTCCCCCACCCTGTACTTGCTGCTAGCTCCTTTTTTTCTGAATCATCTTTATAGGAAGTTTCACTGAAGAACGTAGAAAGATAACTATTATTTATGATTGCCTTCTATATTTTAGGCTCTGTATTAGGCATCCCACTCCACAACTACACTAAATGATAATTAGATTGTCTATTTATCAAGCACAATTGATTTCTCTACTTATATATATGAATTTCTCATTAGATAAAAAACTTACACAAAAGTGAAATATTTAAGAACATGGGCACTACAGCCACAGTTTTCTGGGTTTAAGTTCTAGCTTCCATCTACTTTATAAGTATATAAACTATACAAATTTATAGGAGAGGTTATTTCACAATCTTGGTGTACTTTTTTATTAAAAATCAGAAATATTAATAGAGATTGTAATGAGGATTAAGAGTTCATAGGTGTAAGCTGATTAGTATAGCATCTATCATATTGCATCAATAAATGCTATTATCATGTCTCCCATATATAGTTGGAGACCAATAAATATTTGATGTTGGTAGTGTTGGGTAATGGTATTTTCTAATGTGGGTTGCTTAAGAGAGTGACTTTAAAGGCTACTTGATTCAAGGAGATTGAGAAATGTGGAATGTAGTGGGGTTGAATGATGCTCTGGCTCAGACTGAAGGTGAGGAATGGAATTCAGAGGAAGACAAGAAGATGGATTCTAAATCATGTGTACAATGATCACATTAAATCTGTGACATTAGTGAGTCATAAAGGGTACTTTGAAACCAGGAGTTCTGGCCAAAGGGTCCATGCCCATACTGTGACTTGATGTGTTTATAAGTACTAATTCAATTTTTAATCTTAAAACAGTTCCAAAGTCATTTGTGCACTTGGGAAGAAATGGGTCAGTTACTTATTATCAAATACTTATGGGGAGGGGTCCATAAGTCAACAGCTGGAGATTGTGAGACACAGAGCAGATCTATTTATACGAGAGCAGAAGGAAGATTTGTAATAGAAGTAAAGACAAGCTAGAGTATGGTGACATCACCTCAGAGACCAAAAGGTGAGAAATAATAAGCAGGCTTCAGAGAAGTGTTGTCAGGGGAGAGTTGGTTTCGGGAACAGAAGAAGGTGAAGGAACATTCTGTGAAAAGCTTTCTGATATAAAAGAGGCATTTATAATGAAGTTGAGATTATAACCGGCACGGAAGTAAGAGTCAAGGGAAATTTCAGAACACAGGAAGCAGGGGTTGTGTAAACAACAGTGCATATCATATGTAACTGGATGTGTGTAAGTGTACGGTGCGGAATAGCAGGATCAGGGACTTCAGACTGGGTGGTGGGTGAAGATGCCCATGATGAGAACAAAAGTGCATCGATTGTTCTTTAGATTTCCAGACAACTGAACTGAGATTCCAAGTGCTTTTGAAAGCAATATAGTGGCTTCCCAAACCACTATAGAAATAAGATGATGTGACAAAAAAATTGATTACACATAATGATAAAGTGATGGTTCAAAGTCCCTGGCATTAAAAGGGATGTGCAAGATGAATGTGAGCAGTAAATGGTTATAAAGTAGAGTTCAAAGGATTAGTTAAAGTAACCTTTCCACAAGGCTTAGAGTGTTATTTAAGAGTGTGGACTTTGAAGGCAGACTGTCTGAGTCCAAACTTGATTTCATCACCTTGTACATGTGTGATCTTAGGTAATTTAACCTTATGATATTTCTATTTCCACATCTATAAAATGAACACAATACTAACAAAATAATTCATTTTAATTTTATAAAGTATTTAAAATAATTCTTGGCATATAGTAATTGCAACAGAGGTGTCTTAAAATACACAAAAATACAGTAATACTGTACATGTAACAACCGACTTTGGGCAAATTATTTAAGCTCTTTGAGCTCTCATATCACGTAGAAAAATATGTAGAAAAAATATGCCTCACAAATTGAGATGATAAAATGAAAATTACGTGAGATAAACCAAGGAAAGCACGAACAGTATGTCCTGCACAGAGTGGTAGACAATATTTTCACTATTTGTTATTATCACTATTATAACTACTCCATAAAACCACACATTATTTTGAATTTAAGGTTCTTCAACTTCATAAAAAGCACAAGGTATCTGGAAGAAAGCACTAAACTTAAAAGCAACTATTAATTTTTAATTTACAGTATTTATACTTTAATAAAATGAACTTTTATCTCAATTGGCATTTTCTAATAATCCATTGTCATTTATTAACATCATAACTAAAAGAAACACAGATAAACATATATTAAACAAAAAATAAACAACAATAAATATACTATTATTAGCAGAAAGCAGGGCTCTAAGAGAAAGAAATTCTATTTTAATAGACACTAGGAATTTTAACTATGTAGACATTAGAAAGCTACTCAGGTGTGCAGCTAGAAATGACAGAACCCAATGAAAATAAACAAAGTATGCATTTTGTACATAATACATGCAAGCAAAAAGCAGAAGAAAACCAGTATGTACTTGCCTCCTAACCACATGGCATGCCTTGCTCTTAACCACCATAATTGTCTTCGTTTTCTAGCAGCTGAGACCCTATGGGATAGACACTGTGCCTTTGTTACTGCTGAACACTTGCTACCTGTCAAAATTCTTAAAACATAGTAGCAATTTAATAAATATTTGCCAAATGCTAGTGTTTATGAAGAAATGAACAGAAATCTAAAACTAACAGACTGTGTGTTCCATAAGAAATGCACAATGTAGGGGAACATTATACATTTTTTAAAAAATTTTAATTGTTGTTCAAGTACAGTTTTCTGTCTTCTACTCCCATCCCAGCTCACCCCCCCATCCTCCCCACCTCCCTCCCATTTCTATGCCCCCCTGTTTTTGTTCATGTGTCCTTTATACTTCTTCCTGTAAACCCTTAGGGGAAGATTACACATTTTTATAATCGATTTCACATGTTGGCCACAGACTAATCTGTAACATTTTAAACGTTATAGCTCTAGCCCTGGCTGGGTGATTCAATAGATTGGAGCATCATCCCACACACTAAAAGGCTTTGGGTTCAATTCCTGGTCAGGGCACGTATCTAAGGTGTGCTTTTGATCCCTGGTAGGAGCAAGTATGGGAGGCAACCAATAGATGTTTCTCTCGCACATTGATGTTTCTCTCTCTGTCTCTCCCTTCCTCCCTCTCTAAAATCAACAAACATATCCTCAGGTAAAAATTTTAAAATATTACAATTCTAAGACATTATGAAAACAACACTGTGTGGTTGTCTTAAAATTCATGTCTCTTCAAAAACGATGAAGAGCTGATCACAATTCTAGTATTCTTTTTCATTCTGTGTTAGATGATATTGGGAGTCCCTTTTCCATCTATGAGACCAGATTCTCCGAACTCTTCTTTTTATTTACCCCAAAGACAAATTTCACTTCCCCAGTATGCCTTGATGCATTTTTGGTTGATGACACTGTCAGTCTCCATTTCTACATCTATAAAATGAATATAATCCCCATTCTAACACGTCCCCTTGTTCTCTAACAATGCTCTGTGTACTTTCCTCTAATATTTACTATTTGTTAGCATTGATCAATACTCCTCCAACTTATTTTTTCATATTTATAATGTCAATGTTTGTCTCTGAAGGTCTTTACACACTTTCAAATTTTGAATCCTGCAAAAGTACTTATGGTTTCCCCTAGTCTGCTTTTAGCTCATTTCCTTCATTTTAAAATAGGTTGTTAAAATTCAAGATGTCTTGTAACAACTCCTCCTGCAATTAAGAGACAGACGGGTGTCTGGACGTTTTAGTAGAGGAAAAAATAATTCAAGAAACAGCTGCAGTTCAGAAAAAGAGCAATTCTGCTCTGTCCATGGTGCTGAATGTGATTTTTATGGGTATGGCAAAGCATTAATTGCTTGTCCAAGAATTCACACAGAATTTGATTTCTACAAACCACACAAACCAGGCTGGAATGTATAATAAAAAACTAAATGTATATGAAGATTAAAAGTAGAGTCTATGTCATTTTACAGCATAAAAATGTATGTGACAGTTTTAGCATTTTTTTCCACCATAATTGAACATGTTTTATTTAGGTAATGCAAACAGTTGTAAACTTGATTTCCATCATTTGGGCTAAATGTTTCTTTAGGAGTAGTAAATGTTCAAACTTTCCTTCATTACTTACGGTCCAAAGTTAGTTCCTGAGCTTATAAGATTTCCTGGTTAAATAAAGTATTCATTCAAAGACATTTTATTTATGGTAAAGGCATTTGTTGAGAACCTAATATGTCTAATATGCCATTTATTTTGGACAACACATATTTAAGTTACAATAAATGTCCATACTAATTTTTTAAAAAATCTTATACTTTTGTGGGGAAGCGACATGACTACAAGATCCTTAACTCAATATACAACTACTTAGACATTGATAAATACAGGGATATGGATTCTGATTGTGGAACCTCAGGCTCTGACTTGAGACACTGATGGAGAGCATGAAAGGGCCTACCTTAAAACTTATGCTAGTGCTTTGCCCAATGCTAGATAATCCTACCGGTACCTAGGGACCGGAGTAAAGCAGAGTGGAGGGAAAGATTTAAATCCAATTGAATGCATAGAATTTGTCTGCAGAAAGGCAGATATGGCATGTGGATGCTCCAGTGAGATCAAATGGCTTAAGGAATGTTTGATGACTGTTGCTGCATTACCCATGGGGTCTTTCACTTTGAATTATTCCACTATGAAATACTCATCTGCTGGCTGCAGAGAGAATGACAGAGGGAAAAGAAACATCTTTGCCTTGTCTAAACTTTGTGGAGAGGCTGCTGCACATAGGTCAGGCTTGTCTCGTCTCATTTATGTTAAACAGGCCCTAAATCACTCTTTCAATTCACTGCCTTCCACCAGGGAGACCACAGCACTTGGCTCCTTCATGACACATAGTCACAGAAGGCTCCCATGATACGTCTCTATAGGTTCATTTGTTAGGGTTTAAATAAACCCTCCTTCCCCCAGTTATTCCTCTAACCTTTCTCTTCACTACACACACACTCCACCAAACTAACAGAACTCAAAGTAACTTTGTCAGTAACAGTCTTTAACGAAATCAGATTGTGCTATTTAACATCTCCCCCTGTCAGTATGTGGGGTATAATGATATGATTATATTCATGAATGATATAATTAACATCTCTATGAAGGAGGTACTCTGAGTATGTATTTTCTTTGGACTTTATAGCCTGATCCTTTTCTTTTTCTTCTGAGCTCATTTCCATCCAACTGACCCTTTGCTGTTATTGAGGATGAGAGCTCCCATCACAGAACTATGTATCAGTATTCCAAAGCACCTTTCTCATAAGTTGTGAGATTTGGGCAAATCTGGTAGAGTAGCTCCTGGTTGTAATGTATCATCTATACTGTGCAGGAAATTTAGTAACCCTGGCCTCCAGAAACAAATTTACTGTTAAATATTATGCATTTCTATAGGAATGTGCATCACTACACAGTTCCATACACACTTAGGGGAGCTTTGACACCCTAAACTGAGAACTATTGATAACCCCTTCTTGCAGCCATTTATGCAAATTAACTACTCAAGTAACTTCCAGAAGAACTGTGGTTAAAACTCAATACCCTGTATTTAATTCTTAGGCTGTCTTGGTGGCAGTGGAGTCACACACAGAGGGAGTGAGTTTAGAAAGAAAGTCAGTGGAAAGCACTGTCTACATATTTAGATAAATGTGGTTATAACATTTTTAATTCATTAAACGTGTATAATAAAATCTGTTCGACCTAGATTCCAGGTTGTGCTCTTTGGTTTATGAATGTGAGGGAAACACCATGAAATTCAAAGAACTCTTACAAGCAAAACTGTGTTAATTGATTTGATAAATTGTTAAAGTATATGCTAAAAACATAACATTTTATCTTAGGAATCACCCTTGCTTGTTTAGTTTCTGTTTTGTTTTCTTTCATTTCCTTCATGGTTTCAAGTTTGAATCTCACAAATTGGCTACTACCTCTCCCAGCTGTTTCTTGAAGCCAGTTGCCACCAGAAGTCATTGGGTAGAAATAACTACTTCGTAATGGTTCTGAAAGGAGCTTATGCTACGGGGTTCTTAATAGACAGTTGTGCATCTCTAGGCATGATCGGCACAACTGGTGGCTGCTTTGTGGAGGTCCCCTGAGGATTCAATAAATGGAATAAATGGGCAATGGAGGAGGAAGTGAATTGGAAAAGTGCCTGGCTGACTTCATAAATACTAGAAAGGAAAGAGAGGGCAGGGTTTATCTCGCAAGAATAAATCTATTTTATGGAGACTAGTGTACACATATGTGCACGCATTTGTTCACACCTGCACTTACACACATACCTACACCTTAATTTGTATTTTGCTTTAAATTTATCAAGATTTCTTGTGCTTTATTCTGACAGTAAGTTGACCCACCTGGACTTCAAGTGTAGTTAAGGAAAGCCCTGCCTTTTCCAGAGCATAATTTGTCTCTGTGTCTGTTGCTGTAAGAAGCCATATCTCTGGGGTTTGACAGTCACAAAAGAGAGAGAAGACAGCCTAAGGGTCTCAAGCCGAAATTGCTTTTACTCAGAACTATTTATCAATGTGCTTACTCCACTTTCTCAGCGTTTTACTTCTGTGGCTTATTTTTGTAATGCAAATACCTTCAAGCTACCCCTGAGAAACTGAATGTCTGAATTTGATACCTCCTCTGCTAAATTGGTGCCCTCTGTCCTTCAATTACTCTGTAAGTGGAATGACCAATATTTATTGAACAACTATCTAGTGCTAAACACTTAACAGATATTACCTTATGTATACCGTATAACAAACCTATCTGATAAATATTATTATCCTTTCCATTTTACAGTTAAAGGAACTGAGACCCACAAAGATCAGTACTTGATAATAAAACCTGAGTTGTAATACAGGTAAAAACATATTTGAACCCAGTTTCTGCTGGCTGAAAAATATTCCAGCTTTCTTAGGAATTAAGTTCCAAGTGGTCTTTCTTCCTCTCTGATTCCCACTTATTTCATAGATTCCTATGTTATATTCAAGTGCAAGCCACAATACAAGAATTAACAAACAGCACTACTTCAAATTAAAAAGCTTTTGCCCAGCAAAAGAAACAGTCAACAGAGTAAACAGAATCCTACAGAATAAGAAAGAATATTTGCACATCACATACATGATAAGGGATTCATATTCAAAATTATATAGAGAACTGATATGATAGGAAAAAAATAATGTGATTAAAAAATGGGCACAGCCCACTTTTCAAAGAAGACATACAAATGGCTAACAGGCACAAGAAAAGTGCCTGACATGGCTAATCATCAGGGAGACGCACATCCAAACCACAGTGTCACCTCACGCCTATTAGAATAGCTGTTATCAAAAAAGCAAGAGATGAGTATTGGCAAGGCTGAAGAGAAATCAAATCCTTGTGCACTGTTGGTGGCAATGTAAATTGATACAGTCATGATGCAAAACGGTATGGTGATTCCTCAAAAATTTAAAAATAAACATATCATATGATCCTGCAATCCCACTTCTGGGTATATGTCCAAAGGCAATAAGAACAGGATATCAAAGAGATATTTGAAGCAATATTCACAATAGCCAAAATATAGGAACAACTGAAGTGTCTGTCAATAGATCATTGAATAAAGAAGATGTCACACACACACACAGAGGATTATTGGCTATTTATGAGAAAGAAGGAAATCCTGCCATTTGTGACAACATTGGATAGTCCTTGGGCACATTACACTAAGTGAAATAAGTCTGACAGATAAAGACAAATACTATATGATATTACTTATAGAGAGAATCTTAAAAGCAAAACTCATACAAAGAGATCAGAATAGTGGTTACCAGAGACTGGGGGTGCATAAAATGAAAAGAAGGTGGTCAAAGGGAACAAACCTCCAACTATAAAATGAGTAAGTTCCAGAAGTCTAATGTGCAGCATGATGGTTATAGTTAACATTACTGTATTGTATACTTGAAAGTTGCTAAGACGGTAAATCTTAAATATTATCACTGCAAAAAAAAAGAAATGGCAATTTATCACAGAATGGAGGTGTTAGCTAAGGCTACAGTGTCAATTACTTTGCAATACATAACTATATTAAGTTGTCAATTCGTAAGCCTTAAAATTGTACAATGTTATACATAAATTATATCTCAATAAAGCTGGAAAAAATTCAGAATTTGAGTCTAATGTAATTATGTGTCCTTAACAGTAAAGAATGTTCCATGACTCTGATAGGAGAGAGATGTGACTATGAATAAATAGAGAGGTGCAACCTTGCTGTCTTAGAAGACAGAAGAAGGGAGCCATGGACCAAGGAATGTGGGTAGCCTCAGCATGGATGCTCCCCTAGGGCCTTCAGAGAGAACTGTAGCCTTGCTCACACATTGATCTTAACCCAGTGGGATCCTGTGTCAGCCCTCTGACCTACAGAACTATAAAATAATACCATTGTGTTTTAAGCCAACAAGTTTGAAGTCATTTTTATGACAGTTATGCATATCTAATAAATATTACTAGTTAGATATTTGGATTAGTCAAGGCCTATACTTGATTCTCCCAGCCAGAACCTCCTTCTAGGTCTCTATCTTTACCTTTCAATGGGCATCACCTGGAGGACTTGTTTCTAAACCAGTCGTGTCTGGAGAATGGTCCTACAGCTCTGCAGTCTGGTCAGGTTGTGGTTCCTGTCTTCAAATCAAGTGCTGAACTCTCTACATCACAGATAGCCCATCTATTCATTCTCCAAGAAGAGCCCAATCTGTAAGGCCATACTTCTCGATTCTTTCAACAAATATATGTTTTACACCCACTCTGTGCCATTTCTGTGTTGCTTACTGGAACTCTGGGGTCAACAACATTGCTAAATGCACAACTTTCATGGAGTTAATAGTCCAGATCAAAAAGTTAGCAAACCACGGCCCTTGGGTCAAGTCCAGCCTACTACGTGTTTCAATAAATGAAGTTTTATTGGAATGGAGACATGCCCATTCATTTGCATACTTTTAATGCTGCTTTCATGCTGTAGTAGTGGAGTGAAGTAGTAACAGGGGAGACTGTATAGCCCACAAAGTCTATAACATGTATTATCTGCCTGGCTCTTTCCAAAAAAAAAAAAAACAGGTTTGCCATCCTTGTTCTAGAGGAAAGACAGGCAATAGCATGAACATGTACAAATACGATGCGTATTATGAAGAAGAGATTTAGGGTATTCTGAAAGTGTCTTAAAATGAAAAGATAATGTTTAACTAACTTGGTATAGTCAAAGACTAAAGGATGCATAAGAAATAACCAAATACAGAAAGTATGTAAAGTTAGGGAAAGTGTCCCAGGTATAAAGAAGATCATGTGAAAACATGCAAGATGGTGAGAAAAGACATGACACATTTGCTGTTAAGCTGGGGAGAGGAGACAAAGCGGAGGAGTGGCCTAAAGTGGTGCCAACCCATGGAACCCAGTAGAGGCCACATTAAAGGTGTTAGGTTCCAATAAGAGGCAATGGGAAGTCAATGGCCAGTTTAAGCTGGGTGTCCCTGCCCAGTGAGTAATTATCTCTTCCCCTTGAAATCCTGTCATGATCCCGAACTCCTTGGCTGTGGTTCTTATATCAGCCTAGCTCCTGCAAAGTTCTATTCCAGAGACCTTCATGTTGCTTCCTTGAGGACAAAAGTCTAGATAGGTTCTTGCTGACTTTCTAACTAAATTTCACATCCATTCTGTTTTTCACCCACAGACTTCCCGAACTTTATCTGGCCATTTCCCGAGTCACAGGTCATTGGACTACAATAGCATTTCTCACTTTCATGAGTCTCTGCCCTCACTCTGTTGGAGTCTAGTTATCCCTCATGTAATAAAAACAGACAAACTGACACAAAAAGACAGAGCGACAAGAGTCATCTTAACCTTAAGCCCTGGCTTCCTAATTTCATAACTGTGTGATTTTCAATAAAATGTGGTGTCGAATGGTTCCTAAGCTTCTTTGTTTCTGAAATGGTCATAGAATCTTATTATGATTAATTCCTCTTATATAATTAATATATATAATTATATATTGACTTATTACAGAAGAATGCGTATATAATTATATAATTCATTCATAATAACTGATTCTTATAGGGATTATGCGAAAAATGTTGTGGTAGACTGAAAACATCTATGGGCCCTATTAAAGGCATTGTTGTACCCACACCCCACCCACTCTGACTTTTTTTGGAGGGGGAAGTTAATAAATGTGACACAGGCAGAGGCTCCAATGTGTGCTCATGGGTTGTAGCTTGCTCTCTTACCACTCAGCCTCCCCTATGGGAATGAGCCTTCTGAAGAACGAGACAAATTGAACAGACTTGTGTCAGCCCAGACACAAGACTCCCAGCCAAGACTCCAGACATGCAAGAAAGTCCTCCTAAGATCTGAGGACTTGCCTAGGCAACACACTGCTGACCACAGACACTTGAGTGAGTGCCCCTACATCTAGGTCAGGACAGCAGAACTGACCAACTGACTTCAGACTCATGAACAGACTCATGAATGTTTATTTTGTGCACCTCTGAGGTTTTGTGGCCGATTGTTTCTCAAGAGTTTATTTAGCAGCAGCTATGGGTGCATATACACATAGCAAAGTGGGTAACAATGTGCCAAGCACATACTGGGCACTCAATAAATGGTAGCCCCTCCCCCACTGCCACTCGTGTGATGTAAATCTGCAAATGTCAATTTAGAGTACGTCGTCATTATTACGTGGGTTGGAGCAGTGTTTCATTTCTGCTCGGTTTTAAGACACCATGCTTGCACATACGCGTGATTCAATAAAACATGGGTCCCACCATCTCAAATGAGTCCCTGCTTAGTGCAGTCTACGGGACTCTTACCACAGTCACCTCCAAATTCCACTTGCTTTCTTCCCTTCAGGTGCCCACCATAGCTCCCACATACTCCTTTGCCCAGCAACTGAGCAAACTACATCATGTCAGGGTCAGCGCAGCCTGACTTCTGAAGTAGGTCTGGAGACAGTTTCCAAGAGACGAGCTATTAAGAAACAATGCCTTTGTCTGGGCAGCAGGGCTAAGTGCTGTTTACTTCCAGAGGCTTTCCTGGAACACAGGGTGGGAGTGCAGCTGCACGCCGTTCACGGAGCAGCCGAGACAGGACGGGGACCGCACTCAGGGAGCACGGCCAAGCTCATTCAGGGCTGGGGACGGGTGCAATTTTCTGTCCCTGACAAATTTCAATGTTCCTGTGTGTGGGAATGACAGCCTCCGTTTCTCCTTCACCTGATTGTCCAAGCTTTAAGCAGTTTTTTGATTTCTCCATGTAAATATCTTCCTTCTTCCACTTTTCTGCCCTCACACTGTTGCTTCTGACTGGGATAAGCACAGCCAAGTGGCTCAGACCACAGGCTTCCAGGCCTCAAGGGAGGGAGGGAGGAAGGGAGGAAGGAAGGAAGGAAGGAAGAAAGGAAGGAAGGAAGGGAGGGAGGGAGGAAGGGAGAGAGGGAGAGAGAGAGGGAGAAAACCCTGCTTTGGTCAGAATCCTGTTTTGAACATTTAATTTCTGTGTGTCGTTGGATAATTCTCTTCCTCAAGACTCACATTCATTGTAATAATAGCCATTTAAAAACAGTAGCTACACTATAGGTGGGGTATTTTTGAAAAAATAAGTTAATTCACTTCTAATTGTTTATCTGTTTGACAATGAGCAAACACTAAGGAAATACTTGTTCGTATTCTATCACCCTCCTCCTCATCATCACTTTTACATTATTATTCTTACCCTGATTGAGTCCAAGTATTTGTGCGACTGAACTTCTCCCATCTATTCCGCTCATCTCTCTGAAGCTACCCTCTTCGTACTCCCCACGGAAATCACCCCAGGAGCCTCTCAACTAGTTTTACCAGTGTTTCTCTCTTCTCTCTAACCCTTGCTGCTGGATCACCACTGCTCTTAAAAGAACTCTTTCTCCGTGTAACATGGTGTATTGATTTCCTAGGGATGCCACGGCAATGTACACACACTGAGTGCCTTGAATGACAAAAATTTATTTTCTCGCAGTTCTAGAGGCTAGATGTCTGATACCCAGACACTCGCAGAGTGGCCCTGCTGCCTCTGAAACCTGTGGGGATTCTCCCTTGCCTCTTCCTAGCTTCCGGTGGTTCCTCAGTGATCTTGCGCGATGCTTAGCTTGTAGATGGATCAGATGGATCCGGCCAATCCCTTGCAATCAGGTGCTATTCTTAAAATATCTCTGTCTTCACGTAATTGTCCTTATAAGGGTATCAGACATACTGGACCAGGAACCCATCCTAATCTAGCAGGACTTAATCTTAGCTAATTACGACTGCAAGAATCCTAGTTCCACATGAGGTCACATTCAGCAGCACTGGAGGTTAGACTTCCACAAGCCAATCCATGAAACATGGCTCTTCAGATTCTGCCTGCATTTACACAGTAGTCCCCACCCCTCACCACCCTCCATTCCATCCCCTCCAGACATAAGATGCTTGTCTAAAGTAGTTAATTACACAAAGCCCTCCCTGCTGTCTCAGGGCCTTTGACAGGTTGCAAGCTCTGGCTGGAACAGTCCTGAAGACTTCCCCTTGTTTTGTCCTAGCTAAGCTTTACTTATTCTTAAAATCTCAACTTGGTCATGGCCTATTACAACAAGCCACAACCATTAGGACCGAAAAAAAGGGAGGGAGGGAAGCAGGGAATGAAATAACAAGTACTGGTGAGGATATTGGTGAGAAGAAATTGGAACATTTTGCACTGCTGGGAGACATGTAAAATGATGCAGCCATTGTGGAAGATAATATGGTAGTTTAAAAAAAATAAACATAGAATTACCTTATTATCCAGTGATTCTACTTCATGTATATACCAAAAAAAATTGATGGCAGGGACTGAAACAAGCATTTTTATAACAATGTACATGGTAGCATTATTCACAACAGCCAAAAAGTGGAAATGACACATATTTTCATCAACGGACAAATAGATAAATAAAATGTGATATAGATGGTATTCAGACTTGAAAAGGAATGAAATTCTGATACATGCTATATCATAGATGAAACGTGAAACATTATGTTAAATAAGATAGACACAAAAGGACAGACATTGTAGGATTCCACTTACAAGGTGCTTGGTATAGTTAAATTCCTAAAGAAAGTAGAATCCAGGTTATCAAGGACTACAGTGGGAAGAATGAGGAGTTACTGCAGGAGGAGTTTCAGTCTGAAATGATGAAAGTGTTCTTTAAATGGATGGCAGTGATGGTTGAGAAGGCTGGCAATGCACTTAGTGCCACTCAATTATACATATAAAATGGTTAAAGTGGTAGGTTGTACGTTCTATACATATTTTATTACATACACATAAAAAATAAAAACTGCCCCTAACCTTATCTCTCAAACAGAACAAAACAGAAACAAAGGAATGAGTCCTACCCACACATCCAGTGTTATCTGCATAATTCAATTTTTAATATGCAATCAACGCATAGGTAATACATCTATAGGCTGGTCACTGCCCTAGCGCAACATAGATATTAACTCACATAATCTTCATAACATTGTTGTTTTTATGGATGAATACACTGAAACACAGAGAGGCAAAGCAGTCTTCCTAAAGTAACAGCATGTCTGCGGCAGAGCAGGGTTAGAGAGAAGCCGACTGGCTGTAGAGAGCACACTCCATTCTCCCAGCTCAAGTCATGCCCATCACTCCCCAAACCCACCTACTCTGGGGATCCGGGTCATGTGCACAGTAAAGTCAATGCCCCTTTGTTTTTTATGAGGGCCCTCACATCGACTTTGTCCTATATTTTTCCGACAACACTATTTATTCCTATAATATTATTTCATGTTCCCTACTGAAAGGAAAGTTTCCTACCTCTATGATTCTGTCCACATTATTTGTCCTGGTTATCTATTTCTCTCTAACCAACTACTGTCTCCCATTTTGTACTATACAACAACCTTTTGGCTTTTCCCAAGACGTGTGGGTCAGAAACTTGGAAGAGCGTGGTTGGGCAGTTTGTTTCTGATCCGTGTGGTATCCACTGGGGCAGCGGAGGGTGCAAGGTACACTTCCAGGATAATGGTTTCTTAACACATGTGTCTGGCACCTGGGTTTTACTTGGCATTTCTCCCTGCACCCTTTCTCCCTCTGTGCCTCTCCACATGGCATCTCAGCATTCTAATAATGACTGCATTGGCTTGGGCTAACACAGCAGGGTTGTCTCAGGGTACATGATGATTTGTCTTCAAAGAGGCAGACAGCATAAATTTCCCCAAACAGTTTAAGTCTCTGCTTTGAACTGGCACAGCCTCATTTCCACCATATTCTATTTGTGAAATCAATCACCCATACTCAGGTGGTTGAAGAGCTAAGCTCCACCTTTCCCTGGGATCATTACAAGGTTACACTGCACAAGAGTATGCCCTATGGGAGATATCAGTGTGACTACATTTGTATAATAAACAGTCTTACTGTCTGTTTCTGGTTGTAATCAGGTAGATTGATCAACACAGATAGATTTGTTCTATGTTGGGCAATAGAAAGTACTATATTGCAGTTAGCCATGTAGGTAGCAGAAACTCAACTTTAACTAAAGATTTAAAATAGTATGTATTGATTCAGTTACCAAAATACAGATCAGGCAGGGGCAAATTTTGCTGACTTCAAGTATTACTAAGTCCAGAGAAACAGATATTTTGGACCTCTCTTTCCTTCTCGTACTTACATTTTTCTCTGTGTGTTGGCTTCAACATTTTTCCAGAACTGGCAAGAAGCATAAGACTGCTAGAAACATATTACTAAGGTTTAAGGAGAGATACCAAAGATAAAGATATCAAGGCCATAGCCAAATGTGAACCCACGTTAAATATTATGGAGTGTGAGTCTAGATGAGCCCCTCATGCAGCTATAACTATAATCATGACAAGCTTTTGGTACATGAAAGATTTGGAAATTTATTTGTTTCTCACTTGCATTAGAAACACTTAACTATTGAGGGTGTTTGCAGATACCAAAATAAGAAAAAAGAAAAGAAACACTTGCTATTTGTAAGATCCCCAGGATGACTCTTTTCATATGTAGCAAGTGGCAGTCATAATATGAATCCTAATGTCTTGATTAATATTTCCCAAACTTAGATTTCTATATCTCCAGCATTCTTGACACTCAGCCTAGCCTTATTGCATAGTCAAATGTCTCTATTTTATTTCCTCCATAGAATGAAATATATATATATATATATATATGAGATACAGATACAGATACAGATATAGATGATATAGATATAGACATAGACATAGATATAGATATAGATATAGATATAGATAGATATAGATATAGATGATATAGATATAGATATAGATATAGATATAGATATAGATATAGATATAGATATATCTGCCAAACAGATTAGACGTTTTCTCAGGTGGCATTTCTAATTCAGTTGTCTAAATCAGTTTCTCCTGTTCAACGTCAGTAGGTAATTGCCTCAACACCAGCTGGACTTTGACAGCCAGGCGCTTTTCCTTCTTTCCCTGCTTCTTTCTGGTCAGCCATGTTGTCCGTTTCTGCCTGGTTTGCTTTTCCTTTAATAATTTCCTTTCTGTTACCTAAATTCTTACATTCATGTTCTGTTGATTATAAATGAAATAACTTTTTGCTATAAAAGACTAAAAACTCTCCACTGTAGACAAACAAAATAAAAATTGTTTTATTCCCTCACTCCTCAAGCCCCTGAAACAGCCTCTGATCACAGCTTTGCATGCATTCTTTTAAACTTAAAATTCAAGTTCTAAAAGTCAATACTTATGTTTGTGATATATTATAGAAAATGCATGCATAACCACATCATGTTCCAATATTATGTGGCATCCCATGGAATAATTTTCAAATCATTTATTAAATTGATAATACCACTTTAGGTATATTGCCTTTTTTGATGCTTTTCTCATTTCAGAGAATGTTGTATTGAATATACTTATTCAAAGATCTATCAAGTATTTGTTTTATATTAATTCATAGAATTAATTTAAATATATGTATATTTAATGCTAATCTTTATGGTTGTATTTTCCTGTAGGAAATTAAACTGAGAAAAAAGTGCATGAGTATGCTTGTCTGACCATACTCTTCACTAAACCTGGCCTTATGAATGTTATGATAAATGTCTCTCCTCTCCTCTTCTTTTCTTCTTTCCCTCCCCTCCCCTCCCCTGCCTTCCCATCTCTCCCCCTCCCTTCTCTCCCTCTCTCTCATTTTTTCTTATTACCATGGCTAAACATATTTTTATATCTTTGTGGTTATTCATAGTGTACTCTTGATGAATATATAATACCTTTATGTTTTCTCATTCAGATACATTCTAACTTCTAAACATCACATAATTAAAAAATATATTCAAAGGACCAAATTCTTTGAAGGCACCATATAATGAAAAAAATCAAGTTCAGTGTTCTGGGTCTCACATTTGGGGAAGTGAGTCCTACTCACTTTGCCAAACGTACTTCCTGCTTTTTCTCCCTATTTCAGTTTTAAGGCTTCTCCCCATGTTTACCATATACTGTGCTCATTAGTGCCATCTGATATTCATTTATTTATCCTTCAAATGCTCATTGCCCCCATAAAGCTTTCTCGCTGTCCTCAGCTCAATCTGAGTTCCTCTATCACTGCATAGCACTTAGACATGACACCATTCCCTTCAGAATTTTATTTTGTAGCACTTGGATTTATCCTCTTGTTGCCTCCAAAAGCAAATAATTCCTTCTGGACTAGGATGACATTTAGTTCATTTGCATATTATTTCAATTCATGTAATGGCATTTAGAACACATTAAGCACTCAATAAATATTGTTAAATGGTCCACCCATTACTAATCCTCTGCCTTCATCTACTTCCTCAAATAACAACTCATTCTTGTCACTTCAGCTTTGAGCTCTCATGGCGGCCAGTATTTTCAGATGCCAGCATGCTTCTCCCTTTCCCTTTTCTTGGCTAATGGACTGCATGCTTTCAGATCACAACAGAGATGATGTGATGCAAGTCTGAACAAAACCAGTGGATAAATTAATGAATAAATATTCTGTCTTTCCAATCACCATAGTTATTGTGGGAATGACAAACCAATAGACGAACCAAACATAATCTGGCTTCCATGGAACTATCTCCTCTTTCCTTGGTTGTCATGGCACCAGGAGAATTAAAATCAAGCTGGCAGTGGCATTCTCCAGGGCTCCATAGACAGAACCTGTTTAAAAATGTAGAAGAGTCACCACACAGAGAAAGAAAAAATGTGAGAATGAGCATAGTGGACAGATCATTTGAGACCTATACCAGGACATGCCTGCTCTGCATTACTACCTTATACGTGTGTTTATGAGAATCAGAGGGACTGGCTTCACAGGCCTGAATTCCTCAAGCTTTGGAACTATTCCTAACACTAAACGCTATTCCTTCATATTCCCTGACCTATTGCCATTCTGAAATGTTCCCTTTGACTTTTTCTTTTTTTTTCTTTTTTTTTTAAAGATTTTATTTATTTATTTTTAGAGAGGGAAGGGAAGGAGAAAGAGAGAGAGAGAAACATCCATGTGTGGTTGCTGGGGGTCATGGCCTGCAACCCAGGCATGTACCCTGACTGGGAATTGAACCTGCGACACTTTGGTTCGCAGCCCGCACTCAATCCACTGAGTTACGCCAGCCAGGGCTTGACTTTTTCTTTTTAATTTGCCAATTTCTGAAACCAGGTTAAGATCTCCCCCACACCTGAGATTAGGATAGAAAACAGAATAAAAGAACAAGAAAAAATTTAAGAAATATGTAGAAAGAGACAAATTGTTAAAATTATAGCACATTAGTATTACGCTATTATCTATGCATTTACTAATGTTTAACATTATATAGTAACAAAATCAATGTAAGATGCTTGTAAGATGTTTTAGCAAAGCAGGGCATAGTGTTACATGTATACCATAATTACAAGGTAAAATAATGAGTAGTAACCTAAAACTGACAAAATAGAAAAATAATTTCTCAGTTTTAGTGTGGTGGGATTAGGGGTGAGATTTTTTTGATAAATATTTACACTGCTTTTACAGTTTAAATACATCGTCTTTCCCTTTATGTTCCCTATTTTCTATAGTGTGCGTGTGCATGCATGTGTGATGTGGCAGGTGAGGATGGGTAGGAAGCCGACATGGGGACCCCGTATTGCAGCTTCACTACTTCTTAGGGCATCTTCTTTAGTCTCATTTTCACCATCTGTAAGATGGTGGCGAATGAAATTGATCCAGGGTTCCAAATGCAAAAGCATACTTTTCCTAATGTAAATAAACTGTGTACATCAAGTGTTTGCTTACTAAGGTTTTAGGGCTATTCTTTCCTTCCTCAAATAGGGGCCACACCTGCCCAGACTCATGATGGCAGCCCAGTAAAGCTGGAAGGCTTTGAGAGCACTGGCAGGTGTAACTGATTGTAGGAGGAGTTGGAAATTGGGCTGCAGAGGAAGATTGGCGCGGAGATTTAAATCCAGATGCAGCAGCCATTGCCCGGAGAATCATGCAGCTTTGGCAGAGTAGAGACTCCTGCGGCCCTTGTGCAGAGAGGACCATGCAGCTGGGACAATGGAGAGAGAACCTCGAGGCTTTGCCAGAGTGGGGATCCCCGCAGCTTTAGAAGGTGGAACCACCACCCGGCTTTAGCAAAGATCCTGGTGACACAGCTGAGGGTGCTGAGAACCGGGGCAGGTCTACCAGCCAAGATAGATTACTGGGAAGAACCAGGGCTGCCTAAGCCATGGACTTCTATTTCTTTTCCTGAGATACGGTACCCCAGACTGGGCAAAGGGGGAAGGAAGGATTGTGTGTGTGTGTGAGTGTTTTAAGGGACTTTGGGATTCTGATGAAGACATTAGGTCACTATTTTAAGTTTGTATAGCATTAAGCATTTCCTTTTCTTTTCACAAATCTCTGGCATTGAGAGATGTCTTTCTTCTGGCGGAGGACATAATGAACCTGGGGGGTTTCTTTCAAGTAATAGTATATTGGCCCATCCTTTGGCCTCTTATTGTTCTGCAATAATTCTACCCTCTCCCTGTTCATAGTGAAACACATCTCTGCCTCAAGGGTGTCAGCAGGGCAGATGCATGAAATGCTGATTCCTCAGACAGGGCTTCAGCGTTGGGACAATACAGAATAGTTGAGACCATGGTGAGCTGGAGCCTGTGTCTTTGACTGGAGGAGAAAGGAACTGCTTATCTCCAGCTGGTCATCACCAAGCCAGAACGTTGACTCAGAGGCGTTCCATCTTTGCATTGCTTTGGAGAAACTTTTTAACTGTGGACTTAAAAAAGTTTCTAGGTGTTATATATTAGCTCAAATGCCAATACAAAACAATGTTTTTAAGTCTTAGAAAATACATCTTCGGGATAAACCCAGTCCTTGGACCATGAATTTGCAATCTCTCAGTTAGATGAGTTGTAAAGGCTCTTTCATTTCATTTGATTAGAAATTAACTGGTCTTATTTCCTCAAGGTTTGTTAGAAGGGCAGGTGCCTTGGACATGGCTTGTTTTTATTCTCAGCATCCATGCACTCTTCTTTTGCAGAAATCCCGATTTTACTGGGAAACTGAAACCTACCCTCCACTCTGAATCTATACATGTTCCATTGAAGTTCTGTCTCTCTCTTGCTCTAAAGGTGCCCTAAGGAAGTGAAGGAATGCAACCAAGTTGGAATGCAATGGCAAGGTTATTTCAGGCATAGATACTTGCCCAAGCCAAGCCAATCAGAGACAAAGCGAATAAATTCTAGGACTTTTAATTAAAACTATCTGGAAAATAGACCCACCCTTTTCTACACTAGACAGGAACTAAGAAAGCAGTAGCCCCAGAAGGTACTGGAAGCAACACTGGAACCGTGGGGCAACAAAAAATGAAGAGAATGGAATCAAACACACAGAAGGCAGAGACAACAGAATGAGGAGGAAAATAATTGATCTTTCTTGTATATTTAGTGCCCCTATATCCAACATCTGAATTTAATAACCTTGGATTCTCTTTCTCATGAGATCCATTAAATCTTTTACTGATTTACTTACTAATTTATTTTGGTTTTTAAATTTTATTAAATTTGTTGGGGTGGCGTTGGTTAATAAGATTATACAGGTTTCAGGTGCATGATTCTGTAATACATTATGTGTATGTAATACATTGAGTGTTCACCACCCAAAGTCAAATTTCCTTCCATCACCATATATTTGACCACCCCCTTTTTACCTTCTTCTAACTCTCCCCACCTCTTTTTCCCTCTGGTAACCACCTTACCATTGTATCTGTGTCTGAGTTTTTTTTTTAAATTAAATTTATTAGGGTGACATTGGTTAATAAAATTATATAGGTTTCTTTTTAACCTAAGCGAATTTGCATTTGGATTTCTGTTAATAGCACCCAAAAGCCCAAGCTGCTACATAGGGAAACTGAGAGGGGATGGGCAAACCACCTTAGGCTAGAATTTCCTCATTGCTTACAGTTAAAAAAAAAGCCATAATAACAGCACCATTTCTCCACCCTCTAAGATATTGGTGGCTGTCTTCACTGAAGCATGGCTAGGCATAATGTCAACATGTCCAGAATCATTCCCAGATGTTACTCTTTTGAGTAAACATTGTCGGCACCTTCTCTTCGTACAGTGGAAAAAAGGAATGTTATTTTTCTTTCATCCCTGTTGCCATATTCCCCTGTGGAACCATTTCAATTTAGTGAAGTAGAGAGGGACCCAGCGGTTTGCGTCTTCTGTTATGAATGTGGTGCTTGAAATGCCAGCGCCAATGACATGAGACGCTGGGCTTCATTACTCCTCAGCTCACCCAGACTCAGGCTGCCCAGGACCCAGCGATAGTCTGTTACCAGAAAGACAACATTTGAATTTCAATGTATCAAGTATCTCTTGCACTGCTTTCTTTTTTGCAGGCTGCAGATGGCTTTTAGAAATCTTTTAAACATCCTAGCCACTCAGTTCTCTACCCCCTACCACTGGCTAACATTAAATGGGTTATATTTATTTCCAAGTTGTCATAAATTAAGGAATAGGTGGTCTGGGGAAGAGCACCAGTCTGAAATCACAAAACATCCAATAAGTTAGAACTTTTCAACACTATTCGTGCCTTACACCGGTAAAATGGAGACCGTGGGGAACAGAGCATTTGGCTCCTGAAGGCCAGTCTGGGATCTCTGCTCTACACTTTCCTGAACAACTACATTTGGAGAAGCTGCCAAACCTTCCCCCAGCCTTCGTATCTTCATAAAATGAGAAGGATAATGATACCTACCTTCACAAAATTGTGAGCTATATTTTTCATTAAATTGGAAGCTATTATTAATCATGGGATTAGTACTAGGAATGGGAAAATTTACTCATTCATTCAAGAAGTATTGAAGATAGACCTTAACAGTTTAAAATAAATGGTGTCTTTAGTGAGAGTGCCTAGATTCAAATTCTTGTCCTAGTCCTTAATAACCGTATGGCCAAAGGCTTAATTTCTTGTGCCTCCTCTTCTTTTTGTGTAAAAATCTCTCCCTTTTCTAAGAACCTTGTAGGGTTGTAGTGAAGACTTATGAGATTGAAACCATTATGTTTTCAGGGCTCTGGCAGTCACATAGCGAGCACCTAACAAGTGTCATTCCTGTTATTAATATTGTTGCTATCCAGGAGTCTGATGCACTTTCCAATTCTTACATAGGGCTCAAGAAGGGATAGTAGAATGTGACTGATTTGAGTTGAGGCTCTGCATTGGTATGGACCTACCTGATCTTCTTTTTCACTCTCTAGCTCTGGGTCTTGGGCAAATCATTTCATTATAATCTGTCTTTCTCACATCTAAAATTGGAATATTAATAGTACACAGTTAATGTAACTGCATAGAAACTTCATTTCTTTCATATGATTTTTTCTCCTTTTTCTCCTCTTGACTCTAACTGGCCACATTCAGCACCCTGACTTCCCTGCTTCCTTCTCTTTTGCATGTTCACTCCTTTAATCATTAAACCCTCAGGACAAGGAGGTTCTAATCAGCAACAAATAATCTTAGGAAGAGAGCCTTAGATCTATTGACCATAGAAGCAGAATTTGGTCAAACTAGTGATAACATCCAGGTCTTGTGTCTTAGCTCCAGGCCCAGAAAGCTGTAAAACCAGATGATACCATGGCTGTCATGAGGACCAGATGCACTGATCAGCTACCTCCTACCCTAGCACTGACCAATCAGTACAGACCACAACCCTAACTCCCTTAGTTGCCATGATTAATGAATGTTCCCCTCTATAACTCCTCTCCTGAAGGCCACTGGGGAACCAGACCTTTGGCATTAGCTAATCCATCTCTGGGCATGGGCCCCCTTTTAAAATTAACCCTAACTTTCTTTGTGGCAAACATCTGTTCATGTGTTATTGGACTTGGATATGTGTAGGCAAACAGACCCCTTAATCTTCTAACATTTGTAGGGGAGATATGAAGCTTATGAAAGAGTTATTGATATGCCATGTAAATCACTTAGGACACCTAATATACACTACACAATATTCAATTATTCTTCGTATTATTACCTTTATTAACAACAATGACTTTTTCAAGGTTACGTAGGAAACCAGAGACATAAACAAGGGAATTTGTTCACATCATTACCTAAGAAGCTGTTAATCAGCTAGGCTTCAAGTTTATGACTGACTCCAAAATCCACATAGTTGCCAATGTACC
The DNA here is from genome assembly GCF_019186645.2 of Phyllostomus hastatus. Lineage (NCBI taxonomy): Eukaryota > Metazoa > Chordata > Mammalia > Chiroptera > Phyllostomidae > Phyllostomus > Phyllostomus hastatus. Next base: position 64,724,300 of record NW_025333857.1, on the reverse strand, counting down.
ATATTGTCTCTCTTTTTAAGAAAATTGTGTGTTCACCACACACAGCAGAGGAAAGCCAAAGGCAATGTTAGATTTATTTCACTGTTGTTCCAAACAAATCAGTGCAGGGTGTCATATCACTTTTGAAATGCATATATTTTTAAAAAGAAACAAAAATAATGATAATAACTACCAACTGCTTGCAAAGTAAATTGTGCTCACCCCTCTGCTCCCCATTTGCAAACATATTTGGATTACATCTGGAACAAAACCATTACTGGCAGGAAGACAGATGTTCAAAGTTTGGGTATGCATGTAGACATTGAATATTGATGTTGACGTTATTTACTCATTTGATTACTTTGCTCTTTTCCAAAAAGATGAATTTTGAACTTTTTCAAGATTTATTTCTTCTTTCTTTGGTTCCCAAGGTGACAAATCAAATTCACCCCAGGAACTTGCAAAGTATATCATGGTGGGAGAAATCCATCAGATGTGGAATAATATTAATAACTAGTATGGTGTGGTTGTCAATCAACATAGAGTCTTTTCTCAGAAATAATTTAAAGATCTTCTTCAAACAAAAGCAGTATGTATGTGGCAATGAAAGAATAATGTACATTGCTATTAATAGATTGACTAATATAGCAAACTTTACCCTAGATTTTAATTTTAAATATAGTTCATTAAAGTAAAATAAAACTTTCATTGGGTTCATTTTGAAGACATACTCTTCAGGTAGAAAATACATTCAATTGGATAGTCTATAATTAAAGAAAGCATATAATGTGCGATGGATTACACAAATAGGAAATTTGACATGGGTGGGAGTAAAATAATATGTGGCAATGTCCTTGAGCTATAGCTAGTTAGACTGCTATAATAATCCATATTTATTTAATGAAATACATTGGAACTTGTTTTACCCTGAGATCGTTAACTACTGAAAATAAAAAAAGGTTTTCTTCTCAACAGAAGCATAACAGTTACATTGCTTGGCAGAACCCATTTTCAGATTACCACATAAATTTCTTTGTGGACACTATTCGATGAATGTGCTCCTCATGCCTTCTCTGCTTCCATAGAGAAGAGCTAAATTCCAACCTGTATAATAAATGCTTTAAAATTCAGGAGGAAAGACTATGGGTAATGTGCAGCAGGATAGATGTTGTAGACTAAATGTGTGTGTGACCCCCTCCCCAAATTCATAGGTCAAAATCCTAACACCCAAGGTGGTAATACTAGGAGGTGGGGCTTGGGGAACATTAAGAGATCATGAGGGTAGAGACTTCATGAATGGAATTAGTGCCTTGTAAACGGGAGCTCTCTTGCTCTTGCCATCATGTGAGGGTACAGCTAAAAGACATCACTCTAGAAAACAGGAAAGCGGTTCTCACAAGACATTGAACCTGACAGCAATTGATCTTGGATTTCTCAAACTCTAAAATGATGAGAAATAAATATTTTTGTTTAAGCCACCAAGCCTATGGTATTCTGTTATATGGTATGTCCTATGCTATAGCAGGCCAAACAGAGTGAAATAGAAGTGAAACCAAAGTAGTTTTTTTTCCCCCGTTATACAGAACATGTTTACCTTTGTATACTTCCTGGTGCTGCCACTTAATTTGGGGGGCATTTTTCACTTATTCTGCATGCTTAATGTGTGCAAATCTTAAAGTCCCATACTAAACTTCACTTTATCCATAGGGCTTTCTCTATATCTCCCATTTAATTTAGAACTTCCTTCATTTCTCCTCTCAAAGCACTTTGTCTATGCATTTATTTTTAAGATTTAAAACTGTATATGACTCTTTTCTTGTCATTAACTTTCCATTTTATACCATTTATGGTCAGAGAAGATGCTTGATATGAATTTAGTCTTCTTAAATTTATTGAGACTTGTTTTCTGTCTTAACATGTGGTCTATCCTAGAAAATGTTCCAGGGGAACTTGAAACCAATGTATATTCTGCTACTTTGGGATGAAAAGCTCTGAAGACATCAGTAAATCCATCTGATCTAGTGTGTCATTTTAAGCTACTGTTTCCTTGTTGATTTTCTGTCTGGAAGATCTATCCAGCAATGTCAGTGGGATATCAAAATCCCTTACAGGGACTGTATTACTGTTGATCTCTCCCTTCATGTCCATCAAGATTTGCTTTATATATTTAGGTGCTCCTATGTTGGGTCAATAAATGCAATAAATGTTTATAAGGGGTATATCCTGTCGATGGATTGCTCCCTTTTTAATTATGTAGTATTCTTCTTTGTTTCTTATTTTAGCCCTTGTTTTAAAGTATATTTTGTCAGATGTAAGTATTGCTACCCCAGCTTTTTAAAGTTTCTATTTTCATGAAAGAACTTTCTATATCCCTTTACTTTTCATCTGTGCGTATCTTTTGTCCTGAGGTGGGTCTTTGGTAGACAGTGTATAGATGGGTCTTGTTTTCTTATCCATTCAGCTACCCTATAAATATCAGCTATGCATTTATTGCCACTTCATTCTTTTAACTATGTTCCTTTTTTTTTTCTTTCTTCTTTTTCTTAAAGAAGACCCTTTAACATTTCTTGTAACACTTGCTTGGTAGTAACAAACTCCTTTAGCTTTGTCTTGTTTGGGAAGCTCTTTATTTCTCCTTCAATTTTAAATGATAGCCTTTTGGGTACAGTAATGTTTGTTGTACGTTATTGCTGTTCATCACTTTAAATATTTCATGATGATCTCTCCTGGCATGAAGTGTTTCTGTTGAGAAATCAGCTGACAATCTTATGGGAACTCCCTTGTAAGTAACTAACTGTGTTTCTCTTGTGCCCATCAGTAAAATAAGTGGATAAAAAAAGCTGTGGTACATTTATACAATGGAATACTCCTCAGCTGTAACAAAGAAGGAAATCTTATGTTTTCAACAGCATGGGTAGACCTGAAGAGTATTATGCTAAGTGAAATAAGCCAATCAGAGAAAGACAAAAACCATATGATTTCACTTATATGTGAAATCTAATGAACAAAACAAACTAACAAACAAAGTAGAAACAGACTCATAGATACAGAGAACAGACTGACAGCTATCAGAGGGAAGGGGTGTTGGGGGGCTGGGTGAAAAAGTTGAAGGGATTAATCACGAAAATACCCTCATAGTCACAGACACCATTATGGTGATTACCAAAGGGAAAGAGGGATGAGGGGAGGTAAATAGGATAAGGGGGGTAGTAAATGATGATGGAAAAAGACTTGACTTGAGGTGGTGAACACACAACACAATATAGAGATGATGTATTATAAATTTGTACACCTGAAACCTATAGAATTTTATTAACATGTTACCCCAATAAATTCAATACAAATTATAAAAAATGAATATGATTTTTGGCTTACATGCTTATTTCCAAAGTTCATGAGTAACTTCTCCAAGAAAAGAGACTGATTTATTCTTCTTGTTCAACATGGCACATATTGCACAGTGAATATTCAACAAATACTCATTGAGAGAAATAATATATCTAATTTTTAATTTATATTCAGCTTCTGCATCATCTAGCCCGGTGCCTAACATGTTACAGGAGCAAAATGAATGTTAGGTAAATATTGACATTTGAACATTGACCAAACAGAGTCAATTTCCATTGGTTCACAAACCTTATGATTAGAGTAAGTCATTTTTTCAGTTTATCATGATTCTGTTCTCAAAATTATCCTGTTTGGAGTCTTTTCTGACTCTGACCTTCTCTAACCTACTTCAAAGGGGCCTTTGGTTCCCCAGAAATATTTATTATTCAGGGAAACAATGCCTCAGGGTGACTACTTGGGTAATAAATGAGAAGAATCCAGCATGGTCCTTTCCACCCCTAACTAGTGCCAAGCATTTTCTCCTGTAGCCCATTGTACTCAAAACAAAAAATAATTGTATTAACTGAAGACTTTTGGAGAATGATTTTTTTTAATTTAAAAGAAATGTTAATTTGCTATTAAATCTCTTGTTGAAAGACTAATAGCTTAATGAATGCATTAAACATGTGCAAATTAGGGTTTTTTTAATGCATTACTTAGTTTCATATTGAAAGGGGGTGATACATCACCGTCATCTCTGTGGGAATTAATGAGGCATTAGGCCATCTCCCGTCATGGAGGCCAGACTTATGAATGACCTGCTGGATTGCACATGCGAAACTTGTTCTGTTCTCTCCTTCCACCCACCACTAGCATCTTTTCTGGGCCTCCTGAGTCTGCAGCCTGAGCTTTCGTACTTGAAATACAAATGTCAGTTCACCATCCCTTTGGAAGTGAAAAGTAGTCTATTGCAAGTGACAAATATTGTTTACCATTACTAGAAAAGAGGGTGGAACAATGAGTGCATATATTAACATCACAGGGGATGGGTTTGGTAGTCATTCAATTGCCATCTTGCCCTGTGAAGACACATAACCTCTCTCCATTTCCCTCAATCACCCACTCACTCTCAGACATCTACATTAAAATAAAGAGCCCAAGGCAAGGCAAGTTATCTTAACTATAATAAGTGGCAAGGTGTTCTCAACTCAACAGCTTTTGTCAGCAGCTCTCAATCTTTCCCCATCACAAATACAGCTTTTTCTCAGTGCATCTTTTGATATATTTGCTTTATCCCACAGTTCCCAAATCAGCAATTCCAAACCTCCATGAACAAGCAGCACTTAAAAGCCATCGGTTTAATGCCAGGACATAAACTTGCTGTTACATACATTTATTTTTATAATTAGCAGGTATGACATTTAATTCTGCTTCAAGACTCTTGGATAAATTTTCAGTGTATCTTGAAATAATTGAAGATGTCATGGCCTACTCAAAAATCAGGGATGGAGATCACTAGTATACATATTAGTGTAAGGATAGAAATAACATTTTTGCAGGACATGGAAATATAACAATGTTAAATAATATTTCTTTTTACACTTTAAAAAGTGTTGCTTAGCTCTGTAAGGCTTCTTTAAGAAGATATCCATGAACCATCTCACTGAATATAACACAAAACTTCAGGTCCTTGTCTATCTGTGCCTCTCACTAGCCACCAAATTTGCCCACTGTCTTCCAAGACCATTTCAATCCATGATTCACACTTAACACATGCTGGTTTTATAACATGGCCCCCATAACAGCAATTTCCTCTCAGGCAACTGTGAGTAATTCAAGGGCCAGTAAAAGTCCATTCTATTCATCTATACTGTTTCCTAAAAGCAGACTTGAGACAAGTACATTTATGTCCATTATCAATGACATAGTTGAGTAATACTATGCTCTTCATCCAATGGTTTTTTGGATAGACACATGCTTTGTTAGGTAACATCCTTTGGGTTTTAAGCAATAGAAACTGCCTATTCATTAGAGTAAAAGGGGGCTTAATCATTATAAAGGAAATGGGGTAGCTCATAAACTGGAAGATGGGATTGAACAATGAAGCCTTCGGAGTAAGGAATCAGAACAGACTGCAGGACCTCAGCAACTACAGCTCCTGGATCTTCTCTTGGGACACTGCCAACTCTATCACAGCATTTCTGAGATGCCTAGAATCTGCGTCTTGAGGAATTGACTTGTGGACAAGTCATTTCAGGACATGCAACTCCACCTTGATTAATAAGCTGTGGCCAGGGAGGTAGGGTCACTCACTAAAATATTCTGAGGCCTAGTCTCTCTGTATTGAGGACCTTTCTAAAGTAAAATATGTATAGGACAGTCTACTACACACATCCCCATTTAAGAAGTATTACGGGATGCTTCCTTTCAGGAACCATATAAGGCCCACACTTTACTAACCCCCCAAACCTCTCCCCGCCATTATGTCTCATTTTCTTTACCACGATGTTCAATGTACAAGAATACGCAGTACCCCAAAAGAGGGAGTTTGTTTTTCTTTTCTAAGATTAAAAAGCAAGGGTTGGTTTGATGTGAAAAGTCTATTTTTTTATCATTATTACCATTTCCCCAATTAATAGAAAAAGAAAGACAAACTAACATGTAGCAGATAACTTAAAAGATGTACAACTATGATGCTCTGAAGATCAAGGGATCATTTTTTTAGAGCATCTTTGTAGAATATCAGCTATTCTGGAGGCAATCAGAAAAGCGTCTTTTCCTAAATTGTGACTATTGTTCACTGAATGACATAGATGACAATATCTAAGGATTCAACCCCCACATTTCATTGACTTTTAGTGTTTCTCCCCTAATTTACAAGTAATATATGTTTATATTCAATGCAGGAATGTTAAAAGATCAAAATGCACAAAATATAAAAAAAATTTACTCATGACTCAATCTATTTACACATTGGCATTGCCAGTACCTTATTCATACTTTGTATATTATTTTGTAACCATTATTATTGTTGCTATTATTATTATTATACAAGTGGTATATATTAATCATAAAGTAATTTGAATACACAAAGAAGCAAAAATGGAAAGTCATTAAGAATCCTACCACCCACTGATTACCTTTTTACAAACAATGTGGTATATATTCTTTCAGGTTTATTATAAAATGACTTTAATGTCTGCAGAAATTCCACTATATGAATGCATTTTTATCTACTTAATAATTCCCTTTCATTGAGTATTTAGCTTCTTTTTCATTTTCTTATCAATAATATCACTACAAGTACCCATGAATATTCTACATGGATTCTTTTTCTAAGATTTTTTCTCCAGTTAAATTCCAAAAAATGGAATTGTTCATTAATGATACATGCATTTTTAAGCTGCCTCATGGTACATGTTCTCATATTTGTTTTCTATGTTCTTTCAGATTTATTATGTCATTTGATTCTTTCAATTGTGCTGTGAGGGAGGCAAGTGAGACATCATTATCCTCCCTCACAAATGGGAAGACTGAGATTCAGAGAGTTCTGCCCAGATCAAACAACCCGTAAGTGGCAAAGCCTGGCATTTATTCCAGGTTCTTTGTTTCCAATTCATATTTAAACACAGATGTGCAGCTGACAGAGCAAAGATCCAGTTCTAATCCTAAAAGGAAAACATGGCATAATAAAGTAACTTTGTTTATTGGCTAACTATCCCATACCAGGTACTCTGTTAGATTATTTTAGAGACATGATCTCATAATCCTCACAGCAAACTTGCACATTAGTTTTATTGTCTTCTTTACAGATTACAAGACAGAGGATTAGTGAGGTTAAGCAACTCCTTCAAAGACACAGAGCAAAGAAGTGGGATAAATATTCCAACTCCAACTGTATTATCCATGCTTTCCACTAAGTACCATGCTATGATCCTTAATTTAAAAACTCCAACCAGAAGTGATTTTCTTCATTGGACACCAATGTCTGAATGAGCCTTGCTTCTAGTATTTTAAGAGAAAGAGGTGTGGGAGAGGGAGAAATGGAGGGAGATGTGTGTGAAGAGTCAGGGAGAATTATTTTTAAGATCAGGCACAGAATCAACTAAGGTTGAAGAGGTACGATCTAAACCCACAAGATCCTCCACCTGCCTGTATCAGAGCAAGAGAAAAGGAAAGGGAGCTGGGGAGCAATGTAGGAGCCACCAGATGTGTTGGGCTGGTTCGAAATCAGCTTCCTACTGGGTGGGGAGAGGGTGGGGTCATCTGTAATGTTTACCAAACTCCTTTGTGTAAACACTCCCACACAAAAGGTGATTTCAACCTAACACCTGGGTTTGTGACATCATGAGAGGTGGAGATTTTGTTAAGTTTTCATGATTGAAATTTTACTGGGTCTTAGAGGTACAATTCTTGGAACGCGATATTTATCACAATAAAAAATTAACAAACAGTTCTTGAACCTTTACTTTGTATCAGGAGGTATGCAAAGCATTAGGAATACCATGTTAAACCAGACTTAGCCCTAAGCAAAAAATAAAATAAAATAAATAAAAGCTCTCAGGCAAGCAGTGAAAAAGACATGTAAACAACTTAATGTGATATATGAATAATAATAGAAGCATATTCTAGGAACAGTGATGATATATTAGCATATTAAAGTGATCAGCTCCACACCAGTAAGCCATCTGATTCTCCTGCACTTTTCATCCATAAATTTTGCCCCTTTTTGACATTGCACGATCTATAGCAATTAAGAAAAATACTGTAAATAATCCGCATTGAATAAATGATCTGCACACTCAAAGATATCTTATATTTCAAGTGATAGATAGAGTTCCCTCTGTCTCTTCACTTCCACTAACAAACATGCAACACAATGATAGTCTCAGTGGCTCTTTTAACTGCATTAAGTTTGCAGATGAAGACTGGACTTATTTTCAGAAACTTTAAAAAATTACCAAGGGAGGCACCACTATCTTTTATTCATATGCAGGCTCTCTATTTTTTATTTATTGATGAAGTTTAAAGTAGGGTTCTTGTAGAGCATCAAGACGCATTTTTATAAAAATAAAATATGACAAATCCAGGCTCCATGGTTCTGCCTCAACCCAGTGCTCACTTTAGAAATATGCAAAGTGCAATTACCATTTCTGTGCTTCTGGGTAATACTAGACTAAGGCAAGGCAACTTGCATAAGTCCACAAGGCGCAAATAATTTGGCAGAGTCCTAAGTGTTTCATTTATTTGTAAAAAATAACATGGGGTATATTTCTCATTCACTGAAAATATGTAAGAAGGAACTCAATAGTAATGTAACCAAGCAACCCAGGGCTTGTGCACATGGTGCCTTGATGCATGACCCAACATTTAGTGAGGAAGGAAACAGGTTTTTATTTACAGAATTCCAATCTCAGGGATGCTGGGAGCACTCCTGCTCAGAGCCCTATTCTTCAACAAACCCAGCACTTCCCTTAGTGGCATGAGGCTATAGGCCAAAAGCATGTCCCAAAGTTCCCCATATCCTTATCTGTTCTTAAGCCAGCTGTACAAATAGTTCTTCATCCTCCCCTGGAAGGCATACTCTTGGGTTTCAGAATTACCATCCTCTCACAGCAGTTCTCTCCATCAGGATCTAGGGTATGTTGTTCTCAGCCTCCATGTAATGGTCCAGGAACACATGTGCCATGTTACACTGGATCATGGTGAAGTCCAAGGAGGCAAACATCCTAAGAGAGCAGCTTCTCCCTCTGTCCTTCAGAGAAGCAGGAGTCAGCATTCCCCAGTCACAGTTCAGCATTCCAGGCATCTCCCATAAATCTGTGCTTGGTTTGGCGGGTTCCCACACAGCTCCGTCAGCTCTGTCCTTACACTCCAGCCCTCATGGTTGATTCATGACTACAAAGTGCTGCCTGCTGCTTCCTTTCTCAGACCTTATGGCTGAATCCCCTTAGTTCATGTCTCCTTCCTCATAGCTCCCTCCCTACTCTTTAGGCTCTTACGGTAGAACTGCCAGAGAAGCAAAAGTAGCCCCTTTCTCACTACAGACAGTGTGGCAGAATCTCTCTCTTCTCTCTCTCTGCCTGCCTTTATTTTAAGTGCTGACCTGGAGCTTCCTATGTGACCTCATATCCAGCCTCTCCTACAATGAGTTCCTTTTGCCAATTCCCCCGTATCTTTTACCTTCTTTTGGCTGCCATCTTTGGTCAGGGCAAGGGTGCCCTCTGACACAGGAGCCTCTGCCTCTCTGCCTCTGGTGCAGGCGCTGTATAAATTCCCCCAGCTACATCAAGAGTCAATGAAAGAGCTCCTAGAGTCACATCCATATTTTGCCCAGGGTAGTAGCACAACTATTAACTTGCCTTTTGTTATTAAAAGTATCTTAATTGCCATATCATCTGTCCTCCCATTCCCTAATCACGTGGGGAATATTTTCAGGGACACGCCCCAAACTCTGTACCCCATTATAGTAATTTGATGAAAATGTCTTAGATAGACTTCAAACATTGGAGGTTGAAGGTTGAGGGGTTGGGTTAAACTAGATCATTTTTTTCCCAAACTAAATTCTGGATATTGGAAAAAAAATAATAGCTATGGAACAGAAAAAAATACTATTCAAATAGGAAACACCATATGCAATAACTCTCTCTTAGAGATTCATAATAGATTTAAATGTTATAAAGGATCCAAAAATTTCTACAGGTAAGAAACTTGTTTGACTTTGATTCACTTAGGATTTTCCAAGTTCTTTGGTTTCAGCAATTTTTTTAAAAACAGTGCTATTAATGTATGACATACCCTTGCAGCACACAAAGCACCAAGTTTAGACAACTGTGAACTAGAATATTGCTAAGACTTACTCTAATTCTTTGTCTTCATCAGTTTCACATCCTCTTAAGACAATGGCTCAACCAATTTAAAGTCACCGATAGCTGAAGAGAGTTTGTTACAAAGGCTGGTCAGAGTTTCTCCCCTCTTTTTACCTAGTTAATTCAACTCATTGTTTGAATCTCAGTACAACCATCTCTTATTAAGAGGAACACTGACCCTGAGTAGCTTTTTCAGAATATTTACCATTAATTTGTTTTTATTATTGAATTAATGTATTTCTTCCACTTGAAGCTGAAAATGCCATGAGGAAATAGAGTTTATTTTTGCTGAAAGCTTTATTTATTGGACCACGGCTACTGTGGTGCCTGCCGTACAGTGGTTGTTTAAAAAATAACTGTCAAATGCTTAAAGAATGAATATCCTCCTAGAAGTTTAAAGATCTCTCCTCTGTGAAAGTATACGTTCAATCTTGTGCAAAAGATTTTGTTAACGACTTAGAGGAAGGCTAGAAGATGTGTTTATTATTTTAGTAATTGGTACAAAGTTTGCAAAGTGGGCATGGATTGATCAGTGAAACAACTCTCATCAGGCTGAGTCAATGGACTGAATCCCTAAATCTGGTTGTTTATAGGGATAAATGGCTAGCCAACAAAAAATCCCACTGAACAGTTATAGTACGGAGAAGATAGGGCTTAACAGCCTGTCTTTTTCTTATAAAACAAAGCACACATATCATTGATAGTTCAATAGGCACAAGTGAGTTATTGATGACACTAATATATGCTGACTTACTGCATTAAAAAACACAACATTAAGATTTGGGAATATGGGGTTACAGTACAATGTTTCAAATTATAGGCACTGGAAGCAGACTTTTAAGCTTTGAATCTTACCACTTCGTAGCTGCATAACTTTGGGGAAGTTATTCAATCTTTCTGTGCCTTCGTTTCCTCATATGTAAAATGAGAGCCTACCTCAAAGTTGCTGTGAGAATGAAGAGACTTAGAGTCAAAGTACTAGATTAGTTACTTCTCAATAAACCTCAGTGAATATAATCAAAATAATTATTACCATTACAGTAATTCTGTTTTTAATTTTGCATAAGAAGTTTCCATCAAAGAGGGCATGAGAAGGCAATATAACATTTTTATCAGCAATGAACATGCTTGGGTCAGGTAGAACCTCGAGTGGAATCCCATATACAGTCTTACTAGTTGTATGATCTTACACGGTATACTTAACCTATCTGTGCCTTCTCTTCCTTATCTGCTCTGGGTCACTGAAAGTGAGTGAGTGGCACCTGAATGAGAATCACTCAGTTTGGTGTCCACAGTCAGTGCCCAAATACACAATAAATGCAAATTTCAGAGAAGAACAGCAGGATGGTTGAACAACAGAAGCCAAGCGAAAACCTGAGATGCAGACTCAGGACAATATCTCATTGTTTTCAAATATTTGAGGGGCTCACATAAAAGGATAAAACTTTAGGTTTCACCAAAGAGGTGCAGGCTACAGGGAGACCCATTTTAAGACCAGTATAAAAATAGAATAATATGTTAGCAGTCATAGCTATCCAAAAATGGGAAGGGAGGCCTCAGAAGACAGTGATCTGTTCATTTAGGGTTCATTTAAGATAGAAGTTGACCTAAATATTTTAAAGCTCCTTCCAACTCTCTGTGAGTATGTTCTTAACATCTGGTTAATGGTTGCATGTGAGCATATCTTTGGGCAGAGGTGTGCTCTGACTACTTCTTAGTGTCAGAAGACAGGGGGTAGGGAAGGAAGACCAGGGCTGTTGATTTTTGTTGCCTTAAGAGCAAACCTCCATTTTACCACATCACTCATAAACACCTGGACAGTAGAATTTCTGAACATCCTAGCACATGGAGCAGGTGTCCTGACTCATAGTGGCTGGGATATTGGCGTCTATTCATTGCTACCTGAGTGCTATATGTTACACCAATGCAATAGAGCGTCTTCCATTCTGAAAGGATGCAAATCACATCAAAATGCCACTCTTCAGGCATGAGAGGGTATGCTTAAGAACATCAAATCTCTTTAATTTGAAAAGGAGATGTCCTTGATATTGAGGCAAAAGCCATGGAAACCAAGGAAACGGAATGCAAAAGTCAGGCCAGGATCTGCCCTTCACACAGAGTGAAAGACTTAGCATTCAAAGGAAGACAGAAATCAGTGGGTAGAAGCCAGTGTTCTGCATAAGAGTTGTCTGAGTCATAATAATAAGGAGGATGGAATAACAATATTGGTTTTTCTCTTAAGGTGTGCCAGATACTATGCTAATCATTTTGCCTGTATTGTCTTATTTTTTCATCACAGATGAAATATGTAAGATTTCTTGTGAGCTATGTAAGATTTTCAATATAATTATCAAGATGAGAATTCTAAGGCCCTGGCTGGCGTAGCTCAGTGGATTGAACGCGGGCTGCGAACCAAAGCATCGCAGGTTCGATTCCCAGTCAGGGCACATGCCTGGGTTGCAGGCCACGGCCCCCAGCAGCCACACATTGGTGTTTCTCTCTCTCTCTCTTTCTCCCTCCCTCCCCTCTCTAAAAATAAATAAATAAAATCTTAAAAAAAAAAGATGAGAATTCTGAAGTTTAGAGGGAGGCAGTTGCCCAAAGTGACAAAGCTCGGACATGGCACAGTCAGTATTCAGCCTCAGCCAGATTTCCAAGTCCATGTTTTCAATTTATGCCATAGCACATCTTACTTTCTCAGAGCACGTGCCCACTTATGTTCATCCAGTCCCTTCCGAAATCCTCCTCCTCCCCACCAAAAAACATTCTATATGACCTATTCTAAGTTACTGTCTCCTGTCCAGACCCTCCCAAAGCACCTCCTGTGAACCTGTCCTACCAATATCGCATGTAGGTCTGCTGTGAGTTTCAGTTATTTGAGACTCCAGCCCCTTCAATAATGTCTGCCCAAACCAAATGATGGACATTTACACATTCTCTGCATAGCTCCTGTAGGCCAATTACATAGAAATAGTACTAGAACATAGACTAGTACATAGAAATGGTATCATTACTAATTATAATATGTAGGCAATAGCTAATATTTGCTGAGGGATTACCATGGGTCAGATCCTACTCTAACCACATTTCATAAACTAATTTAATGTTACAAGAAACCACTGTGGTAGGTATACATACACATATTTATCATATTCATTCAGCAGAAAATTTAGGTGCCTCTAATGCTTAATTACATATCTTTTCTTATGGTTGTAAACGTCAATGATTTTAGTTAGTTTTCCTCGTCTCTTGTCTTCTGCCTCTTCTAAGTCATTTACAAGGTTTCATAGTTACCTGATACAAGCTGAGGTTACATTAGCCCATTCCCCTGGTGGTCCATTTTCTGCAGAAAAGGGTCAAAACTTCTTAGTCTGTCAATCCAGACCTTCCTAATCTGGCCTCAGGCTTTTTTGCGTCTATATTTTTCCCTCTCCCCAATTTACTATATGCCCTAAGTCACCTGGAAAGTCCACATTTCTGAGTCAGTTCTAATTATATTCCTCATCCTAAAATGTTTTTTTCCTGAGCTTGTCTGCCAGAGAAAGTAAATATCCCATTAAATTTCCAATCGCACCCAAACCAAGGTACCATCATCTCCTTCCTGGATGATGGAAACAGTCCCTGGCCTGATGCTTCTGTTTTGACTCTTGACCCTGCCCAGAGTGTCCCCCACAGCAGCCCAAGAGAACTTTTTGAGAAAGGAAGTCAAAATATGTCACTGCCCAGCTCAAACTCTGTGACTGGCTTTTCATCATGCTCAGAATAATACATAAATGCTCTACCTCCTCTGTTGAGATTCTGTGCAGTCTGACTCACCGTTCTTTTTGATCTCCCCTTCACATGCTTCGTGTTCCTTTACTTCAGCCAGGCTGGCCTTCTGTTTCAAGATCCTGGGCTTACTCATTGTTCATACCCATCACTGACCCCTAAGTCAATGATGGGCATGAACAATGGGGTATTGTGATTTACAATAAGAAATATATATATTTGTTCTTTGTCCCAGTTTCTAGAATAAAGCTCCTAAATCCCTTGGAAGTTCCTAAATGTTGAGAGGGTTCAACACTTTTGGAAAACACCAAAAGATAGGGGTGGTTTCCACTGGAGTCAATCATGTGATTAAATTTCAGCCTTACCCCCTGACCTCCAAAGAGGGCAGGGGGACTGAAGGTTAAATCAGTCCTCAGGGATCAATGATTTATTTAACAATGCCTATGTCATGGAACCTCTGTAAAAAACAAAAGGACTGGGCCAGAAGAGCTTCCAGGTTGGTGCACATGTCAATACTGGGAGAGAGTGGCAGGACTGGAGAAGGCACAGAAGCCCTGGGCCCTCTCCCCATATCTTGCTTTATGCATCTCTTCCATCTGGCTGTTCCTGAATTATATATATTTATAATAAACTGGTCATCTAATGAGTAAAATGTTTCTCTGAGCTGTGTGAGATACTCTAGCAAATCAACCAAACTTGAGGATGGGGTTGTGGGAACCTTTGATTTGTAGCCAGTCTATCAGAAATGCAGGTAACCACCTGGGCTTTGACTAGTGTGTGAAGAGCTGGGGCCGTTTTGTAGGACTGATCCCTTAAGCTGTGGGATTGGATGCTATATCAGGAAAAATAGGTTCAGAATTGAGTTGAATTGTAGGACACTCAGCTGGGGTCTGCGCATCGCCTAATCCCCTCCTCCACATTAGAGTTGATACCATAACGTCTTTACTGCCCTGTCTAGATTTTCTAATGTGTCTCTCCCCGACTCTATGTATATCTCTGCTCAAATGTCACTTTTCCAGACAGGCCTCCCTTGGCCTCTTAACTCCTTACCTTGATTTATTTTTCTTTATAGAATTTCTGCCACATGAAATTGCAGTGTGTATTAATTTGTGCATTTTTTTTACTGTCTGCCTCCTCACTAAAAATATATAAGCTCCATTAGGTTTGAGGATTTGGATTATTCTGTTCTTTGTTTTTTTCTTAGCAAGTAATACTAGGCACACAAAAGAAATACTTATTAAAAGAATGAATGTGGTTCTGTGGCACTTCTCCCTTTGCCCTAAGAAATATTGTGTTCTTCATCACTCCTTTTCCCCTCAGTGGATAGCATTGGCTAACTCATTCTCCTCAGTTAATGACAAATTTTTATGATTTTTTCCTTACAAAGGACCCACTCGTATTTATTTTATTCCCTGTATCCCCATGTCCTTCCCTACGTCACAGGCAATTAGTCTAATGTGTTTAAACCGTACACTTGTGTTTAAATGAGCTCTTATATATATATGTTGTCACTTTGTGGTTCATGCATTTGAATGTATATAAATGAAAATTTATTGTGTCTCTTCTGCTTTCCAGGCGCACCCCCGTGGCTATTGCTCAGCTAGGATGCTGTGTCACAGGGCCTTCTGATACCACACGTTACCTGCCTGGTGCTCTGAGGAGAGGCTCTTGCACTTCCTCCACCTGACCCTGCAACGCACGCCCTCGGACTCGTCCCCTTATATACATGAAAATTCCTTTTGAGTATATACCCAGGGAATACTTGCAGAACAAGAGTATACCTAAACCTAATTTGACCAGCTATAGCCAGAATGCCCGTCCCCTTCTACTCCACAGCCAGCTTCAATAGTTTGCCATTATTGAGCTTTTCAATGTTTTCAGTTCACTCTCTGCATTGTGGCACCTGTGGCACACCATACACCGTGTTACCACGTTCCCATTCCTGTCGTTCTTTTCAGCCTGTGCTTCCTAAGCATGGGATTGCACGGTTATTTTTGTATTCCAGGCCAGCCAAGTGTGTATTACAAAATACATACTTGATAAAAATGTATTGAATAAAAAATAAGCTGTGCTTCATCATTTCATTCCAGTTTCACTTAGAATATTTATTTACTTTAAAAATTCTGTGTGCCAAATGCTATTTTAGGCGACACAGGCATATTTCTCTAGTTCTTTGAAGAAGTTCTTTTCATTCCAATTTGCATATGAAGGAGCTGTAACGGAGCAAGTTTAAACAACTTAGCTGAGTTTTCCAGGGGATGTAGATGGTTGTGCAAACGTGTGTTTACAGCTGTGAGTACACAGAACACAGTTTATTCTTGTACTATGATTTATTAATTATTGTATTGTCTGCCACATGAAGAATTGTAAACCTACTTTTGCCTCACCCTGTGTATCAAACCTGGGTCTGAGTGACTCCACAGTCAAAACCCCCATTTTTCTATTTATTCCAATTGACTCTTATGGTAGTGAAATAAATGAGTCAACTGAAACTTGTATCTGTCCTGTTTTATAAGTATTTTATAAGTATTTATAAGTATTCCATCCCTCCTCCACAGGTAACGTGATATTTTAACTATATCACAAAACACAGCTCATTAACTCCTACGATAATCATTTCCCACATTCAGGATGTGTTTGAAGTTGCCACCAGTTGCAATAATCTTTAGCATTTGGGGTATGTATATTTTAGAGAGTTCTTTTCTTAAGGGATATCAACTAAACAAGCTATTAATCTAGATGCAAAATCCTAGCTTATCTACAAGACATTAGGGGATTTTTGCAATGCTGGTTAAAATGTATTAAATCCACGCATAAGTGTTAACTTTCTTCGCGCTAGACACTGAGTAGGCCATACATAATCTGTTACTCCAGAACTCACTGAAGGACATGAGAATGTAGAAAAGATAAAGACAAAATGGATAGAGAAGAAGTGACAGGGCAAAATATGAAAACAGTACAGGGCACCACCCAGCTCTGGGGCAAGGGAAGTTTTTGAAAGGAAATTATGGCGATAAATAAGACCTCAGGAGAAAGAGGCACATGTCACAAGAGGAAGGGACAGACTGTGTCAAAGCCTAGAAGGGAAATAAGGCTTTGCATGTTCAAGGAAATGAGTCAAGTTGAACATGGCTTGAGTACTGATTGTAAGGGGAAGGGTAAGCTATTAAAGTTAAAAGCTATTCGAGTTAAAAATTCTTAATTACAATTGAGCAGCGGCCAGGTTATGCAAGCCCATTACAAGGTACTTGGAGTTTACATAAGAGGGCAATGGAGAATCACTGTCTGGTTAGCAAAGCAGAGGAAGAGTATAATCAGATTTGTATCTTGGAAGGTTCTCTTGGCCTCAGAAAGATCAGCAATTATGGGGATGGGATTGGGAATGAAAACTGATAGTGGAGGTAAAAAAAGACCAAGTTGAAGGCATTTGCAGTGGTCTAGGTGAGTGATACTGATGGTGTGGGCAAGAGCGTAGGTGCCAAAAATGGAGATAATTGAACAAGTTCAAATATTTTCAAAGTAGGATAGACCTAGGGATGATTGGGGGTGGTGGGAGAGTCAAGGAGGATGCTTGGTCTCAATATCAACCTTGATACTATAGGATGTAGATTCCACGTGCTCCCTGTCTCTGTGCTGAGTATTCTGCAGCAGGCTAATTTGTAGAGGAGCAAAGAACAGAATGAACCTAAGACTAGAAAGGTGACACAATGAAATTTTCTTGTGTCTCAGCTTTCATGTCAACTTCTTATTATACCTGACTCCATAATGCCTGAACTTTTCAGTGTTTGGTTCCAGTTCCCATTCCCTTCTGACTCAAACCAACAGAGCCAATAGTGAGGGAAGGTGATAAACTCATGATCTGGATGGCTTAGCAAGACAGTTGTTAGCAGAGTCTTTTTTCACTATTTTAAATTGCTTTATCATAAAATTTGCAAACATAGAAAAAATGGAAAGGATAGATATAATGAATTTTTATAGACAACAATTGTCAAGATTTTCCCATATTGCTACATTAATGGTATAGATTTACATTTGTTTACATTTACTTTTATATCATGTAAATATGTATAAAAGCATTCTAGATACAAGTTTTATAAATTTTCTTAAGTTTATGCCTCGGTATTTTTTCTACTTTGTTGTTATTATATGTGGAGTTTTCTCTTTCATTAAAACTTCTAATTGGTTATTATTTGCATATGACATGATTATTGATTCCTACCACTTGATTTTATATCCTGCTATTTTACTAAATTGTATTATTATTTATAATAGTCTTTCTCATGGGTTCTCTTTCCAAAGAGAGTATTTTCTTGGTGTCGGATCTCTCTGTGGAGGACTAGTACCACCTCATGAAGTCTCAGCCCCTAACTCATTCTCTGCAGATAGGCAGGAATGGATTATTTCACTGAAAAATTTGAACCCTGGCTGGTGTAGCTCAGTGGATTGAGCACGGGCTGCAAACCAAAGTGTCGCAGGTTCGATTCCGAGTCAGGGTACATTCCTGGGTTGCAGGCCACAGCCCCCAGCAACCGCACTTAGATGTTTCTCTCTCTCTCTCTCTTTCTCCCTCCCTCCCCTCTCTAAAAACAAATAAATAAAATCTTAAAAAAAGAAAAAAGAAAAATTTGAAAGAAGGAAGAGCATGAATGGTTTAGACATGTCCCAATTTTATAGCTTCTGTGTTATTTTCCAACATCTCCGAGACTCCTAAATGCCACATGTGAATTCTCTAGAGGCGATAGCTCTGATTAGCTCACAACTCCTTAGGACAAAGGTCTTTCTCAAAGCTTATTTCTAAAAATGTCATTATCTCTACTGAATTTCAACTTTTTTTGTCCTTTTCCTTTTGTCTTCTATTCATGTCTCCTTTTAAACTTCTCCCCTTTTTCACTCTTCATTTTCATTTCTCTCCCTGACGATTTTGTCTCACTTGTTTCTCCTTTAGTTTGGAGTCCTAATTCCTGTTTCAACATAAAAGATAGCAATTATTTGTAATTATTTCAAGATAGCCCCCCTGTCCTGCTCTTTCAGAAGAGATCAGAACAATTTCATATCTATCAATTACACGAGTCTCACTTTATCATCCTAAATTACTTTGGAACCAGTGCTAATTTCTGAATAAGTATTTAATTTTGTAAATATGACTAATTAGAAAATATCAAACATTGAAGGTCTTTCTTCATATGCCAAATATATATCTTTTATAAGCAACTTTTATTGCCTCCACATTTAAACCTGCTAATCCTGCCCTGAAGCAAATCAGCCTATAGGGAATCCAAGATTTTATGGAATTTCCTGAAATGTCCCCATATCTTTGGGTTTTTGTACAGCCTTTACTACTTATAAGAAGGGACTCAAGACATGCTTTTTCCAATAAACTGCCTTTGATCAATGCTGCCCTGATCATTTGTATGCTCCATTGCTCCACATGTACATTCTACACAAGAATTTCAGTAAGCATTCTAGACTTTTTCCAAATATATCCCTAATTCCGAATTTGTAAAATAAAACCCTGATTTTTCTTTTAAATGATTTGCACCAGTAACCATTAAAATTAGAGTCTGAGCCATGGATAATGTGAGAATGATTTCCTTTCCCACAGTTTAGAGAAGTACATGTGTGTTTGTCATGGTCAAGCCTTACATTGGTTTTACTACAGGTTATACTGTGCTCTTGGCTTTCGTGGCTCTGTGTTGATGTTTACTATGCCCAGAGCAGCATTTAGAAACCATTAGTTACCGCAATTCCCTTTGATCCCATCATTAGAAATGGTATAGAATTATAATGAAATATAATAAATCATTTAATATTTGCATCTTATTAAATTATAACCATCCTACTTTTGTTCCAAGAGTGATTTCTGCTCCCATTAGTGTCTATCCTTCTGCAGGCACCATGTTTGCTTCTTACTGTTGCATCTTCCAATACAATTTTGTTGGCACTCTGTACTCAGTAAGTGATCAATAAGTGCTTGTTAACCAGTTGGCAGAATATTGAGTCTTTAGCATCTGCCTTTGCAGAGGAGAGGCATTTCCAGCCCAGAAAGTGTGAAAACAAGGAGTCCACAGAGAGGGGCCATTTGGAACCTTGGCAACTCACATGTTGTCATATTGCCTCAGACTCCTGTGCCCTGTGCTTGGGGAAAGACGGAGAAAGTGATCCAACCTCTGATCAAGGACAAAGGCTTGCAGGGTATCCTCACACCAGCAAGTAGAAGAAAAGTGATACTAGGCAGGACTTCATCCCCCAGGACATCCGAGACATTGGAAGGAACCCTCACTGTCTAGACTCTCCAACTCTCTGCAGAACCACTGCTGGGGGGTAATTCAAATATGGGAAGATACAACTTCAGAGCAACAGCTATTATAGATGACTATTTCTACTGTGAGTCCCTGTGGCTCCCAAACTCATCATTTGTAATTAAAGTAGGGACTGGTGCATTTTTCATCATTGGAATTTCTTCCACTCTATGGCCTACTGACACAACCCCTTGGGCCTTAGATGACAGGTTGAGAAAAAAAGAACCTGAGTTTTCAGATCTCTTGTCCCACATAGCCTACAAGTAACCACTTACTATCTTCTACACTTCTATTATATGTACTGGCCTACCCATCTCCATACTTCTGTTCATGGTATTTCTTCTGTCTGATGAACCCCTCATCACTCTATTTCTCATCTTTTAAGATCCAGAGCAAAACAAATAACAAAAACTGTCTTCTTTAAGCCCAGGCAGCAGAACATAATGATTTCTAGTTTAAACCCAAGAGACAGATTTCTAGGATTATTATCCTAGCTCCCTTATTCACTAGTAGTATGACCTTAGGGACGTTACTTAACCTCTCTTTGTCTTAATATTCTAGAGACAAGCTAGCATGTGGATACTAATTTATTTACCTTGGGGTGTTGTAGAAAAGAAATGATTATGTATATGTGTCTACATGTGGATTTATATAGTTTTGTTTGTGTATATATACACTATGTATACGTGCCTAACACTTGGTAAATGCTAAGTGTTCGCTATTGTCATCACTGTTTAATTTCTCACTCCTTTGAATTCCTTTAATTCCTTTCTTTCGTATCTCTTCCTCCCTCCCTTCTTCCTTCCTTCCCTCCCTCTCTCCCACTCTCACTCCTTCCCTCTATCTCTTTCTGTCTTCCATATGCCCCATTTCTCATACAAATTATATTGTAGTGTAGCCCTAAAGTCTGTGGAATTTGATAAATATCACCTAAATAATATTAGGAGAAAGACCTCAACTTTCAAAATGTGTCCTCAAAGGTGTGTCTCACATGAGCACATAGAAAAGTCGAGGAGATGCAGTCATTATCATATATTAGCTTCATGGTCTTTGTTTTCTATGCAGACTCCTGAGTTGTCTCTACCACCATCTCTACTAGGAGAAGCCTTGTTCTCTGCTGCCATTTTCCACGAAAAGAGTGCCAGTAGTTTTGCCAACAGTGGCATTTCAACATGCTCCTAGTGTTGCTGAAAGAACATTGGTTCTACTATTGTGATGACTGGAGAACAGATATTGAAGGTCAGGGATGGGAGGATAGAGCCTTTCTTTCCAAGTTCTGCATCAGATTTTGGCTCCTGGTCTCTTGGTCTGTTCAGGCTGCTATAACAAAATACAACAGGCTGGGGTGGCTTATAAAGAACAGAGATTTATTTTTTTATACTTCTGAAGGCTGAAAGTCCAAGATCAGGGTACACTCTTCAGGGTCACAGAGTCCTCACTGTGTCCTCACATAGTGGAAGGAGCTAGAGAGCTCTCTGGAGTTTCTTTTATTTTAATTTTTATTTTTTTTATTTAATCTTTATTGTATTTTTTCCATTACCATTTAGTGACCTTACACCGCCTCCCCCCAGCAATCACCACACTGTTGTCCATGTCCATGAGTCCTTTTTCCTTTTTGCTTAATACCATACGCTTCTACTCCCTATGTGGAATCTAATGAACACATTGATCTAACCAGGAAAATGGAGACAGACTCATAGATGCGGAGCAGGATGACAGTTAGTTGGGGGCAGGGTGAGGGGGTGGAGGAGAGTTTCTTTTATAAAAGCACTAATATCATTCATGAGGGCTATATGCTCATGACCTAAACACCTCCCAAAGGCCCTATCTCCTAACACCATCACAATGGACATTTGGATTTCTGCAGATGGATTTTGAGGTTATACAAACATTCACACATAGCAGCTGGTATCAAAACCATTAATGCTTTGTGCTCAGAGTAGTTGAAGTCTTGGAGGACACCATTTTTCCATTACTTTCCAAGTTTTTTTCCCATAAATCTCTTTAAATTCTCTCTTAATTGTATTGTTATTTTTTCTTTCCTAACCATAAAATGAAAGGCCTTGGATCCATGAATACTAGCTATAGGTGTGTGTGTATGTGTGGGTGAGTAGGGTGTGTGTGTGTGTGTTTGTGTAAATACTGATCATTCATTGTCAACATCATAACTAGTCTTGAATATATAACAAAGAAAATAAACAAAACTACCATTGAAAAGCACAACACATTACTTAACTCTTTAAGAAATTTACCAAGAATTAGAATATTCCAAGGGTTTTATGTATGTGTTTATACTTATAGCTCACATTGACACAATGATTTATAGTTTCAAAGCAACTCACATATTGTTATAATCTTTATATCTTAGGAGGTAGTCAATTTTATATTATTTTCTCCTTTTTGAGAAAACTGGTAATTGAGTTTCCTCCTGGAAACTCCTCTTGGTGGCTGAGTTCCCAGATTAAGTCAACAGGCTAAAGGGTTGAACTTGTTATCTGATCCAAAATCTAAAACTTACCATCGAAAATACCTGTTCCCTAAGATGGCAATGGCTTTCATTCTTCTAATAGTAAAATAATTTTCCATCTGCTTTATAATCTTATTTGTAACTCATAAAACTTGGATTTGCATAATACAATCAACACAGCATCACGTTCAAAGAAACATAGGGTAGCAATAATAGGTAACTATATAATTTAAAGGATTTCCTGAGAAAGTTGAGAGAAGAGCAAAGGAAATAGATATTCTTCCATCCATCCTGTAGGGGTCTTATCTTCTGTATCCATTTTTCTTTTACTATTTTACCCCTGTTAGAGGTAAATTTTAGCTCATTCCTATCCAACTTCATTTAATACTAGCAAGCAATACCAGGATTAATACCAGAAAAAAAGGTTGACAAAGACAAAATTCACCATAGAAGCTGGAACTATGTAAGAAAATGAGTAGGGAAAGGTATGTTTTTCTTGGAGTTAGAGAAAAGGAGAGGGTAAGCATTTGCAATTTAATCTCTTATTTAAGCTCTATCAAATATCCCAATAATTTTGTTGCCAGACAAGTGTGTCTGGAATTATCTCCCACCTCCCCTGTGAAGTGTGGCCTTGCTTCATTTTACAGAAGAGGAAGTAAAGTATTGAATATAACAAGTGAAAGTTATCTTTCTACTGCAAAAGTATGAAGACCTGAGTACATGCAAAGGTAGATTTGTATACACCCTGCATTACACTTCCTTTCCCTGACTAATCCTCCAGCATGTGCATTTGATGCTTAGTCAATTAAAGCCCAGATCATGTAGAGGGAGAAACAGATCCTGTGTTTATGTATTTCCTAGTGATGCACATGGAGTCCTGAACTTACAGCTTCATCTTATGATTATGCCAGTTTCCATTTCCTAGTATTAATCAAAGGCTGCTTAAATGACAGATAAATGCAGATGGAGAGGGACAGCTAAACTTAAGGTCATGGCCCCAGAACTGCAACCCCAGAGGCGTGACTCTGCTTTTCAATTAACGAACAGAGCGGGGAAGATAATCAAAGGAGAGCCAATGGGACTCCCCACAACTGCCGTCGGGAGTGCTAACCTCAAGCTCAACCATAGTTTCTGGTATTCAGTTATTCTCATGATTTTTCAGTCACCTCTTTTTCCCTCTGGTCAAATTTGTCATTCTTAAAATTCTAGAATTCTAAAGCCAAATACAACAACAGGCATGTGACTCCAGACTGGAGTTTGCATTCAGATAGGGGAAGATGTTACAGCCTTCGGTTCACATATACCTCCTAAAGATGCTTCCATGTGATATCGCCTTCCCTGACTCCCATTATTCTCCAGCCATACTGACCTCCTTTCTATCACTTGAGCATGTCTTCTTAAGACATTTGCACTAACTCTTCCCTGTGTTGGAGTATTTTTCCCCTAGACCCTTATACAACATCCTTATCATCATTTAGTGTGTCTATGTATATATTAATCTTGTTTCCTCTTACAGGCTTTACTCTCCACCTCAAGTAAATGAGCCTGTGTTAGTCTGAGCCCTCTAAGAAGTAGATGCCAAGATAGAATTAAACATGCAAGACATTTATAAGGGGAAATGCTTGTGAGAGAAAACGGGGAAGAATCTTCCTGAAGAGGCTGGAGAGCTATTATATTGATGCAATTCTGACTGTGATTGGAGAGAGGGAAAGAAACAAGGGTGTGTAGAAGCCAGTTAAGTTGCATTGCAATTGTAAAGAAAGTTTGGTATGGCCGTAGGGGAGTTCTTGCGCCAAAGCTGAATGTTAAATCATTCAAACATCCCCCAAACCTTGGGATCCCTGCCAGGCTCAATACCCCCCCCCACCCCGTGAAGTGTGGCCTTGGTGATAATGAGGTGATGAACAGCAGAGGTTAGCAATGCCACCCATTTGGAATCTAATTAAATCCATTCTCCTCTTCCCATTTTTCATCTTCATCCTAATCTTCTACATTTTCTTCTGTAATCATATTCTTTATTAATTGTTCTTTTATCATTTGTCTCCCTCATTAGGCTGAAAAATTCATAAACGTGGGAATAGTGTATATGTTCATGCCCAAAATTATGAATCGGGCACATAGTAGGTAGTCGCTAACTGTATTTGACTTGTTAGGTGACTGAGTCAGTGATTGACAGATCATCGCTAAACCTGTGACCATAAAGTATGTTCCTAACTGATCTTCCTTGAGTTACTTCTAGAAATCTCTCACCTATTATGACACTGTAGTCTTATCCCTCAATAGCTATGTTTGTTCCTTTTTACCCAACATGGACTCTAACACTCTCTTAATTAGCTCTGTTCACTTTCATAGCTAAATTCAAACCTCATCTTATACCAACTAATGAGGCTAGTCTAATGATAAACTTTGGAACAATTGTAACATTTATAAAATGCTTACTTCTAAAAGAATAGCCTTGTAGATCACTCATTCTTAGTACTCAAGCGCGTAGTGAACACTTTCTAGCCCAGTTAATGATCCAGTTCTTTCATTTTGTCCTGAGACTTCACATCCATCCAAACCTTTTTGGCTGTTGGAAAGATTGACATTACTCAAAATTTAGACATTAATGAGGTCCTCTTCGCCGGTTCCTAAGCCATTTTGGCTGTGCAGAAGGTCCCTATCAGTTCCACTTCTTTCTCTTCTGTTCTTATGAATTACTTTTCCCATAAGATAAAAACTTTATGAAGAAAGACACTGGGGCTAGCACTAAATTCTACACTTCAAGAATGCTAAGTTGGTGTAAAGCAAATGTCAGTGATCTCAAATACGCCTTGTGCAACTACTGCACACAGAGCTTTGAATTTCTGTCCAAGCCTTCTCCTTCTGTTACACAATACGTAAGCAACTCTTCTTGTGTTGCCAGTGAGATGATTAATTTCAGGTTTTGAGACTTACTCTTAGAAAGTCGCCTTGAGGCTATTTCATTTTCCACTGTTTTATTTATTTAAAAAGATATAATGAAATCACTAAAATATTGTGATTATCAGTGGTCCTCATATTTGCTGTGGCCACCTAATTTCTCCCCCAAAGACAAATTCAGCCACGCCAGTGTCCCAACAATGACTCTCAACTGTCTTTGCCCATAAAATAAATTCCAAGCCCTGTGTTTGGCCTCATCTAGTGGCTCCGTTCCACCTCTCTGAGCTTGTTCATTTCAATTACTTTTACCGCACACAGTTGATGTTCCCCCACACCAAATTTCTACTTCATCTCTAGCCCTTCCTTCTTGAAACCACGCCCATCCCCACTCTCACCCCCTACCTGGTTTGCTCCTGTCAATGCTTCAGGCCCCCTTGGAAGTCACTACCATGGGAAAGCTGTCCCTCATGTCCCCTCCTCCCAGGTTATACTCTGTGTCCCTCTGCTGCGCTCCCATCCTTGCATATTTCACACTGTGTTACAATTAATCGAGTGTACTGCACAAAAGGTCAGGAACCGCATCTCTTTGTTATATATACTCTTGGGGCCTGCAGAGTGCCTGAGAGTAAGTAGGTATTTGTTGACCAAGGACGTAAGGCAGAAAGGAAGGGTGTGTTAAAAACATGACAACAGGCCCCATATAGAGTCGCCTACGCTAAGCTCCAAGTCACCAAACTGAGACTTAACTCACTGACCCTTTCAGCTCTCCCAGAAATGGAATGGGAAACCACTCAGTCAGGTAATCTGCCTGCCAGACCCCTGGCAGCTCCGTGTGGAAAGTAACTCTGCAATAACCAACCTTTTTTTTGCCTTGTTCAGTACGTCCTCACTTAATGTCATCAATGGGCTCCTGGAAACCATGACTTTTTAAGTGAAACGGTGTACAACAAAACGAATTTTACCACAGACTAATTGATATAAACAATATTGAGGTTCCCACAGCCTATTTCTGGTCGCAGAAATATCTCACTGGTAAATAGAGACCTAAAAACCCTTCTAATACTAAACATTGAAATAAGTGTGAGCTATATATACATTTCAGAAAGATTAATAAGAACCAGTAAGATAATTATTTTCCAACCCACAATACACTTATTCTAGTTCAGGGTCATGGGGGGCTGGAGCTCCCCCTAGTGGCTTGAGGGGGGCGCCCTTGCACCGCAGGACCACTCACTCCCACTCACAGGCACTCGGACTGGGGCAGTGTACAATAGATTCACCAGCTCCCCTCGTGTACACAGCTTTGGGACGTGGGAGGGAACCAACGTCCCCAGAGAA
The DNA here is from genome assembly GCF_019186645.2 of Phyllostomus hastatus. Lineage (NCBI taxonomy): Eukaryota > Metazoa > Chordata > Mammalia > Chiroptera > Phyllostomidae > Phyllostomus > Phyllostomus hastatus. Next base: position 64,697,352 of record NW_025333857.1, on the reverse strand, counting down.
AACTCCCTCGGGCATGGGGACAACGTGCATACTCCACAGAGACAGTGGCCCCGACTTGGAATTAATGTTTTTTCTCATCAGCATTGAAGGAAATGACATTATTTCAGGACCTGCTGTATAATTTTCTTGTTCCCTCTCACTTCCTCCTGTAAAAGTCTTTCATTGCTTACAGATCCTCAGAGCTCCCTTCTACCTGCTAGATGGGATGCTGCCAGATTTACATTGAATTTTGCTCAAATAAACTTGTAAAAATTGTAATATGTCTAGGTTTATCTTTTAATAGCCCTGGCGACAGAAGAGGCAATTGAAAGAGACCCCGATGGCCCCCAGCAACAAAGAACAAGACACAGGTACCTATAGAGCTTGCGGGCTCACGGCTTTCTCTCTGCCTCAGGAGGCGGTGGGCGAGTCCTTCTTGGATCCCAGGTCCACAGCTTTTCCATGACGAACTTGCAGACTTGATTTGAAATTTCTTTTCCCAGCTGCCTCCCAAACCCAGCCGGTGTCCTACTGGATCCCAAAATCAGCTGGAGTCAAACTGAGCCCGACTCAAAAACCGGGTCCATGGACCGGGTCCATGTCAGACTGGGTTCAACTTAGAAATCGGATGAGTTCTTGTCAGAGGGTGCCCAACTTAGAAACTGGACTGGATCCAGTGTGAGGCCTCAGGTGCATCAAGCTTTGTTTCCATGCTGAACAAGTTGTTAACCGTACTGAGGAAAATCTCGAGTTATATGACCACAGTGGAGAACTTTGAACCATCTTAGATAAGCTTAGCCCTTTACCAGGTGCCCTAGAGAAAAGGGGGTCTCTGGCAAACACCCACAATGAAGAGTAGAGGAAACCTTATTTTTCTTTCTCTGTGGTTTCTGGTGACTGGGATGAGACCTGCTAGGACATCCTACTTGCTTCAGAGCCTGCAGAAGGGATTCTGGGGAAACCGGCCAAAGAAGACAAAGGGTGAGAATTCTCACCAAAGTCAGCTTGCCGAAATCTCTACCTCTCTAGCTGAGAGAGGAAGGTGTAATTTCATATTGTCCCTTCCTTTCCAAATTTAGATCGGCAGACAAAAAACTGAAAGAATTAGATTTTTGAACTGCGACTTGTGAACTTGCTTCCAGATACCCATTGGTTGTGGATCCTTACTGTCCCTCATTTTATGTCTTGAGAACTTGGCTTGGCGATCGTCATATTGGAGGACCCCAAAATATGGCCAGACAGAAGAGTGGGCTGTGGCTAGGGCCCTACCAACCACTGGCAGCTGATCTTTGGCTCTGTGTCACTGGCTTAAAGACAAACAAGCATTTATATAAATCAAGTGTGCTCTCAGAAATACAGAAACTAACCCATCCACCAATCAGAAGGGCACTGGGTTGTGATTGTGGAATCACATACCTGCTGTGCAGCTTTGGGCTGCTCATAGTCCTTCTCTGGTTCCTGATTTTAATGTACATCAAGTGAATGCATTTAACTAGACGCGATGCAGGGGTGTCCAGCCTGCACCCCATGGGCTACATGCGGCTCAGGATGGCCATGAATGCAGCTCAACACAAAATAGTAAATTTATTTAAAGCATTATGAGATGTTTTTGTGATTACGTGTTGCAGTTTCTCTAATGTGTGGCCCAAGACAACTCTTCTTCCTCCAGTGTGGCCGGAAATGCCAAAAGGTTGGACACCCCTGGCAGTCTCTTCCAGCTCTGACCTTTTGTTGTCTTAGGCTGCACGTGCCCCATCTGCCCTGGGTAAGGGCATCCATGTCCTTCTAGAGCTGACTTACCTCCTCTTCCTCTGCCTGCACCCCTTCAGGACAATGCATCATCTTGGACCCCCAAATTGGTACAAGGCAGACAGACAATCTCATTTACCCACTATTCCAGTCATAAGGACCCAGTATATCCAATGGCAATTTACCACACGTCGTTAATATGTTTGTTATATTTTGTTGGCGGAATATGAAAGTTCATCAGCAAGGCTCCACACTGGGAAAGCATATTGAAGTGAGCATTACGGATCTGTCAGGCTGGTTTATGGCCTTTTCTCAGTACTACACTGTAAGTAAAACAAGCCCTGATTGAGCCAGCAGCCTCCTGGGTACTAATTTGCCAAAGTGTGGGGAATTTTAATGCTAGGTTTATCTGCCTGCATCAGGCAGGCAGGATAGGGGAGGGGGTGGTGGGTGGGTAGATTGCTTTGGCTTAGGGGTATTATAGACGAGTCTGAAGTTTCACAGACACCAGGAGAGAAGCTTTCAGCTGGTTTGGCCTCTTATCTTCTTATCATTTCATAGATTTTAGAGATGTAGTGCCCCGGAGTTTTAATACTTAGTTTGCAAGTCCTCCTTTTAAAACTAGTGCAATGAAATGCAATGTAAAAGAGAGAGGAAAGAATAAAGAGTTGCTGAGGAGTGTCACTGCAAAGAAAGAGAAAAAGAGAGAGAAAGGAAGAAAAAAAAGAAAGGAAGGAAGGAAGGAAGCAAGGAAGGGAGAAAGAAAGAAAGAAAGAAAGGAAGGAAGGAAGGAAGGAAGAAAGAGAAGAAGGAGGGGAGGGGAGGGGAGGGGAGGGGGAGGGAGGGGAGGGGAGGGGAGGGGGGGTAAATAAAGAAAAATGGGAAAGAATCCTTAAAATCCCAGTTACTGAGTATGACTGATGCAAATAGCCTTACACCTTTTCTCTTTCACAGGCAAATTCCAGTACTGTCTAAAGGGATTATAAAGCTTTGTAAACCCAAATTAATGCACTAGGAAAATGAATTTCGAAACAAGATTTCTGTTTTATCTTTTAGGCAAAGCCTAAGAAGCACAAAATGAGGGAGCACATTTCTACCCAAGGGAAGAGATCTGCTTTTCTGATTTGGGGAGGGTCAGAAATTTTTCCTCAGGTGATTCAAAGAGGTTGCCCAGGTTCACTCAGGTGTTATAAGTATTAACAGGTAGTTATCTCATAGTAGCAAAGTCAATCACTACCATTTCTCCTTCCTCAGCGGGAAGGGTTAGACATTACTTTTCCTCTGAGCAGGCACTTAGTATTCTAGGAGCCTGAGTCCATTTCTCATTCCAGTGGCGTGTGGCTGTGGGTCACCTGGCTAATGCTGGGGCTATTCCACATTCCACGAGCACAGGGCTGTGGTCATTTGGCATTCCAGAGGCATCCTGAAACTGCAGGTCATTTATTATGCCAAGGTTAGTTTGTCGGCCTGCAGAGCCAAGAACCTTATGCTATGCTTTTTGAGATTGGAAGCCACAAGGAAGATGTAACTCCACTGGTGTCAGAGGGATGGAGATGGAGAGAAAGAGAAAATAACAACTAACTGCCAAGGACTCTCATCTAGTTCTCACATAGTATGACAGGGACAATATGAGGTGCACATACAGTCAGAGATGGGGAGTTTTTTGAGAGGGAAAAGAAAGATATAAATACAGATCAGACTATAAATTATTGCTCTGAATTGCTTAAATGAGAATCAAGTTATATATATTGTGAGGAGGCAGATCAGTCAAAATTGGGTTCAAATCCTGGCTCCACCCATTATAAACTCTGTGACTTTGAGACATTTGTTCAACCTCTTAAACATCAGTTTCATCATATGCAAAATGGGGACAATAAGATCATCTACCATTTTTTAGGTGAGATAACAACCTTAAAAGTATTCAGCACAGTCCCTGCCTCAAAAAATACTTGATAGATTTATTGTTATTATTAATGTTGATTGGGGGATTCTTGAATTGCCAAGATGAAGGCAATGATAACTTTCCCTAATACATCATGGATACCCATTCACTGTTTTCCATGATCTACCACACATCAAGCACTGTGTCGTGCACGGTGATTGTCTTCCTAGGTCCGGACGGATTGCCTGAACTGCCCAAACAACCACAGACTCCATTCCATGGGCTCTCAGTGAATATCAGCTGTGAACATCCCTTCTCTAATTCCTATAGTTAACACAAAGATCAAGGGGATTTGTTTTTCCATTAAGGAAACTATAACAGATATTTAGATAACCATGGATGCTGAGAAAGGGAAAAAAATACATATATTCTCCTTTATGTGGAATTCAGAAAATTACCAGGCACATGGACTGGACATTTCTCGGGCCAACAGTCCCAAACATGATTACGATGGTGGCAGCATGGCTGTGCCATCCTCAGCGCTAACATCTTTATAAATTAGTCTGACAGGCCAGACAGTTGGAACTAGATAAGGAGGAACCATGATTTTTCTGCTAGAGTATGGATTTTATTCCGCAAGGAATAAAAAGAAAATTTTTTAAAAATGTATTTTGTTTTGCTTTACTTTTTGTTGTCTTTTTCCCTATAGATGGATAACATAAGCTGTTCTTATGGACTTTCCAAATAAATTTCCAAATACTGGAGCAGAATATACGTGTGTAGGGTATCAAGATCAAGAGCAATCCAGAGCAAGAAGTTTGTGATCTATGTGCTATGGGGCATAGGAGGAAAGCCAGACTCAAGGAGCGGGGGTCAAGGGTAGTGGTAGGGGACAGTGCCGTGACTACAGGGAATCTGTATTTGACCTGATCTGGTGTTGGGATCCAAGTCCTTAGCTACCCACCACCCACAGGGAAGCCCTAAGGGTGCCACAGTTGGTGAGCACAGACAAGCCAGAGGAGGTTTGTTTGTGTGAGATGGGGCTGCGGGGTCTGCAGAGCCTACTGCAGACGGCCATGGGTGTGGACTATGAATGCCCTGGGGTTCTTGTTAAAAGTGGGTTCTGTAAGCCTGGCCAGGAGCTGATCTCCCCGGGGCAGTCCTCAGTGGCCTCTAAGAAATAAGGATCAAAGTTTCTCTCATAGAGTTCCCAAGAGCAAGAGCAAGTCAAATTGATAAGGGATTCTTGCAGCACATTGCATGATTCTTCCAAACATGTTTTTGACTCTCTCCTGGTTCTAAACACTGGGAATGCAGGCTTTCGGGAAAAACACAAGCTCCCTGCCAGGTCAGACCTGATAGCCTAACAAATCTTGAGGCCCCCTTAAGAAGAGAAGAAAGAAATAGTAAATAAAAACATACACATGAAAGTAAATCTTTGTTTAAAACTGAGAAATTATAACAAATTACAGTGCTAATCTGTTTACAATGCTGAAATATTGACACATTTAACATAAACTAGATAAATGTTATTTTTCTTTATCAACTGCATACCAACCCTCTATAATGTTGTCTATATTTTGCCTGGATACTTTCGATATTTTCATATGATGTTGCTGTTATTTTATATAGTTAGTTCAGGATTATTCTCCTGCCAGCACTATTTTTTCTTAACTGACACATTGAAAAATTTCCATCCAGCTTCACAACTCATCATTGACAATTAGTCTGTAAATATTTAGCATTGATGTCATTTAGGAAAACTAGTATCAAAGTTCTTTAATCTATGAGCGATAAGATTTCCGAGAATTTCAAGTTTCCCTGTGCAGTGATTAGCTTAAATATTTTTTGCCTTGATAATACTCATAAACCAGTTGGTGATCAAGGTCCATATTGAACTGACATGTTAAGACTTTCATGCTAACTCTGTTGCTCTCTGTAGTTCATGTCAAATCAGCAAGAACTGATTGAGGATACACAAAGTCCTGATTGGGCCAGGCAATTCTGACCAATTAAAGAGATGGGCAAAGACACAGTCTCACAGAGTCGAGGACTACGGTTCACATACAGTGCAGTGAGCAAGCTGGACAGCAGTGGATACTGAGACTAGGACACATGTTTGCAGCCAGGAAGATAGGTCTGGAATGAGTGGTAAACATTGGTAAGTGGCTTAAGACATCTTATCATACTTTTAAATTTTGGAAACAGACACCTGTTGATACACTAAATTTACAAAAAAGCCAACAACGCCCTAAGATCGTTAATCCTAGAAGCTGACAAATATGCATTTGAATTTTAGCACTGCCCTTTACTAATTTGTGGAGTCTTCCTGATAATAACTTAAGCAGTGATGGAAGAGATGACAAACTACACAAAAACATACTCCCCCAAATCCCACAAATTACATACCCAATTAAAATTCCCTTTAGCTGGATGTAAAAAAGCCCACCCCATGGCACATGAAGCAAAGTGTACTGGGGGGAGAGTCAGAGAATAAAGAGACAGTGATCTTGACCAATTATGTAATGGAATATTTTCCTTTTGAGATTTTTGAAAAAAATTAATAACTATAACATATCATGTGATTACAATGCTAATGAAAACCCTGGAAGTCCTGAAGCTTAAACTTTGCCTCCTGGTACATCTGCCTCTGCTTCCTGGAGTTCACGTTCCAGTGAGAAGAGATAGACAGTGAACATATGGACAAAGTAATAAACGCACACCTCCAGATAGTTATTGTTCTATGAAGACGGTAAATGGGTACATGTGATAAAGAGTTACCGTGGGTAGGGAAAGAGCATCCCTTAGAGGGAGGGGTCAGAGAGCCCTGGCTGAGCAAGGCAACATGGCGCTGAGAGCTGCATGCATCAGGTCAGGAGAAATCCGAACGTCAAACCTGCAGACTGGACCCCGAGTCCCGGAGAGGGGCAGTGATTAGTCGACGCTGCCACAGCAAACCGGCAGCAAACCTAGGACAGCAGTGGAAGCATCCTGAACTGAATTAAAATGCCACTCCGGGATTTCTGGTGAGGTTTCACTTTAGGTATTTCAGACATGTGAAAACTCAGATCCTTTGCTGCTCGACTTAGTTTCAGTTAAAATGAATTCATTTCTCCTTTCTTTCTTTTGTTTTGGGGGCGCGGTATTGGGACAATGATTTATTTGTGTGTAAAAAATAAAACTGCATTTGTATCTCACACTAATCAAAACTCAGTCCCAGGTAGATTAATGATTAAATGTAAATAACAACCTTCAAATGTTTAGAAGTAAATACGTGAATTAACTTTTTGATATTGGGGTAGGAAAATTTTCTAAAATAAAGCAAAAAATATAAACCATAAAACAAATGAGTGATAATTAAAGTACAATAAAATATAAAAATTTTGTGCATCAAAATATGCATTTAAATTTTCTTTTTTTAATCACCAAAAGCTGAACAATTTTATAGTCAAACTGCCATTTCACTGTTTTAAAATAATCACAATGATTAGAATAACTAGTTTCAGGACCATAAAATCATTTTAAAAAAAAGGGAGCTATAGAATCTCTTATAGATCAATCAGGGAGGAATTTTCTGGATTATTTTGATTCTATCAGTTCTATTATTTTGATTCTATCATAAATCAATCAGTTATTTAATCAACTAAAAAAACAGAGAGGGGGCAGGAGAATATGCATACAACATAGACTTATTTATTTACTTAGTAGGTATATTATTTACATACAAAAGGACAAGGCACAACAATTTTAAAAGATGCACTAGAAATACAGTAATAATATTATACAATAATATAAAAGTTCCAGATTTTTCTACCTCACACCAGTGGATTGTGTGTACGCACTGTGATGAAGCATTGTCCCTCTTTGAAGACAAATGACCTAACCTAACACTTTCATTTTAAGCACAGAGAAACTGAGGCCATAGAAGGGGAAATAAGAAAGTCACACGGATGACCAGATAGATATAAGAAGTGAGCTAACGTGCTTTAAAATAAACTCAGTTTCATATGTATGCGAAGTCTTTTACACTCTCCCTGGTATTGGTTAAAATTAGAGTTTTTCAAATGCTTTCATTTAGTCTTTGCAAGCCCTTTCTTATTCCCCAGGGACTGAGGCTTTGGTTCCGTTCTCTTCTGAACAGTGCGCAAGCGGGGATCAGAAAACCTTTGTCACCAGATCCCAGCAAAAAGTAAACTCCCAAATGTCCCAGGGCTCAACTCAACCCCAATCCGTTTCCCTCCAGGATTCCCACAACAAACGCGAGCTCCCAGCCTGCTTAGGAATGCGGCGCTGCACTTCTCAGTAGCATTTTATGACACATTTCTCAAATCAAATTTAAAAGCATAACTGAGTGGAATTAAATTAATGCCGTCTGGTAATGTCAGCAGCACCAGAGCTGCAACAGGCTGGCTTAACTCCTAAAGCTCCTAGAGCCTCGTGTTACGTATGCAGTCTCAAGTACTATTGAATGTGTGAACCCTGTGCGTGTGTGTGGTGTGGGCGTGTATGTGGCTGAGCAGTCTTTGAGAGCCTGAAAGTAAAGATACTTAATGATCTCCCAGTCCCCGTGACCTTGGTGTTTGTTGACATTTGCATTTCTCTTCATGTTGCACAGAGCGTGTTTGGCTTTATTATATCATTTGATCAGCATCATCACCCTGTAAGGAAAGCATGTTTCTAATCTCCTTTCTTCATTTTTTTTTACTTGAACCAAGTGCCCTGTCATCAAATTCAGCATTCTTTCCACTCATTAAGTTTGATAACACTACCTGTCTTTCCAAGGTTCTCTTAACCTCCCTGCTGCCAAATCCGATCATCAATTTGCAATTTTTGTCTTGACTGGATAGCAACATTTTACTTAGTTATCACTTCTTCATTGTTGAAACACATTTTTGCACTTAATTTCAACATATATCCTCTTTATTTTCTTTCCTATCTCACTGAACACTCAGCATCTTTTCCTGGGGTTTTTTAATTTCTCATTTCTAAACATTTGATGCGCCAGGTCCCCTCCGTCTAAACTCACCTACATGATGACCCCATCCGGCCCGTGGTTTTAAATGCCCTTTTACAATAATGACATCTAAATTTACATATGCGGTCACGATGTCTCTCCTGAGCTCCAGGTTCACATACCCAACTCTACCAAGCATCTCCACTCGGATGTCTAACGGGCACATCCATCATAATCAATATCCCAGTCTCGACCCCACCAGGCTTGCTCCCCACAGTCTTACTCCTATCCAAAAATATGAAGTCCATCCTTCAACCGCTCAGTCCCACTGCCTGGGCTATCCTCGAGTCCTCTTCTGTGCACTGCACACTTCATCTGTCAGCAAACCCTGTTCCCTCCATCTTCAAGCTGTGCCTAGAACCTGGCCACATCTCACCTAGGCGCCATTCTCATCCTACCCCCAAATACCATCATGCTTTGAGACAGGATCCAGAGAATTTCTTTGAAAGCTGAGTGAGATGATATCACTCCAGTGAATCTCCTATCACTCGCTCAGACTGAAAAATCAAACACATTACAGTGACTTGCAGGATTTTACTCTGTCTTCTCCCCAACTCTAGTTTTACTTGCAATACTCTCCTGGCTCACTCTAATTCAGCACAATGACTTCTTTGCTATGCTAGAATAAAATAAATACGCTCTCACCTTGGGGCATTTGAATGTGCTGTTTAAAAATGGTTTTTCAACGTGGAAGATGATTCCCCATATATCTGCATGTTGTCGTGGTTGTGGATGTATTGCTGTTGCTATAGTACGGATCCCTGACTAACACTGTGCTAGTTAGTTCTTTCTTTCTTTTTTTAAAAAAATTATTTATTTTTAGAGAGGGAAGGGAGGGAGATAGAAAGAGAGAAACATCAATGTGCGGTTGTTGGGGGTCATGGCCTGCAACCCAGGCATGTACCCTGACTGGGAATCGAACCTGCGACACTTTAGTTCGCAGCCCCTGCTCAATCCACTGAGCTATGCCAGCCAGGGCTAGCTATTTCTTACTTGTGGTTTAGAGCCTACCTCCTCCCTACCAGATTGCAAGCCCCACCAGGGCAGGCAATGTTTCAGCCCTCTGTCTCCAGCTCTTGCAGTAGCGTTTAGCACATAGAAATAACACAAAAGATAATTTTGATTGCATGAATACATTCTTCCCTCTCATGTCATGAATTGCACTTTCCAAGGTTCTTTCATGTGTATTACCCTGTGTTAAGCCTTGAAGCAATCCTGGGAAGTAAACAAGACGGACATTTTCAAAATGAGACTATTGAGACTCAGTGAATGAGTGCTTTGGCCATGTTCACTCAAGCACCAGAGGAAGAAGCCAGGATTAAGCTCTAAATTTCCCCATCCCTAGCCTGCTCCTCATTCCCTAGCTAATGGTTTCCGTCACAGGGACTGGGGTACACATGGCCCTATGGAATAAGGCTGAGGACACAAACTTTGGTATCTGACTACAAGGCTTCAATTTTTGGTATTACCTATTTGTACATTAGTTAAGTTATTTAAGGCCGTTTTCTCATCTATAAAAGTGTTATCATCATAGTGTCTTCCATTATGGGCCATAATACATTAAATGAGATTGTTTTTAAGCATGAGAAACATGAGTTTGGAGATATCCAAATAGATTCATGTGAGGATATGGCCCACATAAATTTGAAAATTCTGCACTATTTGACGAGATGCATGGATGTTGGAAGCTTCATCTCCTATCCCTGATCCTTGAAACAACCAGAGTACATGCAGTAAGGCCAATTTACAACTTAATGCCACACCGCTCGGAATTCACACTGAGGGCTGTGAAAATCCATGAGTCCAGCGTACCTCACAGAAGTCCAGAGCAGCATTGTGAAGCTTGTGGAATTTGACATGACTTAAATCTGACAGGTCCTGACAGTTCTGCCAATACCCAACACCATGCCTGCATGCAGGTGGCACACAGAGATGTCTGTTGAGTGGAAATATGGGGGTAACTGAAAACTGGGGATGATGAAAGAGAGCACAGTGCATGGGCAAAAGAATGAGGGAGACAGGGGGTACTGGGAGTCTCTTAGCTGTTTAACACTACATAACAAGTTACCCCCAAATTTAGCAGCCTTCTAAAAAACACACATGTATTATCTCTGGAAGGTAGCTGACATGACAGATGGCCTTCGATGGATATTTATATTAGAACTAGTTACAGATATCATGCCAATACTTAGTGGTTGTCTTTGTTTTAATAATAATATGCCAGGCAGTCTAGAAATATTTACATGTTATCAAATTTATCATCACAACAATCCTGAGACGTAACTGTCACTCTGTCTTATTAATTAATTAAGTATTGATTAAACAACCCTTTATTAACCCTCTGCAATATACCAGATTATTTGAATTCAGAAGCAAACAACACAGCTAAAAATCCCTGCCTTTGTGGAACTTATAAAAATGAATAGAAAGGCACACGATACATACATGTGAATATATATAGTATGATGCATAGGATGTCAGAGCGTGATGTGTGCTGTCAGGATGATAAATCAGGGAAGGAGAAAAGAGGCACCACAAACAAAGAGAAATCAAGTGAATGTTCAGTATTGCACAGCCAGTAAGGAGCGGAAACAATATTCCAGGCTGAGTCTGTGCCCACAGCGTGTGCTCATAGCCATTCGCTATATCATAATAACAAGAACTTAGAGCTTCTTTAGGACACTTGGTCAGTTAAGCTTCTTCAAGCAGCTAGTTAGAGTAGACCCTAACTCAACTAGGAAATAGCTTCACAGACCAGGAAGCCCAGAGGTTCCAGTTCCAGAATGCCAGACAGAAACTGTCTTTCCTCCAGGAAAAAGGCACTGCAAACTGACCTCCTCATCCAGATGCTCCAACATCTAAAGAAAAAAGGGAACATCTTGGCAAAGAACCCTTTCTGATATGCCCTGAGCAGACCTCTCCTCGCTGGCCAGCACATGATCACATAACCCCCACTAAGCACGTTCTTGGCGAGGCCCCGAGTACCCTAGGTGTTCTGGATTTATTCCTGGAGTCAGAGTCATCCTCCCCTGTGGTGTGTTAGGGGGCAATGCGGATCTGAAGGAAATCTGTCAACAGAAAAGGTTGGGAGTAACAACTGCCAGCATTTGCCATTAATATGAACAAAGACTTGTATTCATGGTCTAGTGATCAACAGTGGATACATAAGAGAGATTTCATGAGTAAAAAAAATAGGGATAGAGAAGAGGGGGAAGGTAGTAGGTGGTGCATAATGCTCTGAACTGAGAGTGAAGAGACTCAGTACCGCATCATTGCCCAACCGTTCAATAGCTGTGTGGCTTGGGACTAATCCCTCAGCCTCTCTGTGACTCAGTTTTATGAAGAGCAACTCTATTCTAACAATGCTTGTTGGTCACATTTCATGAACAGCAGAAAATTTAATAAAATGCCCGTGTTCAATGAAAAGAAAGCAATACATGACACTCCAGTTCAAAGTGGGTTTCTTCTCCATGTACAGGTATGGAGAGAAACAGAGTGTGTCTTTAACACAAAGAAAATTGTTAGTTGAACAGATTATCCATAGAGGGTTATACATACTCATACATGTATTAGTGCAGACACGCACACACACACCCCGCCCCCAACATCCACCATCCTTTCTTATTGAAAAATATTATTGTTTACTGTTCTTCAAGCAATTATTGTTTGCCAGGCACTAACTAGATAATTTATGAACCCTGTCTCATTTAAGTTCACACAACTCATGAGTCAGGTGCTACTACACAGTAGTTTTCTGTTTGAGTTATCGGAGATAGATTTTTCAAATTTCCACTTCATTTTACATATATGCACTTTCTTTCAACATTAAATGGATGCCATTTCAGTGAATGACTATGGTCTTCAGGTTATTTCTCCCAAATTTAAACACAGTACTTCAGTCATTTTCCTTGCACCAATGAACCATTCCATAGTGCTTTGAGCTGATCAGATCAAAACCGTTCGGGAAAATTTAGCACCAGCCAGCTCCTAAATGCTGAGTTGGCTCTGATTATTTCTTGACTGCCCTGCCTTTGCTCATTCACTCCCAACACCAGAACTTGGTGTCCATCAATCACTTGTAACATGTCCCTCTCAGCAATTCCTCAACAGAAACCTTGACTGAGGAATCTTATTGACAATAGCAAGCTAATATTTCACATTGGATTTGTCTTCGAAGCACTTTACTCAGATGATGTGCATATCTGATATGAGACAGAAAAACAAGGTCAGAAAGATTCCGAGAGGACAGATGATTTGGCAGGTTTCCCGTGAGAACTCCCGGGGCAGGGCCGGGGCGAGGCCAGGAGCACCAGATAGGAAGTCAGGAGACGCGGAGGCGTACCATCGCCCTGCCAACACCATATTGCGTGCCCTTGGGCGATTCTTTTTAAATCTCCCAGAACCAATTTTCCCATCTGTAAAAATGGGGGGAGAGAACGCAGCTGAGGTTGGAAAGGGCCTGGCAGGGATGTCTGTGGCAGACATCAGGAATCAATCATGTTTTTTTCCCCCACTGAGCCTGTGCGGGGTCCCACGTTCCTCTCCACACACACTCCGGGTACTCTAGAACAATTACAGTTGGCATATCACTCAGAATATACCTGTCACTCCCGATGAAATAATCTCTAACATCCAGTATTTCAGAATGTATTGCTGCTATGAAAAGAATCATGAACTTGGGATCAGAAGACCAGGTTTAAATTATGGTTCTGACATTTATTACTTCTGTGACCTTAAGCAAATCAATTTATCTTTGATCTGTTTTTTTAATCTGCAAAATGGGAATAAAATATCAATGGCCTATGGTCAAAGTGAAGATCAAATGAGATATATGGAAGGCACCCAAAAGCATATAGCATACCCTGGCACATTGTAGACATTCAACCACCCATTAAAATAAATATTTCACAGGTGACATCTGGTGAGATAAATGCATACGTGATGAAACTGCTAAAAATGCTGGAAGCCAAAAGGAAAGTGAAGGAGGAAGGGAGGGTCATTCCTCCTTGGATATTTTAGCTCCTCCCCACTTTTCTACCACTGCTGCTGAAGGATCCTACAGCCCTAATCCTGGCTATATTATCAGCAGCACCACCCCCCCTCCCCGCCCCCAACTGCCCCACCATATCTCCTGCCCTCAACCCAGTCAAGAGGCTGGGTCTTCTTCTTCAGCTCCAGATATCTGGCTCACAAATCAAATTCTAAATGACATTACCGGTATCAATAAAGGAACTACCAATATCCGTCTGATTCCTCTCTGCTTTTTTGTCCTTCCTCGTGTGCCCTCATTGTGCACACTGATATTCTGCTAGTGTTTTAAGCCAAAGGGATACTTAGGTGTGGTTCGTGAATAGTCAGCCTTAAGTGTGTGTGTGTGTGTGTGTGTGGTTGGGGGGTAGCCTGAGGTCAGGGGATGATGCTGGGGGCCTTTTTTCTTTCACATTACTAGCACAGCCCTAGATGATGTCTAGGGCCTTGGTCTCTGTTTCTGAAATTTGTAAATCACCCTGCTGTTGGAAGATAGTTGTCTACACAGGATAACTTTGGTAGGGTGTTAAAATATCAGGGCATAAGCAGCAGTCAGGTGCTCGTTGTCAGGCTTATTGATAGCAATTACAGACACTCCTCCAGAGCTCCTCACCACAGGCACAATGCGGAGCTCACTACAGGAATAGGGTTTGGATGGTTTTCAGTCCACACCCCCCCTGCCCTGGTGGCGGGTGCTCCCTGCTCAGGCCAAACAGGGAAACATCCTTCTGATGACTACCCCACAGTGCTCCTCATCTCGCCTCTTGTCCCAATCTATATATAGGATCCTATTTATTCTTGGGTGATTGTGTATGCGTGTGTGAGTACTCATTATTCATGCATGCATCTTGTCTTTTTTTGGTAGGTCTGAATTGGTTTATGCCTGTGTATTCTGTAAATACAGTATTACCCAAAACAAGATTGGGCATATGTCTAGGAGTAAATGCTGGGAAAGGACTGGTCCAAGGTCCCAGGGAAGACATTTGATGAGTTCCTAGGTAGGTAAGAAAGCATATCAATTAATATTTCAAAATATTTTTCAGGCACCGTTTTTACTAGAACATCTTTTACTCTAGTATATCCAATGATAGAATAAGTACTTTGTGACTTAGAATGTATTGTAAGCAGGGGAGATACCATTTAATGAATTTGGATAAGCACATGTGGGCATGGGGATGAGTCCAGGAATAGGAGCTGTGAGGAGCAGAATTACCTTGCAAAATGTAATACATGTGATTTGGAAGTTCCTAAAGGAATCAGAGAGGAATGGGGCCTGGAGTAGATGTAAACAAAAAAAAAGGGAGGGGGAGTCAGAGGGAAAGAATTGGTGTGAGGCTTAAACACCTTGTAGGATGAAGCAGCATGAATAATCCTCCACTGAGTGGCAAGGGGCCTTCTTCTATAACTGAGAACATCTAATGTTCAGTTGGGGGTGTTTGCGATATTGTGATGGAAAACTCCTCTCAGCTCCCAAACGTTTTCACTAAAAGGTTCTGTACATCAAAGTGGGTGCATGTGAGTGTGAGACGGTGTATGCGAGCGTGTGTGAATAAAATAAGGGAGGAGACGAATGTCCAGGCTGACACACTCAGAGCAGTCTCCAGGTATGAGCCACCACGCATGTGATGATGAGACGGCCCCTGAAGCTGGGGGTTCAAACTTTTTGACCAAGAAGCCTGGTTCAGAAACTTGCAGAAATGTCATGAGAGTTATGACTTCCAAAGGGTGCAACATTTGGGACCCAACCAATCTTATCTCTAACTCAAGGATCAGGGAGTCTCAGTGATCATTTGGGTTTGACACTCTCCAAAGCCCAGCTCAAATGCCTTTTTCTCTGTGGAGTATTTTTCAAACACCATGTGAGGAAAATTAATTACTTCTTGAGGCTCTTACGTAACTTTCCTTATACAGAACTTGTCATTATGGATTTTTACGTGTGTGCCTGGGTCTCATACCGAACTGCTCCTCAATGTTCTGCCAATTTGTTAATATTTCATCAGAACACACTTCCATGTTTAGTGCAATGAATTAAAACTGTTTATAATAATTTTCCTTTGCTTCCTCATGAAAGGCTGGCTACTTTTGCATTGGTTCAGAACTGGGAAGATAAATTAATCCAGACATAATGGCAGAAACTATACCAGAATATGCAGAAATCTCCAAAGTCTGCAGAAAAAATATAAAAGACTAACCAAACAAACAGTGGTGAACCCCAGAGAAACCTAGAGATTTTTCTGACCAAAAGCCAAGCTCTCCATAACAGCTCTCCGCACCAAAAGGGTAGCATCTTCGTTTTCCTCTCTTCTGCCTCTTTCTCCCTCCTTCCTCATCTTTCTGGAACTCAGACAAAAGCTAAAGGCTTCATCCACAGTAGCCTGGGTTTAGATGAGACCCACTTCTATGCTGATGGGGTAGTCAGTGTGGGGGTCCCATATGCTATTATGTGGGGCCCTGGTTGGATCTGGAAGACATTTCTCCTCAATGACTTTGTTGAATAAGCCATGGCCAAGATAAGCATACTTTGGGCCCTCTGAAGGTTCAACAGGCTTGAGCTGGTTCAGTGGAACCCAAAACACAATGCACAACACTAGTTCCATGTTGAAAACAATGGCTAAGTTGTAAATAACCAGCTGACACACAGACTTTTGGAGCAAACTCCATTGAGCCTTCAGAGTGCAGGTTTTCAGAAACAGATCTTAAATGGTTACATTGCCTCTTATTCCTGTTCCCAAACCCTTGGGAGTTCCCATACCACCTCAGTATTCACCAGATACAATTTCACCATTTTCACTCTTTGGAATGTTTATAAAACACTCTGTGGCTTGCCCTATTCTAATTTGGCCATGAGAAGATGTTCAAATTGATTGTTCAAAATCAATTTAAGGGACCATTAGTCATCCAGAGGCTAATTGCTGTTATTATCTTATTATTCATCATAATCTCAATAACACAAGAATAATGCAAAATTGAAAAGGTAAATCCAATTTGCGATGCAGTCATCAGAAAAGATTGTAGCGATTTCTAAACACAGCCCCTGGGAAGCAGTTTCAGTGCCCTTTGCTCCGGTCAGTTTGGCAAACGTGTACTAAGAGATCCTTCTTGTGCAGAAGGCCCTAACTTTGCTACCGAGATGGCAGCCTTGTTGGGGGTGGGTAGGAAGATATGACAATAAAGAGCACATGGTCCTTGATTTGATGGAGCTTCCTGGCCACAGGAGGTGGTATGTTTATTCACTATTATGAAAAATACAGAAACTAGTAAATAGGAAACAATTCATTAATTATCATGGGTATACACACAGGGGTGTTTAACTTTTTGGTGTCTCTGGCCTACCCTGGAAGAAGAGTTGTCTTGGACCACGCATTAAGTACATAAACACTCACAAAAGCTGACAAGAAAAAAAAAGATTTTAAGTAAATTATGATTTTGTGTTGGCATTCATAGCCATCCTGGGCTACATGCAGCCAGCAGGCCACGGGTTGGACACCCCTGGGAGGATAATTAGTTTCTTTTTTCAGGGACATGTTTATTCACTATTATGGAAAAGACAGAAACTGGTAGGTACAGAACAATCCACTAATTATTATGGGTATACAGTGTAGAGAATAATCAGTTTCTTTTTCAGGGATCAGAAGAGGTGACACTGAAGTGAGGTCCTGAACAATTCCTAGTATTTCATTATTACAACAAAGAAAAGAGAAGGAGTTCTGGGCAAAGGAAGTGGTATGAGCAAAGGCACAGGAGAAGTGTGGGTGGCTTCTGGGAGTGGTGGCACTCTTGTTGGCTGTGAGCAATGAAAGAGCAGGGCAGGGAGAGGTGGGATGGGGAGAGTTCAGAGCTGGCAATGAGACCAAGAGGGAATACTGTCGCGGGGCTGTGATGGGTCAAGATGGCAGGATCGGTGACTTGGGTTTTTTATCTTGGGAGGAGAAAGGAAACCACTGAGGCTTTATAGTGGGCAAATATTAATAGAGTTCTCAGCTCTGTATTCAGGAAATGAATTCTGAAGCCAAAGACAAACATTGGTTTAGAGGTGGAGGAGTGTGGAATCCAAAGAGTGACGAGATTTTGTGTCATTGCAAAAATGTGTGTGAGATGAAGAAACTGAATCTGTGCTGTTAAAAACCATTTTTTCATGGATATTCTTTTACATAGTTCCACAAAGTAGAATATCATTTAGTAGTGAAAATGAATGAAATATGGCTATACTCAGTGATGCATGAATTTTAAGGGTAACACATTGAATCAAAGTAAAATCAAGGTGTAGAAGACTACCTACACTACAACACCATTTTTAACAGCTCAGAAATAAACAACCTCAATAACAGCTTTGGGCACAGTACATATGTGGTCTACCTGCATTTTTAAAAGCAAGAAAATCATAAGTACAACATGTTTCAAGACCCATGTGAGAGAATTTATGTGGATGCTTCAAATGACAGATACTACCCTATCTTATACATACTATATTTTTCTGTATATATGTACCCATGATAAAGTTTAATTTATAAGTTAGGCACAGTTAAGAGATTAGCAATAATAACTAATAATAAAATTGAACAATTATAGTGATATACTGTAATAAAGATACGTGAATAGGCTTGAGACTCTTACTGAGTAAAATAAGGGGTACTTGAACACAGGCATCACAGCCCGTGACAGTCCATCTGATATGGCTGCCGAGTGACTACCGGGCAGGTAGTTGGCACAGCATGCATACACTGAACACAGATGATTCGTGTCCAAGGAGGGACAGGGCGGGACAGTGCAAGGTTTCATCATCTTACTCAGCATGGCACACCGTTTAACATTCATGAGTTGTTTGTTTTTGAAATTTTTTATTTAAGATCTACATACTGCAGCTGACGGCAGATAAGTGAAACCACAGCATGAAACTGGATAAACGGGGAATACCGTGCGCCACTGAGGGCAGAGGTTGACTCTGGGAGGAAGCAGGGAGAAGTAACTGAGTGGGACACAGTCAGGCTCTTCCTCAGTGATACTGCAGATGCTGTCTGAGAGGGCAGGTTAAGATGTATCTCTTTCATTATTGTACTTCTTAACTTACATATATATTTCATCCCTTTGCATGCTTCAAATATTACATTAATAAAAAACTGTTTTTCCTGCAAATATTAATTTTAGGAAATCAATTTTCCTTGAGCAATAAGCAAGCAAGTGATTGAGCGAAATATCCTTTTTTTGACTTGACCTCTTCTTATCTCAATATTATAGATTATTCAAGACAAATGTATCTCCTTACTTTTTTAAAATGTAATAAATATAATTTAGAGATGCAAAGATGGCTGCCACATTGCACAGAGAACACAACTATGGCCAAGAAAGGGTTCCTGTGCCCTTCCAACATGCTCAGTCTATTGCTTGCCATTCTCAAATCTTCAGACTTCTGATCCATGGTCCTGGACCCTGGCTTTTCACATCTGCTCCTATAACATGTACAGTAAGGGTACGGCAGGTCTCCCATGTGCCAGACAAGCATATGAAGTACCTGACAAGATATAACCTACTGCATTCTTGCAACAACCCCAGGAGACACTGCGGTCTTGAATTTTCAGATGATAGTTCTATGACTGAAAGTGATAAAAGGACTGACCTAGGTTAGGCAGGTGGTAAATGGTGGGGCCTGGTTTTGAACCCAGGTAATCTGAGTTCAGGGTCCATGTTTGAAACCACTTTGCTAAATAAATGTCTTTGTCTGATTAGATCGGCAACATTCTCTCCCTTTGGGTTTTGGAGAGCCTTTGTCATATTTAAGGAGAGAGCCATGATGTCCAGCAGCCCACAGATAAGTCTAGATTCTCATGAGAGAAGAAGGTTCAGATAACATGAGCCAAAAAATCCCCAAAAGACAATATTGTAAACTGAACTGTCTCAGATTTTCAAACCCATTTCTTGGGCATGCCATGATGATATATGATAGCAGAGAGACTGAGAGAGAGAACTAAGATGTGGCTGGGCCATGATGTGGGCTACGGGAGGAGGGGGGCATGGGAAGCCGAAGGGGCAGTATCCAGATCATGGTGTGCCCATTGTGAACACTGAAATATAGGTCTCTATTGGAGCTACCATTCATCTCTAAGAAGAGAATTAGGAACAGTCTTGGCAAGAGGAATGGAAGAATCCAAATCCCAGACAGTCTGATCTCTATGGAATAGAGACTTAGCAGTGACTCCTTGTATTAGGAGGAGTGCTCAACAAAGAAAAACTAGGTTCATTAAGAGCAAACAGAGAAGCCATTGCTTTGGCAAAACCAGCTCGAGTTCATGATTAATGTCCAATCCTGGTGGCCAACAGTTTTGATTCCAGGGGCAGACAGCCTAGGTCAGAGGTTAGAACCACCACTCCTTAGTCAATGCCTACCTCACTGACATAAGTGTTAAATTAAATAATGTAGATCAAAAGCTCACATTAAGTTTTGATTATATGGTAGATTAAAGAAAAAGAAAGAAGTAGGGGTGTTTGGACTCAAGAAAGATTCCAGACTGTGGGAAACATTATTTTTAAGCCCACTTGCTTGGGGCACAGTTTGAAGTCCACACCCTTTGGCTTTGCTTGTTTAGAATTTATCCTGCCAACCTCATCCTAGGCTTTGATGGAGCAAAACACTGGCTGAATACTCATCATGTCCTTAGTCCTGGATGGACTAAGCCTAAATTATAATTGCTGGGGTTTTTGTTGTTGTTGTTGTTGTTGTTGTTTGTTTGTTTGTTTAATCTCTTCCAAGTGACAAATCTGGTAAAAATACCCCTTGAGCTTGGTGGATTGAACACGTCAAGACTGGAGAGAAGGCTTCATGGAAGAAGTGGCTTTTAAGCTGGATGCAGAGAAAGGATGGCTCTGAAGATTTTCAGACCATTGAGAGCTCTGGAAACAAGGCCAACAATTTAAATTTTATCTTCTAAAGCAGAGAAGTAACACATTGTGTGGAAAGAAAAACTGAGCAAGTCAGGAAACCTATAAGGCTGATGATCTGTGCCCTTGGGCAAGCCATTTACATTCTCTGATGTATGTAAGAAGAATGAGAAAGTCTAGGACAATTTTTGTTTCATTCAAAGGTCTTGGAAAGACAGGTTTCATATGTACAGATGTGTATGTGCTCTTGACATAGGTAGCTACCCTTCCCTTTAAGCCATAAATCATCCCTTTAATTGCTGATCAGCAGTCTTACAGGGCCAGAAAGATGCTAACGCCTGTCAGGTGTCTGTTTTATCCCTGTGTAATTGGCTCTGAGTGTATCAGTGTTTGCCAACCAAGACCCTGCTAGTAACTTACAGGAAGAGGAGGGGCGAGGGAGACAAGCAAAATGGCACCTTCAGAAGATAAAAGGAGCAGGAATCTGTAGTTTCTTCCTCCAGGACATTTGATTGCTCCTACTTTATTCTTTACACATGTTCTCTACACCCATAGCTTCTGCCTGCTCCATTCTGTTTACTCAGCTCGGTAACTCAATAATGGCCTCCCGTGGCTGGTCTTCCTGCATCCAGTTACACCTTTTATTAATTTATTCATTTGCATATTCAACCAATATACAACACATATCATATTATAATATCTGCCATGCTGATGATAGAGTGGTGTCATAGACAGACAGTACCCTCTACCCAGGGGGGCCTCTGCTATCTAGTTGGGAGAGGCAGATAGTAAATAACTTACTAGATCAGAAGGTGATTCACACAATGGAGAAAAATTAAAGAGGGATGGGGGATGAGAAGTTACCTGGGTGGGGATGGGTGCTTGCAATTTTTAAGAGTCGTCAGAGCAGATCTTGTTGAGAAGGTGAAATTTGATTTAGGAGGAGAGAGTGAGTCATGCAAATATGGGCAAGAAGGACATTGTAGAGAGAATAGCTAATGAGAAGGCCATTGCATGAGGGTAGGTGTTGGGACTATCTAGGAACAAGAAGGAGGCCAAGTCATGGGAGAGAGATGAAAAGAAAGACCATAGTAATGGGGATAAAGTGAAGCAGGTGAGGCAGAAACCCTATTGTATAGGCTTTGCATACCATTTTAAGAACTTTGGTTTACTTTGAGTGGTTGGGAAGCTACTGAACAGAGGAGTGATGTTCTGGTTGCTACATTAAATATAGATCTATATGAGACAAGGGCAAAGGCAACGAAATATTTAAATGAGAAATGCGCATGGTTTCAGTGAGGGTATTAGCAGAAGGGGTAGTAAGAAGTGAGCAGATCTGAAGTCTGCTGTGAAGTAATTGCTGCCAACTTTTGGTGATAAAATGGCTGTGGGCCTGAACCCTCTGCCTTTTTATCTTTTTTCCCTACACTCCAATGTTCATATTTAACAGTGGGTATTTCCCCCCTTGTGTTTACTTCCCAAATCACAAAATCTCCAAGTGAGAGCTTCTGTTCTTGATGCGAGCAAATGCCTCACACAGTTCAGTAGGTTTGAGTGTGGCATTGGTATCGTCCTGCTAGGGGTCAGAGCACAGATCTTATTAACTGTGTTCTTGGGCAAGTTGCCTCATTGCTCTGAGCTCTCAGTTTAGAATTAATATTTGTGCTCATTTTACTGATCTGTTGTTCAAAATAAATATGATAATGTACATGAGTAGCTCGGCAGAGTAGACTCACATTCATTTCTAAACAAAAATTATTAATACTATTTAGTGGTAGTAGTAGTAGTAGCTGCAGCAGTATCCATATCTTGGATGGATATAGATGAATGAATATATACAAAGGACCGAAGGGATATTCTATGATATCTCTATGAAAAGCCATTTTCCTTTGATGAGGATTTCTTGTTGGTTGATCTGCTCTGGCAGCCTCGCTGAAAGGGTGGGGATTCCAGTTTTAAACTACACCCCCTGGGTTATCTGAATAGAATGACTGAACCAGAGAAAATGGCCAGTAATGGTAAGAATAGAGTCCATCTAACAGAAATGGCTACAGCTGCAAGATCATCAACCCCATAAATTATTTACGCTATTGTTGATATAGAATCTACTGCTATAATTTTAAAATTAATTTAGTCTAATTACCCCCACTTAATAAGATAACTTGTCAGTTATCACCACTCCCATAACTTCCTGCATTTCCGTCTCTTTTTAGCCTAAATTGTCCTCTTCTCAGCTTGTTTTTAATGTATTGCAAAAAAAAAATCCTTGGAGGTATAATTAACTTTTTCATTCAGAATCCTAATTTCCTCTCCAGCTCCGTTGCTGCAGTATTTAAACTATTTATTATGCAAACTTGCATTATATGAATTATGAATTATGTACAAATCTCTGGATGCAAGCTCTGTTCTAATCATGGTTTCTTGGTGCCTTTTTAGTTCAAGGTAAGCAAAATATAGGCAAAATGAATGTTGTAATTTACAAATGGGTTTATATTTAAGACTAGGCTTTTGGAAGGTGATTTCTCTACACCAGTTATTATTTTCTAAATCATCTTTAAATTATAATTCTTTAACTCTTTTTATCTACTTTATTTGTTGTTGCAAATGATGATTTTGCATAGCTCTTTTTATGCAAGCATAATATGTATCGGCAGGTATCATTTATTCATTCATTCATTCACTCATATTTTCATTCATCAAATATTCATTGAGGAACAACTAAGTGTCAATGAAGTCAGGCACAAAATTGAAACAGTAAATGCAATTTGGTTAGTCTCAACTCTTTTTTTTTTAAAGATTTTATTTATTTATTTTTTAAAGAGGGAAGGGAGGGAGAAAGAGAGAGAGAGACATCAATGTGCAGTTGCTGGGGGTCATGGCCTGCAACCCAGGCATGTACCCTGACTGGGAATTAAACCTGCGACACTTTGGTTCGCAGCCCATGCTCAATCCACTGCGCTATGATAGCCAGGGCTAGTCTCAACTCTTAATGAGCTTTATACTTGAGTAGAAGATACAGACATTGCAGACAACACAGTGCAGCCTGATAAAGCACTGTGATGAAGAAAAACAAGGCAATGTGGGAAGACTGACTGAGGGTGGACAGGGCAGGGAAAATGTCCTGGAGAATTTGATGTTAAAGCTGAGAATAAGCTACAGGAACCAGCTGGGCAAAGCAAGGGGAAACACTGTTCTGTGTATGTGTGTGTCTGTGGGAAAGAGTGAGGAAGATTCAGTGGGTGGAACACAAGCACGTGTATGGCAGAAGTTAAGATGGAACATGGCCTATTCAAAGGTTGGAAAAGAAAAAAATTCAGTATGGCTAAAATGTAGAGACTGAGAAGCAAGAAATGACACCATCAAGCAAGCAACTGATGGCCGTGCGCTTACATTTCAAGAGTCATGTCATCCAACTTGTCTTTCTAGAGACAATATGGTAAAAGAACACTAGAGTTAGAAATTAGTAACTTTTTTGATTATCTGGTGACACACATGTAATCAGGTAGATTCTAAGCATGCACATGCAGCAGCAGAAAGCCTGGGGTAGGGAGGGGAAACCTCTGAATCTTTTTATTCGGGTGTCTTAGGAAATTTATGTGACTTCTCTGAGGCTCAGTTTCTTCATATGTTTTACAGAGAAGGTACTAGACTCCTGTGAAGAGTCAGTTGACAAAACTAAAACTAAAAAGTTTGGTCTTAAAGTTCAAATGGGACATCTTACTCTTCAAATACATGTATTAAATTCTACCTTCTATGATCTTCTACCAATTTGCCTCTGTAGTTGAGAAAGGCAAAGCACAGAATGCCTCACCATGCTTCAACATGCCCGAAATACAGTTTGAATGGTTCACATCTATCAGATTACCTAAACTTTACAACAAACTATAAGGCAGGCACTAGCATTCTTACCACTTTACAGATAAGAAACAAAGGTATGGAGAGTTTTAAGTCATTTGCCTAAAATTGGTGGTTTACCTGTAATTCTGACCCCAGCTGCCTTGGTCTGTAGTACTCCTGCTTAATCACACAGAATACATCTCACCGGAGCAGCGAGACATATAGTGAAGACAGTATCTTATAGTCTATGCTGAATGGAGAGTTATTGCATTTTTCCAGTTCTATTGAGACATAACTGACATATAACATTGTATCAGCTTAAGGTGTCCAATGTAGTGACCTGATACACTTAAATATTGTGAAATGATTACCACAGTAGGGTTAATTAACATTGCCATCACCTCACTTAATTACCATTTCTTTTTTATGGTAAGAACATTTAAGATTACCCTCTTAGCAACTTTCAAGCATATAGTACAGTATTATCATCTATAATCATAATGCTATATATTACACCCCCCAGAACTTATTCTTCTTATAAATGGAAGTTTGTACCCTTTGACCAACATCTGCTCAGTTTTCCATTCCCCAGCCTCTGGCAGCCGCCATTCTAATCACTGTTTTCTGTGAGATTGGATTTTTTAGATTTCACATATGAGTTATAGCACTCAGTATTTATCTCTCTCTGTCTGACTTATTTCACTTAGTATAATGCTCTCAAGATTAATACATGTTGTCACAAATGGCAGGATTTCCTTCCTTCTCATAGATGAAAAATATTCCATTGTGTGTATGTATATTTGTGTCTGTATATCCATATATCTCTATCTATCTACCTATCATCTCACATTTTATTTACCCATTTATCTGTAGACAGACACTTAGGTTGCTTCTGTGTCTTGGCTATCGTGAGTAATGCTATAATAAATATAGGAGTACAGATAACTCTTTGAGATCTTTACTTCATTTCCTTGGGATATACAAGGTCTGTCCACTAAAAAGCCCAGCTGTGGTTAATATAATGAGAATAGTCTGGGAGACACTGATGTAACCTGGCAGCCAAGGAAAGTGTACTAGAAGGCCCACGTGTGAACAATGATGACTTCACTGTACTAGTCACCAGGGGCAGTAGGCACTAAGTGAGCATGTGTACTGTGTGGCTTTCACATTCAAAAGTACTGAACAAGCAGAGCAACCAATCTGCATCAAATTTTGCATTAAGCTTGAACATTCCTCCACAGAAACTATTCAGATGACTCAGAAGGCTGCAGCTATAGGTAACCGGTGATTGGCAGTTTCATCACGACAACACATTCACTCATGCATCATGACTCCTGCAGAGTGTTTTGGTGTAACGTCAAATCACCCAGGTGACTTAGCCCTCCCACCATTCAGATTTAGTGCCCTGCGACTTCTGACTTTCTCTAAAAGTAAACTCACCTTTGAAAGGAGAGAGATTTCAGAATATTGATGAAATTGAGGAAAATATAACAGAACAGCTGTTGGTGATTGGGAGAACTGTGTGAGGTACCAAGGTGCCCAATTTGAAGGGGACTGAGGCATCATTCTCCTAGGTACAACATTTCTTGTATCTTATATTTTCTTCAATAAATGTCTCTATTTTTCATATTACATCATTGGATACCTTCCAGACATAACTTGCATGGCCAAAGTGGGATTTCTGGATCACACAGTAGTTTAAGTTTTAAGTTTTTGAGGAAGCTCAGAACTATTTGCCATCGTGATTGTGCCATTTTTCATTTCTACAACAGTACCTGTGCCACGTCCTGGCCAACACTTATATCCTGTCTTTTTGATAATAGACATTCTAACAAGTATGAGGTGATACTTTATTGTAGATATGATTATATTTCCCTGATTAGAGATGTTGAGCATCTCTTCATGTACTTGCTGGCCATTAAATGTCTTCTTCAAAAAAAATATTTATTCAATTACTCTACCCATTTTTAATTGGATTTTTTGTTTGCTTTGTTTTGTTTTTTGCTATTGAGTTATATGAGTTCTTGAGTTCACTTTTGTGAGTGGTATAAGATAAGATTCCAATTTCACCTGCATGTGATTATCCTGTTTTCCCAAAACCATTTATTGAAGAGACTATCCTTTCTCCGTTGAGTGTTCTTGGCTTCCTTATGAACATTAGTTGCCTGTAAATGTGAGGGTTTATTTCTGGGCTCTCAATTTTGCTCCATTGTCTTTTGTGTCTATTTGTATGGCAGTAGTGAACTGTTTCTATTACTTTAGCTCTGTAATATAGTTTGAATTGAAAGTAGGAAGTGTGATGCCTACAGTCCTTTGTTCTCAGGATCGCTTTTGTTGCTTGGGGACTTTTTTGGTTTCACACAAATTTTAGTGTTCCTTTTGTTATGCCAAAGGTGGAGCTTAAGTTGAAGTTTGTGGCCTCACTGTGGTCTGTAGATTAGGGCTGGCATTTTGCATGTGCTCACTAGTTGTTTGCCAATGCTCATCTTCTGCTACCATTGGAATTACTCACAGAGAGCCAACCACAGGGGGTGGGCAAGTGCAGATGATGCGCATGAGACCTTGGGGGTGCCCTTAGGCCAGTCAGGGGATCCTTGTATGAGGCCTTCCCAGTGACTTGTGGATGGCTTTTTGATGGAGTTTGTGCCACATTAACAGGATCCCTGTCCCTTTAATTCTCCCCACAGAGTCGTATCTGCCACTCTCCTAGCCTTTTCCTGCCTCCTAGGGGTGCCTCTTACACCTCAGTTCTCTGCGTGAGGTAAGAGAAATGGGTCTCTTTGACACAGAGCTGGGAAAGCCGAGTGCTCCCTCACACACCCTCCCTTTCCTGTGCAGGAGAACTATGAACTGAGGGGATCTCACCTGTCACAGCTGTGCTGCCTCGGGGGCAGCGTGAAGCAAGGAAAGTCAAATTGTCCCTCCTTCCCCCTCCAATGCATCCAAATCTGTACTTTTATTCCAGTGGTGTGCTGGAAATTCTCCACTGGACACCTGGACTCCATGAAGGCTCTCTCATCTTTGAGAGATTGGCTAAGTGAGTGTCCTCTAGGGGCTCCAGGGCCACCATTGAGAGAGACTGGAGCCTATATTCTCAGGCCACTGCAGGATCCACGGGAAGGCTGAGGTCTGTGTGCCTATTACCCAATCCATGGGTCAGCAAGACTACTTCTGGGTTCCTGGGCCTAGGATGCTGGACCTCACAGCTGCTCCCAAGGCTCTCTTGTCCTGGGATGGATGACCATTGTCGATGAGGGGGGATGTGACTGGGATCATCTTATTTGATTGTGTCACTGATGTCCCTCCCAGTGAATGCTTTTTCATGATTTCAGAAGAAAGAGGCCCACTCAATCTTAACAATACAGAGACCTGCTATACGACACAGAGGAAAGGCTACTGGGTATATTTTTGAGAGAGCGATACATGAAGGGAGATTGAAAGAAGTATCCCAGTGAAACAGGAGACCAGTGCAACTGGAAGTCATGTAACTTGTGAAATAATTTTAACTACTCAGTGATTTATCCTATGTGACCTCCAGAAAGTTTCTTTCTCTGTCTAGAAACTTAGCTTGCACCATGGAAAAACAAACATATTATTAGAACTGACCACTCAGGCGCATTTCAGCGCGGATAGTTTAAAATCATAGGATAATCAGTCCAACTCTAAAGGTAAATTATTTCCTTCTTAAAATGATACCCTAAAAGTTAATATTGAAGAAAACATTTCTTGGCAACTTGCCTAATAACACTGAAGGCAATTAAAACTGAAGCATTTTTTTTTCCTTCTTGAAATCACATTTTATTGCACCAGCTGTGGAGTTTATTTGTTTGCTCAACTTTGCCCAGTTGGAGTTAATATCTCTTTTCTTTATATCGCTATTGCACTTTCCCAGCCCCTTTGTTGTAACACTTGTAACAGTCTGGCTAATATTAAGGCCATTGTGTATGTGCCTGTCTCTCCCGTTGAATTAGAGTCCCCCGAAGGCAGAGACTGCTCTTACCATCTCCTTCTCTCCCACTGTGCCTAGCGCGGTGCTCAGCATGTCATAAGAACTCAGTGAATATTCATTAACTTG
This sequence comes from Phyllostomus hastatus, assembly GCF_019186645.2. NCBI lineage: Eukaryota > Metazoa > Chordata > Mammalia > Chiroptera > Phyllostomidae > Phyllostomus > Phyllostomus hastatus. The sequence goes on along the minus strand of NW_025333857.1, from coordinate 64,668,915 downwards.
AATGAGCTCACATTTCTGGAACTTGATTAGAATTTTGGAAATTATGTCAGTTGTTTTTTTGTTAGTATGTTTTTTACAATAGCAGAAATCACCTCGCATTTTACAAAAGCTTTGCCACTGAATTTACTTTTTCTGAGTTGTTAAAATCTATATAAAAATATGACAGCATTTCCAAATGAAATCAAAAGGCAGTGTTCATAATTAGATTAATCTACACCAGCAACAGCACTAACAATAAAAAAGTGGGTTATACTGCAAAAGCCTAAGAAACATGTATATGAATTTCTTAGGTTTCCTCATAGCTAAGTTAAATGGTATTATGTCTTCAAGTGGGCCTATATGATAGTATACTGATCAGTTTCTACAATGGGACAGGTTGTATTAGTTACATATCATGTTCTGGAAAGAAACACATAGTCAAATCTAGAAGACATGATTTCTGGTCTGTGTTTTACCTTTTCCTTGCTGAGTGATCATGAGCAAGCAAGTCAACTGACTTTCCTTCCTCATCAGTCAATATAAATGATAACATCTGTTCTGTATAGTTATGAGGAAGTGAAGAGTACATACTTTACAATTAGATTCTAGGTTCAAAACTTCTGAGTTCCACCACTCATTAGATAAACCTTTACAATTGCACTACCCCTTCTGAAATTTTAGAGTAACATTTAGTCCTGTATTTAATTTTGTTCATTTACAAAATGTGGGTAATAATAGTGCTTTCTCCAAAAAGTTAGTATAAATTTAAATATGATAACTTCTTATATAATGCCTACCAAGTAGTAAGATAATTTATGTCAGGACTCTTAGCAGTAATAAACATTTTAAAGGATGCATTAACGAAGGATGGTTATCAATGACATGCAATAAGTAATTCACTTTTTTTTTCTCTTAAAAGAAAACCTCTCAGCCCTGGCTGGCATAGCTCAGTGGATTGAGCGCGGGCTGCAAACCAAAGCATTGCAGGTTTGATTCCCAGTCAGGGCACATGCCTGGGTTGCAGGCCATGGCCTCCAGCAACCGCACATTGATGTTTCTCTCTCTCTTTCTTTCTCCCTCCCTTCCCTCTCTAAAAATAAATAAATAAAATCTTTTAAAAAAAGAAAGAAAACCTCTCTTTCTCTTTCTGCTTCACTGGAATGGGTTGGAAAATGCCCATAAGAATATGCATAACTTGGGGAAGAGAGAAAGATGCTTCAAAATTTAAAGAACAATATCATGATGAGAAGCTTATGCACACTTAATAGTAATTATTTGATCAAAGTTTCATAACAATGTAAACATGAGATCATAGGTACTCTTTTTAGAAATGGTCTGTTTCTATCATTCCTCATAACTCCAAACTAAGCCTTAAGAGGATTCTGGGAAAACGCTGTCTTGAACCTGCTACTGTGGTGAGCACAACCAAGACAAACAGATGTGCAGGACCTGAGAGTGTTGTCAAACCTCAGCTTCCGCCATTATGGAATGTGAAAAAGAGGCTCCTCTTTAAATCAAAACAAAGACGGGGATCAGTGGGCAATCCTGGTGAACAGCTGAACCATCAAAACTTGTGGCCCTTCAGAGAGGGTTCGCATGGATTGCAGTAACTCTGCCCTGTCTCCTGATATACATGGGAGAAAGGACTGAAGTAAGGAGACAGAAGAGGCCAGGGAACAGAAGCATTGTGCCCTACTACCTCATCAGAGCAGAAACTATCAGCTGCAATTATGCATCAGATATTTCTGTACCCCCATCTCTCAGAAAGCTCCCATGCTGAAGGTTGTCCTGGAAGCTTGACAGGAAGTCCCAGGGAAGAGTCAAAGAAACATAAGACTCCATGGGACTTCCAGCTAGATAGGGAAGAAGAACAGAGAACAAAAGAGAAAGTTTGAAGGAGAAAGAATTCTACTTAAACAACAAAATATCATTAATGAATATATACTTTTAAAGAATGTAATTTTCATAATGTTTTAAAATTATAAACCACTTACAATCTCACTTAAAGATATAAAATAAAATACACCAGAGAAAAAGACCTGCCTTGGGAAGATTTAACACTGTAAAGGGTCACTTTTCCAGTAATTAATATAAATGAGAAAAGGAGAGGAAGATGAATATGAGAAAGAGAGAGAGACAGAGAGACAGAGAGAGAGATAGGGAAAATAGTCATAAATAAAGATAAAAAATGTAGAAATGGTATATAAATAGCAGAAGTCTCAAAAGAAGAAAAAAATGAATAGAGAGAACAAGTCAAATAATTGAAGAAAATTTGGAAAACCTTTGTCAAGTAGTATTTATTCTTTGAGTATAGGGTTCATTTGAACATACCCATATAACTCTCTGAAACACCATATCAGAAAAATTACAGAGCCAAAAAGTAGCTGAGTTTATCAAAAGATTGTAAAAACTCATTTAATAAATTCAATAACCTTGCTTACAGAAATAGTTAAATAAGAATTGAATGAGACTATTTAATACAACAAATATCACAAAATTAGAAGAAATAACTGCTATCCACATTAGTATTCAAAATGTCTTAGATGTTCTAGCAAATATCCAAAAGTGGGATAATTAAATAATTTTACTTTAATATTTAAGGAAAAAGGATTCAAAATTTTCTTCTTTAAGAGGGTTGTGCATGAAGGGAACCCAGCGTTTCTAGTGGAAGGCATTTATAGACATAATAAGAAAATTTGATGAGTGGCTGGATATAAAATAAGTGTACAAAGTAAATATATTTCTCTGTTCTAGCAATAAGCTATTAAAATAGAAATGGAGAAACAATAAATATGGTGACAAAATTTAAAATTTCAGAAATAAATTTAACAGTAAAGAGATAGGATCCATAAAATCCTGTACAATATTATTTAAAAATGCAAAATAAAACCTGATAAAAAGAATAGCATACCATACCATACCACCCAAGTGGAGAGATTTAATACTATAAACATCAATTTTCCAGTAATTAATAAAAAAAATCAGGTCCATTCCAGTTAGAATAACCATATGTAAATTTTATCTACATAAATTTCTATCTGAACATCTACTTATGCACTCTTTGCTGGGGAAAGAAGATAATTCAATAAAATGTTCTGAAGATCATAGAAAATCTAAATAATATGCAAGAAAAGCATCAAAATAGTGAAAGTTTACCTGCCTTGCTATTCAAATGCTATGATAGCCCTGTGTTCAACAAAATGTAGTATTGAAATAAAAATACAACATATATCAGTCTCTGAGGAGGCTGATTAGAGCTGGAACATTCTAAAAGCATTCAGCCACGTTAGCTTTGTCAAGCAGACTCCTGTCTAAGGGTCTTTACTTTTGCTGTTTCTTCTGTTTCAAATGCTCTGCTATTAGATACACACATAGAGTGCTTTGTAAAACCATTCAGGTTTCTGTTCAAATGTTATTTTGTGAAGGAGGCACTCTCTGGGCCCTCTGTTGAAAGAGAATTCTTCTTCACTCTAGCCCTTGTTTTATTTTATTACCATTAAACATTGATTTGTTGATAGACTGATTGATTGATTGATTGATTGATTGATTGAATTAGTTGGTTGCTTTCTGCTTTCCTCTGTTAGAACATAAACTCTAGAAAAATGAGAAGTTTGTTTTGTTCCATGCCATAACTCCAGAACGTAGAAAACTGCAGAGCAGGAAGTATACATTCTGAATCCCAAAAGGATCACAATATTTATATAAGAATTGAAAATGTAACAAAAGAATTTCATTATGGGGGAAAAGAATTATTAAACTAAATAAATCTGGCACAACTGGCTACCCATCTGGAAGAAAATTAATTTGGAGCCTGTCTCACATCATAGAAAAAATAAATTCCAGATGGCTTAGAACCTTAAATACAAAAATAAATGATAAAGTAAATAGAACAAAAGTATCACAAAACAGTCTAAGCATAGGAATAAGCTTCATAACCAAGAAAGGAAAGAGAGAAGGTAAAAGGAAACATGTATTTGTATAAAATTCAGAATACATATTTTAATTTACATACATAATTTTATGTATACTATACATAAATTATAGTATAATTACATATAATACTATAGTAAGTAGCCAAACAATAACCTGAGGAAATATAAAATATTTACCAAACTGATTACAGAAAAAAAAAGGTTTGGCATAGTTTGTTTTAATTCTTGCAAATTTAAAGAAAAAAAGCCTAAAAGACAAATGTAAATAGTCATAAATATCAAATTTAAATAGTGAATGAAAATATAAAGAGGTATAATTATATTCCATAGTCAAGAAAATAAAATTTTCAGGTATAATGAGATATACTTTTATATATCTCTTAATTGGCAAAACTTAATGAGCAATCATCTTTTTCTAGTAGAAGTACAGGATAAAAATGTTTTTATATGTTGTTTGTATAAATTTGCCTTGCTATAGAGCTACTACTGTAGAGCAACTTAGCAATACCTGTTAAAATCAAATATATTCACACTATATGCAATAGTCAACTTTTGTTGCAATAACAAAGAAGTCCCCATCCCAGTTACCTAAAACAACAAACATGTATTTACTAGGTCTATGGGCCACCTGCAACTCTGCCAGATTTACTAGGAATGTTTTCTTGTTTTGGGAACCGGACTTAAGAAACAACCACTATTGAGGGTCTACTCATAATACAGGGAAAAACTCAAGAAAGCATGCAGAAGTTACCTGTTAAAGTCATACTTTTTTGATTACAGTAAGTTCAAAAATCAGTGAGGTGGAAAAATGCTCTGAAGCCTAAGGTGTGGTGAGGAAGAGAGCAAGCATTTGCTAAGCAAAACGAGAATCTACCATATTGTACAAGCCAGAATTTCTCCTCCCATAAGGTCACCCTTTGGAAATTATATATGAACATCTACCTATACGAAAGGCTGCATAACCCATGCCCCACACTCACCCATATGATGTCCAGGTTGCTAACCCAGAACATGTAACTCTGCTACCCTACATGGAACTCTGCAGATGTGATTACATTAAGGATCTTTAAATGGGGAGATCACCCTGGATTCTCTGTGTGGACCAAACGTATTCACCAGGGAGGGTTCTTTTATGAAGGAGGCAGGAGGGTCAGAGTTGGTAGAAAGAGACATAGTGTCGGAAGCAAGAGGGTGGAGTGATGTGAGGAATTGGTCATGAGAAATGAAGTCTGGTTCTAGAAGGTAAAATGGCAAAGGAAGTTTCTTCCCTACAGTCTCCAGAGGGAAATGCCAGTCCATTTTAAGACTTCTGATCTCCAGAATGGTAAGGGAAAAAAACTTTGTTTTTTAAGCCCCCAAGTTGGTGATAAATTGTTATAGTGGCAACGAAAAATAAATATGATTATATACATATAATATACTTATATATGATACATATCACAGAGTGCAGTTATTACAATGTGGTTGATAACTTCTAAAACCAGAACAAAGAAAATTTCATTCTTTATTAGAAATGGTGAATGCCACTGCATATTATAGAATATGTCCAAACTTCAGAATATCATGTAGCAATGAAGCATGAATTAGTATAGTATTTGACTTGGAGAATATTCTGAGTGTTATTGTTGAAAAAAAGCCCAGGACCTTAAAAATATATATTATGATTTTAATTTATAATCAAGAAGAATAGTGGTTTTCATTGTAACAAACAAAATTGCACTTATATTATTTTGCATCTGTGCATTTTCACATGTATATGGGTATAATATACATGTTCTTTCATATACATATGAAATTGGAGCAGAAAAAATTACAAACGTGTGTGTTGCCTTGTAGGACTGACTGCCTATGATTTATTTTTAAGTGGTAAGAAAAATAAAAAAATATAAAGATGGAGAATAATGTAAATAATATGATTATATTTCTTAAAAGATAACATACATGCATATTATATGATAATACAGGGTTCAGCAAAAGTAGGTTTAAAGTTGTTTGTATGAAAAATAATATAATAACAAATAATAATACAAGAATAAACTGTTTCACACACCCACAACTGTAAACCTACTTTTGCCACACTATTTATATACATTCTCAAATGACAAAACTTTAGAGATGAGCAACAGATTTATGATTGGTAGGGTTTAGAGACTGGAACGGGGAGGAAAAAGGGAATGGGCGTGGCTATAAAATGGTGGCGGAGGGAACTCGGTAGTGTTGTGACAATTCGGCGTCTTGATTATGGTGGTGATTCCCTGAATCTATGCACGTGATGTAATCGCAAAGGACTGCACACTCACGCAGAGGGATGCAAATAAAGCTGGTGAAAACTGAACAAGGTCTGGAGTTCACTACCAGTTCCACTACCACTACCAGTTTCCGGGATTCGATCTTATAGCTACAATTATGTAAGAGAATATAATGTGATCCCATAATACATTTATTTATTTTCAGCATAAGTTGTTTAACTACATTCTTTTCCTTTCTTTTATTTTTTCCATCACCCTTTGTCCCCCTTATACCCTCTTTAACTTCCACCCCCTCACCCTCCCCTGACCACCACACCACTGTCCCTATATCCATGAGTTCTTTCTTTTTTCCTTTGTTGCTCAATCCCTCCAACAACCCCCTCCACCCAGATCTGTCATTTTTGTATTTATCTTTTCTAAATTAAATTATAACAAAATAATTTTGTGTTAATACAAGTTATATCTGCATGCATTATTCTTTGTCTAAGTGTTGAACAACTCTTACCATCATCTTTTACTTTTATATTTTGACAGCTCATTTGAGGTATAATTAATATACAAGAACTTCACATATTTAACATACACAATTTGATGGGTTCCTGCGTACACATACACCCATGAAACCATCACCACAGTCAAGATAATGAACAGACGATATCTCCAAAAGACTGCAGCTGCCCCTTTCTTTCTGGTAAGAATACTTTACTTGACATCTACCCTTCTAACAAAATTTCAAATGCACGATGAGATGTCGTTAACTGCAGGCACTACACTGTACAGTGGATCTGTAGAACTTACTCATCTTGCAGAACTGAAACTTTATACCCATTGAACGTCATACCCTAGCCCCCTCTCCCCATTGTCCCTGAACCACACCATTCTCAACTCTCTGCTTTTATGAGTTTGACTCTTTTAAATACTTCATATTAAGTGGAGTCAGTTGTGGGTTTTTTTTTGTTTTTCTGTAGCTACCTTATTTCACTTAGCATAATTTCAGAACTGATTACATTATACAATTATTCAACTTGACCATCGAACTTGTGTATCGGGTGTGAACTAGCATCAAGACGGGCTGGTGATGCAAGGGGTCCTGAGTCAGCACGGTCACTACTGAGCTGCACCTTGAGCTACTCATTCCTCCATTGTTACAGATAAAATTTATTGACAAGTTTTCATTGTGAACAAGGCTGTGGTAAAAATCGCAGTACATAAAACTTATTCTGAGTTTAAGATTATTATCTCAGGATATATTCCCAGAAGTAAAATTACTGGGTCAAATGGGAAATAAAAAAATTTAAGACCTTTGATACCTATTGCAAAACAAAATGAGATGAACACGTTTACAAGTCCATTCTGAAAGATTGCCAACTCCCAGGACACAGTCACTCACTGTGGCCTTGACACAAAATATATTCAATAAAAAAAGCTGGGAACAACTAATAGACATTTTTTAATCCTGTAATTTGTCCTATAGGTGAGACCCAAGCGAAGCTCTCTTGTCAAGAAAAGGAGAAAATTTAACATTTACTTGGGGTTTATTGTGTGTCAAATAACTACTTTACATTTGCTCTTTCATTTATCACACATATAAGGGCCTCAACAAATCAATACTTGACTGATAAGACGTTTGCATGTATACAAGGCTACAGTTTATTTAGTGTTTTCATTTGCATGATTTCATTTATGACTAACAAATCTTGTCAATCTAAGAATGTGTTTTCCTTTTTCTGTTTCCCTTTGAGTTCTCGTTAAATAAACCTATGAACGACTTCTCAGAATAATATTAAAAATAACTTTAAGATGTGATTTACATTTTAAAAAGGAGAAAAGTAAAGAAAGTCAGCGAGAATGTTTTAAGGGAAATTTATGAAAGCATTCGATGCTTTGAAAGGCGATTTTCCCTCCTCCTCAACAATTTCCAACAAAAGCTCAATTTGTTACTTCTCCTTCATGCTTGTGTCCCTTTAATTTTACGGGACCTTAGCTTGCCTTCCTTTCTGATATAGCAATGAAAGGGAAATGCAGACAATGGAACTGTACTGATGTGAAATGCTTCCTTCTCTTATTCTCCTCCCACCTCCTCCTCACAACTAGATACCCATCCCAGAACAGCATTCTTTCTGATGATGGGGTTCCATTATTACAATTAATACTGGCAGCTATTTTATAAGGATAAATGTGCAAAATAAAACAATCCTTTGATTTAAAAGATCCATTCAAAGAACACAGATTTAAAAGAGGAAGAAAGAAAATTGTACCTTAGGGATAAATAGCAGTCAACTTTTGTCCAGGGTAGTAGCAATCAAATGTAAATAAAGATCACTGAATGAAATCATTGAAACGCTTCCCCAGGAGGGACAAACAGTGTCAGTGGGTAGTTCAGGCTCTGAATCACTGAAGAGTAGAAAATGGAAATCTGGTAACTAATGTAGCCAGATATTCGGTGCTATGGAGATAGAAGGCATATATTGATAATACAAATAACTATTGCTTCCTACTTTGAATGAAATATACACTTTTTGGGCTTTAAAGTGCACCCATAAACAAAATCTCATTTAGGTTTCACAAAAACCCTGTGTGGTAGGCAAGTCAGTTATTACTAAGCCGTCTTGCAGGTGACCAAAATCTGAGAGCAGCTTGCTTGCTCAAAATGACCCAGGTAGTTAGTATTGGAGCATGAATTTAGTCTAGGTTTTGTAAATCCAAACTTACTTTTTTCCCCATAGCACCATAAAAAAAAGTGACTGAAGGAGGGTACACTATGTATGCAGGCCTCCATCATCTATGAACTATCCATCATGATCTTTACTGATTCAGGGAGAATGCACCACAAGATACAGAAAGGGAATGGAAGATTAGAGACAAACATATGTCCTTCTTATTTCCAAAACATGGAAATAAATTGGGTTTGACAAAATGCAAACTGATGGTTGGAACGCTCCACTCTAAGCACAGTTCTAGAGCAATAAATTGATGGGAAGGTTGGGAGATCCCTGAGAGAGCTGAGAGGCCTTAGCTACCTTACCTTCAGTTATCTGGGGTTTGGTTTGGCAATTATTAAAGAGAAAGCAGTGACCCCTAGAGCTGAGCACACCTTTACTAGGCTAAACTCTGGGGGGTGAGCAGCATCTTGGAGGTGTCCCCCAAAGGCCTTAGCTTCCTCATAATCTTCACCAATTGTCTCTAATTATTATTTACATAAAGAAATGTAGGATGCATGCTCTACAAACAGCTTTAGGAGAAGTCTACAGTACCTAGCCCCTGCATATCAATTGCTACCTCCTATGTAGAAATTTTAGAACTGTCCCTGTGTTAGACTAACCTCATTTTCTCCTATATTAAGTTTACTAGACTAGAAAGAGTTAGTAGATAAGATGTGTCTGGACTCGAGCAAGACATTTGTCAAATGTCTCTCCTTATATCCATGTGGAAAAGGCAAGTATAATTAGAAAAACTAGTTACTGGTTGAATGATTTTATCCAAATGAATTCATATAAATGCAGAGTGAATTCTAGTTGGGTGCCTTAGGAAGGGAAAGGGAGCAAATTTATCTTTTTTCTTTTTAGTATCAACCTCAAAAGGAGTGGTAATGATTGTAATGGATATGAGTTTTCATTTTCTATCTGTTTACTTTAGTTTGGCTATGAATGACCTCCCCCTCCCACTTTGGGAATGTTCCATGTAATTCCAGGAGCACAGTCAACCATTATTGCCACTCCCCTGGCTACCTGTGTAGAAAGTAGGGGATCTGTCCATTAAATATCCAGCTATGAAAAGTAGAGACATATATTGAAGAAGATACAAGAAACATTGCACATAGGACAATGATGTCTCAGTCCCTGTCAAAGTAGGCACCTTGACACCTCACACAGTTCTCCCAGCTTCTATTCCACCATTCAACACACTCTGCAAAAATCCTTTGGTAGAATCACCATTAGCTCCCTTAATGTATTTTCCTGAATCTCATGGATAGTCTGAACTCTCTTCCCTTTCAAAGTTGATTTTATTTAGTTTTGGGAAAAGCCAGAAGTTGTAGGGCACCAAGTCTGGGCTGTAGGGGTGCTAGGTCACCTGGGTGATTTGATATTTTGCCAAGAAACTCTGCGTGCAACCTAATGTGTGAGCAGGTGCATTGTTGTGATGAAGCTGCCAGTCACCATTTGCTCAAAGCTGTGGCCATTTTTGTCGTATTGCATCTCTCAACCAATGAAGAACATTGAGGTAGTACCCCTTATTAATTATTTGGTCTGGAGAGGCATACTCATGATGGACAAGACCTTCCCAATCAAAAAACATGTTAATATGGTCTTGATCTTGCTGTGACTTTGTTGCACCTTCTTCAGGCTTGGAGAACCAGGTCACTTCCATTGGGATGACTGGACCTTTGTTTCAGGATCATAGCCATAAACCCACCATTCACCTCCAGTTATGACCTGCTTGAGGAAATCTGGTTCATTGGTAGCGGTTTGAATCAAGTCATTAACAACTGCAGCACGATGTTCCTTTTGCTCTGGTAGCAGAAGCCATGGAAAGAATTTTGCCAAAACAAGTTTCATGCCAAGATCTTACATTGAAATATTGGGCACAGTAGTTTCTGGAATTCCGAGATTAGTTTCTAGTTCTTGCACTGTCAGTAGCCAATCTTTGTTGACTGTAGCCCAGGCATGTTCAACATTCTCAGGTATTCTGCTTGTTGCAGGCCTTCCAGAACATGGATCACTTTCAACGGATTCTGAGCCATCTTTGAAGTGTTTGTGGCTGTGATCATTGCATCACCCCCAAAAGCATTCTGAATCATCCAAATAATTTCTTTGGAGGAATGTTCAAGCTCAACACAAAATTTGATGCAGATTCGTTGTTCTACTCACTCAGTCATTTTGACTGCAATAGCCACACAGTACACATGCTCACTCACTGGCATCTACTGCCCCAACTGACTAGTACAGTGAAGTCATCATTGTTCATGCATGCACATTCCAGTTCACTCTCCTTGGCTGCCAGGTTACATCGATGTTGCACAAACCATTCTCAGTATATTGACAATGGCTGGACTTTTTCTGGACAGACTTCATATGGTCCAGGCTGGGCAATGGGAAGAACCTGGAATCCCTGGACCCAGGAATTGGTGAGAACCTACCCTGTGTTCCAAAATCTACTTCATATTCCTTGTTATCTTCATAGCCCAGTAAAGTCAGGCATTATTCTTCTCTAGTTTGGAAAGAAAGAAACTGGTAGGGGTGGCAGGTGGAGGGTTCTTTATGTTTACTCAAATTCACACATTTAAAGTTTCTGAAAATAGATTCACATCCTGCGAAATTCTTTTTCCAAGCTCTTCACTCATGGTCAATATTTCCATTAGGCACACGAGACACAGTACGTATGACCCATGACACTTTTAGGGAACCATAAAAAATGTTTTGATGTATTTTAAAATCAGAAGAAAAACATAAATATAATAATAATGAATGTATAGTAATGAGTTCAGCCCAGATTTTATCCACCTTTATACCAAGGTAGTCATCAGATATATTTTTTAAAAATTTTATGGGGAAAGGGGCCCATATGACAGAAGTGTCTGGGGCCCACAAAAGGCAGAATGCAGACCTGTCTTCATGCCCACTCTGTTTGTCCACTTCCCTGGCACCGTGCAAGGCAACAGAGGGAGTGTTTGGTGAGGGGTGGGCGGACCTCAGAAACAGAGGCTGGAGCAGTGAGGAACAATGGGGCAGAGTAAAGAGGAATAAGAACTGTGAGCAGAGTGGGGTGCTGCACAGTGGTGTCTTACCTTGTGTGTTCACCTCCCTACAACTTCTGTTGTCCCCACGTCCTGATGAACCCAACGGAGGAATGTCTATATTCCCTAATTCTCACATCGACACATGTGGGGCTTTCACGTATTTGTTTAGAATATGATCAGATAGGTTTCATTTCTGTTTTGGCTTCTAGAGCCACAGTAGATGCACTTTCCTCATTTAAATACCGGGGCCATCTGAATGTATCACCAATAGCAACAAACACGGACATTTGTGTAAGACTTTAGAGTTGAAAATTTCAGGCTTTGGATCCCGATAAACCTTTGCCCAAATCCTAGCCCCAACCTCTCCTAGCTAATTCAGACTCACAGACTACACTATAGCTGTCTTTATCCTGATGTGTTTATAATATTCATTTCAGTTTTTTTTAATGAAGGGAAAAGCTCAGAAAGGCAAAACAAAAATTACTTAAGCTCCTTGGGCCTCTGTCCTCAGCTATGAGTGAGATACCCAGCAACTACCGCAGAGTGAGGACACATGAGCAGTTGGTCTGTGAATGGCAGCTCCTGTCTTTCCTTGTATCTCCATCTCACAGACAAGAAAGCAGGTTCACATGACAGAAACAAATTACTCAAGGTCATACTCAAATAGAAGCAAAGTTAACGTTTCATTATAGAACCAATTCTCTGGCTTTTCTTCACGACCACACCCAATTTCTCAGAGGATGCTTCAAAGCCACTCGAATGACAGAGCTTCTTTGAAGACAGGACCATCAGCAGGTAAATTAAAAAAAAATCGTGATTGCTGTACAGAAGCAAGGATGAACAGCATCTTAAGAGAAATGTCCTGCCATCCCAGTTCCATTCTATCTCTGCTATTATTCCTGAGCAGCCACAGGTCACCTGAAGTTTCCAAAGTGTGTTTTTTCTGTTTCTGGTAACACTTCAGAGATTTCAGACTTCAGTTCTTGTTCTATTAGGAACTTTCCAGAGAGATCAGTTGTTTTCTTACAATGCAAGTATCTCTCATTTAACACTCACTAAAAATCCATGAAGTTAAGGATTATAGTTATTTAGAGCACAAGAGACTTTTGATAGTTACGATGGAGTAATAATAATTATAATACTAGTAAAAATAATACTAGTATTATTTTTTGGTCTATTTATTATAGACAGCTCAACCCTGACCTGTCTATAATACTATACAGTTTGCAAGATACTTTTCAATTTCATCTCATTTAGTCTGCACAAAAATATTGTGAAATATACAGGACAGGGACTGTGATCCCCATTTTACAGATGGGAAAGTTGAGGCCCAGAAAATGTACTGATTGCCCCGTGCCACACATCCCTGAGCGGAGTCTCATATCTAAGACTTCTGGTTCCATGTCCTTTGTGATACTATGATAAAAATTCCTAACAGTTCTCCAGTCATTTTCTCAAATAATTCATAAATGGATGCCTGTGTTTTTTAGGCTTGGTGTCTGGGAAAACACAGGTAACATCCATGTTCACAATTAACTCCATTCAACCAATGATGAATAGGAGCTCACTCTATGCCAAATGAATTGTGAGGTTCTGCTGAAAGAGACAGAAATAGCAAAGGCATAGATTCTGCTCAGGAGGACCTGACAACCTAGTTGGGGAGGTAGATATACAGACAGCTAATTGCAAGTGAAAGCATGCTGAAGCAAGAGCTGTAGCAAATGCATACAGAAAACAGCAGGATGAAGCGAGGGGAGAAAAATCTCCTCCTACTGGCAGACTGGTGAAAGATTTATAAAGCCACACATTGTTATAGCTTGATGATAAGAAAAATGTTGGTGGTCAAAGAAATAAGACAGAGAATAGGGTGAGGGAGCTGCCATGAGCAAATTTATACAAGTACCGAATATGTTTACAGATTGGCAAATAAAACTCTTTTTTTTTGTACACAGGTAAGCAGGTGCAGAGGGTTTTATCAGCTTTCCTAAAGTTGTTGCCCCTAGAAATAGCTTGACTTTCAGTCTGATGTTCTTCCTACATCTTTGACCAGGTCCTAAAATACCTGACCTGTCTTCTTTCAGGGCTCATCTACTGAATCCCCAGATGCCTCTTCCACTCTTTCTCAAAGGATATTGTCTTCCCTCAGCAGGGAGTCAGTGGTGCACACTTCTTTGCAGCCAGTATCCATGTCCCATTTCAAACCATCTGTTCCCATTAGTGAGGAAAAGGATTTTGTACCTTACCTCTGTTTGCTCTTACTTACCTATTACCAACATCCCACAGTGCAAATGGCCTTGTTATGTGGTGGCAATAGGCAATAAAAATACCTTGTGTTTGTCATTTAGAGTACTTTATAACTGAAAAACTCCAAGTAGGCTTTAAAACATTCGTTGTGTTTAACAATGGCTCCTATAGTCACTGGGTTAAGCAGTGAATAAGGACACTGGGCTGCTGGTAAGGAGAATGGGGTTCTGGCCACAGTTCAGCAAGGTGGCCTTTGCTAAGTGCTTCTGCTATGGGCTTCAGGTACCTACCTTTTTTTTTTTTAAAAAAAAAAAGATGAATCAAATCCCCTGGGTTAATTTTCTAGAGAAAAGAAGGAAGGAATTACAAAGGCATCCATATAAAAATTTGGTTGCCCTTCAGATATCTTTGGTAGGTTCAGAAAAACTGACTATTTTCTTCTGAAAAGAAGTCATTTTATATTTTGGTCCTGATGACCCTTTAGAAAAAATGCTAAGGATTTTTAGGAAAGAGGCAAAAAAAAAAGATGTCTTTGAGACATTTTATCCTCATTGAAGTCAAACATGTATTTGATCTTGATCCCCCCACCTCTCTCTCTTTCCATCTCTCTCTCTTTTCCTGCCTCCCTCCCTCCTTCGCTTCTTCTTTTCCTCTTCACTGATCACGAGGCTACTGTAACACAGTGAACTATATATAGTTCCTGATATCGAAGCCATAGAGCCATAGGATTTCACTCTGCATTTGCCACATTCCATAACCCTTGCCTGTACTGCTTTCTCTCCCTTCTAAGACTTGATTTTCTTATCAATGAAATGACACTAATAACACTTATTTATGTAATTATCATTGGGTTAAGTAGGGTGAAATATTTAAAGAGCTAATACAGTGCCTGGCAAAAAGAGACCAATAAAAGCCATAGTGAGAACAAATCTAGTTACCAGCTTCTTATTTCTATTTTTGGAGGCCATGAATAAAGTAACTGAGCATGGAGTCAGGCAAACCAGGCTTCCAATCACAGCTGTGGCATCTACTTAACACTTCTATACCTAAGTTTCCTCATTTGTAGAATGTAGATCACTCCTCCAGGGAGGCAGTTTGTAGGTGTGGAACGAAGTGAGGACTATATAACACTTTGTATATGACCATAATAATGGTACATCTTTAATAAAGACTGAATGCTATCATTATCATTGATTATTCATTCATTAACTTATTCCTGTTCTACATTATCAATAATTCTGTCCCACAAATAGTTCCTGAGCACCTACTTCTAGGCGCTGGCTCTGTGCTATGTGCTGGACCCATAAGGACAAATACGTTCCACTGGCTTCTCCATTATGGGCTTACAGTCTAGAGAACAAAACGAAAGACAAAATATATAGACATTTCCAATCTAGTATTCTATAGTATGCATAAGTGCTATGGAAACTCAGAGAGAATTTTGCGGTTTAGCTGGGAATATGTTCAGAGATGATTTCATCAAGGGGATGAGTAGGTTAAGCCAAGAGGGTTAATAGCTATGTGTAGGTCCAAGGATGGTAAGAAAGGACAAATGTGATCTAGGAGATGACTGTCACAAAATAGTGACTCTCACAGTTTGGGTCACCTTATAGTCACCTGGGGAGCTTTGAAAACTGCTGATGCCTGGGTCCCTTCCCACACCAATTAAAACAGAATTTCTGGGGGTGGGACCCCAGTATCAGTGTTTCTTACAGTTCCCCAGGTGGTTTCAATGCGCAGCCAAGTAGGGAAGCACTAGAATAAAGTATGGCAGCATAATTAGTGTGTGGATGGAAAGCATTCTGACCCAGAAAAAGCAGAGGCCAATAGGATGGACCTAAATAATAGGACAATGAATCTGGTCTTGACTTATATGTGGTGATTAGCCATTGGGGAATTCCAGAAGGGAAAACAGAGTGGTCATATTTTAGAAAGATCTCTTTAGACATTGCTTGCTTAGTATTGACTTCTAGGAGAAGCAAAAATGGAAGAAAATGTGATGCACAGCCTTCAGAAAGCGTATGATGTATAGATTAGTCCTGGAAGGGTGTTCTCTGGGTATGCTTTAATAACATGTGGAGTTTATAATATGTGAGCCTAGGGCTCTCTTCAGACACCCAGAAAAAGATTTTGGGATATGGGCTTTAGCATTTGCTCTTATATTAAGTTCTCCTAAAAGGACCGAGGACACCTGCAAAAGAACTTGGATAACCATATCACAAAGGATAGTCAGTCACTGAGGCAACAAAAATTCATGAACTATGTGTGGATTAGGCCAGGTCAGTAACAGGGTCAGTCCTTGGACAGAAGGCTGACAGGCAGGTCCCAGAATTCTCACCCTTTGCTTTTCTCTCCTTTGGTCGATTTCTCTCTTTGCCCTTCAACATGCCAGGTGCCTACAACTCCACCTGTCTTTATTTCTGTAAAAATCAGCACTCCCATAAAAACCTGAAATGTGCCACTGACCCTTTACTGAGAGTGAAATCACTGTGTCTGAATCTGGAACTCATCTAACTGTGGAATGGAAGAGTTTGTCTCCTGTAAAGAGAGCTGTAAGACTACACAGCCCCTGAGTGTGAGGGGGGTGATCTCCTTTGGCTGTGGGTGGGGATGATCATTTGCCACATGGATGCATAAAAGCAGACCCCTCTTAGCACCACTAGGCATATCAAGGACAGATCAGCTCATTAAGCAGGATCTGAGGCAGCTAAGGACCACACTGACATGGGCACATCCAACCCGATACTTATTGGGGGGAAACAGGGAGAGAGATGATCTATCTTGACCCCGATAAAGAGATGGCAACAAGAAGGGGACCGGCAGCCACCCCAAACCTCCATCACCCAGCTTCTTTAAGGAATCAGACTTCTATAAAGCAAGCAGATAGCTAGCTGCCTTCCTATGACTCAACAGTGACACCCAGTGACTCTCTCTGTCAATCCCAAGTGGCTGTTTCCGAAAGGATCTTTGAGGGAATATATTTCAGCCTCCGTTACCTAACACTGAAGCAGCAGCAGCAATCACATCAAATTCATTCCTGAATAAGACAAACACAATAATAAATCCCAGTTTGCATTAACACAATCATCTAACTGTTGAAGCATTTTCCTCTCCCCTGTAGGGCCATGTCGGATGTCAAACATAATACCTCCATGTAGTATTCTACCTGCTTGACTTTGTAGTCACATGGAAGTGATTCTCTCCTTTATACCTCTTGTCCTGATTCACAGGCCCTTGTTTTCTGTCATTTTGAAACACACACATGCATTCACGCGCACTTGGGTTCATTGAGATTAAGACTTTAGTAATGAAGATTAGACCCCAAGAGAGAGGGATGTGACATACCACGTCACTGTATATTGGACCAGCCAAATCTGGAGAGAAGACAGGGGGGAACAACTTGTGGTGTAACCATAAGGAAGGGACAAGCATTGCCACAGGATTTCAAGTCACAGTGTAGGATTAATAAGAGGAACTGGGTACAATGACCTTAGGGAACAAAACTTCATGGAGTAGGGAGAGGAGTATGGATAGTTTCCTTCTCCACTGGACGGGCAGGTATATAAAGAAGAGATTACATTTGTTTCATTTGGTCCCAAACTGCAGCAGGAGAATCAATGAGTGTAAATTTGAGGGAAACTGCTTTCAGCTCAACACAAGGAAACACTTAATAACAATAGAATCTATTGGGAGATGAAAGAATTTCAGGAGACAGAGAATTTCATGTCATCAAAAAGCATAGCCCAGGTATATTTATGATCATTCCAGTTGAAAAAAACAAAATCAAGAGGGGAGTTGATACATAAAATTACTTGAGAAACTGTAATAAGTAAAAAAGACAGTGATAGGGCTGGTCAAAATTCCAGGGAATAGAGGATAGGAGGGTGATTCAAGTCTTTCTCCAAATATCATTTTTTCTAATTAAAATGTTTCCTTCCCAATTCTCAGCAGACAAGCTTCTTTGCTTCTCATTCTGTGTAGTGGGTAGAGCATGCTTACTCCCACTGTCTATGTTCTCATACCTGCCACATGAAAAAAGACACTTCCCCACCTCCACCTCACTACGTTTTCCAGCTCTCCTCTCTCTCATTGTTTCTTTCCAAAGAAGGCTGGCTAGGATCATGCTCTGACCCTTCCTGTAGTCAACTATGACCAGGGAGTAGAGAATCACATTGTACAAAAGAACACTCACCTGTGAACTATGACTTTCCAACACACAGAATGACCCACTCGCAAGGAGTTGAGAAGGCACAGGTACATGAGGACGGGCATGGGTAATGCTATGCCACTCTATTTTTCCTTCAAATATCAGATTCCCTAATTCTCTGATTAATTCTAATCCTGTTGAACATACCTCCCAGTTTAACCATTCTCATTTTGCTCTGCTGTGCCTTATCTTATTCTGCCAATGGATTATGGATGCTGCAAAGAGAGAGTATAAAGAGAAAATGGAAATGACAGAAGAAAAGATAAAGATGGCCCATATATATGTGAAAAGATGCTTAATATTACTAGCCATCAGATAGATGTAAATTAAAACCACAATGAGATGTCACCTTATACCTGTCAGAAAGGTCGTTGTTAATAAATCAACAAACAACAAGTGCTAGTGAAGATGTGGAGAAAAGGGAACCCTAGTACACTGTTGGTGGGAATGCAGACTGGTGCAGCCACTGTGAAAAACAGAATGGAATTTCCTCAGAGAACTAAAAATGGAACTTCCTTTTGACCTGGTGATTCTGCTGTTGGGAATTTACCCTAGGAATCCTGAATCACCAATTCAAAAGAACTTATGCACTCCAATGTTCATAGCAGCACTATTTATAATAGTTAAGTGCTGGAAACAGCCGAAGTTCCCATCAGTAGATGAGTGGATCAAAAAACTATGGTGCATTTACACAATGGAATACTACACAGCAGAAAGACAAAAGGAACTCCTACCTTTTTGGACAACATGGAACTGGAAAATATTATGCTAAGTGAAATAAGCCAGTTGGTGAAAGACAGACGCCACATGATATCACCTATAAGAGGAATCTAGTGAACAAAATAAACTAACAAAGGAAATAGAACCACAGGCATGGAAACATGGAACAGACTAACAGTGACCAGAGGAGAGAAGGGAGAGGGATAATGATGGAAAGAAGGGAAGGGACTAGTCAAAGAACACATATGAATGACCAATAGACATGGACAACTGTGTGGGAAATGACTGTAGGAGCACACAGTGGGATGGGCAGAGGAGGAGAAAGAGGGGAACTACACTTGAGACAAGTGTAATAGAATAACAAATTTAAAAATTGATAAGAACAAAAAAATATAAACATAAACATAAATATAAAAATAAACATCGTCATCATCATCATCATCATCATAATAAAAGACCATGAAATGGGGGAGGTTTAGTATGGGGTTCTGATTCCATTATAGGAGGTCCTTCAATGAGAAAAAATAGAAATAAAATATTGCAAGGCTTTAGTTTCTAAGCTGAGCTAGATTGATATTAAATATATCTTAACTGGTGGATGAGGTCAAGCAGTTGGATTCTCTGGGAAGTAACTAAGCAGGATACCAAGGCTCAAACCAGGCAAGTTGGAGTTCAAGGCTAGTCTTCAAAACATGTAAGAATGTAGACCTAGATATGAGGCATAAACCTGATCCTATACCTGAGTGGCCACTCTGAGAGTTCCAACTACTGGGAGCAGCTGGTGCATTAGAGATATATACCGATTTGAATCTCAATTTAACCCCTTACCAACTATGTGAATGGAGTTAAGTCAATCTTCTCTCCTGAGCTTCAGGTTCCTCATTTGCAAAATGGGGATATGTATATTAACCTGTCAGGAACATATTAGTCTGACTCTCAGAGGAGGTGTTATAAGTAACATGCCTAATACAATGCCTGGAAAACTGTAGATGTTCTTTAATAATAACTGTCAATAGTATAATGAACCTAAGTGAGAACTGGGAAGGAATGGACGAAGAAGCCTACTCCACCAATAAGCCTGTGCATTTGTGGGAATGGTAGACATCCAAATTTTCAGACTTCATTCCCATATATTCAATGCCCTGTTAAAGCTCATTTGACAGCTTAAGATCTCTTGATATTGACACTTGGACAACAATTGAAGAATGCAATGACTTGTGTATCAGACACCGATTTATTTTCCTTTTTCATATTCTCTTGCTCCATAATTTTTCTCTGGTCTTTGCTATAGCAACCAGCTGTACTCAGGTGTAGCCTAATAGCACTTGATAGCAACTACACTGATATCTTAGTTTTCTTCCCCCAAGGCTTTCCTGCCTCACTCATATGGAGTTCCTGTAGGAGCCTGACCAGCCATTCTGGTACCTACACAAACTGGGCATTCTGAAAGCGGTAACACTTCCAGGGATAACCTTTGACCAATGGGGCAGGTGCTAGTGGGTAAATATTCCTTTTTTAAATTCTAATTCCTCAAAATATCTCCAATAGGATTAAATTCCAGTTTTCCATAATAGTAACCAGAGTAATAACCTTTGGATTGGTTTCTTCTCCTCTTTCTCCACTTTTGTAGTTTCCTAGCCCTACAATCCTGTGGTTTTTCCTGTTTCATTTTTCCAGCCCTCCACTCACATACTGCAGAATCAAATGATCCAAAATAAAATGCCTCCACAAACCCCTTGTCTCAGGCTTGGCTTTTTGGGGGGAATTCGTGTTGCATCAGAATGCAAGA
Source organism: Phyllostomus hastatus (assembly GCF_019186645.2). NCBI lineage: Eukaryota > Metazoa > Chordata > Mammalia > Chiroptera > Phyllostomidae > Phyllostomus > Phyllostomus hastatus. The sequence goes on along the minus strand of NW_025333857.1, from coordinate 64,648,058 downwards.
AGTACCAAGAATGTCACAATTTTGGCTCAAAGGAGCTGGGTAAGAAGACTTCAGGGCTAATCTTGCCAGTTCTGACTTTGTCAAGGGAGGTTAGGCAGAAGCGAATCAGTAACTTCTTTAAACTCACAGACCTATGCAGCTTGGGGCCCAGGAGAGCCAGAATGTGAAAGGACAGTGGGGGGATGGGAAAAAGGGACTGAAGAGGGAAGACAAAGTCTCCTGGGTGATGAGAGAGAAGAAAGAGCAAGCCATTAAAACATCTTAGCACAGCAGGGATGACATGTATTGAATCTACCCTGTCAGCAGAGCAGAGCGCAGTACCCACCCTGATAAATGCCAGGTTCCTGTGCTGACACTTGATAAAGGTTCCATCCAGCCGCATAGCAGCAGCCAAGAATGGGGTGATGGTGCTGCTTGCTATTTTAACCCCCATTGCTCACCACCACATGACATGGAGTTGGTGCTAAATGCATGTCCATGGAGTAATGGGCAACTTCCTGAAGGAAAACTCCTGAAGTGTCTTCATCCTGAATATGCACATACCTAGCATTGGTGTGTGCACTTGGCTAGCTAGCTATATATAACTACACATTCTCCCCCTTCTTTCTTCTTTTTTATTATTTTGTATCAGAATATTAAAAAATAGTTTTAGGTGTTCATACATAGTGTATGTAGTCACACTTGATTTCCTGTATATACCCCTTTTCTGGTTGCTCAAATCTTCGACAACCTGGTTATTCAAAATCACACATTTCTACCTCCTTATTTTTCTTACAGAGAGGATCTGGGGTTTTTTAAATGTTTATTTGTGTACATATGCTTATCTCCTTTTCCTAGTTTCACATAACTTTGTATTATATTGATGCTGCTTTTCACAGGTTGTAAATTTGGAAAATAACTTCTTTTATTCTCTTAGAGAAAAACAAAAAATGGAAACAGACAAACGGAAGCAACCTACTAAGTACCACACACCAGGCAGAGTGTTCTTTGTTAGCACTACACTGAGGAAGACAGGGTTGCCTGGGTTTGGAGACATCAAAGATTATTATGACAGAAATGTTTCCATACTTGACCCTTGTCTCTGAAGGTAAATACCTTGACTCATTAGAGTAGGCACTAACCTGTATCAATTTTCATTCTGAGCACTTCCAGGGACAGTGCTGGTCAAATGTTCCTTAGTGATAAAGTGTGATGCTTTGTCTCACAAAGAAAAAGTTGAGCATTGAATTTAAAATTCTTCTGGTTAACATTGTGCATCATTTCATTGGTAGCCTGTATTAGATATAGTATGGTACCTGACCCACAGGGTCAATGATGTTTTTAATAACTCTTAGCACATGTTAAATTATTTGGCTAATGTTTTGTCTTTAGCATGAATATGGGAGCATGTCTGTTTCTTTCATGACTGTACCCTTCCACGTGGCATGGGACCTAAGATGTTTTTTTCTGGGTTTTATGTAATATTGTGTTGCTTTATGCTCAAATAAATAAATATATTATACATTGTGCATATATTTTTCCATGGTGTGCAAATACATATTGTTTTTTCACAAATAGTGAAAGAATGATATATTGACCAATGTTTTTCTCACTGAGGGTCTCTGAATTCAACTTTGAGCTTACCACAACATGTCAAGCAGAGATCAGAACCCTATGGCCTCTTCAACATGCCAGCTCCCAATTTATACAATAAATTGGGGTCTGGGTAATATTTATTGAAGAAATAGAAGTGATGGGTTGTCAAGAAAATGTTAAAGAAGACTAACTCCAACAACCTCATTATATAATAATAATAAAAAAAAAGCCTGGATTTTTTCAGGTCCCCGAATTCACTGCTAACCAACAGCAATTTAGGTTTCAAACCAAGATCCCCTGGTTGTGGAGGTTCTTTTGATAATAGCTTGCTATTCCTTCTAATCAATTTCTAGTTTTCTTGGTTATTAAGTAACCAATGCAAAACGCCTATTATATTTACTATATTAGTCTAGGATTTGGTGCATATTCACATAGTCTTCCTTCTTTTTGTCTTATTTCTATTTTTAACAGTTTTATTCCACATGGGCTTATATTGGAAGCAACATTAAATCCTCATTGGCTACAGTCTGAGACACATAACCACTCAGATACAAATAAATTCCACTCAATGTTTCTGTGCACAAGCCTCCTTATTTTTCTTTATGTATATACTCTTAATAGTTCTCTCTCCTTTTCCAAATTCTCAGCATTTACCTGTTGACAACCATTAGGAATTTCAAAGTTGCCACTGTCAAGCACTATCCTGAGGACTCAACAGAAGTAGTTCCACAAATAGAATCAAACTGAGCAGAAACTCGTGACAGGACCACTGTGTTTCCTGAGTTACCAGGGGAAACTGAAGAACAAAGTCACTGGGAAGCCTCATCATGCTTCTGGTCTGTGGGATGATTGTGCACCCAAAGAAATAACTGACACAAACCAACAGTAAATGTCTGTTGAGTGTTTGCAATGCACCAAATACTAAGAGGAACACTACATACTGCATCGCATTGAGTCTTCACCTGAGGTAGATAATACCATGACTATTTTTATACAGGTGAGAAAAAGGAGGTTCAGAAAAGTCACATGGCTGACAAGTGGCAGGACTGCCATCACAGTTCAGGAGTTTCTGATTCCAAAACCCATGTTCTGAAGAGGCTGACTCTGAGGAGATTGGTGCCAAAGTGTGGATGATGTTTTTGTCAAATATCTTAGGAGAGAGAAATACAGGATGGATGCTTAGATTAAGCTGCTATGTACTCTCACAGCAGCCTTGTACTAAAATCTATGCTTCTTTTTAGACAGATAAGGAAGCTTCAGCTTGGAGCTTCCCCAAATAATCAGCCACAAAGTGTTACAGCCAGGATCTAAAGCAAGATTAGAGTTCAACTCACCACCACTTTTTTTTTTTTGGCTCAACTATGCTTGACACATTTGTCAACTGCAAGCCTAGTTACCATTGTCCTGGATTCCTTTGCCTTATTCTGCCTCCTTCAAAATACTCAATCTTCCAAATAATGTTCACTAATCAGTTGCTCTGCACCAAGAACTGGGCTAAACATTTTCATGGACACATAGATGAAGACAGCATGGATCCTCCTTTAGAGTCTGTAGCTTAAGTAAAGGAGATAAAGTGTAAAACCACAGATAATAGTAAAAATCATGTTGATGATACTGGCAATAGTATTCACTACATGTCAGATGCTCTTCTGATATTTAACAGACATCACCTCATAAAATCTTTACTGCAGAGAGCTCTTGATGCTGCACAGGATAGCTCTTTGGTCCAAGTAAGTTCATCAGCAATTGTAGTGGATGATTCCCATGATGCTAAGTGCTTCCTCCTTTGAATGTCTACATCTCTCTACTTTTCCCTTGCCTTTTATCCAGAGCCATAAGACTTGTCTCAGGAAGAAGCCCGAGTATCCAGGAAATGCCTAGCAGGTAATATTCCCAATGGCAACCCTTAACCAATAAGGGGTGGAGGTTGGTAGATGAGCACCCCAGCTTCCCCATGCCTTGGTGGGACAACTCTAGGCACACTCTGCAAAATTACTCAGAAGGTTCCGGTAGCCCACATGAATAACTTAATCATTAATGAATACTTTGTTTCTCTCTTTCTTATCTCACTTCCCTACCCCTCCTGCTAGTGCTTCTAATATTGTCTCCCAAATTAATTGTTTGCTCCCAAGATTCTGTCTCAGCATCTGCTTTGTGGGGTAGAAGTGGTTCTTGAAAATAACCCTCGGGTCAGTTGTCTGGAACTGGAACAATTATTGGTCACACACAAACAAGGGGCTAATTGCTGTTTTTTTAGGGTGATTATAACCCATATCATGGTGTAGCATCACGATTACTAAGACTTTTACCTGTGATGAATTAAAATTTGACACAGATCGAAGAAGAAGCGCTGGCTTATGCAACAGTTCTGCACTTAAAAGATATGAGGACAATGGTAATTACAAAGGTGATGGAATTGGATATATTTTGGTAAGTGCCCTAAAGGTCTAGAAGATTAAAAAATAATGTAGGTTTAGTTTAATCACTATCAACTCAGGGTTGTCCTTTGAAAGCTAGAAAACCTCTTGGCAGTATTTCTAATCTAGAAGAGGCGGATTCATTATCAACACAGAAGTTGGGCTGATGATTTTCTCAAAAATCAAAACTCTCTTAAAAGAAGAGTCATAAGGAAGGAAACTAACATGACTTGTATATCTCCAGCAGCCAGAGGGCACACCATCATGAAAATCAGTCCCAATATTAGATATACAGCTATTCAATGGAACTACAAAGGAAGTAGAATATTTAGTCCCATTAGATCTTTTATGCTAATTCAGTGTTCTGATAAGGAGTGGAACTCAAAGATTTGAAAGGGGAACAGCTGTGTAAATGGTTCTGAGAAAGTGAAGTCTCTAATCCAGAGAATCCCTACACTCTCCAGACTGGAGAAAATAGCCTCATTCTCTCTGTTAAAGAAGAGCAGACTCTCAATGCCTAGAAACCATGCAAACCTATCACCTAAAATTGATATGTCTCAGCATAAAGTTCCTCTTTAAGATTTTTGCCCATCTCCTCTTATTGCTGCTTCATCACTAACCATAGTCAAATCTTAGCCTAGTCCAAATGGGCATATGAGAAGACATAGTTTGCTCAACACAAAAAGCACCAGAACCTGGCTATGGAGAAGATGTGAAAGGAAAATATGGGAGTGAGTCTTGAATGTGCAATGTAAAGCTGGGTAAGGAAAGTCTGAGTTTATTGATATAGGCACTTTACCCATGACTTGACATTTAACATATTGAAAAGATACATAAAGCCAGTCTTACTGTACTCAAGGATAGATCACTGAAGTTTAGGCATGGGTTATGGTAATAAGGTGGATATACCAGAATTGATTTAGCAAGATACTGAGAAAGGAGTCAGAAAGCTCTGGTAAGTGAATGTACTAGCAAGAACATATTAAGTGAGAACAGAAAAGCCACCAAGTGAATTACCAAGTGTTCCCAAGGTGAGCCCAGGAGACACAGCCTTCAAGAAAGAAATAAACAATGTACTAAGGGGAGTGGCATTAACATAATTGAGAAATTATATCTTGTCATTGTTGTCTGTACTCTGTTGATCAAGGCTGATTAGGAGATGCTATCACAGAACAAGGATTCATAGTTTTCAACATGACACAATTTTAGGATAGAAAAAAACAAGTTTCAGTATCACCAGACACAAGGTGGGCTTACCGTAACTGGAAGCAAGGTTAAGTAGACATTCAAAAGGCCTTTAACCATCTTGGATTTGTGGAAATGGCTAGTAAATCATGATCTCTCTAGAACTGATATAAATGGGAACCTCACAAAGCATATTTCTTGATTATATAAACCCAAAACTTTAAGAGCTAGTCATCAGAAAGCTATGTCAGCTGCTGTAATGGAAAAACATGTTCACTTATTCAGTTTCCAGCTTATTCAGAGACCCATAAGAGAAGGGAAGATAGGGTCATCTTGGTAAGGAAACCTATAACACTTTACAAGCACATGCAATAAATATTTTCCCATTTTTTCTTCAAAGAAATATATTGTACAACCAGTGCTGTGCTGGAGCTGGCTTGCACTACCAACCAGAGCAAACTATGCATATTTCCCTCTAACTTTGTGTTCAGTGATACCATATTGAAAGATTTAATGAGCTATAAGTGGAAAGTTATTATACAATGCTAGGACATGCTATACATTAAAGTTTTATTTATTTAATTTTTGTTTTTTTCCCTTAATAATATGGCTACTAAACATTTAGGCCACCATTGCCTATAACCATATACTAGAATAATTGTATATTGAGAAAAGAAGAATATCCAGATTTTTTTAGAGGTGATGGATACAGGCCACAAGTTGACATTGATGCCAATGGATCTAAGACCTCTCCTGTTATACTAAAGTCAGGGCATATGGTGGGTAGGTGATAAATGGAGTCCTGGCCTAAGTCTACTCACAATGGCCTCACTGGGTGTGCAAACTCACCCTGTGGTAATGAAATGAAAACATGTACTCACAAAGAAGCCCTGTATAAAAATGTTCACAGTAGCATTATTTATAATAGTGGAAAACTGGAAACAATCAAAATTTATCAACAGGCAAGTGGAAAAAACAATTGTGCAATATTCATACAATGGAGTATTATTCAGAAATTTTACAAAAATCTTTTCATACATGCAATGCTAAAATCTCAAAAGCACTATGCTGAGTAAAAGAATACAGATACACAAAAATGCATAGTTTATGATTCCAGTCTAATTATTTTCTAGAACTGGCAAAACTAGGCAATGCTAAAGAAGATCAGATAAGTGGTTCTCTGAGGGGAGAGGTGGATCTACTGAATGGGGCATGACAGAATTTTGTGAGGGGATAAAAATATCACTTTGGGTGTTGGTTATGCAGGGGTATACATATTCACACCTTATCAAATTGTACACTCAAGATATGTGCATTCTAGCTAAATTTACCTCAATCAAATTTTTTAAATGACATAGCTAATGTTGGTTTATTGAGGGCTTCCGGTGTGTCAGTGAGGATTCTCAGTGCTTGTATGAATCATGCCACTTGTTTCTCAGAGCAATTGTGGAGACACTCTTTCTCATCTGCCAGAAGCAGCAGCCAAGGCAGTGGTCAATTAGTCAAGGTCAGACAGCAAAGACATCATACAGCTGAGAGTTAATTCCAGGAAGTCTTAACCCCAGAGTGAGGACTCTTAATGTCTATGCTGTAATCAAGTCCCTCTGCCCACCAAAAAAAAAAGTCTACAGCCTTAAATATTTACCTCAGAAAGGCAAAGTTCATAGTTGTTACCAGCCCTTTCTGAAGACTAGCCATCATACAGTGGTTGCTTAGAATGGCAAGAAACAGCAAAAGATGCCTACAATGTATGGCGGAGAAAGATATTACAAGTTTAAATGGTCACAGGAGGCTCTGAACAGCATCCTTGAACTGCCAGCAGGGAGGCTGGCTGTCAAGAACCATCAGGGGGAGAAAGCTGCTCGGTATGAGGCTGATAAGACAGCACCTAGAATACCATAAACAGTTCTGGGCATCTCAACACAAGAGAGCTGTCAAGAAATTGGAAGAGGTTCAAAGAGCATCGAGGAGCACAATTAAAGGACTGGAGGGATTGATTTATGAGAAAAGATTAAAAGAACTAAATGCTGTTTGCATAGATGGAACATAACTAAGGAGGGACATGCTAACAATATAAATATGTGAAGGGCATAAACACAGAAGGAGAAAGATTGTTAATGCTGCCCTATGGAGATATAAATAGAAATTAGAGTATGGAACACAGAAATGAAAATGTTGCCCAAATATTAGAAAACATGTTCTGACAATGAGGTCAATTAGACTTTGAAAGAGCTTCCCCAGAGGACACGTAGAAATCCAGTTGTCCAAGCCATCGACAGTCGGTCCTGACGCAGAATAATAAGATGCTACTCTTGGGTCTAGAGGCAAAGAAATGAGATTTTTATGGAGGAATTCTCCCTACTACTTTCAGTATATTAGGCATAATAACAGTGAAGCTATTTGCAGTGCTTCAAATACTTTTATATTTATGACTTAGAGCAATTTTTGTGAGACGCATTCGCCTCCCTTACACATTAGGGATGCTCAGCTTCAGAGAAGTTTTCCAGAGCTTGCAGATGACTAGGTACGAAGCCAGGACTCCATTCCAGTCTTTAAAACTTCAGAGTGTAGATCTTTCCCACGAATAGAGAGATATGAGCAAGTTCTCTGCTGGCCATTCAGAATACACTGCCAAAACGTTGTTGTTGCTGTTGTTGTTGTTGTTGTTGTTGTTACAGAAGAGTTAGGGTGACTCAGTGCCTCATGTGCCCAAGAGAATGCTCATCTGACACAGGGAAATCTCAGGCAGCAGCTGGATTTGGGGACAACAGATATGTTTACAAAGGAGCCATTAAGCTTCCAAAACTACTCTGAGGAAGGTGTGTCATCTCATACACTTACTCTCTAGTTGTGTAACTGCAAGCTCTCATAAAACTTTATGACTACTTTGACTTTATTTGTTTATTCATTTACTTGTTTATTAAGTGCATTTGAGCATTATATATGCATTGGACATTGCACTGGGGATACAGCTGTGGACAAATCAAAGTCCTTCAGGAACTTACGTTCTACCTGGGGAGAAAAATAATGGAGAAATATGGATTTAAGGAAATGACAGGTAGTGACAGGTTTGATTAAGAAAGATAAAACAGCATTAGGACAATGAGAAGACAAGCCACAGATCAGGAGAATATACTTGCAAGTGGCATATATGACAACAGACCGTTATCCAAAACATGCAAAGAATGATTCAAACTCAACAACAAGAAAGCGATCTTATTAAAATGTGGGCCAAAGACCCTAGCACTAGAAGAAGGTGAGACTTTGACTTAACGAATTTACATTTACCAACCCAATGACATATTGCAGACATTACTATGTGCCATAAGTACAGTGATTAATATTTGTTTTTAAGGGATTTGTGATCTAGAAAGGAAGACAGAGAAAAACTAGTTGCAGTGAAAACATGCTATGCTATAAAATGATACCTGTCTTAATCTCACATCCCTACTCATTAGCCAATCTTGTTGGTTAGACCCTCAAAATCTAATCATTTCCTCTCCACCTCCACTGCTGCCACTCTAGTCCAAGCTATCATTACCCTCACCTAGATTATAGCAGTAGCTAGTTCATTGGTATGACAGCTTTCATCCTTACTTCTCTCCATAAAGAACACCAAACTGGGAGATCTTGCTTATCTCACTTCATGAAACATTTGTCAGTTTCTTCAGTCATATTTTGAAGAAGTCTTTCAGGTCATTGGTTTTGCCAACTATTTTCACTTTAAGGTTATAAACTTTTCAGAAGGCTTGATTACAGTGAAGTCAATAAGAATCATTATTTGGGATTAAGGTTGCCCAACAGAATCTCAGTTCTGCAATTTATTTCCTGTCTGACCTTAACTAATACATCAATGTCTCTACTTTTTCATTCATAAAATGAAGAATTCCCCAAATATCACACAGGGTTTACACTTGGGACCAAGTAGACATGAACAAGAATGTGGGTTTTGATCTACTTTAGTTTAACCAAAATAGTTCTACTTTTACCAGTCTGTATATTTATTATCTGTGTAAGGTTTGATTAGAGGGAAGATTTTTGTAAGATATACATGAGTAAGCACTGGATTAAATAACACCTATTCTATTGTCACTTCTAATGGAATGCCCATTGGTTCACTCAGTAGAGGTTTACGGAACACCACGATGAGCCAGGCACATTTCTGGTGCTTCAAACACAGTGTCGAACCCAATAGGCAGAGCCTACAGGGTGGGCCTGCGTCCTCACCTGGGAGGTCTGTGAAGCCCTAAGGATTATATTCCTTTTTCTCGGAGAGTTGTGGACTCTGATCATACATGATATTTTGTAAGCCTGTTTGTATGTTTATTTTTCTAGAGAGAACATGTGCTATTTTCATTACACTATTTTTTGTAAAAAACAAAACCCCAAAAGCCCTTTTTATTAAAATATAATTGACTAAATTTTTAAAACAAACTTTGCTCTCTAAAAATTAATCACTAGATATAATGATTAAAATTCCTTTCAGTTTCCTTATTCTGTGTTTCTATTATTTTCTCTGAATTATGCTAAGATAGAGGATCTATGTATAAATAGAAGTATATACTGTTATTTCCTTTATACCTATAAGCATAATTGTCACAAAAATTTTAATGCAGGAAAACTATAGGTTAATTCAAATATAAGACCCCACACTTTCCTCATCTATACATGCAAATTGATAAAAAATAAAGTAGGATGTGACCTATACCAGAAAATGCTCATTCAATTCTGTGTTTTTTCCCCAGTATTGATTTCCTTTTAGCAAATAAGTTTGTTTAAAGATCATCTGAGAAGAATCTGCCTGGGAGGAAGGTCTGTTCAGGAATGAGAAACAGTTAAAAGTGTTCAGGGCCACTGCCCATTGGAAATCAATCAGAAGTGAAGATAAAGCATTTCTATCATTATAATGGAAGTTGGTGGGAAATAGGATTCCGTTTATGTGATTTTCATTTATAGGCAACTTTTTTATTTTCTTTTTTATTATCTGAAGATCTGAGGACTATTCCCAGGTATGCTACAAATTACTTTTGTGAAAGAAAACAACTCAGTTATTCTAACCTTTAGTTTCCTCATCTGTAAAACCAGACTTCAAACTTCAGTATCTTTGGAAGTGTATCTAGATTTTTCAAAACCACAGCACATAATGGGAACACAATAATTCTTAAATGAACAGATGAATCAATGAGAGGTTTGCAAGTCATGTGGCATGGTGGAAAGAGCTCAAGTAATTAAAGAAATTAGAAGACATGAATTGCTTATTCCGGTTTCCATAATTATCATATGCATAATGTTGGGAAAAATATTTATCATTTCAGACCTCAGTTTCTTCACATAAAAACTTTGCCTCACTGAGATATGTGAAAATATGTGAAAAGCATTTGACTAATGAGAAAATAGAGATGCAATACTACCCATTTAATTGTGATCCCTGAAGTAGATTTTGAACTTTACTGTTCTCTGACTATACCCTTCACCAGACTGCAGAGTTCATGGACAAGCATAGCAATTTCCTGCACTCCCAGTTAGCTACTCAGTTTGGACTGAATCTCAGATAATAAAATTCAGAACAAACACCTGAAAGATATGGATATTGTTGAAGCCAAAGTTCTCTTCCCTATTTTCCCCGTTTTTTGCTCATTCTGCTGTCAGGTCTTATAAAAATAAATAAGTCCTAAAGGAGAAAAGCAACACACATAAAAACTCCGTCTGAACAAGCAGTGAATGTACCCAAATTATGTTAAAATAGATTAAATATAATAAATGTGTATTGCCTTTTTCATGAAAGTTGCCAGAGCTATTTTTGGGTTTGATTCAAATCCAAACTCTCTCTGAGACATAAAGGTTCTTAAAATGCAGTTTACAAGAGAACAGAATTTGGTTTTATATAGTATACTTTATACTCTGGGTTTTCAAAAGAGCATCATAAGCAACATGTTAGATCTTTGCCATGTGGAAAGTACAGCCAGATTCATGAGCCTTTATGAATCCAGAGATGGGTCATGCTGAGCTCTGATCAGCTGACTTTATTTTACATAGTGGCAATGGCATGTCTTGCTAGGATTTAGACTACAGAGGATGCCCAAAGAGGGCAGCCCATACACAGGGGTAGTGCAAAGTGGGGTTTTGAGATTAACCAGTAAGAATAAAAAGTGATGGAGTTGAGAAACAGAAAATATGCTAGGATTAGCAAAGTGAATGGACTCATCAACAAGGCTTCTGCTATCGCTCTATTGATAGGCCAGAATTCGTCTGCTCTTTCAATCCAACTATGACCTGAACGATGCAAGTGATTAATCAGAAACGTTGCTGAGCGCTTTCCCTGGAGCCGCACATTTAGTCAAGGCCACTTCTCACATAGTTTCACATCACGTCCCTCTCATTGGTCACCACCCACTGATCCTACAGTTAATTCCCTTATTCATGCCTTCAATGCTTGCCTCCTGAAATATTCACTCATTCTTTTAATGGTCTCCTTGCTCCCTAATCTACAAAACACAAATAACTAGATATGTGAATCACACCACTTTCTAGTACAGTCGATTATATCTTCCAACAATAGTACAGAGTAAGTATTATGAACACTACTTTATGAGTAAGGGACTGGGGAATTTTTAAACAAAAGGGGAAAATTTATTCTCCATTCAGTGTGCTTCCTCAGTAGTTTGTTTCCATATTGTTGATGTTACTACATTATCTTATGATCTATACATTTAAATGTCCCTCTTTTAAACTACAACATGAACTTCTTGGAGACTGGGATCTTATCTCACTCATCAACATATCTCTGACACCTAGGTTAGAGTGATTGCTAGCTAAAATTTTGAATGACTATACAAATGCATGCATGACTGAATGAATGTATGAACGTGTGGACTAAAACTAATTGTGTAAGGGAGTGGGGTGATAGGAGATAAAGGTGGAGGGAATTAAAAATTACAAAGTGCCAGTTATAGAAGTAGTCACAGGGATGTAAAGTTCAGCATAGAGAATATAGTCAATGATATTATAATAACTATGTACAGTGTCATGTCAGTACTAGACCTATCAAAGTGATCATTTCATAAGGCATATAAATGCCTAATCATTATGCTGTACACCTGACACTAATACAATATTGTTTTTGCTAACTATTGTTTTAAAATGAATAGTGTAAATGTTTCTGGGGTACTTTAAAGGGGAGAAGAGTGCATTATTTCCTGAAGCATGTTTTAGAAAACTCTAGTTTAGTGAGATAACCTATGGGAAACACAAAGCTCTTGTGTCCAATAAGATTATAAAATTCAAAGACTATCCTTCAGAATACTCTCCAAACAGAATCAAGAAGTCACAAAGCACAGACATTTTAAATTTTTTGTTTAAAGTAAGCTTTCCCAAATATACAGAGTTGGGCAAAAGAAAGTTTACAGTTATAACTACACAAAACAGTTTATTCTTGTATTATTATTTATTCTTGTATTATTTTCCACACAAACAGCTGTAAACCTACTTCTGCCCCACCTGTGTTTGACCACAGATGCCTCCTTCTCTTCTTTGTCCTCTTCCCTGTTTCCTTCCTCCCCCTCTTCCTCTTCCCTCTCGGAGTTATCTTATTTTTGCATAAGAGGAATTAACATTCCTCCAAAATAATTACTATGCAAATATAAACTAAGAATCACTGTGTCAAAATGATATCCGTCCTCAGTCTTTCAGATAGTGTCTGTAGGCAGAGACTTCCCCAGGAGGTATCTCCAAACAGTGAGATTCCACAGAACTAGACAGAGACAGCTCTGAGGTTCAGAGGTTTGGTCCTGTGACAGCCCTGCTTTCAATCATGTGTCATGTTCTTCAGAATGTAATATAAGCTTTTGATAGTATACTTGCTCCCAATGGGTGTAAGATTCCAGAGAATGTTAAACACAACTGAGCTGAAGGGTTGGCGTACAGGTGAGGCACAGTCTCAGTACCTGCATCAAGCAGTAGGAATGTTTTACTAGAGAACAGAGATAGGTGCGAAGCTTTGTGCATTTTCCAGCCTGAACAAAGCTGGAGAAATCGCAAGTCAGTTCTCAGCACTGACTCACAGTCCCTGAAATGGTGAGGATGGAAAATCACTGCTCTGAGTAGCAACAAAATGAAATATTTCTGAACACCTTTCCCTGACAGGTTTAAAAAAGCAAAGGAAGGGGAGTTGCTGGCTGTGAAAGTCTTGGATGAATGTATTGAGAGCAGTTATTTTAGTGGCGCTGGTGATAAAATTAAATGGAGGCCTTATGGGAAATGTACATTTCCCCAGAATGTGTTGGGTCAAATGCAGGTTTTTAGAAATACCCTCAGAGGCTGGGCAAAGGTGGCAAAGAATACAAAGTCAGAACAAGGACGGGATGAGAGGAGGAGTGAGACCAAAAAAGACACACTTTGCAAAAGCAGAAGAGATAATGTTTAAGGATATCTGGGGAGTCTGTCAAATACTCAGTTCTAGCAAAGCAAAAAAAAAAAAAAAAAAGATAATCAGAGGAAGGAGGAGGATAGGAAGGGAGAATCAAGGAAAAGGGAGCTAAGGAGGAAAGACCAAAGGAGGAAGAGATTCAGAAAGGCCGTAGAGAAGAGAGAGAGGAAGGCATGAGCATGTGTGTTGTAAATTAATAATGTGCAGCTTAACAAAAGTGCAAAGACCCTGGAGTCAGACACACCTGGGCTTGGGATACACCTCTGCCATTTTACAGATATGCAAATTCTCTGAACATTCCTCATTCTCTCTCTCTCTCTCTCTCTCTCTCTCTCTCTCTCTCTCAATGAGGATAGGAATACCTACCTCTCTGAGTCAGTTTATTGTTTAAATTAAATAATGTTCATGAAGGGTCTAGCACCAAGCCAGGCACATCAGTTGCATTTAAGTATAGTTACTTTTAAAAAATTTTAGGAACATAAATACATAGGCAAAAAGTAAAAAAAAAAATTCTTGGCATGATGAGTTCGAGGAATGTATGTTAGTTTATTTCATTATTATTAGTAGTAGTAATCATCAATTATTTTAGATAAAAAGAATCTTATGCCTTATGCCAGTGCCTATAATGTTCTTTAGAACATTAATCCTATTGGTAGCTAATGAAGAGGCTCATTGACTATATCATCTTTATCTAAATCTGAGTAGTGCTCTGAAATTATAGAAAAACATTCCCACTAGCCCTGGCCAAGGGGGTTATGGGTATGATAGAGGTTTGAGTAGAGAACTCAAGATCAAAAAGGGCTACTGGGCCTCTCAGTGGTCTAGACCCAAGCCCTAAAGGGGACCTCCAAACAGAACAGTTTTCTCTTTGAGTGGGCACAGCTTCTCACATCTGCTTTTCTTTATACATGCCACCTTCTCTGCCTCTGGATGAATAGGACCGAATTGTACTTCTCTGTCTTGGGAGCAACCGTAGCTCCCCAACATGTACCAGCACTATTGAAGAAAAACTGCCAATCTGACTGAGTCCCAGTTTTCAACCTTTAGGGCAGGGAATCTGATCTCCAAAGCTTGAAACAGGAAATGTGCATGTCTGAGCAACCTGAGAGTGGAGGGCATAGTGGAAAGTTTTCAGGGAAAATTAGCTTTCTGGGGGGAAAAAAGTGTTTTTGCTGAGTTGTTGGTGAGCTGTTTATATATTAAAGACCTCAAAGCATCTAGACACAAGAAGAAATCTGTTCAGCTTTGTTTAATTCAGCTTTTATCAAACTTATTTTACTCAGAGACTTTTGTTAACATCAGAACATATGACGGAGCTTTATGTGATTCACGGTTCATGTGGGATCTCAGAGCCAAGTGGAAAGACAGAGAAACATTAAATATAGACAGTATAATGATCAATGGTTCTCCACAGGCCCATTTCACAAGTGAGGGGAACTGAGACTCAGAGAAATGAAGATTTCCAAGGTCACATAGCTAAGTGGTGGCAAACTCGTACCCAGTTCTCTGAGTCCTCACTTTAGTTCAATTCTTTCACATGCTGCTGTTTCCCAAGGACTGCCATTGTTGAGATATTAGCAGATAATCTATGAAGCTGGCTACCACCTGAACCCCAAACACATTAAGCCCTCAGGGATTGGCAAGTTGAGATTGAATTTTTAAAGGGAGCCAATGGAAAAAAAATCACATTTGATTCACTTGGCTGGGACACAGCTCTTCTACAAAATGAAGGGCGCCTGGAGAATGCACCCAGTATGATGCTGTCCCTCACTGCAAGGTCCTTCAGCTACTCTATTCATTAAAAGACTTCTAATTTCTGTGAGACAAGTTGGTAGCAATTATCAATCACCAGCGACCTTTTCTTGGATGGATTCAGGGATGAGACAGTGAGAAGTACTAAAATGTGGCTGAACTCACCATCCAAACCTCCTCTTTCTCCCAATCAGCCCACCCCCACAGATAAACAATTCAATATCCTGGCTTCTTAATTTTGTTGTGAGTTTTGATCATAAATCTTTAAATAACCACTCTCTAAGATCAGCCAATAAAAGGCAATTAGATGTTCCATTTGCGGCCAAAGTAGAGCTATTTTGCAGGATTTGGCTGTTTAGCAGGAGACATTTTGAGATATAAGATTAAGATAAGAATGAAATTAATCTTTGCATGCTCAATTACCTCATGTGATGCTTTGCCTGGCTCCTGCCACCTTCAACTTTTCTTTACTCTGTTGAGGGATTTGGCGCTCATACATACATTCTTGGCCACAAGCAGAGGGCTGGGACCAATCTTTGTCAAGGGTTCAAGAACATTAGTTCAGTCATTTGGAAGACTAAACATAAAGTTGGTTTTACTAAGATCTAGCTCTAATAAGCCTTGCTTTTAGTAAATGGGGTTTTACCTTATTTTTTCTGAATGTGTACCCATCTCATATTTCCATTTTAGTAATTCCATTATATTTTTGCTTTTAGATACCTTAGTACAAGGTTGTACAACATTCCAGGTAGCAGTGTGGTTATGGCATTGGAATAAGACAGCTGGCTTTGAACTGCATACTAATACTTGCTAGATTTGTGGCCTTGGGCAAGTTACCTAACCTAACCTAGCTGAGTTTTCTTTTTTGAAAAATGGGGTTGATTATTTCCACCTTAGAGAAACTCAAAATAGATGCTGTATATAAAGCACTTGGTGTTCTCTATATTTTTAAAAATAATTATTCATTTTAGTATTATCTTAGGTCTTTCAATCTGGATTTCGTTTATTCTTCAGTTCTTCTTGCTCCTCCTCATCCCACTCCACCCATTCTTTAGTGCACTTGCTTACCAACTCAACCTAGATCTCTTGGATAACAAAAAGCCATAGAGCTTCTAAAAATGGGTTTATTTTTTTCTCCATAATCAGTGAGATTTGCCTTCAACTTCCTCTCAGTGGGATGATTCTGTATCTGCTCACTCCTAAGTATGTCTAATTTTCCAACCTTAAAACCTTTCATTCCGGTCTCTCTATCAAGCACTTGGCTTCTATTCTCAGTCTTGATGTTGGATATGCACCACACAAACCATATGTTGTCGTCTGAGTATATGGAAATCGGTTGTCTCACAAAATATATACCAAGTTTTAAGAAAATAGAATTAATACACATAACATTTATATTATCTGTGATGTATCTGCAGTTATATATTTAAATCAGGTAATTTATATCTTCTATTAAAGTTACTTAGCAAATAAATTATTTGGAAGATTCTCCCATAATGGGATCAGGGAAGGGACATTATACAAGTCACTTCAATAAGGCTTTGAAATAAACAATGGACAGGCAAAGTATCTTAGGTCAGGAAGTCCAAGATCAAGGTGCCCAGAGATGCTGTGTCTGGTGAGGAACAGCTTTCTGGTTCATAGCCAGCAATCTTTTTGCTGTAACCTTATGTGATTGATGGAGGAAGGGATCTTTCTAGGGTCTTTTTATAAGGGCAATCATTCCATGAGGATTCTGCCCTCATGACCTAACCACCACCCAAAGATCTCACCTTTAAATTACCATTACATTACAGATTTTTGAATTTTTTCAAAAATTATGTACGAATTTTGGAGGGACATAAATATTCAGTCTATAGCAGTGTAGAAATAGTTAATCTCAAAAAGGTGGCTTTTAAATACAATATAACCACTTATTGGGCATAGAGAGAGAGAGGGACATGGTATGAAGAATTATGTTCAATCTTATACCAATGGGATTTGAGGAATGGGGGAATAGAAAAGATAATCATTAACTAATTACAGGTTGTAAGAAAAAAAACTGGCTCAAGATTTTAACCCAGAAGCTCCTGATGAGGAGATAAATTTGACATTATGGAGGACAGTATCATGCCATGAAGACATCAGTCTACAAAAGAAGACTGATACACACCTGGTATTGAACTAAGTGCTAGAACTACGATGAGGAGTCAGTATTGGAGTCCATCTTCAGAAAGCCCACAGTCTAACGAGTCTAATGAGGAGGACAAAAAGTAAGTTGAAATTGGAGTAAATGTAGAGGAATCAGGGAAATAAGAGAAATGCCCACTGGTAGTAAAGAGTAGGAAACATATCTGGCCACATGGAAGAGTACTTGAGAGAGGACAGATGTCATTGAAGGAAAACAATGAAGGATCAATGGCAGTCTTCGTAAGATAGAGGATAGATACTCCAAGAAGAGGGAATAATTTTGAGTATAAAGGAAACTTCAGGGAGGATAATAAAACAAAAATTTATTAGTCCAATTTTCACTAATTTACAAAAGGCTCTATTGTTTCCAGAGCTTTATTAAAATTATATGAAACCAGCTTTTAGGTTAATGCTTTGGAAGCCATCCAAGATGTGGTATAGGTTGAAAATATCAATTGCCTCAATAAATGTTAGGGGGAGAAACAATAGGTTATTAGAGAAACCAGGTATATTTTGGAGTATGAACTAAACTCTTAAAATGTACATAAAAAGATAGACACACAATTTTGTAAGTTATTTGTCAGTGTGCCTTGTGGATAATGCCTGGAAGATTATAGAAAGATTGGATGCCATCACAATATAGAGGTTGGTCTCCTTTCACTCTTGGAAAAACTAGTCACTTATGGCTCCTACGATAAATTCTTAATCACCAACTTGAGAATGTAACTTCTGAGTCATTGAATATTATTTCTTAACATACATCAAGTATTTGATTCAACATTGGGGAATGCTTGGATGCAAGCCTGAAGCCTGTGAAAATCTATTCTAATAATAGGAATCCTTAAAGAATAATATGGCTTTTATCCTTACCATTTCCCTTGTGTTGGTCTTTCAGTACCACCCTGACCTTCCCTTTGATCAATCAAATGATTGAGACTAGAGCAAAACTGTGCCCCCTGCCAAGTTTGAACTCTCAGCAAGACTTGACACAGTGATTCATCACTCCTCCCTCCTTGACACACTCTTCACTTCCAGAAACGTCATACTCTCCTGGATTCTTCCACGTTCACTGACTACTTACACCTTCCCATTCTTTTTCGCTAGCTACTCTTTATTGGACCAACTACTTAATGTCAATGTACTTCCAGGTTTAGTATCGAACTTCTTTTTGGTATCAAATGACTCCCTTGATAATCTCCCTCCATGGTTTTTTTTTATATCATCTATACATCATGACTCTCAAACTTTTTCATTTATTCCTGAACATCAGATTCATGTATACGAATGCCTAATCAACATTTCCCTTGATTTATGAATAGTCACCACAAACACGAAAACCTCAAATTACACTCTTGATTTACTCCTTTTCTACTTCCAAGACTCTTCTGCTGGAAGCTTTACTCATCCAGTTAATGGTAACTCTATCCATACTTTCTCAGGTCAAAAATTTTGAAATCATTTTGACTCTTACCTTTTTTTCAACCCCCATTTCCAGTTTGGTAGATAATTCTGTTGTTCTTACATCTGAAATACATCCAGAATTTTATAATTTTTCATCACCTCCACTGCTGCCATTGTGATCCAAGCTACCATTACCTCACACCTGGACTATTCCAGGAGCTTCCTAACTACTCGCCTGCCTTTCTTCCCTTACCATTCTTTCCCTGATCAGTTCTGAACACAGACTCTAGGTTAATCCTCTTAAAATGCTATTCAGATAATGTAACTCATCTGCTCAAATCCTTCTAACAACTGAATTTCCTTGTCACTAAGGGAGCAGTGGTCTACAAGTTAATCTCTTCACCTGAGATTTAAACTTCTCTAATCTCAACTCATTTTCTTCACCAGCCACAATGGCCTTCTTGATGTTCCCTAAACATTCTGTCTCAGTGAGGGATAGACATTACTAAACTAATTATATAAGCATATAACTAATTTTAAACTATGGTAAGCAAATTAGTTAAAATTATGGGTAGCCATGAGTAGTCTGAGGGTGAAGTGGGGTCATGAAAAAGACACAATCATAAGGAACTTTTGGGGAAAGAGAAATTCTTCCAGGTGGAGGTGAACAGCAATACAAATCACCTGAGATTGGATGGTGAGGCTGTGGCATCTTGGCTCATTGAGTAACTGAAAGGCCAATGTTGCTAGAGTAAAGAGAACAAAGGGAAGACAAGGCTACATATGTAATAGGATCTAGATGTAAATATCTAGAGAAATGGGGAAGTTTTGAGATGGGAAAGATTGGATTTCCCCAAATTTAATAATGTACACAAGTATCTAGGTCACTTAGGTTTTCCGATATGAAGTCCCATAAACAGGATGAGTAAGCAGCTACACAGTGTAAGTAGCTAAAATGAGAAACTGTTTTGGAACACTAATTTTATCTAATTCAAAACTTCCCCAGATGGCATTCCAAGTCAGTACATACCTTGGTATTTGTTAACATTGCCATCATATACACACATATCTTAACTTGTGTCTTTTACTTTTATAGACTCTCAACTTAAAAAGATTTACCTTTCATTGTTTTCCAGAAAGCTCTCCTAGTGTTGGAGGGGTTTTTTTCTTTTTTTTTTTTTAATGAGTTCAATCTTAGTTCAGTCTGAGTTTTCAGCTGTAGTTCAAGTCAGATCTTGATTTGCCTGAGCCTGTTTCTCTTCCCTGGGATGTATCAGTCTTGCCTAGATACATTCTTTAGATGAAATAGAGTTGATAGTTTCAATTTCACAAGAACTCATATTAGAAGCTATTTCTCTTTTAAATAATAATGGCATTCCAGGCAAGCTAGTCAGGTGGCTAAGTTTCATAAAGCTATGAACAGTAGGCGAGTACTGGAATTGATTCAAATGTTTAATTATTCGATGAGAGAAGGTTGTCTGGAGGTTTCACACAAGAAGAGACTTTATTGATTTTTATTATTCAAGGAAGGTAATAATTTCAATATAAAAAACAAGGACCAACTCTTCTGTTAAGCAATAATGACAAAATGTTTGTCAAAATAATGCTAGCAACTGAGAAAGCAAAAGGTCCAAAGAGCCCCTCTGCTTTATTTCATGTCATCAATCTTGCAGTCGCCAGACCTGCAGGGAATGTCACAATAATGTAGGTTGCACTGAAGATATGTTTGAAGTTGAGAAAAGATACACCAATTTCTTTTGTATTTATGTCAGTATCAGACTAATGTCTTTGATGGAGTGCACTGTAATAACAAGCCCAGTAGCCAGACATCAGCCTCTCTGCTGAAGGAGTCTGGTGGTCATTTAGCATAGGTAGATAATGACCAGATGAGGTCCAACGTAACTAGGTCAGAGAGTACAAAAAGATTAATATATTTCATATGCTGTGAGGGAACAAAAGAAAATGGAATTTACAGAGGGATTAGACTAGATGAAAGATGAAGCCATAATGTAACAAATAATCTGAAGTACTCAGAACCGTCATCGTATAAAGAAAAGGGCATTTGCTAAATTAAATTTAGAATACCTAAGTGTTAGGCCTATTCCTATTCCAAAATAGTAACATATGTTGCGGAAAAGTGTTTTGTCTTTCTGGGCTTCAGTTTCTGCAACGGTAAAGTGGAGCTAATTTTATATATCAGGGTGGGGCAAAGTAGGTTTACAGTTGTTCATATGGAAAATAACACAATAATAAATAATGGCACAAGAATAAACTCTGTGTTTTGTGTACTCACAACTGTAAACCTCACCCATTCTTATATATGAAATTCTGAAACCCTCACCCAGATCTATGATTCTATAAAGATCATTGAGAAAATGATAGGAGGGCTGGGGGCTGTGACTACCATTAGCTAGAGGGAAATTGGAAGAGGGAATGAAAAAGAAACATAAGTATAGTATTCCCCAGCCACATGGGGAGAAAGAAGTAGAATGAGTGGGTCAGAAGGGTGAATGTGAGGATGAATGTGGTTTTTAGAGGAAGAACCAACTGGGACTTCTTTCTTAAAAATATTGTTCCAAGACTATAGCCAGTTAGGCTAGACTCGGGAATTCCAGGATTATGTTAGTAAGTACACAGCCCCAACAGTGAATTTCAAAATTGACCTTACCTAGTTTTACCAGAATTTTGGCTGATGTGAACCTTGGTGGGACGTGGCTAAGAGCCTGAAGAAAATGCCTCGGCAGGATGGTTGTCATTGAGCTTTTCCCTTAGGAATTATGGTTCTTCCTCAAAATACTAATCAGCTGTAAATTGCCTAGTTTTCATATCCCCCATATTTATGGAATATCCAACAGAGAACAATATACCAAGCCCTAATCACACGTAATTCTGAAATATAGGTATTAACATCTTCACTTCATGCATGGATATGTGAACTGCTAAGGAATTAAGCATGTGACAGAGCTGAAATTCCAATGCAAACACCTTGAAATAAACCCATGGCTCCTTCCAGAACTAGGCAGGGGCTACCTCTAAAGTCTTTGTTCCTTCTTAATGGTCTGTACCCACTAGGGAATGCTCTGGACTGTCTGGATCGCTGGCTACTTCAGGCATGCAATCAGGGTGTCTTCGGTGAAAGACATATGAATCTGCATCCGAATATAGCTGAGGTCATAGAAAAACATGGAACTATGTGGGAACTGGGGAACTATATCTTACACTGTACTGATTGATTTCTTAAATAATTTTTCCTGAGCGAACTTTCCTGTGAAGGTTGTAGGAAAGTGATAGTGGAAAAACCCACAAAGGAGACTTTCTTAATAATAAAGGGAGGGCATGCGTTAATGATCCTCAGTGCAGGTAAGGCAGTGGGACTGCAAGAGAGGTGAGATATAGGTCATACAGGGTAAAGATGATTGAATTGAACAGAGTGGTTGATTGGATATGGGAAAATGGGGGAGAGGGAAAAGTCTTCAAGGACATTTGGACTTGGAAATCGGGGCAGAGAGGACTTACAAACAGGAGGAATTCAGTGGTATAGAGAGAGCTCCTTTCCTTTACTACCCAGCCTGGCTTACTCAGCTGTAGATGCTAAGGAACTAGTGTTCCAGGCACCGAAGGATGCATGTCATTAATTTTCACCTTTTATGAATAAGCTCCACTCCAGGCCACCCTCAAAACCTCTTTGAACCCAGAGAGTTACCTGAAAGCCTCCATTTCCTTTACGTGTTTAATAATGTGAGCAAAGGAGGTTGTCCATTAACACTTGGGTTGTGTCTATACCTGTCAGCATGAAATAGAGGTTGGCAATTATCCCGGAAATGTTTTTCTAGACAATCAGCCTAAGAAAGTAGATCCTTAAATTTTATTTAAGTCATTGGAGTAAAACAAGATTTTAACTCAGATGATTTAAACCCTTATAGCCCATTTAAGAATGCATTCCCCCTCCCATTGTTTAGTTTTCTTTATATTATAAGAGATAATGCCTTCTGTTGGGGCTTTCTCAGACTACTTTCTAAGAATATCAATCCTTGATCGCTTGAAACCAGGCAAGTGTGGACAAGTGTAGTCACTTCCCCAAGGTTTCTGAGGACGTCCCTGGACTCCCAAGATCTTTACTTCCCTTCAAACTGACTAGAATCCCCTCTGCTTAATTTTGATATATTACACAAGAAAAGCACCCAGCCCTGTTCACACCTCATTATTCTTAAAAATGGCAATGCAACAAAACAAAACAAAAAATTAATAAACACAGACCACAGTATGGTGATGACCAGAGGGAAAGGAGGGGTGAGGGAGGTAGAAGAAGGTAAAAGGAGGATACGTGGTGACGGAAGGAGACTTGACTGGGAGTGGTGAACACACAGTACATTATACAGATGATGTATGATAGAATTATACACTTGAAACCTGTATAAGTTTATTAACCAATGTCACTCCAATAAATCCAATAAATTTTTTTTAAAAGATAAAAAGAGTGACGACACCCAAGAGTTGGAAAAAATCTCCCATTATCATTAGACATTGCTATGACATCGAGGCTTATAGTAGGTAATGATTTAAAGAAAGGAGAAAGAAACAAAAAAAAATCGTAACAATATGGGCTCATGTGCTTTGGAAGCATGGAAACAGTCTCAATTATTAAACTGTCAAGTTGTCAGGACAGAGACAAACTCAAGCTGGAGCTGAATCCCTCTGTGGCCCTCACCCAGGCAGTCGGGAACACAGAAGGAACTGGGGACAAAGGGGGTTTCAAAATTCAGATGCCTCCTGTCCTGAGTGTGCGTCTCTCTCCTAATTCCCCAAGAGGCCAATAGCTAGTCTGTCTATTTGAGTCATTGGTATATTTACTTCCGCTGAGCCCAGTCCTGAGGAAGAAGAAGAACAGAACAAGATCAGAAGCGTGTTCTGGGAAAGAAGTGAAAAGGAAGACATTATGGTAGCATAGAATGTTTTAAAATATATATTTTATTTTTGTCCACTTCTATGAAATAAGAAAAGCAGTATTTATTTACATGCACATGAGTTCATGACATATAGCCCCAATTTATACTCTCATACCACGTGTTGTAAAATTGCACTTTGAAAGCTTTGCAAACTAATGACTAGCCACAGCATGTGGCTTATATGAGGCCACAAAGCATTCAATCTTCTAAGTATGAGGGGGGACACAAAACACAGAATTTATTTATTAAAAAAAATTTACAGCTATTCTTACATGTTTAAACTTCAGTCACCCTCAAAGTACTCTCCATTCGATGCAATACACCTACTGAGACATTTTTTTCCACTGCTCAAAACAGTTTTAGAACTCGTTGATTTTGATGCCTTTTAGTGTTCCTGCCATTTTTTGTTTCACCTCTTCCACATTGGCAAAATGTTTCCCTTTGGAGACTTAGTTCATTGGGGAAACAAAAAAAGCCCCTTGGGGAGAGATAAGGTGAATAGGGAGGGTGGGGGATGAGGGTCATCCCCCCACCCCAATCAACAGTTTGGTCAAAAACTGCTGAACATTCAGCATGGTGTGCGCAGGTGTGCTTGTAAATCACCCATTGTGAAATGGGCAAATGTGTCGAAACAGTTTTCAAAAAAAGTCACGGAAGTCAAACACAGCCTCTCACAACAGTGCCAGCAGGTACACTGATACAGATGGGATCGTAGAACACTCACTTACCAGGGGGAACCTTGTACTACAAGGGATCTGCCCTCTGGAGGATAATTCCAGTTTTGGGGATCCCCCTCATATTCATATAGATATAAATAGATATGTATGCATATATATGCATATATATTTACATATATATGCAAATATATAGGCATTCATATATATATGGTATTGCATGTGTGTAGATACAGATCTATGGATAGGTGCTTACATATATAGAGAGATATTTATATACTAATATACTGTACAGTAGAATCTTCAGGGAATAGAACAGAGCTCCATCCCTTTATTTCTTCCATGGCAGTGTTCCCCACTGCAGTGTTTGTGATTCAGAAGACTTTTTTCTGTGTGTTAGGGATTGGAATGCATGTATATCTGAAACATTATCTTGAGTTCCTGGAAAACCTTCTCCTCCACAACAAATAAGAGAAAAAGGAAGGATAGGGAAGAGATGTAATTTGATTTTCAGAATGACACCGAGATCTTGGCAATGTGGTCTTTGTACGTTGTTTAAACCTACCATAAATAATCCTTTCTTTGACCCTTCTCCTGTTTCACCTCTTGGAATGACCTCCTTTCTTTGCCTGATCAATTGCTAAACCCAAAATGAACGAATGACTGAATGAATCAGTTAATGTTGTGAAATTAGTTGCCAGATTTAAAGGTCATGTCTCAAGTGACTAACAAAAACAACATACAAACTCATGGTTTGGCACTGAAGTTTTCTATTTTTTAATTTATTTTTTAAATATATCTTACTGATTATGCTATTACAGTTGCCCTATTTTTTCCTTCCCTTTATTTCCCTCCACCCTGCACCCCCAACAAGAATTCCCCCACCTTAGTTTGTGTCCGTGGGTCCTACATATCCGTTCTTTGGCTTCTCCATTTCCTATACTATTCTTAACCGTCCCTTGCCTATTTTGTACTTATCATTTATGCTTCTTATTCCCTGTACCTTTTCCTCCATTCTCCTCCTTCCCCCTCCCCACCTATAGCCCTCAGGAACAGAATCACAGAAATGGCAATGAAGTTGTTTAAAAATTTGACAAAGCTATTTCAGAATGAAAGTCACAATGTCTGCTTTTTTTTTTCTGAGCATGCCCTATGTTAGCACAGCATACATGTGGTTACATTTCTCATTTCTTATGAACATTCATTCAACACACGATCCTTGAATTTTGAAGCTGGAAAAGCATTAGTGAGTTTATGTTTGGGTATGTGATTTTCTATACTTCTTTCCACATTTCTCATAAAAATAGATTTGCACCAGGATAATCAGATCATCTCCCTTTTTATTCTTGATGGTTTGCTGCATGTGGCTTTTCATCTTTGTGTTATTATTCATCTGTGGAAACGCAATCACTTGTCTTGTGTTATTGCCAAGATGTATTCAAGAAAGTTTGATCAAGTAAAAGAGAGAATGCAGCCTCAACTATGAGGATAATTTTTCCCACTAAAATTGGTCAGTTTTCTTTTTCCTTTTTCCAGTTTTATTGAGATATAATTGACATATAATATTGTGTAAGATAATGTTTCCCATGAAAATGGGTCATCTTCCTTTTTTCTTTTTTTCAGTTTTATTAAAATATAATTGGCATATAACATTGTATAAGATTAAGTTGTACAACACAATAATTTAATATATGTATATATTGCAAAATGAGGGCCACAATAAGGTTAGTTAACACATTGGTCTTCTCAAATGATTACATTGTGTGTGTGTGTGTGTATGAACTTTTAAGATCTTTCGAATATACAATACAGTGTTGTTAACTATGGTCACCAGGTTGTACATGACAGAATTATCCATTTTATAAGTGGGAGTTTGTGCCCTTTGACAAACATCTTCCCACTTCCTCCACCCCGCGCCCCCACCTAATCCCTACCCAGGCAACCACGAATCTGTTCTCTGTTTCTTTGAATTTATTTTATTTTTTTTGAGAGGGTTTTTTAAAAAAAATATAGGGTTCAAGTGTACAATTCTAAATATATCATCTGTATATTATATTGTGTATTCTTTTTTTATCCCACATGTAAGTGAGATCAAACAATATTTTGTCTGTCTTTGTCTCTTATTTCACTTAGCTTAATGCCCTCAAGGTCCATCTTTGTTGTTGCAAATGGCAGGATTTACTTTCTTCAATGGCTGAATAATATCCCACCATAGAAAAAGGAAGTAAATAATTTTTATATCACATTTTCTTCATCCATTTATCTGTCAATGGACACTTAGTGTTTTCCATATCTTGGTCATTGTGATAATGCTGCAGTGAACATGAGAGTGGAGTTATCTCTCTGAGTTATTAATTGCATTTTCTTTGGATGTATACCTGGATGTAAAATTGTTGGATCATATGATAGGTCTATCTTTTCTGTGTGTGATAACCTCCATCCTGTTTTCTGTAGTGGTTGCACCAGTTTACATTCCCGCCAATAATGTTCTCTTTTCTTCACATCCTTGCTAACTTTTGTTATGTCTTGTCGTTTTGATAATAGCCATTCTAATTGGTATGAAGTGAGATTTCATTGTGGTTTTCATTGGCATTTCCTGATGATTAGGGATATTGAACATCTTCATATGTACCAACTGACCATTTGAATATTTTTGGGGGGTATAACCAGTCTGGTCCTTTGTTCACTTTTAAATCAGATGATGATGATCATGATGATTGAGTTGTATGAGTTTCTTATATATTTTGCATATTAACCCCTTATCACATGTATGACTTGCAAATATTTTCTTCCATTTTGTTGAGAGAGATAATCAGTAATAGCATATGAATGAATGAATGAATGAATGAATGGCATAATCTAAGCAAAATAGAATGTAGATAGCTGTAACAGAGCATTCCAATGATTAAGGTATCTGAAGCATATTTCAAAAGCCCCATTCCTGGAAGACATAAAACAATCTTGAATAAATTAGAGAATGGATTGCAAACTGGTTGTCCACTAGCTGCATCCAGACCACTGCGGCCTGCATATTGCTCTGAAAGTTGAGATGTTTCAAGTCAAACTTCAATTGTTGGGTTTTCTTGAAACTCCAGCAATATTGAGCCTACATACCCTTGACTTAGGGTAACAATCACCTAGATAAGAATATACTCATTCCTTTAGATAGGGCCTCCTTGTTTGTCAATATCCTTATTCAACCTGATAATTCTTTACATTACTTATGTGATTCTTGGAAGTTTCTGAGTTCTTAACCATTGGCTTTGGAATATACCTTTTAGGAATTAGTAGGATATTTGAATGTATCACAGTGTGTTATATATATATTATGTGCAGGAGGTAAAAATGTATGTATCACAGTGTGTTATATATATTATGTGCAGGAGGTAAAAATTATTAAGATGCATGATTCTGTCATGAAATTCAGATCCCAGCAGGATAGACTGCATGATTTAACAAAAGAATGAAATATAAACTTGTTCAGTAAGAATTAGTTGAAAGTGCTATGGAAACACAGAGAAGAGAGAAATTAGTTTTTCTTTGGAAGGAGAAGGAAAAATAGTGTAAGTAGCTCTTGAACTAGATTTTAAGAAGAAACAGATTTTTATAAGTTGTAGATTTGAACGATGTTCCAGGGAGAAAATAACAAACATAATGCATAAATAAAAATAAATAACATTATAGAAACATATATACTGTAAATAGTGTGTATAGGTATGAAAAGAATATAGCCTGTTGAGATGGAAATGGTGACTGACTGACTAATAACACTGAGTGAAAACTGAGGAGAAGGAGTTATAATAAATCAGTCAATAAATGACAATGAAACAAAGACTTCAAAGATCCTTAAATGTCATAGTAGGTCATTTTGACATTAGTCTATGAGCAGTGATAGCCGCTGGAAGGACTGCAGGGTGATTTCGTTGATTTAAATAATGCACTGTAAAGATTTGGCTTTTGGAAATGAATGATGAAGGAGGTAAGAGTAATCATGACTTGTACCGAGGTTAGTGATGATGAAGACAGAGAATACAGATTTAATAGTCATTTCTGAATTCAACTAAATATAAATAAACTCAATATAATATTTGTTAATTGTATCACATTGGTCAGGAATCATGGTGGATATTTGCACTAGAATTCTGGACAAGACCTATGTCATATACACCGTCATGTTGCCGAGACTCTGGTATGAAACTGAATAGAACCAGTGGGAATATTTGAGACTGGAAAGTAAGAAAGGTAAAATAAAGAATAAAGAAACTTATTTTAAAAAATAAATATGACTTATGTCTTTTTAACCACTCAAAACTATGTCTCTCTCTAACTCTATAGTTGCCCCAATTGAGATGTAAGATAAAATTAATGAAATATTGCATATTTTGTTTACTGGTCCCAAGACTTGACTAAAAATGCAGTCTCAAATGTCTCTTGTGATTGGTCCTAGCACTTTTGTTCAGTTCACTCTTTTTGCTACAATTTTCCTTGCTTCCAACTTTTAGCTCCAAATAGAAAAGCTTGTGAATATGATATAACCATATATGACTTTTCATGGCAATATTTTATGGTCTGGCCTTATAATAATGCAATGTTTTTCAAAAACTGATGCCTTAGGTCTCAGAATAGTAGCACCTTGTTGTGCTTTTAGAACTTTTGCTGTTTGTAGGCAGGAAATGTACTGAGGAATAAATAAAAAGGAGAAAATAAAGTTTTACATTTTCATCAGTAATCACTTTTAACCTGAATGTTCTTGTTAGTTTACCAGACAGATGTCTCAAATCCCTGCCCTTGTAGTGTCTTCCTTGCTACTTCTTTGTTGAGGAAGAAAAGCTTTAGAAAAAGGAGGGCAGGATACGTGGGATGAAAGCTTCCACACTGTCAGCAAATTCAATACTTTTTGTTGTGCCCAGAGCTTTGTGGATGATAAATAAATGAAATGGCAGTGACTCATTATCACCTGGGCATGGGGTGGATTGGGTATCAGGAACCTTTCAGGTCTATGATCCCGTGAAGCCACATTCTCTCTGTAGGTGGCAGTTTCCTCATCTGTACATTGAGGAAGGGGGCTGGATCATGGAAAGGGCAGTTCCAAGCTCACGTATAAGAATAATTCAAGAGTCATCATATGGCATAGAAAGGTTAGATCCTTTTCCCAAATAGGATCAGGAAGTCCCAAGCCATTGTTTTATTGAATAACAGAAGACCCTTCTCTCCAAAAGATACTATTAAGAAACAACTCATAGATACAGTAAACAAATTGATGATTGCTAGGTGGGAGGGAGGTTGGAGGCTGGGTACAAGAGATGAAGGGGTTAAGAGGTACAAATTGGCTGCTCCAATTTACATGGAGCTGTAAAGTACAACACAAGGAATAGAGTCAATATTATTGTCATAACTATGGATGGTGTCGGGGGCACTAGACTTATCTGGGTATCACTTCATAAGTTATATAAATGTGTAACCACTATGCTATACATCTGAAACTAATACAAAGTAATATTGAATGTCAACTGTAATAAAAAATAAAAAATAAAAATCAAAAGACATCATTACCTGTTTAAAATTGCTCTTGCCTCTAGTTTACAGCAATCACTTTTCTTCTTTCAAAATGTATACATCCTTGGAATTACTGGAAGGAGTCATTAGCTATTCTCACTTTAATTAAGTTTTCTTACGATTAGTGTTGTAAAGTTCAAGGATTTCTGTCTCCATAACTTGCCTCAGTCTTATCATTTTTAAGACAGTTAATAACACTATTTGTTGTGAAGATGGAGTGGGTTAATTTATGAAAATGTCCAGAACAGTACTTGATACTGTATAATTGTTTGCTGTTATAGTTGTCATCTTGGGGCATGAAATTCCAACAGCATAGGTAGGTGCTCTGAAATGTGCCAGTGCCCCGTAATCACTTGAGGTGCATGGCTGAGAGTGGTGGTCAGTGATGGGGCTGAGTACTGAAAGGTCAGATTGCTGGCAGTCAAACTCGGTTTGAAAGGGGATCCTGGGAGATGGTGAAGACTGGATAAAATAAATACAAGACATGCAAAAGACATGGAATGAAATATGGTTAAGTGAAATCAATGTCAAATTTGGAAGAACATCTGACATACCTGTCTTCCACTGTGCTCCAACTGACCACATAGGCATGACCAGGAATGGACAGCCAGAACCTGAAGGTCAGCAAGGGCTGAAGGTCAGCAGAGGTTGTCTTGAGGTGGGCCATTGGGCCCTAACTTAAAATGTTCTGCCTACTCAGAGTCTATGTCTTTTTTTTTTAGAGAGGGAAGGGAGGGAGAAAGAGAGAGAGAGAGAAACATCGATGTGCAGTTGCTGGGAGGCTGTGGCCTGAAACCCAGGCATGTGCCCTGACTGGGAATCGAACCTGTGATGCCTTGGTTTGCAGCCCACGCTCAATCCACTGAGCTACACCAGCCAGGGCAGAGTCTATGTCTTCTTAATCAACTTTAGGTTCTTCTTCTCTAACATGAAAACCCCTGACTACTATAGATAATGTGAACCCTTTCTCCCTTTTAAAACTTCAAAGCACACCCAGTAGAACAAAATCTGATACAAATGCATTGCCTTTGTCTTTCATGCAAATGCCTTCTCCAGTGAAGAACAGGTATAGTTTGAGAACTGGATTTGGGTACAGTTACATATTTACCAACTAAGATGCACAAATATTAAGGAATTGACACATGTCATCCAGTTGATAATTGCAGAGTTTGGCTTTAAATCCAGATGTCTGACACAACAATCCTTTCTGCCTTTTAGAGAGTATCTGTACTGTTTGCAAAAGTCACCTTATGGTTAGACTAAACTTGGGCGTTGTTAGTTAGAAACATAAACTCTTGACTTGGACCTGGTGAGTCAGAATTTTTGTAATAGACCTGGTCACCTATTATGAGTACAAGCATTTCCAGGTAGTTCTTAATATCAAAGAAGTTTGGAAACACTGGTTGAGGGGATAGGGAAGAAAAGAATAATGGTTATCCATTCATCGATCTACATTCATTTCCAAATAAGCAAATGTTGGAAAGTAGACATGTTTAAATAATGGTAGGAAATATAATAAACTACTCCTGGGTGATATACTGGAACACATATGTCCCAGACAGTCTCGGAAGGCTATCAGCTCAGCAGACATTGGGGGATCTCTGTGTTATGATCAGCCAGGTCCAGGAGACACAACTCTCTGTGGAGGTTCGAGGCTTTGGGCATCAGGGATACAACAGAAATAATGCTTCCAGAGAAGAGAGGATAAAAAACTGCCCTGAGGTAATTTTCCAGGCTGATGATGGGGGTGGGTGGGAGGGGAGGAAGTCATTTTTAGGCCAATAATTCCCACTGCACAGCTGCTGTGAGATGTGTGAATCACTGAGCACATTTCAAGGAATAGCTGTCATGTGTCACTAACTGATTTTCACTGCAGATGGGCCCCAGGGTAGTTGGGATCTATTTTGGGGAGGCCACAAGCAGTGAGAGCCTGCTGGTTTCACTGTAAGGAAATCTCACCCACCCTTGAAAATATGGGGAAATAAAACCTTAAGTCCAAACACATTTTCCTCTTAGTATGATTCACATTTTCTGTATTTCTTCTCTTCCATTCCCCATTCTCACCCTCTCTTTTCTCTGTGTTCTTTTCTTAGGCAATATCAACATTTTTCTGTCTCCTGAGTATGTGGGCAAAGCATGAGACTTGAAGCTTTCCATCTACCCATAAGGAAGAGAGTAAAACAAGAGTTAGTACATATATTGTATGTTTTTGTCAGTCCAGTACCATAAAAATCCTCTCAGGTGCAATTATTTCTCTTTTTCTCCCTTTGCCAGCTGGACGTTGCTACCCAGGGATACCTTAGAAAACTGCTAGTGAAGTTGGCGGATTCTTCCTTACCCATGATCCCTGTCGTAGGCAGAATACTGATACTTCTTTCCTTTGCCCTCAAAGGTGTCTGTGTCCTAATCCCTGGAGCCTGTGAGTATGTTACCTTCGATGGCAAAGGAACTTCACAGATGTGGTTGGATTAAGGATCTTGAGAAGGAGAGATGATCCTGGATTATCTGAGTGAGCCCATTGTAACCACGAGGGTCCTTTCAAGAGGGAAGGGAGTCAGGGGAGGAGAAAGAGATGCGACAGCTGAACCAGACAGGAGTTGGGGTGCCGCAGGTCTGTGAGCCCAGGAATGCAGACAGCTTCTAGAAACTAGCAATGTCAGGGAAACATTCTCCCCCAGACTCCCTGGGAGGAATGCAGACTTGTTAATGCAGTTTGGACTTTTGACCCCTGGAACTGTGAATTCAAAAACAAATGTGTGTTGCTTTGAGATATCCCATTTGTAGTAATTTGCAGCAATAGGAAACTTACACAGTGCTACTGACTGGGCACACACATACCAGACCATTATGTGAATAAGAAATAAACTTGTATTGTGTTAATCCACAGGAATGTTGGTGTGTTATTTTTAAAAGTGGGTAGTGTCATTGTAAATATTATAGACTTATGCTATCACACTTCATGGTATCCCAAGAAGTTATATGGTCACCAAGTTGGAAGTTACTGATTCTGTCTCCACCCATCTCTACCTCCATCCTCTATTTCACAGGTGGCAAACACAAGGCCCACAGGCTGAATTCGGCCCTCCACCTTGTTTTATCTGGTTGGCACCTTGTTTCTACCTGGCGGCAGCGCTGAGGTCTCACTTAACTGTTAAGGAATAATTACATTTATACAGTCCTAAAATTACATTCGGCCCTCTGAAGGCAACCGTGAAGCTGATGTGGCCTCCGGTGAAAATAAGTGTGGCACTCTTGCTCTATTTTCTTCTCACTTTCTCATAGTCTCAAGTTCAATTTACTTCTGTGTCCTCTTCCAATGCCTTTTGTGACTATGTGAGGCTTGGAATAATGAGTTTTGCCAAAGTCTTGAAACAGTTATGCATTTTTCCATGCAAAATAAATAAAGTGGATAAATATGGTAAAACAAATGGAGCATCTCAACAAGGAATTACCAAAAAGATCATTTTAAAATGCAATTATCTACAGTGCATCTGTTCAAGCACCCTCACTGCCATTTTTCTCTCTAAATTTCGACTTTTCCTTCTGGTGGCCCAATTTTATAAGACTTTTGAATGGGTTTCATTGGGTTGGAGTTTCCGATAAGACAATTGAAATTGTTTATATGGCAATATTATCTTTTTAAGGTTTCCTGATTCTTTATGAATATGACAATAGTTGGGCTCACTAAAGCAGGCATTTTCAAAGGGCTTTACAGTGGTTCCTACCCACCCTTTCCTGCCTTATTCTTCTCTTCTCTTCCACAGGCATCTGTGCTAGTCAAGGCAGTTTGGAAGCAACATACAGCAAGGCTCCATGCAACAGCAGAGTTGCAAGCTGTGGAGAGCCAAAGCACCAGAGTCCCCGAGGAACTGCTTGGAGCTGAGCTTCCTGATGCAGACCCCACATATGAATATTTGTGCGAGTGAGAACTAAATTTTTAGTGGACCAAGTCATCACATTTTGGAGTTATTTTAGTAGTTGTCCTGCTTTTTCCTGCACAGGTGGGGAAAAATGCATAGAGGATTGTTTGTATGGTCGTTTGTTGTTGTGACCCAGAGGATCATCACAGTAAAGTGATTTGTCCGAGGCCATGTATGCCACAGTGGCCAATTCAAGAGTTTGCCTTGACTCCAGTCAGGCCCTTCACGTGCATCCCTCAGGCAGCCATTTCCAATCCCTCCCTTCTCCAGTTTTGGAGTCGGAGGTAGGCTCCCTACCCCTGCAGCAGCCAGGAAGCTGTCTTCAAGCCTCTCCCATAGCACTTTCTGTTGCATTGATTTCCTAGGAGATTTATGGCATTGACCTGATCTCAATGAAGAAACTAAATCCAATTCACTGAGGAATTACAAGCCTGTCTGATCAATAATCTATTTATCTCCTTCACTTTGCCATCTTTAGACACTCCAAACTTGATGTGGGAAATAGAAAGCATTTAAAACATATCATTATGTAGCCTCAGAAAAGGTCTCCAACATTTCTGAAGAGTTGCAGTTGCCTTTGAGGAAATACTGCCCCAGTTTGGGTGATAAAGATCACTCTCTGGTCCCCATCCAACTATCTAGCCTGAGCTCATTGATAAAAATAAAGTGTCAGGATAATAGGAACTATAATTGCAGTGTTTTCCAGCCCAGCAAGATCCTAAATGGGATGTTCAGACCAGTGCTGGGAGCCTGGTGTTAAAGTCATCTAATTGAATGGAAGCATATCCAAAGGAACACAACCCAAGCAATAAAAGAAGTAAAATATTTTGAAATATAAAAAAAATATTTGAAGAAGTTGGATATTCTGTTGGTGTAGAAAAACCAATGAAACTTGAAAGACAACCTTAAAGAATCAAAAGCTGGTACCTGGGAAAAGAAGCTTTTTTGATACAGATCAAGACGGCAGGCATAGAGTACACTCAGACACATCAGCTAGGAGAGTTTAGTTTGATATCAAAACAACCTTTCTTATGCCTGTACCTCTCATAAAATAAAAGTCCCTTTCCTGGAGGTAGCTATCTTGAGGCCATAGAAGAAATCTGAAGCAAACAGTGACGCCTCACTAGTGGACTGTGGATCTGAAATGGGAAGTAGTAAAACCAGGGCGAGAATGACAAATGTAGATTCTATCCTGCACATTGATTCAGACATCTAATCCATAGGACCTGTCGCTACCTCCTCATTTACATCGGCTCATTTGTCCTTGCTCTTTTCTTTCTGATTTTTGGATTTATGGCTACATACTGTTGCTTTGAGACTGACTTTTAACCTCTGAAGAAGGGTAATGCTTGAGATCTCTCTTTTGGGCTCCCTTGGTCTGTGATTGTTGGTTCTGTTTTCTCCCATATCTGTATGTGTGTGTGTATGTGTGTGTCTATATGATCATGTGCACATGTGGTTTAAATTATTGGCTAAAATTCTCTCTGTTCCCTTCTCCTCAAAATTAATGTAAACCAATGGCTTAGAGGATACAGAAATACTTGATGCTTTTTTATTATCAATTAGTTGCATTTCAAGAGAGTTATACACAGGAAACTGAACATCAAATAAAACTAAGAAAAAAATTGAAGCAATTGTCCATGCTATATTTACTTTAACACGGGCCTTCTGTAGGGCCATTTTGAAGCTCACAGGGTTCCTCCTCATTGTGAGCCAACTGCTGGATCTTTAAACCTTACCATGACTGGCTTCATGGTGCAGGAACTTAAGCTATGGCCAGCCCATTTATGTGGCCTTGCTGAAAATGAGCACAATTTAGTGCAGAAGCCTCCCCAAGGTATTTCCTACCTTTTTAATTTACATTAGTAGCACAAAGTTGGGAGGGCAGCAGAAGATATGAGCATGAAAAAGAACAACAGTTTTGTACACAGTAATTTTGGTCAGTTGTAAATATGGTCTTATGTGTCTCTTGCAATCTGAAAAATTTCTGCTTCTTTCCGATGAGAAAGAATAAAAAAAGGTAGATAAAAAGATGTAAATGCTTCCTTCTCTGGCTTCTCCCCACCCCCTCATGCTTTATACAGAATAGGCATTCTGTGCTTGTTGAGTAAATAATTGAATGAACAAACGTGGATAAATTACAGCTATGGAGAAAGCTTGGATCACATTATCTTGAAAGTGCTGCTCAAATTGAAAATTTTTATTTTTCTGTGAGTCTACTGTCTGACTTTTCAGAAATGTGTCACAAGTTGCTTAAATACAAATAAAAGGTCAAAAAGTGAATGCCCACAAGTACTTAAATTACTAATGTGTACCATACGCTGCATTAACTATCTTCTCATTTTGCCTTACTAAAAGCCCTTTGAAATTTGTATCAATGCCCATGTTTCACTCATGAAAGGAACAAGGCTCAAAGAGGCAGAGCCTTGCCCAAGACTCGGCAATAGATAACACCAAACACAAAATCTGAGTCACAATTTTCTGATTCCATGTGACTGTTTTACCCACTGTAGAATCCTCTGTGGTCACCACGACTGAGCAACACACACATCCCCACATAGCTGTGCTTCCTCCATCAGGAAAATGTTATTGAGTTAGCTCTGATGATGACAGCATTTGTGCTTCTAGAAGCTATAAGCTCAATTTCTTCAGGTTCAAATTGATAGTTCTACTTTTCCTGCTGAAAATGTCTAGACGATACAAGGACTGCCAGTGCCTTGAAATACATCAAAAGCCATAAAACCCAATACTGTATAGGTCTAGAAGGTTCAGAGTGTGATTCACAGTCAGTAATAACAATAGCTGGGACTTATTCACTGAGCATTCCCCACCTGCAGGCACCTCCCCCACAACTTTTATAACAGTCATCGCATACGATGCTCAGGACAAGCCCATAAGGGTGCCACTGCCACTCTCTCTGTTTTGCAGGTGAAGATACCAAAGCTCTCTGCAGTATTACCATCTTCATTTCACCGAGGCTGGGGGTGGGTGAGTCACTTATTCAAGGTCAGAGCCAGAACTCAAAGTCATGTCTTCTGATCCTTACTCTTACAACTGTTTCTACCCAGGTGCAGTAATAAATAGTAGGATCAGGCTATTTGTTGCATCTTGTGTCCTCTGCCTCTCCTCGTGGAGTGACACAATCTATTCAAGGGTATACAGGTAATACACACTGTGTGCTCTCAGGGGTCAAAGAGAGTGGATACAGACCTAAAAAGTGCAGAGGTGTAAGCCTGACAATAGTTCTGGGCTCAGATCCCAGCTCCAATTTATCATCTGCAAAACTTTCAAAAATGCCACTTCCAGTCTTTTTTATTTATTTATTTATTTTTAATTTTATTGTTGTTCAAGTACAGTTGTCTGACTTTTGCCCCCACCACTCCCTTCTACCCTGGCCATCCCCACCTCCCTCCCCTGATTCCACTCCCTCCTTGGTTTTGTCCACGTGTCCTTTATAATTGTTCTTGGAACCCCTTCCCCTCTTTCCCCTCATTATCCCCTCCCACCCCCCCTCTGGTTACTGTCAGATTGTTCTTAATTTCAATGTCTCTGGTTATATTTTGCCTGATTGTTTCTTTTGTTGATTAGGTTCCACTTAAAGGTGAGATCCTATGGTATTTGTCTTTCTCCACCTGGCTTACTTCACTTAGCATAGTGCTTTCAGGCTTCAAGCCTCAGTTTTCTCATTTGAAATTTAAGGATAATAATTTTTTCCTCATTTGTCAGTTCATTCTAAGAATTAAATCATTTACTCAGTTGAACACAAAGTGTTCAAAACAGAATTGGTCACTAGTCTAATAGGTGAGAAGATAATCCACAAGCATGTAGAGAGAACTGAAAATGTTTTTAAACAGTTGATATGAGCTACCACATACTTTGAAGAGGAGGAATGGCTCGTATTGAGCTTAAATGTTATTGAAACGTTTTAGTCCTCCAAGTATACTCTCAGGTAGCTCTTCCACCCTCTCTTAGGTAAGGAAACCACAGTCAGATATAGAAAATGGCATGCTTCATCTTTTGTTGCAAACTAGTGAACTTGGGAACTTCAGTTCTCTTCTGCTTGGTTCTGGTTTGGTATAATTGTGATCAGTGGAGACACTGTGGGCCTTAAAAAGATGCAAAATCCCCTGAGCACAGGGGTATGTGACTCCACATAAGGACAGGCCAGACATAGAAAGACTCACATTTAATGTGTTCTTTTCTACTATTTTTTTCCTACCTCCATTTTCTACATAGATGAAAAAGACAGTATTTTCTGAGCAACCAATGTATGCCAAGAGAATCATTTGTATTATATCATTTAATTCTCAAAGCATCTCTGTGAGGTGGGTATTCTCTCCATTTTAAAAATAAAATGTAAGGCCCAGCTCTAGTAAAGTACCTGGCTAAGATTGCACCATAATTAACTTTCAGAGCCCAAGTTCTGTCTCTCTAAAATTCATGCTATTTTATTTTTTTCTGATTCATTATCTCCACCGTACTATAGAGTCTGCTGGAATTTTCCATGGCACCTGCTGCTTTCCTATGCCACATACACTCTCTTACTTTTTTTTTCTCTCTCTATACCCAAAGAATTGAAAACTAGCGAGAGAGACACAGGGAGAAAGAGAGAGACTGGCCTCTTTTTTCCAACAGTTCCATTTCATTTTTTTTTCATTTTTTACATCTAATAATGTTTGCCACAGAGGCCTGTTCGTTAGGTTGTTGTTATATGCAGCGGTACATAGGGGAGAAACTAACTCTGATCTGGAAGAAACAATTGGAAAATATGAAATAGCATATTTGGAGCTGCACAGAAAGACTGTAATTCATACTGCTCCATATGTCCTCAAGTTGGGTCCCTGGGCATTTTTGATGCTGGAATACTAGTGGAATGTATGCCCCAGCTTGGAACAAATTGTTCATGCATTATGAGTTTGTTGTGAAAGGTAATATATCCTGTTCATGGCACCAAATTGAACTTCCTAAAATGTAATTGCTAGAATTTATTCATATACTACATACCTATTGTGGTTCCTCTAGATAAAAGTTTTGATGTGCCTTTAGTAACTGTAAGACCAAGTCCACAGCCTTTAGCATGTGGCTCAAAGTCTTCCCAATGTTGGTCCTTCTAAAGCTCATTATTTCTCTTTCCTTATTAACAAATGCCAAACTCTAGTCTTTCTCCTTTATGTCTGTCTAAACACTCCCCACCTCCCTGGTTTCAGACTATGTATCACTGAAGGTGAGAACAAGAGGAATTTTAGATAGGTGCTCTTAATCTAGATTTGGTTGGGCTTGTTACATTCCTCACCTCATAATGGTATATAAAACTATGAATGCATTGGATGTGCGCATTTTTCCAGATGAAGTATTTATAATTATTTTTCAGACTTTTAAAATATTGGTTACCACCGAACTATTAAGAAACTACTACAGGATTTACCAGTTACTAGTATGTTGATCAGGATTGGTGGGGACTGTTTGAGAATACACAGCCTTTCTCACACTCATTTGATTTTGAAACCTTTGTGTGCTAGTTTCCTAAGGGTGCCATGACAAATTACAAAAGAACTTGGTAGCTTGAAACCATTGGAATTTATTCTCTTATGGTTCTGGAGGCTGGAAGTCTGAAACAGAGGTGTCAACAGGGTCCGTTTCCCTGGAAGCACCACGACAGGCTCCACCCCATGACTCTTCACTGGCTTTGGGTGGCTCTGTTCAAACCTTGGCATTCCTTGGCTTGTAGAAACATCACTTTATCCTCTGCCCCCAACTCTCACATGGCCTTCCACCCTGCCTGTGTTTCCATGATTCAAATCACCTTCTGTCATTCTCTTATATGGACACTTGTCATTGGGTTTTAGGCCAGCATAATCTTACTCCAAGATCCTTCACTTAATTACATCTGCAAAGACTTTTTCCAAATAAGGCCACATTCACATTATTTTTGGGGGAGTGAGGGGTGGGCACGATTCAAATCACTATGCCATTTATCAGACAGTATATAGAGGAGGTAACATTCTAGAGAGTATAGTTTTGAAAAAAATTATAGTGGGTGTTTCTCAAGTGATGACTTATTAAATAAAATATTCTTTCAATTGTTCGGAAACAAATTCTTCCATTCTCTTAAGGCAAAGTTTTATAATGTTGTGAAATTATGTTTTTCTCCTGATATTTAGAAATCTCTTTATTCTTTTATTTTCTTTATATTTTTATTTTATCTTATTATTTATTTCTATAGAGTCCTGCAAGATGACAATTTTGGTAGAAGAGATTACATTTGTTTTTTTGTGTTTTTTGTTATTTTTGTTGCATCTTACCTTTTTCTCTTTTTTAAGATTTTATTTATTTATTTTTAGAGAGAGAAGGGAGGGAGATAGAGAGAGAGAGAGAAACATCAATGTGCGGTTGCTGGGGGTCATGGCCTGCAACCCAGGCATGTGCCCTGACTGGGAATCGAACCTGCAACACTTTGCTTCACAGCCTGTGCTCAATCCACTGAGCTACACCAGCCAGGGCTAGATTACATTTATTTTTAAGGTGCTCATGAATTGAAGACTCAGACTATTAACATGTACAATATTTATAACATCAAATTGGACACCTACTTTCCAAAGTTTCCTAAGTCATCCAAAACAATTGTTTGGCATCCAAGACACTATAATCAAATTCCAATTGATGTTTTCAGTCTTCCCTATCACAACCTATACTCCAGTTAAATGGTATGATTTGAAATACTCTAATTAAGCCTGACACATTACGAAACCTGTGCCTTCTCACAAAATGTTCTTTTTAGGTATGATTAACCTCATCAAATTCTATTCCATGTTTAAATCTTTTTTTATTGCAGAGATATTATTGGTTTCCTATTTAAGTCATTCCCTTACTTTTACATTCCTGAAATAACTCATTTGTGGTTCAGTAAATGCTATATTCATCTTCACCATGGAAATTGAATCACAATTTGTCTAAGCCAATGTGCAACCCATTATCCTTGATAGCTATTGGTTTAAATATGGCTTAAGACTGGTTCTGGCCTAGAAGACCATAAGGAGAGGTCTGCTGGAGACACAACTGGGGAAAAAAATAAATACTTTTATTGTTCTTAAAGTAAACTCACGGAAAGAACAAGCTCTTTTCTGCCTTTAGAAGTAGTTAATGGGTATGGTCATCGGGAACACTGCAAACAACATGTATCCATCAGGGAACAAATTTGAAGGGAAATCACATACATGCTGAACATGCCAAGTAAACAGATGTTAAAAACCCGAGTCCTTGGTAAATGTGTTTAGCCATTAAATTAACTAACCTAAGAACTATCTTAGATACTGCTTTAAGTGGAAAAAAGTCCCAATTAGGTTACTTTGAAATAGGTCTTCAGTTATTTAAAATCCATACCATATCCTTTTATATATTATAGTATTGTCATATGTATTCATCCTATAGATTGATATAACTATCACATTCTGGTTCTAATTTAAAAATTCAATCCAAATTTAGAAATTAAAATCTATCCTCCTATGTCTAAATAGTCCCCAGGTAGTCTCTATACACAAATCTGTGTTCTTAAACACTAAGTATTAGTGTTACCAAAGTATTTCCTGTCAGCTCTAAATCTACCCTTTTTCACCCTCGCCTTCTGATGTTGGACCTGGGCCCTGTGAATATTCTTCCATCTGCTGTTCCTGTATTCTTCAGAGTTCTCTTTACCCCTCTTAGTAGTTAATCTCTACTTAATAGTTCATAAATATTTATATTAAAAGTTCACTTTTCAAATTGCATGTGTATTTTTGTCTCCTGACTGAACCCCGATCAATATACTATGTTAGGAATGATTTGTGCCTACTTCCTATGCCTCTGCATGATGTATAATTCATTGCCCTTTCATTCAAGTAGCACAGGTAACATTCTTACCTGTAATCACTGTGCTGGATGTTGGTGATTAGGTGATGAACAAGCAGACACAGTCCCTGCCCTATGAGTCAACAGTCAAATTACTCTTTCATTCTAACCATATTTGAGTGCCTATTGGGTACTTGGCACTGTTCTAGGTCCTGGAGATTCAATGATAAAAAAACAATGGAGTCAAGCTCATCTATCTAGTGAAATGTATAATACACAGACAAATAAATGCTTTAAAAAATAAAAATTTAAAAAATAAAGAAGCAAAATGAAAGGAATGATCTGGGTTCCTTAACAAATAAGCTCATGGGCAATGCAGAGGAGGAAAAAACCTCTGTTGTAGACTAAAATGTGCCCCCAAATCTGACTGTGTTTGGGGATACTGCCTTGAAAGAGGTCAAGTTAAGTGAGGTGAAAAGGATGAGGTCCTAATCCATTACAACTAATGCCTTAGGAGGAAGAGAAAGAGCCCTGGTCTGGCTCAGCTGGATGGGCTTGTGCGAAAGGCAGGTTCCCCACCCCCACCCCCCACCTCAGGGCATGTGCTAGAGGTAACCTATCCATGTTTCCCCCTCACATCAATGTTTCTCTCCCTCTTTCTCCCTCCCTCACCCTCTCTCTAGTAAATAAATACATAAGAAGAGGCGCAGACATCAGGGATTCATACACAGCGAGAAAAGGCTATATGAAGAGCATTTGAGAAGGAAATCATCCGCAAGGTAAGGAAGAAGACTCAGGAAAAACCAAACCTGTCAGCACCTTGATCTTGAACTTCTGCACTACAGAAATGTAACAAAATTAATTTCTCTTGCCAGAGAAACCCAGCCTGTGGTATTTTGTTATGGCAGCCACAGCTGGCTAATACAACCTTTATGACGATCAGAAAAGACCTTTATGAAGAAGAAACATTGAAGCTGATATTTGAAGAATGGGTAGCATTTAATTAAGTGAGTAGAGAAGAACATTTCTACATAAAACAAAGTGATGTGAAAAGGCACTGAAAAAGGAAGATCATGATCTGACAAACACATTATTAAAAAAAAATCACTCTGGCTATTTTTTTACGGTCAATGAATTGAAAAAAGACAAATCAGCCAGAAGGTGCCTGAAGGAGCCTTGCAGGGAGTCGTGTGAGGGGAGGGGGCGATGTTTACTACGTTTGTCGAGAATAAACGCAGGCTCCTTCTAAGAAAACATAGGTAAGCCTCATTAAGTATTGCGGGCTGCACGTATAACCACTTTGAAGATGGACAAAAGGGTCAAGACTGGCTGCACAGAGAGGTGGTCAGGGAAACTGAGAGGCAGGGTTCCCACACCGCCGGAAGAAGCAGCCCCCACATCTCAGGGAGAGGCAGGCAGGCTCTGCTCTGTGTTTTTCGTCTGCAATCACTGGCTTCCCAGCGGCTTCTCAGTGGAGAGACACTGCCTAATACAACTACCTTGCCCTTATTCACGATTGCGGTTCTGATTAAACAGCCTCCCTGGCAGGAGGAAGTCCTTTCTGGGAAGGGCAGCGAGAGATTTGCCATTTCCCAGAAAAACCTGGCAGTCATTAGGTTCTGCTAATAGTAGTGATGAGTTAATCGTCATCCCTAACAAGCCTTCCACCAAGAGGCAGAAATAAACACTGGCAGGGGGGGTGCATGAAAATAGCCAGGTGCTCTGCTCCAGCCTCCCAGGTCAGCGAGAAACATACAATTTACGGTTCTTGCTTAGGACGAAAGTGCTGGTCTGGGTCAGCAAGACCGTGATGGAGAGGGGGGCAGTTTAAAATCAAATGAGAAGCCATGGGTTTCTCTCCACATGGTACAAAAGTACCTTGGCTAAAACCCACTCCTGCCCTGTTATGTAAGCATCGGGCTTCCTCTCTCCTGCACCCTCTCGGTAACTGGCTTCTACGACAGAGCAGTTGTGGGTCCAGCCCAGTTCTTCTAACCCACTTTGCTGAACCTGGCCTCTACTGCCCCCTTTTGGTGAACACATACTCCAGGTTCTCTACTGAGGCCCTAAATCCTTCACACTTCACCTGTACGTCTACTGCAGGGCCTCACAAAGCGCCCCCGACCCTTGGACATCAAGACCACATTATTTATTTCCAGTTTGCTTTTATGTCTTGATTTGACAACCAGACAAATGCTATTTGCTCTCTGATTGTCTGGGTCTAAAGGACACTTTATCTAAGAGGGATCAC
The DNA here is from genome assembly GCF_019186645.2 of Phyllostomus hastatus. Lineage (NCBI taxonomy): Eukaryota > Metazoa > Chordata > Mammalia > Chiroptera > Phyllostomidae > Phyllostomus > Phyllostomus hastatus. The sequence continues at coordinate 64,603,963 of NW_025333857.1, read as the reverse complement.
ACTCATTCATCGAATGATAAGCTATTAGAGTTGGGAGTTTCCTTAAAGTTTCCCTAGTCCCCACATTTTAAGTACATAACTTTTGTGTATATAATCTTTATCATTTTCTGTGCCAATGGAAGGCATCTCCAATTAATCATTCTGTGCTTTCATGCTGATCCTGAATATGGTCTCATTTTTTTTTGTTTTTATCATCAATCTTTCGGATGGATTAAATCAGAGATAAAACTTACATATTGCTTAGTTACTGCCTTAATATTATAGATAAGAAGCAGAGACCAGGAGCACAGATAAAACTTTGATAAGAAAGTACTCCCATGATGGAGCTATTTTCATAGGAAATCACTGTGTCCTTTTGAGGGGGTGGAAACCTGGTTGGGGGGGATGGGTGAAAAAGGGAAGGGAATAAGATGTACAAATTGCCAGTCATAAAAACAGTCATGAGGATATAAAGTACAGCATAGGGAATATAGTCAATAATATTGTAATAACTATGCACGGTGTCAGGTGGGTACTAGAATTATCAAGGTGATCACTTCATAAGTTATATAAATGTCTAATCACTATGATGTACAGCTGAAACTAATATAATATTGTGTGTCACCTGTAATTGAAAAATAAAAATATTAAAAAGACAAAAAGCAATTCTTTTCAGGCTTTATTTTTAAATGGTCCAGATTCTAAGGTGTTATAGACAGGGTGGCATTATAGACTGAATATGACCCGCTCATCAAAGTCATATGTTGAAGCTCTAATCCTTAAGGTGAGTGTATTTGAAGAGAGAGCCTATAAAGGGGTAATAAAGGTTGACATCGTAAGTCCTAATCCAATGGGACTAGTATCCTTCTAAGAAGAGGGAGAGACACCCAGCATGCATGCACACAGAAAAGGCCATGTGAGGACACAGAGAGAGGGTGGCCATCTGCCAGCCAGAAGAAGAGTTTTACTGGAAACCAACTCTGACGACACCTGGATCTCGGACTTACAGCCTCCAGAACTATGAGAAAATAAGTCTGTTGCATTAGCCACTTAGTCGGTGGTATCTTGTTATGGCAGTCGGAGTTCTCTGAGACAGGTGGTCATTCATTTACTCAAGTACTTATTCTTTATCTAACATAGTGTTTGACACTCTGAATGCTGGAATCCTCCAACAGGAAAACGTTTTTCTAGATTTCCCCTAATGGAGTAACTTCTGGGTCAAAAGGCCATGCAGTTTTGGCTGACATTTGTAATTGTTCTAAAAGAAACTATTGGTAGATAGTGACCATTGGGAGCAGAGAGAAACCCAGACATTACAGTGTTCAGTCCTCTTAGCTTTTAGATGAAAGCTCAGATACTTGTCTGAAGTTACATAATCATCACTAGTTGAACTAAAGCTACAACTTAGCTGTCCGATTCAGTACAGTTAAAAAAATGTGATTTCTGATGTTGTCTTTATCAGATATGCAAATCAAAGAGATGAATTCATTTGTCACTTGAAGTCATTATCTCAAACATCTATGAACACATCTCAAATAACTACCAAAATCCCGTGAGAAAAGTATGGTTCTCTTTTGCCAGTAGTGTAACTGGAAAATACACTGGCGTTCGGGCTGCCTGTCACTACCAAATCCAATAAGCAATGACAGCGACTGAATCTTTTATGGACACTTTATTTAGATGGCCGGCGATCCGAGAAGATGACGGGTTGATACCATAACAAACCATCTTGCCTTCTCTTTCCTGGCCAGATCTTTTATAAGTGGGGTGGGGGGAGACAAGCAAGGTGTGGTGAGGGCTTTGAGATTCAGGGAGGATTAGGTGAGCAAAGCTGCAACCTTCCTGTTCCCAGCAGTCAGCTGTTCCCAAACTGGGGGCATGGCAAAGGGGGAGGTGTCTCACTAAAGGCTCGGATGCCTCCAATATGTCCCCAGGCGGTAAACTCTAGCCAGTGCCCCAGGAGGTCGGCTGATTTTCTCCCGAGCCAGGATGGGCCTTATCTGTAGTTTCTGAAACAAAAGTTTAACATGCACATTACTTGCTAGACTTACAGCTTTTACCTTAAGCTAAAATTTTCCAAGTCTTGAGTCCCCTATCAGTAGGACAAGTGAGAACAACGAGTTTGTAGAACTTGCTGAAGATGATCATGATCGTGCTCATTTACTTATGTGACATTTACATGCAGCCCCCTTTCCTTCCTGGGCATAGGGAAAACTCAGCAGCCTCTTTGATTTTTTGGCAGGACACTTTCATTAATTTTGAACAACAAAGTGTGAACGGAAGTGGCATGCCTAGGCTGAGACAGTGAAAACCCATGAGGGACCTTTGAGCTCTCTTGTCATCTTAACAAGTGATCATGGAGACTGCTTGTTGCCATGACAAAACCACAAGACAGAATCTCCTGGAATCACCAGTCACTTTTCATAAGGGGGCTGCCCTGGAGGGTTGCTGAACCCACTACTATGTGTTGGGCCATGGATATGTATGTAGGGTTTCCTTATTACCACAGCATAGCTTATTCTGTACATACTACTTAATATAAACTACAAAATAAGTATACTAGTTTAAAAACAAAATCTTTGGTCATTTTCTTTCTGCTGTATTGAAATTACATCTTAAGGACTCTGTCAATTAGATAACTTCTAAATAAGCTCTGAGCCTTGTTTTCTCCAGCTGTAAAAGAGTTACAGTGCCACCTTCTTAAGACAGTTTTCGCAAGAATTAATTAAGGAAATAGCCCTGGCTGGCATAGCTCAGTGGATTGAGCACAGGCTGCAAACCAAAGTGTCACAGGTTCGATTCCCAGCCAGGGTACATGCCTGGGTTGCAGGCCATAACCCCCAGCAACCGCACATTGATGTTTCTCTCTCTCTCTTTCTATCTCCTTCTCTTCCCTCTCTAGAAATAAATAAAATCTTAAAAAAAGAATTAATTAAGGAAATAAAGGTGAAGTAGGTGAAACATGGTAGATGCTCAAATTTTAGTTTGCCATTTTCCCAGCTTCATTATCCTGTTAAAATAAACTCATCTCTTCCTCTGGATACATTACTCTCTTTGTCAGGGGTCACTGTTTCAGAGGTCACAGGGTTACATGCACACAGGGACCAGACAGCTATGATAAATCAGCCATTTAAATAGGGTATGGTGAGCAAGGGAGCCCTAGACCCTTTTTAGAGGTGCTCACATACAGCTGATGAGGGATGGGTTGGATCTCAAGTCTGTGCCAGGGACAGACTAGCAATCCTTATTAGTTGAATTTCTTATTATTTGTTTTTATTTCAATTTAGGAAAACACTGATTTCTTTCTTTAAACGTAGGAAGGTTATCTCAGGGTCCAAATCAAATACACATATCTGCAGGCCAAGCAGGCTTACTGGCCACTAGTTTGTTACTTCCAGGTTTGACTACGAATGTTCACCCTCTACATCTAACATGAATGGGGTCCCTGAGAATGCTGGGCTTCCCAACCCCACAGTGAGTCCCGGGAGGAGGGGGACTACAAGCTTCCATTTCTGTGACTCGCCCTCCATAGTTCAATAACAAACCTGAAGGGAAACAGAATGAAAAGCTGAATTGGATTAAATGAATAATGTCTTGTGAATGGTAGACTTTAGGAAATGAGAGATTTAATTTAAGCAATTTAAAGGTAGTCTTTTTCAAATCAGGGAAGCCATTGTTTTAGGTTGCTCATCCCAGCAAAGGGCTAAGAATTACCCTTACTGGGGTGTCAGGGAATCTGTGTCTCATTCCTCTCTACTTCCTGATGACGAAGGGCAGGTGAGTGGCCTGCCTTACACAGAAATGCCAAGGGACTTTGGAGAGCTAGTCCAACATTCTCGACTGAAAAGACCCAGTTCCCTGAGAACAGGTAAGGGAATCCCCGAAGAAAGTGTAGGGGCTGGAAGGTTTATAATGGTGACTCTAACGTTATCTATTACATAAATTCATTTTCAGATACAATCATTATTTTAAAATGTAATATAATGTTAAATGGGTTGTTAAATTTGAATGCTGAGGGCCTAATAATAATAATAATAATAATAATAATAATAATAATCAGTTTCCATGTATTAAATACAACCACATTCCAAACACAAAGCTAAGTGCTTTATTTACATTATCTCATTTAACCCATAATTCCTTCTGAGGTTAGTAATGTTACTAATCCATTTTAAGATAAGGAAACTGAGGCTCAGATAGGTTAAATAAATCATTTAAGTCACTCAGTAGAAGCTCTAAAAGCCATGATTTAATCAAAACAGTGATCCTTCAGCTCTAAATAGGGACCTATAATCTCACCCTCTCTTCCAGAACAATCTCTCAGTAAGAGTCTAATGAGGGACATCAATGAAAATAATTTATTTTACACTGAGATTCCCAGGCAACTCTTATTATGTTAATATTGATATAATATTTTCCTTCCAGAAGTTATTGAACTCCTTGTAGCATTAATAATATGATATTTTTATGTTATTACTCCATTTTTAGATAGCCAATGTAATTATAGGGCAGTTAAGTAGTTTATCCATGAACTAATTCATTTGAATACTACAAAAAATAAAAACCCAGGATCCTGTTCCACTGAATGTTAGCTACATGGTTTTAAGCACATTAATTTCTATTTCCCTGACAGTTTTCTTATCTGAAAAATGGGCATAACAGAAGTCCTTATGTCATAAGATTGCTTTGATGATTAAATGAAACGATAGAAACAAAAACACTTATTAATAGATACTATTGGCAATTAGCACATGGTAGGTGTCCAACAAATGCTAGTTGTTATTATTATTCTTATTATTACCAATGTCATTATTATCTAAGTGTTTCAGTATCTATTCCTAAGTGCTAGCAACTGTAAACTATTAATATATATTTAGTATCAGGGATGATTAATTATGAGGTAAGGAAGAGGGAAACGATTATGCAGCTTTAGGGTATAGTGTTATACACTGAGAACATTACATTTCAAGCTTAAGAAAATATTGTGAAAGGTTTTATAAGATGCTCAGCCCTTAGAGTTATCTCTGTCTTTTACTATCTTGCAGTTACCTTGGAAGTTGTAGAAAACTGATAGTAACACAAATATTTACTTATGTATAGAAATGCAGATTACATCCACAGAATGCAGTGGCTTATTATCAACCTCTGGATAAAGAATGGCTTTTTAAAAATAGCCAGTGCTGGAACCTAAGTTCCAAAGTGATGGAGCAACCTAAGTGCCCATCAGTAAATGAGTGGATCAAAAAACTGTAGCACATTTACATATTGGAATACTACACAGCAGAATGAAAGGAGGAGCTCCTACCCTTTACAACAGCATGGATGGAGCTGGAGAGCATTATGCTAAGTGAAATAAGCCAGGCAGTGAAAGACAAATACCATATGATCTCACCTATAAGTGGGACCTTATCAACAAAACAAACAAGCAAGCAAAATATAACCAGAGACATGGAAATAAAGAACAACCTGACAGTACCCAGAGGGGTTGGGGGAGGGCGATAATGGGGAGAAAAGGGGAAGGGTCATCAAGGAACAAGTATGAAGGACAGGTGGACAAAGCCAAAGATGGGTAGTATTGAGGGTGGGAGGTGGGGGTGGGCGGGGCTGGGAAGGGTAGTGGAGGGAAACTGGAGACAACTGTGCTTGAACAATTTTGAAATTCACAAATTCATTTGTAAATTTATTTCAACATTTCTTATCAGACTCTGATGTGTGAAACTTTGAGTTTTTTCTTTGAATCAGTTGTAACATCTTACCAATTTCCTTATTAGTGAGATAAATAAGGTGTTCATTTTGTAGGAAAGACATAATTTTACCTTTTTAAAATATATATATATCTTTTACTAAGTTAAAAAACTATGAGTTTAAGGACAACTTCATCATTTACTGCGGTATAGCCTTCAGCAAGCACTTATCATGCTGTACGGTTCTTCCTCAATAAAATGATTTTTGAAAATCTACAGTTGACCTTTGAACAACATGAGTTTAAGCTGCATGGGTCCACTTATACTCAGAATTTTTCATTAAATGCTACAAATATATTTTCTCTTCCTTATGATTGTCTTAATAGCATTTTCCTCTAGCTTAGTTTTTTTGTTGAGCATGCAATCCATAATAGATATACTACAAAAATATGTATTATTCAACTGTTTGTGTTATCAGTAAGGCTTCTGGTCAACAGTAGTTAAGTTTCTGGGAAGTCAAAATTTATATGCAGTTTTTTGACTCATAGGATTGGCACCCCTAATCTTTGTGTTGTTCAAGAATCAATTCTATATCTATGTCATCTTGCTCTCCTCATAGAGTAAGTCTAAGACTCTAATTTAAAAAATGGATATGACAGTTGATTCAAAACTGTAGATTTCTGTACAAACGTCATAGATGGGAATGATTCTGTTTGGACCGTAAGGAAGTAGAGGCAAAGACAGTGAAGGTGGCTCACAGTCAGCAGTTTGTTGAGGGAGGTAGAAATAGAACTGGGTTGGCTGCTATATAGTCTACTATCCTCATGGGATCACTGTTCTCCCATAACAAGAGGAAACTGGTATGAAAGTGATTTTGTGTGTTTTCAGCAAGATAATAAGTTCAATAAAGGGTCCATTAGGATAGGGCCTGCAAGGCAAGTGGATTTCATTTGTAAATTGTCTCTCAGGGCCTTAAATGCAACCACTGTTTTCCTACCCAGTTCTGGCCCACAGTGAACCCTGATGGAAGAACCAATTCCTCCCAAAGGAAAGAAGATGCTGAATTCATTGCTCACACACGCAAATTTTCCAGTTTAAAAAAGCTCACCTTCCTTCCCTTTCTCCTTAACTTACCAGCTTGAAGTTGCTAAATTTAGTGAAACAACCTTCAGAGTAGTAAACTCTTTGCAGTCAGAAGAAGCTTTAAAATCATAATACCCAGCCCCTCTTGAAAACATATCACTTTCACCTACATCAGCTCAGCCTTCATCTGAGATGATTTTCACACCACATTTATTAACTTTCTTTCTTTTTTCTGTATTTAGCCAGATATCTGATTTTACGTATCTATAAATATGTATATATTTGTTAAGTATGCAATATATGTGTGTATATTTATATATACACATATATAATATGTAATACAATATACAATATATAATATATAAATATATAAATGTATATATTTATATATAATGTGTAATAAATGCATATAATATATAATGTTTATAATAAATATAAATATATATATATTCATATTGAGCTAATGTTCGGTAGGAATCTCAGTTCCTAAACCAGAAGTGGTAGTATGCAAGGTCACACTTAGACTGCCCCATCTCAGTCATGGAGAGGGCAATTCACCTCAATGCATGCTCCCTAGTTAAGCTGATTTAATTTGACTTTACAGTTCTACTTATTAAACATTAGTAACTTTTTACCAGCAGTAAAGTCATGAAAAGAGAGAAAAACAGAGAGAGACACAGACACAGAGAATGGAGTGGGAAAAGAGGGATGACAGAAGGAAGGAAGAAAAAAGTACAGTAGTCTCCCCTTACCCACAGGGGATACATTCCAAGACCTTCAATGGAGGCCCGAAATCACAGATTACACACACACACACACACACACACACACACGTATATATACACATATATGTGTGTATATAACCATATATATGATAAATACATGTAATCATATATAAACACACACATATATATATGAGTTTAATTTATCAGTCAGGCACAGTAAGAGATTAACAGTAATTCGTAATAAAATAGAACAACTAACAATATAGTATAATCATCAAACTTATGACCGCGGATGTGGTCTCTCTAACAAAATGTCTGTTGCACTGCATTCACCTTTCTTCTTCTTGTGATGATGTGCGACAATGAGATGAAGTGAGGTGAATAATGTCAGCCCTGTGATGTAGCATTAGGCTACTATTGACATTCTAGCAATACATCATAAGGAGGGTCATCTGCTTTGGGTCGATCCTGGATCACTGAGCCATGACTCTGGAAAACCAAAATGCCAGCATCACCGCTCTTGCACTTTGGGGCCATTATTAAGTAAAATATAGGTTATTTGAACAGAAGTACTGTGGGACCTCGACTATTGATCTGTTAACTTAGTGGCTGCCAAGTTCCTAACAGGCGAATAGTGTCTAACTCTACAGCATGGATATACTGGACAATGGAATGATTAATATACCAGGTAGAACAGAGTGAGATGTTGCAAGATTTCATCATACTACTCAGCACCACACACAATTTAAAAACTTATGAATTGTTTATTTCTAAAATTTTCCATTAAATATTTTCAGACAACAGTTGACGATGATGAGTAAGTGAAACTGTGAAAAGCAAAACCACGAACAAGATAGGAGTGCAGTTCATCATTTGGCCTAAAGGGATTGGCTTATATAACTAGCCAAGTAAGAACCCTGGGAAGTCCCGATGCCTCTCTGGGCTGGAGTTCCCCCATTGCACTGAAAGGTCTCTCAGAAGTATGGCTTTGAAGTTCTAATCTAGATCATAAAATGGCTGTTGCTCACAGGAACGAGATTCACAGAGTATCAAAATGCAGAGGCACTCGCCGTAAGTACCACCTAGAGAGGGATATTTACTACCTTTGGGTGTGGGAAGAGACCAAAGCTTTACAGAACTCACCAAATGCTAAATGGCCTGCTGAAGCTCCTTGTAGGCCTCTTTCCCAGCTGCTAATTTATCAACCCCGAATTACCCTTTACATTACATGACTATGTGAATAAAGCAAAATGCTATGTAGTGTGAAAAATCGAGCTCCACTTAGGGAGCCTTTTTATAGTGGAGCTAAAGGGCTGCTCTGTATCTATTTTGGAGAAATATTCAAGGGCCTGGGGGAGCACAACAGAGAAATGGAATTGAGAGGAAAAATATACCTATACTTCCAGTGTATTCGATGTTGCACAATCTCTGGAATTCATAGGGTAAGAGGAGAAGTTTCATCATCATCACTCTCCTCCTCCTCCTAATCTTCAGCTCCATGAAACCTCTTTTCCCTCCGCTTTCCTATTTTTGCTAATGGCATATTCCGTCTTGGAAATCACCTGGCCAACAATAAACTCAACCCTAAACCCTCCATATTTCTGTTGCAATAATGCTGTGGATTATATTTTTCTGATGCCCTTCTTACCCATGCTCACCTTTCATTCCCAGTGGCCACCTCATTTCCACATACCAAGTATTTTCTTGGGCCCTAGAAGAGAAGCACTGATACTGTGCCCATTCTATGAAGCAATCATTGAAATACCTTGCACAGGTTGCTCCATTTTCCTCCAGTTCTGTCTGATTCCAGCACCTTGATAAACATCAACCTACTGCCCTCTGCTGTGGGATCTTTCTTAATCACCCTAGTCAAAAATCAGTTCCTCCTTCTTCCCCTTCTCTTTTCTCTGTTTCAGATTTCTCAAATGTTAATGTGGGTGCAAACCTCCCAAGAGTCTTATTCAAGTATGGATCCTGATTTGGTAGGTCTGCGGTGCAGCTTGAAAGTCTGCATGGCCAGCCACCTCCCTGCTGCTGCTGCTGCTGCTGTTGCTCCTGCTCTACGGAAACACACTGTGAGTAGCAAGGCCCTGGACAAAGTTCACTTTGTCTGATTTCTAGCAATGTGTCATGACTCCTACTGTTTTATAAAAACAATCAGGGTTCATTTCAGTGGAATATTTGATTAAATTATTAATTATCATGCATATAAGGACAGTTACCACATACTGATTTCTAATGTAGATATTTGAATATTAACTATCACCCCAATACTAAATTAACCCAGAAAATAGTGCTCTCCAGTTTTCACACCCTCACAAATATTTTGTATAGGATTTTTATATACATTAGTCACCAAGGAAACTTCTGAATAAATGAAATATGAAGGTAGTCGCTAGTGACTAGTGACCTGAAGGAGATGAGGCTTTAGAGACAGTCCTGGCATATACCCTGGTCTCTATGATCTATCCTCTGAAGGAAATGGTAGATCTCTTCCAAAGCAAAAGCAGTTAGTGAAAAAAAGTCCCAAGCACCAGGGAAGTAGTAACACAGTGTGTTGAAATGGAAAGGACATATGATTAAGATTCTAGTGACCTGGCATGCAGTCTTAGCCACACTTCTGATTCCCTGTATGATTAGCAGAGCATCACTTAACCTCCTGTGGCCTCCTTTTCCTCGTTTGGTTAATGATGAGTTTGGGCTGCAGTAGGTCTCGTCCAGCGGAAACCATCAATGAGCATCCACTGCCCCTGGCTGTGGAAATGGGAAGGATAGAAGTGTGGTTGGGGCAGAGTGCACGACGGTGGTTCATTCTGTCCCTTTCATTCTCAGAAGAGGTAAAAAGGGCATCCTGCGCTCTGGGCATCAAGGCAGCTGCAATTGCTGTGCTCTCTTTGGACTTAATCTGTCACTGCTGCCTGTAAACTTCGGCTGAGTGGTGGTGGGTGATGGAGGCTGCTCAAATGAGCTCCATCAGTGATCAATTTACAGTCCTACGGCTATTCAAGATTGCACCTCATTTACTGAAAGAATGAACTGTTGCAAGACAAAAATCTCCGCTGACGTGACTGAAGTAGGTTATGTTCTCAGTGTTATTCCAGCAGCAGGTGCTGTTGGATGCCCAGGCACTACAAAAGCTGCACTAGAGGAGAGACTGACGATGATTCATGGTGCTTGGTGTCTTGGAAGATTATTCCAGGCTCCCAGCAAGGCCAGATTGGAACAAAGAGGTTCTTGGTCAAGGCCAGATGAAAGTCGATGATTTATAGTTAAAAGATTCCTAAATGTTATAACTAAACACTATCCTTGCCTGCAAATTGAGGAAGCAATCTCCTTTTATTTTTCTCAAGAAACAGAGCAGTACTGCAATATTTATAAGAGTGCAAGGTACACAAAGAGTGTATGTTGACTGGATGAATCTATTAATTGAGCAAATATTTACTGAGCCTGAAGTTAGGAATTTTGTACACAAATATTTTGGTTGTCTACTGCTACTTAACAAACCACTGCAAAACTCAATGTCAAAAAATAAAATCATTTTATTACCTCTCACAGTTGTGGGTTGAATGGATTCTGCTTAACATTGTAGTTCTGTCACTGGGGTCTGCTCATCTGGAGATGGAGCAGGGCTGGGGAGTATAATATGGTTCATTCATTTGGTGATGGCTGTTGCTAGGTGATCAGCCAAAGTCTTAGTTCTTCCTAAATGATTTCCATATGGGTTGGACTTCTAATAGCATTGCACATGAATTCATAGATTCAGGATGTAGAAGCTGTCAATCTTCCTGTCTTGGCCAATGAAGTCCGAGAACATCACTTTTGCTACATTTTATTGGGCAAAGCTCTATGAAATGCCAGTCAAGATTAAAGAGGGTAGGAAATAAACTGTATCTCTTGATTTAAAAAAATACCCATCATGCATATATAGGGGAAAAAATGGCTAAAGTTTAAAAAGACTGACAACAACAAGTGTTGACAAAATTGTGGAGCAGCTAGAACTCTCATACATGCTGGTAGGAATGTAAAAGGGCAAACATCTTAGAAAAGAGTTTGGCAAGTTTTTAGAAATTGAAACAAAAAGCCACATCTAATATATAGTGACACAAAGTGGACTGGTGGTGGCTTGGAGCTAGAGAGGTGCAGGGTGGGTAAATGACAAACAAAAGGCACCTTCTGAATTAAGAAACACATTTTATCCTCTGAAAGTGATGGAGGTTGGTTGCATGAATGTATCCATCTATTAGGATTCATCAGATGTAAACTTAAAATGGGTATATTTAATTGAATGTAAATTATAACTCAATAAATTTGACTTTTCAAATAAGTTTCTGTTTCTTTTTTCTTGAGTGTCTGGGGTTTCTTCCAAAGTCACTAATAGATTTGGGGAAAAGGAGGTTTTCTTTCTTCTAAATTAATCTGCATACCACCTAACTTCACCCTTCACTGTTTCTTTTAGCTTCCACAGTTCCTGCCATTGTTCTGCCCTGATTTGTTTTTGCTGTGTGTAACCCAATTTACTTTATTACCCCAAACCAGCAGTACCATAGGGTTTCTATGTAAAGACTTTTCTGAAAGATTTGTTAGCAGGACTCAAATAGTGGTGGATCCATCACAGAATAACATATGACTAAAATCTAAACATTGAACATTACATTCCTAAGTTTTCTCTCCCAGTTCACCACAGGAAATACATCACTAGATAATTCTTACTCAGGCCACACCTACTGGTATGTTTCTACAGCAACTTCTATACTTCCGCTGATAAATGATACTCATCACTACCACCTATGGTAATGCATGTCACTTTCTTAAGCATTACCCATTTAAACATGCCCATCACAGTGTTAATTTTTTCCTCTCCAAAACAGTAATTTTTGTAAAGAGAGATGATGTCTTATTCTTAAATAGACTTATTCTTAAGTTCAAATTTAAGGCAGCTTGTGCCCCTCCTTCCCCCATTATTTACACAGATAAGAAACAATCCAAACATACATGGCACTCACAGTGCAGTTAATAAGGAGTGCAGCCCCCATGGAATGATGGCTAGATGCACAAGTAGCTACAGAGCAGTGAGGAAATGTACACAACCTAAGCAGGTGTTGAAGAGGATGCTGAAGATAGCAGAAAGGGTTTCTAGAGGAGGCAATATCCAAACTGAAGTAAACTCTACCAAAAAAAAATGTAGTGGGGGGGATGGAGAATGCATAGAAAATCCTAGGCAGGAAAATATTACTGAAGCAAGAAAATGAAACTACTGACCATGCATAAAAACCAATATATTTACTAGTGGGGAAAAACCCCACCGACTTATGTAAAAGAAGAGCTCAGAGATGGGATTGCTTGGCACATAGATTACTTCAATGGACCAGCATTTCCTTCTTTACTTGTTGGCTTCTCCTGCTAGTAGTCCTCCAGTGATAACACAGCAACTGCTGCAATTGCAGACTCGTCCTCATTCTGAATGACCTGAAGCCATAGTTTACAAAGTTGGCTGTGCGTTAGAATCGCCTGAAAATCTTTTAAAGTAAAAAGCTCCTTGGTAGCTACGCATGCACACAGAGCAATTCTAATGCACCTTCACGGGGTAGAGGCACTGGCACAGAGGAAAAATAAAATAGGAACAACCCGTGCAAAGGTACTCACCTTCACCCATAATGCAAGGGTTGCAATTAGAACCATTTCTTACCTATCAGTTTGCCTTACAGTGTAATAACACATTCCATTGGCCAGGCTGATACTCTCATACATTGCTGATCAGAATGCAGACTGGTACAATCATTTTGGATGGGAATTTGGTAATATCTAACAAATGCATTTAGTATTTGACCCAGTATTCCTGCATGGAGAAGTGTATCCTGCTTTTTATCCTCCAAAAATACAAAAATATGTGTATGCAAGTTTATTCATTAAAATGTTATTTGTAATTTTAAAAAAATATATTGGAAACAACAATGTAAAAAGGGTCACAGTTTAGAGCAGTTGAAATAAACTCTGGTACCCCTCCAAGCGGAGGGCCCAAGTGCACAGCTGGACAAGGAGGAGGAAGACGTCTACAGGCTGATAGGAAGGGATTTCCAGAACATATTGTCATTTAAGGGGGAAAAAGTGTCTGTAGAAGGTACCTGTTGTGTAAGAAAGAAGATGAAATAAGAACATGCAAGTTTCTGCTCAGCTGCACACAAAGAATAAAGAGGAAGGAGAATTTAGAGGCTAACGAGATTGATTAGCAATGGGCTTGAGGGATCAGTGAATAAAAAGTGGGTGTAGCAGCACCTCTTTAGGGAGAACTCTGTGTGCAGTTTCACCTCTGTTACCAGATTGTTTCACATAATCAAAAAACTATATTAACGAGGATGGGGAAGAAAGATAAAATAGATACAAATAGAAACAAACATCCCCTTGGTGAGTTTCAAATGAAAAACATAACCACACTGAAGGGGGAAAAAGCAACTAACCCAACTATTTTTTAGAGCACAACAGTTTAAGATGATCAGGCAGTATTGTGAACCACTGATAATAAAAATAATACATGTTCCCATAATTTCCATGAAAATATGATTAGTTTTTGAAGTAAGCATCTTTATGTCTTTTTTTAAGTTTTTTTTTTAAAGATTTTATTTATTTATTTTTAGAGAGGAGAAGGGAGAGAGAAAGAGAGGGAGAGACACATCAGTGTGTGGGTGCCTCTCATGCACCCCTGACTGGGAACCTGGCGCACAACCCAGGCATGTGCCCTAGACTGGGAATTGAAACGGAGAGCCTTTGATTTGCCAGCACTCAATCCACTGAGTCACACCAGCCAGGGATCCTCTTTATTTTTTATTGACAAGATCAGGTCAGTGACCATCCCTGAGCTGTGGCCAGGTAGATGGCACAAATTAACCCACTTCACCTATTCAGGTTTATTTCAGATGCCAAAGGTGGGTGCAAATCCCACCCAAAAGGAAGAGGTGCTAATTTAGTAAAAATAATTACCCAAGCCCTGGCTGGCGTAGCTCAGTGGATTGAGCGTGGGCTGTGAACCAAAGTGTCGCAGGTTCGATTCCCAGTCAGGGCACATGCCCGGGTTGCAGGCCACGGCCCCCAGCAACCGCACACTGATGTTTCTCTCTCTCTCTCTCTCTCTCTTTCTCCCTCCCTTCCCTCTCTAAAAATAAATAAATACAATCTTTAAAAAATAAAATAATCACCCACCCCCCACAGATACACAAATTACGGGTGATGCTGTTTCTTATGTGAATAAGTGAAATGGAGAAATATATTCACAGATGAAAAGGAGAGGGGAATGGACACATCAAGTAGGAAACCGTGCACACTGAGGGGCAGGCATGGAACAATGTATGGTTCAGAAGGCAACACATGCACTTTTAAATAAATTACAACAAACAATAGACTTTAGAAGAACAGTGAGCTTTGGCAGTTCTAACTCTGAGCAAGGGAGATACCTGACAATCAGTTTGACTGCAAAATAAAAACAAAGGCAGGCAGATTTTCAGAGATCCAGACAACTGAAAACAATTCCACTAATCTCACAGTATGGAATATCTTGTAAAATCTCAACAGACTACAACCCTGGAATTGGACAGGATCCTCCAATCACTGTGTCACACCAGGATAAGCTGGGAGTTTGTCGCATTGCAGATTCTTGAGCTCCATCACAGAAATTCAACAGGAAAGGTAGGAGTCCCAGAGATAGGATTTTAAACAATCTTTTAAAGAGATTCAGATGTAGGTGGTCTGAGCACCGTATTTTGAGGAAAAACTACTAGAGAGTAAAAGACGACAATTACATAGACAGTTTCATATGGTGAAAATAGAATAAGAATCCAGCTGTCAAAATTTAAGTTCAGATATGAACTTGACCACTGGCCTGGCTGATATTATCTGTCCAAATATCAATCATATCTAGCATAAAAAACACATTCATTACTGTACACTTTTTATGTATTATGCCATTTAAATCCCACACCAATTATAATTAACTTGTTGAGCATTATCTCAGTGAGTGGAAGAAGTGGGAATTCTTCCTGATGATAAAAACCGAGAATTTCACCACTGTAATATATGGTACCTCCTGGAAAGGAAAAGGGATAGAAGAATAGCAGAATTGATAGTAACTCAAGCCTAAAACACTTGGGACTGTAGAGTTTTGCCAAAATTCTAACTAGGATCAGTTTTAGCCTCAGAGGCAAGTAGTAGTAATGGTAGTTAAAACTGACCTTACAGGAAAAAAGATAAGCAATTATGAAAATAGAAAGAGTTTTGGGTAAGACACCCAAAGTTCAGGCAACAAATGCTAAACAAGTGAGAATACATCAAACTAAAGAGTTTCTGCATAGCAAAGGAAGCAATAAATAAATTGAAAAGGAAAACTACAAAATGGAAGAAAATATTCACAAATCATATATATGATCAGGGGTTAATATTCAAAATATATAAAAATGCATGCAACACAAATAATCCAATTTCAAAAAATGAGCAAAGCTCCTGAATAGATGTTTATTTTATCAAAGAAGCCATGGAAATGGTCAATTGGGTGTATGAAAATGTGCTCGACATCATGAGTCATCAGGGTAATGCAAATCAAAATCACAATAAGATATCACACATACCTTTTATAACTGCTACATTTAAAAAAAAGGATGTGTGTTGGCAAGGATGTGAACAAAAGAAGCATTTATACATTGTTGGTGGGGACATAAAAATGATACAGGCATTATGAAAAATGGAATGGAGTTTCCTCAAAAAATTAGAAATTGAACTATTACATGAACCAGGAATTCTACTCTTGGTATATATATCTGAAGAAATTGAAATTAGCATTTCAAAGAGATATTAGCATATCCATGTTCCTTACATACAGCATTATTTACAATAGCCAAGATATGAAGACGATCTAAATGTCCTTCGACAGATAAATGTGACACATACACACATTATGGGATATTATTTAGTCATAAAAATAAGGAAATCCTGCCATTTGTGACAAAACGAATGAATCTGAAGGGCATTACGCTGAGTGAAATAAGGCAGGCAGAGAATGACAACTACTATATGGTATCACTTCAATGTGGAATCTACTTTTTAAAAAAGCTGACTTCATAGAACCAGAGAATAGAATGGTGGTTCCCGGGAGCTGGTTGAGGGGGAAATAGAAGATACAAACACACAAAGTTAACTAATGATTGTTTTGGTAATCATACTACAATGTATGTCCATATCAAATCATCATACTATACATTCTAAATATATATAATTCTTCTTCAAGTTTTTTTTTTTAAAGAGAGGAGTAATATATCTCTGGAGCATTTGGGGGAGGGGTTATAATAATTCTCAAGCAAATGTTATCAAAGGCCTTGAATTTTGGTTTCATCACAGGTACTCAATTATGTTGAGGATGTTGACTAATGTTTCTGCTTCTCACAGTTTATGTTGATGAAACAAGGATGCCAGTCTCTGTACTTCATAGAGGAATATGGAGAAATAGAGGGTGGCAAATGGACTCTGATCTTTTAAAAAAAAAATAGAATTAAAGCCTAAGACAGAACCCCCTCAATTAATAACCCCTCTGGACTAGAGCATCTCTGAATTGATAATTTCATGTAAATTATAAAACGTTTTTGCCATTTGTAAATAAAAATTATCTTTCAAAACCTGAAAAATGTTTTGAGTGCTATATAATCAAAGGACATGCATCATTTTTGTATAAGATGTTATATACAAAACCACTTATTTGAAAATGTCATAGGCTGCCATTTTATTTCAAGAATTGATTTTGAGAAATGATTTGAACACTTCAGCAATGCTGAAGGAAGCTCACCCCTAGGCACCCTCTTCACCCTGCATTTGTGGAAGAATCACCCAGAATGAGAGATGATGTCATATGATATTTCCTTAGCCCCATTAACCCTACGTCTCCTTATATGTGTCATATGCAGTCAGGCCCTGGAGGGACACAGAGTTAGAATCCAGATTCTATAAATAAATAAATAACCAAGCACACAACACTTAAGGGTGCCCTCTCCATTCCAAGTCACTATCTCTTCCTCAGAAGCTTCTGAGGGTCTAGCCCAATTTCTATGTTGCTGAACAGCAGAAATCAGTATGTACAAATGTGCCTTGAAGTGACAGAGTGAACACCCTGCTCCACCAACAGCACCACCTGGTGCCAAGCACCTAAGTCCTATAGTAATCACTTTACATACATTATTCTAGTTGACCCAAAATTGGCTCTGTCTCTTGCTATTTTTCTGGTTTCCTGAGTTACCATTTAGTAACTTCTGCCCATGGCTATGCTGAGGCCTGGAGGGTTTCTGGCCCCCTAGCAGCGGTGTGAGCCTCACATGACTGGACCTTTGCCCTCAACTCAAAAGTGAAGGAAAGAGCAGATATGTCAATGAAATGGTATGGTGCGTTTTGATAACAGATATAAAAGGGGGAGAGGATTTGCTGTGTTACAGGGACACAGGAGAAGTTGCAACTCGCTATTCATTTTGAGAGGAACATCTAGGAAAGGTTGTAAGAATGGCTCCTGTCCCAAGATTTCTTCTCTGCTGAGGCCTGAAATCCAAGCATCATTCCCTAAGCTGTGCACAGCAACATAGCAGGGGTTTTAAGCAAGAGATCTTTAGTGGGAATCTCACTCTCCATCCCACTTTCCTGTCCCTCCAGCACCCTCCCTGCCATCTCACCACTCAGACTTAGCAGAAACCAGTATACACCTGCTAAATTTCTAGCACCAGGCACAGCTCCATTTCTACCAAGTATTATACCATTTTCTAAGGATAAGACCATCACACAACACACTTGTTGTGGCAGAGACCCCCTCTTAAACTACTGGTAAGAAAATTGGGGGTCACCCTATCATTGAGTCATTATTTTTGGAATTTGATTTCTCATCTGAATATCAATTCTCACTAAGAAGAGGAAAGTTGTTTGAGAAATACAAGAGGGCTTCAGCCATTCTTTTTTTCCCCCTCTATCTCTCCCCCGCCCCCCTTTTTTTCCCCAGGCAGAGAGGGTAATTTGTATAGTAGCTGAAATAAAAGCAGCTTAACTGATGAAATCCATGGTCAAAGCCTGTGGACATCATCGAGGAGTTAATGAAATTTCTGTGCCTAGAACAGATTATTAGGCAACAGCTGAGATTGGAAAAAGATTAAGCTACTGAATTGCTGGCAGAACCAAAGGAAGGAGTCTAAAGTCAGCATTCATCATGGCTCATAGAAGATGAACAATTCGGGAAATAAAATTGGGTGATTTGTTCTGGGCTCTGAAACCATTGTGCCTTGTCCTTCCCTGGCCTAAATGGGTGGACATTGTTTCTCTTGCCCAAGTGCATTCTGCCACCCCAACCCCATTCAAAAGCTTTCATTCAACAGCATGCCCTAGCATGTTTACACACATAACCTAGCATTCCAGGACCTCCAGGGCCCTGCCTACAACCCCTTCTCACAGTGTATCTCATTGCCACATAAGTTACCATGTAGGGCGTGTCTGGCCATTTGTGTACAGAATAGACACTCACTATGTTTTACTTACTGATCTCTATTTTCCCATCTTTGTTTACATTATTTCCCCATCTGGAAACAATCCCTCTCCCCTTTCTGTTTAGCTACAAGATAAATGGTAAAATTGGGATTTTTGCTTTAATTATAATGGAATTGTATGAGTGCTTGCCTAAGCCCTGCACTGTACACGCTTGTATGCAAACATGAAAGAATCAGAAATGTTTTCTGCTTACAAGAAATCTAGAGTCACAGAAAAAAATAATGAGATAATCAGAAAAAGCCATTTTCTAGTGAATTCTTATGGTATCTTAATAGCTCCCACTTATCACATGTTTACTGTGTGCCAGACACTGTACAAAATGCTTTGCACGTACTACCACTTTTATTTGTCACAAACATTTTATGAGTTAGGTATTATAATTCTTCCCACTTTTTAGATGGTTCAGTGACTTGTCCACAGTCAATAGATAGCTAAGCAGAGCTGTGAAGCGGAATCTCTCTGACACCAATGAATGCATCCTTTCCACCAAGCCATGCTGAAGACTGGGATAGCTTTAGTGTGGAGAATGAATGAGAGATGGGAGTAGGACTAAGAAAAAAGAGTGTGTAGATAAAGAATTCCTTAGTATTTTGAGTAAGAGTTAATGAGAATGTAATGAAGGGGGTAAAAATGAGCCAGGAAGAGTGACCAATATGCACAGATAGACCCTTTAAGAATTATTGACTGCTTGCCTGCAGGGTGTGGGGGGAGAGAATGGTCAGAGGTAGCACTAAGATTCAACCCTAGACAATGGCAGTATATGCAGAGAGAAAGTCTGTCTGGAAAGAATGGTCTCCCTGTAATATAAACCCATTGGCCCAAACTTGCTTCTGCATAAGGGTCCTTCCAAGTCACCAAAGAGTGGTAATACCCACGAAAGTCTTCAGTTCCTTGAACTAATGAGCATCAACCTCATCGCTTACTTGTCACATGTCAGGACCCCCAGTCTCTCAGTCCCACAGGACTCTGCTCCTTCTCCAAGGCAGAGGTGAGAAAAGATCAGAAGAGGCTGAGAGGGAGTAGTTTGTCTTCCTTCAGTCCCAGCCACAGTGGAGTAAAGCAAATTGGCCTACACTTGATTTTTTATTTAACTTGTTTGTGCAGTAAAATGCTGTGGATGCAGATTAACTTTCCCCGCTCAATACTGACTAATTGATTCACCTACCTTGAAGCCGTAGCTTGCAAGGCGTTTGATAAACCGATCAGGAGGCCTTCTTTGCTTCATAACTGTTTCCACAAGCAAGAGCTCCACTAAGACAGAGAATCCTACGTATTTATTCTCCAGTGAAAATGTGGTCCAGGGTTGGGGTCAGGAGGAACAAGGGCCTTCCTCCCCCACTAGAGATGCACTCATTTTATTGGGGTGATTATAAAGGTTATGGGAAAGCTAGTCCAGAGACAGCCCAGGGGATCCCTGTGTGCCGAGCACGCTGTCGACTGGAAACTGTGTTTGTAAAAGCATACAATATCTTAATTATACATCAAGAAAATCTTAGGCGATAGGTATTGCTATTCAGACTCTGGGGATATGGAAACTGATACAGCCAGGGATTAAGTAACTGGCCTAAGCACCGCTAAGAAATGTGGAGATAGAATTCTAACCCGGATTTCTTTAACCCTAATACCATGTTCTTAGCATATTACCTTCCACCTTGTCACTACAGAGCCCAAGTACATTCCTTTTCTAAAAACTGAAAGCCAATAACTGTTCCATCAGAGGTTTAAAACTGAGAACAATGGCAAACAAAATTGTGACAGGGCGAAAGCTTCACAATCACATTCAACTGCTCCGCACTGCTCCGCCTCTGCTAGGAAACAGGATCAGCTTACAAAAGTGGGGGAAACACCCTCTCTCCAGGTTCAGGCTACAGCGGTGTGGAAAGCAGAGTGGAAGGGGCCTTTGATCACTGAACAAAGCAGCTGGTCTCCTAAGAAAGGAGACCGGACCAATCAGCCCTGCCCCTGGCTCCAGATCAGGCAACAGCCTCAGGGCCTGTCTCCAGTACAAAGGCAAACACCAGGCTTCTTCTCCAAACCTGACTGTGCAGTTCCTGTTTGATCACCAAGTGGATGCACCTCCTGCAAAGAAAAAAGGCATCTTGCAGACTCTGCTCACAGCTGTGCTTCTGGCTGCCCATTCCCAGGCCCAGCTCCCATCTTTTCCTGCTGTATTTCCTCCAGCGCCCATGTTAAACCTCTGTAACCCACAGGTTGCCATGCATATAAGAGATATTGTGTATTGAGGAAGTGGCATACAGTCAGAATCTTCATTCCTTCTGCCATTTATCAGTACTATTGGGACACCTGCTGCACTGCTATATGCCATCTAAAGCATGACCTTCACCTTCAAGGAGCTCACAGACTAATGAGAGAACGAGACGTGATGACATTGGCTATGATGCATTGAGGCATCATGGCATATAAGAGGGGAGGTCAGTGTGGCGTTTTGGATAGTCTACAGAAGGAGAATCCACTACAGGTGATAAAAGTAGAATAAAACAGAACATTAGTAACAACGATATTTATAATTCACCCTATTCTTCCTAATCATTGCTGTTTAACACACTACAGTTTTGGCAACAGAGTAGTGAATGAGCAGGACTATATTACAGCTCTAATGGGGTGGAGGAGACACACAGCACACAAGTACTCAAATGTATAATGTAATGTCAGACAGTAATTCAGGATACAAGGAAAAGAAAACTGGGAAATGTGATGCTGAGTTGCTCAGCAGCAAGAGCAACATCCCCTTTAGTCTTAGCGTATGGAGTTTTGGCAACTGTAATACTTGGCTGATAGATTTGATAGGGGACTCAATAATTGGAAAATTTTAGTTTAAGGTAAATAGTTATAACCCTAGTAATGCATATGTTAAAGGTTTTGTTTCAGAAACTACAGATAAAGCCCACCCTGGCTCCCAGGAGAAACAGCCTACCTCCTGGGGCACTGCTAAAGATTACTGCCTGGGGGACAAGTGGAGGCATCTGGGCCACTGTATTTCAGGAAGAGAGAGAGGGAGACAACCACCTGCCCTTGGGAACAGCTAAATGCCCAGAGCAAGAACACTGCAGTTTTTTAATCTAATTGTCCCTGAATTTCAAAACCCCTCACCACACTTTGTTCTCTGTTATAAAAGTCTGGCCTGCAAAGAAAATGCAAGACAGTTTATTTTAGGGTGTGAACCCACTGTCTTCTCAGATTGCCAACCATCTGAATAAAGTGTCCACAAAGGTTCAATCTCTGTCTCTGCTTATTAGGTTTGGCAAGTGACAGGCAGCATGAGGTCTGGTGTCTTTTCTGGTTTCAGACTGATGCTCTGCATAGGAGAGAACTTAAAGGATACCCTAGGTACCCGCAGGTTGAATAATGCTCAAATCTAGACAACTATTACAATTTAAAAGTAAAGGTTGTATGACAATATAGTCTCCAAGGTAAAAGGTAAAAAGAAAGGTAAAAAGAAGTCAGGATTGATTGACAAACCTTCTTTTTACTATTGCCTGGTAATCTTCCTTCTGGTTTTCTTCAGAGGTGGGTTATTTTGGTAATGCTGGTAACGTAAGGAGCCAGGGAGAGGTACTCACAGAAGTTTTACTAGGTATATAAGGGGTAGTCAAAGTGTATTTCTGGACCAAGATGCAAGTTGTGTAGTTGTGCTTCATAATGTCATGGTCATAATGGCATGAATAAAATGACGTAATATTCTGACAACCAGCATAGTTTTGTCTTTTCTGTATGCTCTTTAAGGGACCTGGAGTACAAGAGGGTGGGGCTAGGTTCTGCTACCAGTAATTTACATGACAATGGGAACAGAAAATAAACTGAGGACACAGTAAACATCTACCAGGCAGCCAGGTAAAGGATTCTATAAAGACCACATGGAGAAGACACAGGCAGGTAATTGAGTTCAGGGCTTAGTTAAGAAGTCATGTACAGAGATCTGGGCAGCCAGTTCACACCCAGGGTGAGATCCTGAGTCTCTGGAAATCTATGTGATCACTAAGCTGCAGAATCAACAATGAGATTTTTACCTTCTAACACAGGTCCCTTGAATATTCTAGTACATGGTATAGAAGCTGTGATTACAATGACAATGTTAAACAAATTAGATGTTACATGATAATTAAAAGTAAAAATTGAAAGAAATATAAAGTAGCCAGTAAAAAAGAGGAAGATAGTGAGAAGGGAGTAAAATGGACAGAAATGCCAGCCACACATGAAATTTAATAAATATTTACCGACTGAGAAGCATATAGAACTAAAGAGATGAGAAAAGCAAATGCCATATGATCTCATTTATAAGTGGAATCTAATGAACAAAAGAAATTCATGAGCAAAATTGAATCTGAGGCATGAAGACATGGAATAGACTGACAGCTGTAAGAGGGGTGGGGGAGGGGGAGACTGGTTGAAAGAAGGTGAAAGGATTAGTCAAAGAACATACATGCATGACTCATGGACATGGACAATGGTGTGGGGATTGACTGTGGGAGTTGGGGGTGGGATGGGTGGAGGGGAGCAATGGGGGGAAAGTTGGGGCAACTGTAATAACATAAACAGCAACATGTTTTTTTTTAATTTAAATAAAAAATAACGAGACAGTCAAACTTCCAAGTAAAGAATAAAGCAACCCGTCACCAATAATGAGACATCAGTTATGCAATAGCTCTATAGTGCATGCAGAGTTCATAACAATGAAGAACATTCCAATGATAATTGAGGCTGGTTGAACATAGGTGGAATAATAAGGGTATTGCATTCTTTGACTGCTATTTCTTTAATTTTTATATATTTATTGATGTTAGAATAAGAGAGATGTGGGTTTGCTGTTTCACTAATTTATGCATTCATTGGTTGGTTCTTGTATGTGTCCTAACTGGGGATCTAACCAACTGAGCTACTTGGTAACAGCTGACTGCTAACTCCTGTGACATAAAAACCTAAGACAGGAGGTATGCACTATGCTAACAGAATAAGAAAGAAGAAGATTTCATAGGAAAGAATCAGAGTGATTGGAACTAAACAATATTGAGAACAGGAAAGGGTGAATAGTACTGAGAAGGCAAAAGTTAGAAAGGTTTGTCAGCCAATGCTATATCTTCCAGAGAGTTATTTTATTTTTATTGTGTATTATTCCCTTTCCCATTAGAATCCATTTGTTGGGAATATCTTTCTTGATGATTATAATTATATAATTCTGTTTGGGAAGATTTTCTTACCTTTTCCTCATAGAATACTGAATGAAGAGCATGAGAGTTTGCCCCTCAGTTCCATGTGACCACAGTTTTTCCGATGATTTCCTTGAGGTTTTGTTCTCGCCTGTTAGATCTCAAAGACTCTCCCTAAAGCAGTGGTCTCTCTTAACCCATCCAACCTCCCTTCATGATTGAATGTGGGAACTTCATTTTCCTATAAAAATAGTACCCAGCAGCACGCTCGGATACCTCAAGCCCATCCCACGTGAATCACCAGACTTTGATTTCTAATTCGCTTTGGCTGCAGCTGCAAAGACACATCATGAAGACGATGCTGGTCTGACAGAGCACTGAGCCGAGAGGTTTGTGCAATGCTGATCTCTTTCCGTCAGGAAGAAGCAAGCAGCACAGTAAAATATCAGACTAGCAGAAGCAATGATTGGGCATTTACTAAAACATCTGAGTCCTTAGACTCATGAGATTGTAAGAAAGTTCTACAGGGCAGTAAACAGTGCTCCACAAGCAACAAAACAGTGTCAAAGGATGACCGAGTGAATGGTGTAATAACTGTGGCCACTATTACAGACTCTATGAGGCATTACTATATCACGGTAGTGATGAGGCAGTAATTGTTACTGATTTGTTTAGTGTTGTTTTGTGGCCTTTTGTGCCTTCAGTTAGGACAATAGAAACTCTAGTATCGGACTGAGTGCAGCCTTACTGTTGCTGCATAAGTTTGACCAGAGTTTTCTGTTCACCGTGGCTGACTGTCATTCGTAGAAGCTGGTGGGTGCAAGCCTGGGTGAGTGCCTGGGAGGGACATTTTTTTGACCAGAAAGCTGAGTTTGTTACTACCATTTATTGTGGACCAGAGACTTTGTGGGTTAAAGGCTGTAATAAATCATTTCCATAAATTCAGAATTAAAAAGAATTCTGAGAATATGCTCTGAATCACTGGGAAAGAGCCGTTAAGACCAAATGGCAGAGTCTGCTTTAGTGACAATACGGAGAGTGCTGGCATTCGGGCTGCGTGCTTACCATGAGCTAAATATTGCTCAGAGAACTTCACTCACTCCCATACGTCCATGACTTTTCCACAAACTTAGATAACCAGGTGGTCATTAAGTCAGATTATTATGTTAATAGTATCACTGTGAGAAACTGCACCTTTCACTCAACTGCATTTTGAACAGTATTCTCCCTTCAATCTGAATTCCAAACAATGAATTTTTTTTTCTAGCCAGACTGCCCTCCTTCACATTGATAATAATAGCATTTCCCATATACTCGAGGCTTCATGCTAAAATATTATATGAAGTATCTCTAATTCTCAAAACATCCACATGGTATAGATATTATCTTATTATGACAATATTATAAGTGAAGAACCTGGGACACAGAGAGGGTATATACTATGCTAAAGTTCACATGGATGATAAGTAGCAAAACTTGAATTTGAAATCAAGACTCTATGGTCTGTAGCCTACACATTTTTCTTTTTGCTACCTTAAATCTCTTCTCCTTAGATTTTTTTTTTTTTTCAAAAAAAGTTACAGCCCTGGCTGGCGTAACTCAGTGGATTGAGCATGGACTGCGAACCAAAGTGTTGCAGGTTCGATTCCCAGCCAGGGTACATGCCTAGGTTGCAGGCCATAACCCCCAGCAACCACACATTGATGTTTCTCTCTCTCTCTCTATCTCCCTCCCTTCCCTCTCTAAAAATAAATAAAATCTTTTTAAAAAGTTGCGAGGTATATTTGCATATTTTGACTGAATATGGATTCCTAACCATTTCCCTCAGGAGTTATGGGGAAATAATCATTTTCCATGTCTTGAGGATGGAGGGGATAGGGGTGGCTGAGTAAGGACCCCCATCTAAAAGGGACATGGGAATTGAGCAGTTTATTCAGTTTCCCGGGATGTATGAGGCCTGGTCACGGGAATTAGTATCAGGTCGAGGGTCAGTCAGTCACAAGAAAGAATTCTAGATAGAATAATTAGTGCCCTCATTTTGGAGAATTAATAGCACAGCTGACACAGGGCTGAGTGATTATGTTGACCATGGCAGGGCTAGGTTAGGATAGGTTAGGATAACAGTTGGGTAAACTAGTGCTTGTTTTCGATCCTCCAGTCCTGTGAAAAAGTGCCAGACAAGCACGTTTGACAAATTGCCGAACACATTTTGCAAACTTACAGGGAAACAAAGTGCTGATAAAGAGATCCATTTGGACTTTTTTTTCTTTTTTATTTTGAAGAAAGAGCAAAATGGAAGAAGAAGGCGATACTGAGAAAAAGGGATTCAAACAGAAGCATCTTGAAATTGAGTCACTGCAAAGATGGGAAGGCCAGAATAGGCCTCCAGGGGAAGATTCTGGAGCTTTTCCAACTTAGTTCCTTTCACTAGCCATCAAGTGATGGAGATTTGTTGAACATGACACCTGGCTGCTCTGCATTATGGATTTGAATGGAGAGACAAAGAAGAGAGCTAATTGTTTTCCATGCATTCAAGTTTAATTTGGTGCACTTTTAATGAGGGCTCTGATGGGACTGGGAATCAGTTACTTCTGCACAGGCAGCTCCTGACAGCAGGTGACTGTGTAGAGAAAAGGGGTTATTATGGAAGCCACTCACGTCACGCTGGCATCAATGTAGCTGTTACAGAAGATGAACTGCAAAATGTCAGCCCTGATGCCAACAGTGACCAATGCAAGATCAAAAGCCCTCAGCAGGATAAAACACACGGGGGCTTATACAACATGTAAAAGGCAGCTTGGTTCAGAATAGGTTGAAGAGGGTCGTGGATAAAATCATCCCTGAGGAAGAAAAGGGAAACGAACATTAATTGAGCAACTTTTATGTGATAAGGAGTATGAAGCCGTAGACACAAAGGTCTTTCTGTTTACTGTCCTCATTATCCCTCCTGCTTTAAACCCTTTTAAAACTGTGGAAATTAAAGTTGAGTAGTGTTAAGGGACTTCCCCTAAGTTCACACAACTAGGAATGACTAAAGCCAGGCCTCAAACTCGGTTCTGTCCCACTCCCAGGTCCCTGTCTCATTCCCTGTTCTCCCAGTTCCCCACCCCAACCCCTAAAACATTCTGTGCTTTCTGGTTTCTGTAACAATCAAAAAGCCATATTTTTCCCATACAGAGAAAAAGTTCAAGTGTGAGTTTTGTGTGTTTAAGTTATCCATGTCATTTATTTAGATATTAATTCTTTTTGTAATAATTAAATTTTTTCCATTTAATTTTGGATTCAGTTTATCAACGACTCACACAGCCACATTGGTAAAAGAAAAGACCCTTCTCTGGATGCTTACAACCAGTGATAATGCTATGGTAATGGATTTGTGGAACACCAGTAGGCAACACCTTATCAAAATCCTTTTCCCCATAATTGAAATGTTTTTTTTCTCAATTTGAACTATTATGTATTAGTATAAACAAATCAAATAATACAGAAAAAGTATAAATGTAAGTTAGCCATTCTGAGTTTTAAATATTCTACTAAAACAGTATCCACGGGTGAAATTGGATAAATATTGTAAGGTAGCTTTTAAAAATCAGATTGTGCTTATTCATTTAGAGGTGAAAAAGGAGTAACTGTACTAACATGTGCAGAACCCCCAGGGGTGCCGAGTCTGATGCATCAATCAAGGAGAAAGGTTCAACTTTAAGTTAGAACACTCTGATTGGCACAACTGTCTCCACATCCCTTTTAAATGTCTTTAGTGTTTTTCTCACAAGGAAAAAGAATGTAGCCCAGATGATTGCTCTCTTTCTCTTACGCGCACCAGGGAGTCCTGCTAAACTCCTCCATCATCATGCCTGGACTACTGTAACAGCTCCCAACCTAGGATAGTAGGTTTTTATTATTTCTATTAATTATTAATTATTAGGTATTATTAGCTCAATTTGTATTCTTGTTACCCTTTAAGCTAATCTTCTTATGGAAGACAACACAATATATGTAATTATTTTTCATTGTAAAAACATAACACACATAAGAACCACAGAACAAATATAGAGGTTCATGGATTATTATAGGGAAAACACACTTGAAGCCATCACCGAGGGCCAAAGCAGAACTCTGCCATCCACCTTGGAAATCCCTCTATGTGTCTGGCTGTTTCTAACTCAAATACCTCCCTTCACCAAAAGCAACCACTATTCTGACTTTCTTCCTTTTTTTTTTCTTTTTTCTACTTTATTTATTTATTTGCTTTATTGTTGTTCAGTTACAGTTGCCTGCATTTTCTCCCCTCCCCTCCCCTGCACCCCAGCCAAACCCACCTCCCTCCCTTGCTTCCTCCCTCCCCCTTGGTGTCGTCCATGTGTCCTTTATACTAGTTCCAGAAAACCCCTCTCCCCACTGTCCCCTCTCTCCTCCCCTCTGGGTATTGTTAGGTTGTTCTTAATTTCAATGTCTAAGGTTATATTTTGTTTGCTTTTTTTCTTTTGTTGATTAGGTTCCAGTTAAAGGTGAGATCATATGGTATTTGTCCCTCACTGCCTGGCTTATTTCACTTAGCATAGTGCTCTCCAGTTCCATGTGCACATGGAAAATCCTATAGACTCCACCAAAAAATATTCGACCTAATAAATGAATTTGGCAAAACAGTGGGATACAAAGTCAATACTCAGAAGTCAAAGGCATTTTTGTACACCAACAATGAAATATCAGAAACAGAAATCAGGAAAAAAATCCCATTTGATATAGCAACAAGAAAAATAAAGTGCCTAGGAGTAAATCTCCCTTTCTTATATGAGGTTTATTTATTTTTTTATATTATACCACTAGGTTTTCTTGATCAGTCTTGCCTATATCTTAACATATGCTTATTAAATTTCTTTTACTTTATAACCACCAGAACCACTCCTTTCCTTTCTTCTTCTTACAATTTTTCTATTGAATAACCCAAGGAACTTTACTTGTAGAGCTTCCCGCAGTCTGGCTTTTGTTCATCACACATTCATGGTACAGATCAGCGCACTCCTTCCCCTTCACATTGGCAGCTGGATGAGAACCCCGATTCTGCAAATGGTAGTAATCCCATCGGCAAGACTAGAGGGGATGCTATTTGCCTTCATCAGGAGGCACATGATGGTGTGTCTTACTTTCTGAGAAGATGTCGGTTGTTACAGCTCCATGCCTGGATCCATTCATTCATTAGGAGTTGCCAAATGTTGATATCCAAAGTTTTTTCTTTCATCTTTACTTAATAGTTCCTGTACTTTTGTAAAGAGATGCTTCCTTCATGGCCTGTATAGTTAGCCAGTGGCACGCTTTATGTGGAAACTGCACAGAAAGGTTGGATAAGCATTTAAATTGTTCCCCTTAGTTAATATTTTCTTAGATAAATAAATGGCTATCATCCTCCAAATGTGACCAATTAGTGTTTGTTGTTTTCGTTTTTTTTTTTTAATTATCTAGTTATTTATTTAGGCTTTTTTTAAAATTTTATTTTAAGTGTTGTTGCAGTACAATCTTCTATCTTTTACTCCCATCCCAGCCCACCCACCCAGCCCTCCCCTCCTCCCTCCCAGGAACTCATGGGTTTAAACATATTTGGTAAATTTCAATCCATTGCAATTATTATTCATTTGGAAGCTCAGCTGTCTCATCTCTGCCTCCATGTGATGACTCTTCGTCTTTTTGACGTGACCGTGGTGGTGTCTGGTGGCTTCCCTGATACTGAAGTGGCAAGGCTGTCGAGGCTCACCTTGAACACTTTCTGCCCTAGAACTGGTAGCCATTTCTTTCAGAAGGCTTGCTATCTATTTTCTTTTTTCTTTATGTAAAAATGCTATTTCAAGAGCACAATTATGGTATTTTAAGATCACTCTTTGTGCTTATTACCCATTACCACAGGTCTGGCAGTAGCAGTGTTAATGCCTCTTCTTTAGACAAAACTTGAAGAAAAAGAGATATAGGTATAGACATATGTAAACATACTGGTAGAAGGATAGATACAGGGGGAAGGTATCCTATTGATACTTGTAATGAAAATTTAGAACTATAGGGGTTTTTGTTTCTTTGGCTGCTTGCTTGCTTCTTTTAAAAGCTTATTGTCTTCTGTATAACATCTGCATCACTCCTCTTAACAGAGCAAGAACATTGGTCCTTGAGGATTCATGAAATAGTATAATTAAAACAGTCCATATACTTTCATTTACTTTATCCCACATTATCTATACAATGTTCTTAGAAAAACAATAATAACCACTATCACTAACAGCAGGGGAAAAAATGTTCTGTTTGCTCCCTTATTTACCCCTCCAATTTTTATCATTGTACTCACACTCTCTGAGCATAATGTAGTCCATTGTTCTAAACCTCATATTATTTGAAGTCTACAGGTAACTATATGTTTTATGCTCTACATGTATGTCAGTGTGTTCCCAGGTATTTTGGCTGTCAGAAGTTCATTCTGAGCAGATTTCTTAAGGAGAGCTCATCAGGACACAGCATGTTAATAACAAGTTGAACTCTTTATATGCTGAGAGTCAATTTTTCTGGGTAATAACTCTTAGCTCACTTTTGTAATCTTTGATTATTAAGTATATTATTTAATTTTCTTTTCACATAAAGCATTGCTGTTGAAAATCTGAACATGACTTTTGTTTCTATCATGTCATGATTTCTTTGTCTAGCTTTCCAAAGACACTTTTTTTAATTTAAAGTCTAGTAATTTTCCAACAATATGTCTTAGTATGGTCCTCCTGAGTCAAGTATGTAATATAGTTTTTCCATATTTAGCTTTAAGTTTTTTTGTTTCAAGAAGGCTTTCTTGAATTACAACTTTCATTACTTATTCTGTTCCTGTGGGTTTTTTCTCTTTAGTGACTTTATTATTGTGTAATAGATCTTTGCTTATCTTCAATGTCTATCGCATTTTCTCAAATACTTTTTCTTTTTCTTCATTCCTTTTTTTCTTCGTTATCTATTTCTCCTAAAGCATTATCTGTCATGTTCATTAATTTTTGTGGTTTGGGTTAAGGCTTCACATATATCAAATTATTGCTTTTTTTCTTTTAACCTCAATGTTTTTATATTGTTTACTTTAATGCAAAATTAGTTTTCCTAAACTTTTAAGTGGAAGTTTGATGAAGAGTAGCTTTTCTTATTTTTACAACCTCTTTCCACTGTTGTTGTCATGTAATATTTAAAGAGGTGGTGGCTTACTCTCTGAGACACTCTGACATTTTCTCCTTTTTAACTTATACTTGGAAATTATCTATCTATCATCACAGTCCTCACCATTTTTATTCTATTCCCAGAAATTTTCCCGAAGGGCGGGCAGTGTCTGGGAAGGTGATGCTAGTAGTGAATATTTCAAAATGTATTATCTTCTCAAACTCTGCTAATCTGTGTCATAGACCACTTGGGGTCTTCATCTGGCCAAAATCACTTCAGCTGTTTTTCTCAAGTTGACCTGCACAATTTCTAATGATTATTTGTTAATTATTTAGGTTATGACTCTGTTACTTCCTTCTGTTTTCTGCCACACAAGTGTTGATACTATGCTGGTCCTAAGTAAGCTGGAAATTTGCTTATAGTTTGATGTTCATGGGAATATCTTGTTGTCTAGTTTTGTTGTAAATATCATCTAGTGTTTTGTTTTGTTTTGTTTCTTTGGTCTTGCTATCTAGTTTCTTTGTTTTAGGTGATGATTAAGAGAGAATAAAAGAGTATGTCACTGCTGCTATTTTCCTAGGATCCCCCAAAGGGGGGGATCCCCCCCCCTTTGCAATATTTTAAATGCAAATGAATTGTGTCACTGTCTTATCTAACCCCCCTCCTGTGGTTTCTCAATTCACTTATAATAAAATTACAGTTTACTAACCTAGCTCATAAATTCCTTTATTACACATCCACTGCTATTCCTCCAACCTTAACTATTTCACTGTTCTTCCTTAGTACATTGTAGGACTTTCTCTAGTCTCTGCGTTTTCCCATGTGTTCTTCTTTATGATTTCCCCATTTGTCTCTCTGATTTTATTAAAATTTCAGCCAAAATTTCCATGAGGTCCTCTCAATCCTTATAACTTGAAGAAGACAACACCAAGTCACTGTTGGTTATATTACTTTTATTATTTATTTACTTAGCATTTACCACTACCTAAAATTGTTGTTTTGTGTTTGCATTTATGTGTTCACTCAGGAGACAGCAAATTATAGCCCGAAAACAAAATCTGGCAAGCCACCTGTTTTTGTATACAAAGATTTTTTGGAATCCAGCCATTTATTTAAGTATTATCTGTGACTGCTTTTGCATTATAATGACAGAGTTGACTAGTGACACAACAGATCATATAGCCCAAAAACATAAAGTATATAGTATGTGTCTAGCCATTAGAAAAAAAATGTTTTCCAACCTTTTTTTAGTTTATTGTCTACTTTTTCCTGCTAAACTGTAAGTTCTATGGTAACTCAGTCTTTGTCTATATTTCTACTCTTTACCATTTTCATCAAGATTAGTAGCTAGCATAGGCTAATCAATATATAAATACTTGTGAATATATAAAACCTAATCTTGAGCTGTCAGCTATATTTTCAGGCTATCACAAAATAGGTTATTAGAACTTTGCTAATGACTGTACCCAGTTCACCACTCAAAAAGCCAGATGAAAAAAATTGAAACTGGACTCTTAACCACAGTGATTCTAAGAAAGAGCTTTTGGGAATTTATATTTTTACAATGATTATAAAATAAATAAATGTATACATGTTTGAGAGCACACCAACTATAAAGACAAAATGGCAAGATTTAAAACTCAGTTCTGATATAACTGGTTATGTGACCTTGGGTACCCTGTGTCTCTATTCAATAATCTGTCAAACAATGTTAATGGAGTATCTACATTAGAGGATTACAATAACTTAGAAAAGAAAGAGTGTCTAGCCCATAATAAGAGTTCCACATATGTTAGATGTTGATGAAAAGGATGATGGTGATGATGATGATGTTGATGACAAAAACTATGGTGAAAAAGGAGGAAGAAGAAAGGGGAAGACAAAAGAAACAGAAGAGGAGAAAGAGAAAATGATAATGTTGGCAAAAAATAAACTCAACTTATTGAGCTTATACTATATTATAGGCACTATAGTTTACAGTTTCTGTAGATTGCATAATTTAATATTTACAAGAGCCCTTTGAGAAAGGAACTTTAATATCCCTATATTAGAGATCAATCTATATCTTATCTTAAGCTAAATTATGTAGAAAATAACATCTATGACCAAAATTCAGATCTGTGTGCCTCCAAAACCTTAGTTCTTGACCTATGTATCTCTCTCCTTCAACATTTAATTGGGTTCCTATAACCAATCCCACCATGGGAGAGGGGCAGCTTCTCCCATACCAACAAACAGCTCTAGAAGGCCAGCATGGTGTCTAGGAATTCTACGCAATTCAGACACTATCTATCCTGAGATACCATCAGATTCCACAGGTTAGAGCCTCAGTCCTAGGAGACTGCCCCCAACAGAGACGTGCACATATACTTTAGGTGCCAGACATCAGTCCAGGTTACCGGTGCTTCTGATTAATTGGCTATGAATCAAAGGTTCCCACAACCCCTCTCTTGGGTTTGATTACTTTGCTAGAATGGCTCACATAGTAAGTAACATGATCACTGGTAAATAGCATGATCACTGGTTTATTGTAAAAGGATATAACATAGGAACAGCCAAACAGAAGAGATGTATAGGGAGATATACAGAGTCCAGCATAAATAACGCCCCTTTTCATTACAAACTCTTTTGTTACAACATCATAAGCATGTAATTCCATAACATAACAATATCACACCCAAGCACTCCATATGACATTTTAGGTAAAATGTTCAAGTTAAAACTATAAATTATTATACCCATATTATTACTCTACCAAGCACACTCGAGCAGGCCTTACTTCTGCTGGACCCTGTATGTTGGAAAGGGCCCAATCTTCCACGCCCTCTCCAAGTGAGTCACTCTCCCCACGTCTCCATGTGTTCGCCAACCTGAAAGCTCTGCAAACCCTGTCCTCTTGGGTTTTTATGGAGCCTTCAGCACATAGTCACGATCAATCAAATCACTGGCCATTGAATCAACCTCAAACCCCTCTTCTGTCCCCAGAGATGGGAATGGGATGGGGGTGGGACTGCAAGTTCTAACCCCTTAATCGCACAGCCTGTTCCATTGGCAACCACCCCTATCCTTGGGTGCTTTTCAAAAGCACCTAAAATAACAAGATACAGTGTTCAATACTTAGGAAATTCCCAGAGTTCTGGGAGCTAGCATCCAGGAATTGTGGATGAAGGCCAAATATATATGAAAATTATTTGTATTTAAGTCCTCTGAATGACAATATACGTGTTTCTTATAACTCACAATATTGCACACATCTAAATGTATCCCTGAAGATCTATCTACTTCCTGTTTACAATGTGACATGTATCGATTTTTACCTGCAGGAATCTTGCACTTCACCTTCTTAAACACATTTTAAATATGCCCAGTTTCATATTTTGCCATTTTCACATATTGCTCTGGATTCCAAAATCATCCTTGTCTCATTCTCATTTAGTCTCCAGACCATAATCAGCTGTCAGAAGAAATCAATTGGAGAGACAGATTTCCACTGAAGTGTTTACAATGAAACCTGTTTAATTGCTGTTAATTCTCTATTCAGTTATAAGCTCTTGTAAGTTTGAATTCTGTAACTTCCAGCTTGTTGGCATAGGAAAGGTGCCAACCTAGTGGCGTGAAACATAATTTGGTTGCTTTGTAATAAAAAGAATATTGATTGCTCAGAACAAGAAATAATTGTAGCTTCCTTACTCTCGGGTCTCTCAAATCTTGCCTTGCACTTGGTAAAGTGAGGAAGTTCATCAGCAGTGATAGCAGTAGTAATAGTAGTGGTAGTAGCATAGTAGTAGTAGTAATATTAATTGACTTCTTAGATGCCAGGAAGTGTGCTAAGCATTTTACACCACAATTTAATTACCCCTCACAACAGTTCTCTCAAAAAGTAATATTCTAACACTATTTTGCAGATAGGAACATAGGAGCCAATCACCTGCCCTAGGTGACATTGTATTAAATCACTGGGTCTGCTCACATATTAAATTTCATCAAATTATGAAGTGTTTTCTTAACCATAATGCAATATGGTTTCAAAAATCTATGCATGTAGAACATTAGGACTAATCTGAAGCAAGGACAACTTGTCTCATTTTATAAATCGGAGAATTCAAATCCAACAAGGATGAGTTTTTTTTACCACTAACCAACCAGTGCCATTTTTGTTTTATGCTCTACCATAACATACCCACAGTATACATCAAAATGTCTATCCTTTGATTAAGGACCCCATCGTAAATTGTTACCCCCACATGCACACCCAAATCACTGACCAATCAGTTAAATAGTGTGCTGGCAAGTATTTAACAACTGGCTCTTTGGTTTGGAGGTAGGGTGGAGTGAGCCCTGATTTCTCATGTCTGCCAATTTCCATGTTGAAAACAATCCTGCCATGGTTAATTTCAAGCAACTGATGTGACACCATCTGAACACAGACCTGCAAAGAGGTGCTAACAATAGCTTTGTGCAAGTTGCTGTAAACAACACGTACTGCACCTTTCTACCATAGACCTATATTCTTAGGATGTAAGAATCTTCTCACTCTGGCTGGTGCAGCTCAGTGGATTGAATGCCGACCTGTGAACCAGAGTTGCTGATTAAATTGCCAGTCAGGGCACATGCCTGGGGTGCAGACGAGGTCCTCAGTAGGAGTCATGTGAGAGGCAACCACATACTGAGGTTTCTCTCCCACTCTTTCTCCTTCCCTTCCCCTTTCTCTAAGAATAAATAAATAAAACCTTAAATAAAAGGAATCTTCTAATGTAGGTTAGACCTAGAAAATACTCAAAGCCCACACAAAAATGACATCCCTCTGAAATATACTTTATAAAAAAACACTTGTACCCCATGTTTCCAGTGTCCTAGATTCTGTATTTTTAATCTCAGCATGGAAACTTGCATTTACTTTTGTTATGAACTGAATGTTTGTGTCACGTTAAAATTCATATATTGAAGCCCTAACTCCTAGTATGACTGTTTTTGGCAACAGGATCTCCAGGAAAGTAATTAAAGTTTATTGAGTCATAAAGATGGAACCCTGACCCAATAGGATCAGTGTCCTTACAAGCAGGCACACGGGAGAGAGCTCTCACCCTCTATGTGTGTGCTCCAAAGACACCAAGTGAGAACACAGCCGGGAAAGGAGCCTTGCCAGAACAAGAACTTAGGAGCCCTTTGATCCTGGACTTCTATCCTCCAGAACTGTGAGACAATAAATGTCAGTTGTGGAAGCCGCCCAGTCTGTGGTATTTTGTTATGGAAGCCTTAGCAGACAAATACAACATCTGACCATATCATTAGGTGATGTTAAACAAGGCTTTTGGTTCTTCTGAGACACATGTCAGAGAAAGAAATGAACTAAAATATGTATAAGATGCCTTCTGACTCAATTCCCATGATCTTGTGTTTTCAGGGTTGCCGCTTTCCTTTTCTAGTGATAGTCTTTTAAAGGCGTGTTAGGCATCTAAAATAAACACTCTAAGAAAGGGCTCCCTGATCTCCTTGAGTGTAATAAACTTGAATCATCCCAAAGCCATCCCTCCACCCACAGTCCATGGAAAAATTGTCTTCTATGACACTGGTCCCTGGTGCCAAAAAGGTTGGGGACCACTGCTCTAAGCTTTCTTGAGTCCTAATAATGACACACTAGAGTAATCATATTTAATTTATGCTACATACTAAAACATTTATAATAGCAAAAATAAGTTCCTTGGGGGATCATAACCCTTGGTCTCTGATAAGGAGACTGGAGTTGTGATTTCCCATCACTGCTTACGGACCTGTATCAGGGCAGGTGCACTGGAATGACCTAGGGTCATTTATTAAAATGCAGATTCTGTGGTTAACTACAAGACTATAAACCTAAGAAATGCACAAGGCCATTTTTCATTATTAGTAGGAAGCAGCTATAGAGTAGCAATAAGCATAAAATTGGGGAGTAGTAAGTACAAGTTGATAATGGATGGCAAGTTAGGAGAGCTATGTTGGTCTGAGCTCACAACCAAGTAGTTCACAGTCCTGGACAAGCCACTTCCTTCCTCTGGGTCTCAATTTCCCCATTTGTAAAATCAATGAGCTGGGTTAGATGGTCTCTAATCCACCATTTACCCTAAACACTTTAACTACATAGTGATTAATATAAGGGTATTAGACACTCCTTAAATGTCAAGGCGAAAAATAGTTTAACTAGGCATGGATTAGTGGAGATGTTTTAAGCACAACAAATAATAGCTTATTGACAACCCTGTTCTCTATCTAATCTTACATCTGGCCCAGGCTTAATATCCACTAACCTTTCTGTTCAAAAGGAATATTTGATCTCATGCATTATCACTGCTGTGAGTCCTATAACAAGGTACCCTCTTGTCTGCATAAGTAAAAAGTCAAGCAAGAAGTCAAGAACAGTGGTGACTTTCAATGTGTAATCAGCACCCCAAAGAACTCCTCTTATGATAAAAGTCATTTAGATGTTTTCTAGATGTTTTGGGTGTCATGTATGTTTCTCAATGGTTTCCAGAATGTTATGTGAAGTCTCTTTGTTAGCAGGACCCAATACAATGACTGGCACATAGTAGATAGTGGGAGGATTTTTGTAAATGCCATGTATAAGTCTTTCTTAGCTGTTAATTTTACTACTCCAAAGAACTGTACAAAACCTAGAATCATACAAAGAGGCGTGGGTAGAACAGAAGTATCCATAGCATCTCTCAAGTTTGTTGCTGTAAAACTCAAATAAGGAGGTAATGTTTTGCCAACTATAAAGCCCTGGGTAAATAAATTTCATGATGCGGTTATATATATTTTCCTCCGAGAACGTTCTCATTTCCTTCTTTAGCTTACTGTATTCTGCTTGACAATGGTCAGAATTTAGTACCTAAAAATAGCTTGAAACACTGATTGCAATGCAGAACAACTGAATATTAGAAGCTCACCACCTCCAAAATGAAAATTAGACAAATGTCTATCAAGGTGCAATGGTTTAGAACAGCTGAGCTCTAAAGATGTAAATCCAAGTGTGAAATCCATCCAAGCAATGCCAGGAGGGGAATCAAATCACGATAAGCAGAGAGCATGAAGACTACCTCAAATGGTCTTTTCTTTCAGGGCTGACAGGCTGGCTATAGTCACTTGAGTGAGGGTATGTGCGCACCTGGGTGTGCTCAGATGTGCGTATGTATGTTTGCATTTTCCAACTCCATACATTGTTTCTCTAGGTCATTGAAATAAATATGCTTTTTACAGAGAAAGGAAATTCACTTCTGAGAAGTTAATTCAGAAATAGGATTTTTGTCTTTATAATTACTTCCCAGGCATTGAAACCAGTTGGTTTCATAGAACGTTATCCCACTGATTATTTCTATAAATCAGTGAAAAATAGATTTTGACAAGATTGAGTGAAAAGTATGTCTTGTGTCTATGTGGTGAAGTTTTTGAGCAGAAAGGTCATCTTAGATCACTAATTCATACACTAAATTAATAAAATACTAGGGTAAGATATTTTCTTCAACTCTATTCCCAAGGAGATAAAGACCCCTTAAGCTTTAGTAGGCCTTTGAGTCTCTTAACTGGTACCCAGTGTTGTGACTGGTGTGATTTCCACAAGGTTCATTGGCTTCCTTAAAAGTGCCTGGAGCCTGTGGGATGAAGAGATAAGCAGGAGTCAGGAGCCTTGCCATTCCCGGTCTGTGACTGAGTTAACTGAGGCAAGACCGAGTGTTTGCTGACTGTGCTTTTTTATCTGGAAATTGAGTAGCTCGGGTTAGGTTAGAAGTTATGGATATTGGTGTGAAGACTGACTGTCAAAATCACCTTTGATTCCCATTACAGTTTGGAGAAAATTACAATAAAAATAAATAAATATAAATTTGTAAAAAAGTCACGACTAAATCCACTTTGCAGCATAAGATGCTCACAAGTGGCAGAAGCTGATACATATTTTGTCACTGAGCAACATGCAAAAGGCTGGGTTTCCACACACCAGGGAATGCTAGTAAGGGCGGCAAGTATTACACAATCACTTCAAACACAAAAAAGACATTTGAATGCAAAAACAGGCTAAGGAAGCCTAATTTTGAATTCTCCAGATTTATTAATAAGATTGACTCCTTTTAATTGCCAGCTCTGTTGCTCTTTTAGGAAAATAATGGTATGTCTTCTAATCATGGTGTATTAGATCTAATAAATATAGCTGGTGCATATTTGTGGGGACAACATGTGAAAAGTGTTGAAAATGTGCAGAGAAAAGGCTGAAGCAGGTGGGATGGAGCAGAAGCAAAAACAAAAAAACAAAAACAAAAAAATAACCTTTGAAGTTTTAAAATATGGAATGCATTAAAGGCATTATGATATCCCAGATTGAATCCTGGAACATAAAAGGAACATCAATGGAAAAACTGGTGTAGTCATAATCAATTTGATAGTTTAATTAACAGCAAATATACCCATCTTAATTTCTTAGTCTTTTCAACCATACCAGGGTTATGTAAGATGTTAAGATTAGGGGAAGCTGAGGTAAAGAATATACAGGAATTCCATAAACTTTCTAAATAACTTTTTTTTGTAAATATAAAATTATTTTAAAAATAAGTTAACTTAAAAATATATAGATTCCATGCTCCTATACCAAAAGGGGACATAAAGCCTAAGAAGCCATTTGTGAAAAAAATAATACATTTATGTATCTATAATGTGCATCCAGAGATAAAACTCATAAAGCTAGAGGGACCTTCTGACTCTAAAAGATGCTATTATTCCACAAACCACGCACAAGACAGTGTTTGGCTTGCCTATGCCAGTGAATGTCAACATTGGCTTTGCCTTAGAATCATCAGAGCAGAATTTTCAAACTGCAGAATTTATGGCTCACTAAATATATTAATCAGAATCCCAGGGAATGAGGTCTTAGGTATAGATAGATAGATAGATGCATATATATATATATATACATATATATATGTAATATATATATTACATATAATATATGTATATATATATATATAAAATTCTGATGTACAATTAGAATTGAAAATTGCTAAAATACAAGTCAATTAAGGAGTAAAAAGGAGGCTTGGGCCATCAACTTTTGCAGTAATTGCAATGCGCATGAGTTTTAGTATATCAGCAGCTGCAAAAAGAAATTACGTAAAGTGTTACACATTAATATTTGCCAAATTTCACAAATTGTCTAGGATTCTTCTGTGGAAACATTTTCATCTAATATCCACATACATGGCCCAGATGTTGGAATGCCAGCACCTCCTTCACGACTCCCAACAGTACTCCACGCTTTGTTAAGGGGAGTTGGTGGTAAGGAAGTTCCTGATGAGCTATGCTCCTACCAGCTTCTTCACTAACAAGTTTTGATTCTCACTCTTAGCTCCCGCCTCCTCAAGGTCACGATCAGAAACCCTGGATAAGTAATCACACTTGCTACTGTGAGTGATCAATCTTTTTGTCTATAACCTAGGTAAATAAAAACAGTAAACCTCTATTGTCCTTACTTTCATGGACTGACTTGACTCAGGTTTGCTAATGGAAGCTTCATTACT
The DNA here is from genome assembly GCF_019186645.2 of Phyllostomus hastatus. Lineage (NCBI taxonomy): Eukaryota > Metazoa > Chordata > Mammalia > Chiroptera > Phyllostomidae > Phyllostomus > Phyllostomus hastatus. The sequence continues at coordinate 64,563,074 of NW_025333857.1, read as the reverse complement.
TACATCTGCCTCTGTTCCTTCAAAGGTGCTGATGACATTCTGCCTACTAAAGGCTAATGGGCCAGCCTTTCCTTTTTTAATCACATGAAAAAAATCCCACCTGCTCTCAAAATTTTGTTAGACTCCTACTTTGCTTAGAAAGCACTTTCTGGTATCATTCTTCTTCCACTTTTTCAAGATCCAGTGTTAGAGTTGGTTGTGTACAATGAAGCAATTAATTCCATTGTGACATGTTATTGTTCTCTGCCTTTTCACACATGCCTTAGGAGGCCACAGGACACGGTGCAGAGGAGGAAGTCACTGTGGGCATTTAGAACCAGGAAGAGTGCAATCCCTACCTAAGCCTTAGGTTTTCCTCTGGATAGTTAGGGACACTAACATTTATTTTACAACATTATTGCTTAAACAGTGAAGCTTAGTAAAAGTGCCTAGCATATTATTGGTAGACACTCAGCACTTGTCAATTTTCTCTTTACTTCTTTTCCCATTTATATTTCTGCACTCAGTGCTTCATAAATGCTAAACTTATAATAGTACCTAATATCTGCAGAGAACTTTACAGTTCATAAACTCTAAAAGCAATCTGGTGAAATATGTTTCCAAATTTCATTTCATAAATGAAAGAGGTGATGAGATCCTAAAAGGTTAAGTGCTTTGTACAAACCACAACATTTATGGGAATGTCTGTTCACACAGCCTGGCCCTTGTTGCTCCAATGCCAGGACTCCGTCTGTGATACTACATCAAATACTTTGTAAATTAAGTAATTCATAGAGAAGTAAAGGGTCACCTTTTATGTACCCTGCTCTCCTCTAAGAATAGAATAGAGTAATGAATGAGAGGGACTTAGTCTCTGTCTTCTTGGAATCCAGAGATGAGAAACTGGGGCAATGACTAGCCAAGGTTGGAGCCAGTAGAGCCAGCTATGTTGTGGACGGAAAACACAAAAAACAGGGGTGGTGGGGATTCTGTGGAAAACAACTTCGCAGGGTGACTGATCATAAATACCTACATGGATAGATCATGGTGGGCACTCATACCCCAGGCACATAACTTCTTTAGTAAAAGAGGTATCTTTGTCTTAAGCAAGCCCTATCTACTGTTTCTGTGTGTCTAGGTTAACACACCTTCGAAATAAGGGAAACTTCCTCAACGGAGCACATACTCTTGTAACGATTGCGATCTAATCCCCATCTTGCTTTCCCCCACCGTCATACGATTTTCCTTAAATTCCCTCCTTAATTCAAAATCTATAAAAGAAGCTACAAACTGCCATTCTAGGAAGCATTTTTCTCAATCTATCAAGATCTTGCTTCCAGGTTTATCCTCCATTTTGGCTCCAATAATTTTTTATGAAAATTCTCACAGGAACAAATTAGGAAGACACATGGACAAAAACTAGGGGGAGGGTGGTAATGGGAGGGAAGTGGGGAGGGTTGGGTGGGTGGGCTGGAATGGGAGTAAAAGGGAGAAAACTGTACTTGAACAATGATTAAAATTAAAAAAGAGGAAAAAAGGAAAACAAAGTTAAATAATTGTCCTCAGAAAAGCTCTACTCAATAAATGTTTTATACAACTAAAACTATAAGAGGAGGCCAGGAGACTCCTCTTTTCCATTGGTGTCTCAGTATTTTATAAGCCAAGATAAATGGAACTTTCTAACACATACACACACACACACACAAGAAAATTCTCTATAGGTGTAGACATTCTTATATCGGTAATGTGGATGCTAAACTCTTTTCTGCTAAGTCCAGTACTGTGAAGCGTTACTCTCAGAGTGATGAGTTAACTGGAGCCAGCAATATTTCTGACATTTATGGCCCTTATGATCAGTAATGCCCACTGACAGGACTGGTGGCAGGAATGGAATGAACGCACGACTATGTCCATCAAACCTGCAACCTTGTCCTCATTAGCACATTTCAGAAACTTCCAGAAGTTAAGCACTATAATAGATTGCTATAATTAGTAGAAATGATAATCATTAGCTGTATCCTCTTCACAAGAGAGGGATTCTTGGGTGTACAGGTAGAAAGACCTCTCACGTAGTCTTACTCTCCCCTTGGGACGAGTTTATCCTGACCTAGAAATGTCTGCATTTGTGGTTGGTGTCTTGTCACAAAATGTCTCTAAGAGACCCACAGTGATGGGGATCACCAACAGCCTGTCTCCAACAACATAGTATTAGGTTACTGCTTGTATGTTGTGTTGGAAAGACGTTCAGATGGGGGCATGAATCTGCCACACTTCAACCCTACATGCACCCCAACTTTGGAACGTTTGTTCTCCCAATAGGGGATTCAAGACTTGGAAAATTTTAGCTTAAGGTATGAAGTTATGAGTAAATAGCAAATAATGTTTACGGTAAAGCTTTTGTTTCAGAAACTACAGATAAGGCCCACCCTGGCTCCTGGGAAAAACAGCCGACCTCCTGGGGCACTGGCTAGAGATTACTGCCTGGGGACATCTGAACCTTTGTTCTAGGGAGAGCAGATGACCACCCCTCCCCCTTGGGATCAGCTAACTGCCCAGGACAGGAATGTTGCAGCTTCTGAATCTCAAAGCCCTCACCCACCTTGTTTGTCCTCCTTCACCCCTTGTAAAAGATCTGGCCAGGAAAGAGAAGGGAAGATGGTTTGTTAGGGTATGAACCCGCCATTTTCTCAGATTGCCGGCCATCTGAATAAAGCACCCATAAAAGATTCAATCGCTGTCGCTGCTTATTGGATTTGGTAGTGACAGACAGCCCGAATGCCATTGTCTTTTCCAGTTACACTCCCACTGAGGGCCATGGTTGATGCAGAGATGTAGAGTTTTCCTTTCACCTCTCTGCTGGCCCAAGGTTTTTTACTGCTAACATGGAATTCTCTAGCTATCTGTCTTGTTGGAAGAAAGAGCTTGTATAAAGATTAAGACAATCTAATTTCCATGTTGCTACTTAACATGCAATCTTGGGTAAATTACTTTCCATTTTAGGGTCTCAGTAATTCCTAGAAGAAAAGTATAGGTTTTAATTAGTGTCTCACATTTCTGAGATTTTTTGACTAGTAGTGAAATGGAAGATGAAATAGTGAAAAAGTAGTTTAGTCGTTATGGTAAGAAAATAAATTTTGATAATTTAGAAGTTTCCTTGGGGAATACAAGATATCCTGTAGCTCATTATCAACAATATTTTTGTGATGTTACTCTAATTAATTAAATGTCTTTAGCATGTTTTGCTGTGTGTGGTTTGACTCCTCTAAGCTCTCTACTCAGTTTGAGTTCTTGTGCAGCAGCTTGTCCATGAATTAATCCTACAATTACCATATCAGAAGGAAAATATACACAAACAAAAATGGCTAGAAATTAATATAATAATGCACCAGGCTCAATTTTCATTTTCCAAGATTCTAATTATTTTTTTAAAAGATTTTATTTATTTATTTTTAGAGAGGGGAGGGAGAGAGAGAGAGAGAGAGAGAGAGAGAGAGAGAGAGAAACATCAGTGTGCGGTTGCTGGGGGCTGTGGCCTGCAACCCAGGCATGTGCCCTGACTGGGAATTGAACCTACAACACTTTGGTTCGCAGCCCGCGTTCAATCCACTGAGCTACGCCAGCCAGGGCCCAAGATTCTAATTCTTAAATTGTTTGATTTCCAGTATTTTTAGACTTCAAATGTATAGTTCTATATCTGTGCACATGCCTATGACAGACTCGGTAAGGTGGCCCAGTTTAACCAAATAGTTCAAGATCTTGAGTCATTATGGTATACTGAGTGGCTTTGGTCAAATTTGCCATTAAGTTGTGGATGAAAAGGGCACTGTAATAAATCTAACTCAACGTAACCTCACAGAGGGCTCTGATCATGAATTCCTAACTGGGCAGGTCATTGTGGGTAGTCATGCTTCAGGCACATACCGTCGCAAGTAAAAGTTTTATCTTTGCCTTAAGCAAGTCCTATCCATGGTTCTTGTGCATCTAGATTAACACATCTTTGAAATGTCTTTTTCTTTCCAGACCTCTGAGAGAGTAAACATCCTCAAGCGAGCACATAATATTGTTAACTATCCTGTGATACAACCCCCCTTTCCTTCCTCCCACCTTCCTGCAGCCTTCCTTACACTCTCTCCCTAATTCCAAATGTGTATCAGAAATTGCAAAACTGTCCTTCTTGGGAGCATTTGAGGTCTTGCTTCCTGGCAGTGTCCTTAGTTTGGCTCGAATAAACTTAAATGAACTTTTATAAAAATTCTCTACAGGTTTGGACATTCTTAGGTTGACAAAGCACTTATTAAGTGACGGTTGTGTATCCACCCATCTGAGGCAGAAAGAAAACCTAATCAAAGTTGAGGTTGGGGTATATTCCTGAAACCAGTTATTACTGAGAGTAGATTAAGAATAATAGGGTGGGGACATCATAAGACTCTAAGCAGCAATAAAACCTAGTTTCCCAGCTGAGTTAGTGCCATAGAGAACCGAGCCCCTGGAGATCAATGAGCATCCGCTTTAATCAGCACACTTGGAAACAGGGCACACGAAGGCGCCCTGCACAGCAGGTGTGCTCAGCACCATGCTGAGATGGAGCAAAGTAATCATTCTGTATACCACTTGGCTCTTCCCATCATCCTTTCCCCACAATGCCCATCGTGGCCAGTAAAGCTCGGAGAACTAGGAATCATTCTGCAAGGTACACAGGGATGGAGCCCGTGGCCAGCCACGTTAAGGAAATTACAGATCGTGTCATCAGGGGGCACATATAGTACCATTCTGGTGGCCCAACCTGTACTAGAAATCCAGCTGCGATACATGTTGAATAACTAAGAGGATTTTTTTTCTAGCCCATTTTTCACTTTCATTTTATAAACCTGCATCTACAATAGTCTCCTGGCACCTCACATGCAACATAAACAAAATTAAACTAATAATATTCTGTTCTATACCTAGTATGTTGTTCTTACATCCCTGGGACAGCAAGTAACAGCCCCGTCCACCTTGTTTCAACCCTTTTTTTTACTATGTAAGCTTCAGGAGAAAAGGGACTCCATCTGCTTTACTCATCTTTCTTAGGATCTAAGGAAATCTTTGGGAAGTGAATGAACAACCAGGATACAAAATATATTTAATGGACTATAAACGTCTGCTCTGTGCAATTTGTAATTTCATAAGAAAGTAGAACCAGAAAAGACAAGCATCTAGGTTTTATCTGATAGAAATTATTCAAACCAAAAAAAAAGAAATAAGCCTCCTCTGGCAATGTCTTAGTTTCCTATTGCTATTGTAACATATTACCACAAACTTCATGGTATAAAAAAACATGTATTTGTTATTTTGCAGTTCTGAAGGTCAGAAGTCTGAAAGGAGTTTCAGTGGGTTAAATGCAAACTGTTGGCAGGCCCACATTCCTTCCTGGGTGCTCCAGGGAAGAACCAATGTTCGTGTGCTCCTGCTTCTAGAAGCTGCCCTCATCCTTTGGCTGTGGCCTTCTTCCTTCTTCAAAGCCTTCAGTGGCCCTTCAGGGCATTCTCATGCAGCCATCTCTGTGGCTGTGACCCTTCTGACTCTTCCCCACTGAAGGACCCTTGTAATCACATTGGGTGCATCTGAATACTGAAGGACAATCTCTGCTTTAGGGTCAGTTGCTTGGCAACTTTGATTTTAACTGTAATTGTAATTTCTCCTCAACATGCAACATAACATATTCATGCATTCGGAAGATTACCACAGGGTAGCAGGGCCATTGTTCTGACTACCACAGCTGATTACATGGATAAACACAAACCTCAGACTGTCATATGAGAAGAAATTATCCTGGTCTTGAGAAAGTGTGATGAAATCTGTGTCTTCCATAAGCTGTCTTCACACATTGGCATGTTGAAGTAAAATCCATTCTTTATAGGTTACCTTAAATAACACCTCCCCCAAGGTTCTTTCCATGTTTGTCTTTGTGGGCACCTGTGTCTTCTTCCCTAAATTTACATTAAATTTTATTTCTTTATAACAAGTCACTTTAGACCTTGTATAATGAATAGATATGTTTGCATGTTATGGTTTTTCTCTTTGAAAAAGCTTACTGAGGACAGAATTCATTTCTGAACCAGCTTTATTTTAATATGCCACTTTCTCAATACCTGTGTCACTTTGGAAAGACATTTTACTTTCTGGGGGGTCTCAATTTTCCCCACATATTTATCAAATTTTCTCATAACACTTATTAAACACAAGCACATTCCTGGCACATGGGGGTTGTTAAGTGAATGTTATTTCTCTTCCCCACAGATATTCAGGATAAACTTGCACATGTTTGTGTGAGAGGCTATTCTGGGACAAAGAGTTGATAACTATATATTTTTCCTGGATGACCGTGAGCTCTGTGAATACAGAGACTGTCTTCCACATTCACTGCCATGTTCCTAGTCCAAAACTGCCTCTCAACAATAAATATTTGCTGAGCTAATGAATAATTCTTAGTGAAATAGATAGGAATGTTTCTCTGTCTTCCAGTGGTGTGTTCTCCTAACTATATATCTTGTCACCAATTTTTTCTGGTTCATCTGCCTCAGTCCATGTTCCTAAACCATTCATCCCTAATACAAATGAAACCCCTGCTAAGTTAAAAAAAGCTTTGCAAAGCTCAAGCTTTAGAGTCTTAAAGGCTGTTTCCCTCCTTCTTCCATCACCCACCCCTCCCTGCAGACATCCACTTTTCTCCCCTTATGGGAATGCAAGGACAAAAAAGAAGTGTAATTCCTAAAATGAATAATTGATATTTCTTCAGAGCGACCTACCCTATTCTACTTGTTCTCTTAATTTACTCAGTTTATACCAACTGATGACAGAAGCCCATTGTTTTGCTGAAACATTAACTTCAGAAAGTCATTCCGCTCCCATCTGCAGCACTAAAATTAATGATTCCCTCTGCAACATCTGTTTAATTAACTATCGGCACCATAGAAGAGGCATCCAAATACCCTAGCGACTAAATCAGGCTCAAATTAGGGAAATATGATGTTAAATTGTATCAGGGAGAAGCCGAGTTTATCCTTTGGAGCACTAGCGTTCATTAGCTAGCAGCCAACCCATGCATCTTCATAATGAAGTAGTGTCAGCAGTGCTTGGCTCTCAAGTTCTCATTTAGGGGCGACACTGGTCCCTCTAGTCACGGTCACTGAGGGGAGTTAGGAAGAGGGACTTAGAGAGCCCGGAGGTAGCATATTACTCCTTCATCTTTGTTGCCGGAACGAGCAAGGGGGCTTCAACTGGGCATGTGCCGTGTGAGGGATTCTGGGAAACAGTAGTAGGGGGGAGAAAGTGCCATTTGTGAATCATTTCTATTAGTAGTGCTCCGTCTTCCCTAAATTGTTTTAGTTATATTTGCATAATTTCTTTTTTTGCCTTGATCTACACAAACAGCAAACTTGTCTGTTTTTTTTCCAGAAGCACTGGGAAATCTTTTTTTTTCTTAAAGATTTTATTTATTTATTTTCAGAGAGGGAAGGGAGGGAGAAAGAGAGAGAGAGAGAAACATCAATGTGAGGTTGCTGGGGGTCATGGCCTGCAACCCAGGCATGTACTCTTGACTGGGAATCGAACCTGCGACACTTTGGTTTGCAGCCTGCGCTCAATCTACTGAGCTATGCCAGCCAGGGGAAATCTCTTTAGTTCAAAAATTTGAGAGCATTTAGTAAAGATCTATTAAGAACCTACTGTGTTCAAAGCATCACACTAGGCACCAGAAAAAAGGAAAATTAGACACAAATCATGCTCACCCATGGTTTACACCAGATAGCATACATTGTAAACATGCGTGGAAGCCTGTGTGTTCTCGTGGTGCACATACAAATAAAATCAACTGGAACTGGCCTAGTTCTGGAAATGAGAGTGAACTGAATATAATCCTCACTCTCACACAGTTTATGATGTAGTTTGTTCACCCACACACATCAACTAGAGTACCAATTCAAACACAGACAGTAAAGCAAGCAAAATATTTAAAGAAATATAGACTGACTGACTATTACAGGTGTTCAGAAGGGGGAGAAATACTGTTTAATTTGGGGAGTGGTGTAGAGGATGAATTCAAAGAGTATGTGCCCCATTAGCTGTTTTTTTTGAAGAATGGTGGGATCCGCATATGCAGTTCTATGGAGAAAGGGGAATTTAGAGGCAGAGGAAGAGAAAAAACTATTGCAGAATTTGGGAGCAGTGAATCATCCAACTTTGTGGATGTAAAGGATGCTTGCAGAAAACAACCTTAACTTTCTATAGTTCTTTTAGTCTCTGGCACAAAGTTGACCTCAAATAATGAAGCTTACTAGGATATACACATTTATTCATCTATAAGTGCCTGCTTTCTCTGTTTTTGGAGTTTGCCACCCTGGACAACGATACCAATGTGAGCACCAGGCTTCCCTGTCTGAGCCTGACATTTTGAACAATCTGTTTGGCTAATCAATTTTCCTTCTGACCATAGTAGCTATACTTCACTTTAGCTCTACACCAGACTTTTACCTTCTTTCTTAACTAGTTGGATCCCGACACCCAATCTCAGGTCCTGCCTGATTGAAATTCATATGCAGATCTTTCTTTAGTTACAGCAATCAGCTGTAGATGCAATTATCTCCATGTTTGGCCAACACAAAACATTATGACAAATGCTGTTTTTTTATTGTTGTTCAATTACACTTGTCCCAATATTCCCTCATTGCTCTCCCCTTCCCCACCCACCCCCAGCTCCCACGGTCGATCCCCACCCTGCTGTCCATGGCCATAAGTAATTTATACCTATTCCTTGACTATAGACCTTTCCTATTCTTACCACCTTATTCTCCTCCCCCTTCCCTGCTGGTCGCCGTCAATCTGTTCCTTGTCTCCATGCCTCTGCTTCTATTTTGCTCATTTGTTTGTTTTGTTCATTAGATTCCACTTATAGGCGAGAGCATATGGTATTTGTCCTTCACTGACTGGCATAATTAGCATAAGTTTCTCCAGTTCCACCCATGCTGTCCCAAAAGGTAGGAGTTCCTTCTTTCTTTCGGCTGCACAATGTTCCATTGTGTAAAATATCACAGTTTTTTGATGTACTTATTTACTTATGGGCACTTAGGCTGTTTCCATCACTTGGCTATTGTAAAGAACACTGCTATGAACATAGGGGTGTATAGGTTCTTTTGAATTGGTGTGTCAGGATTCTTGGGGTATAATCCTAGCAGTGGAATCACTGAGTCAAAAGACAATTCCATTTTTAGTTTTCTGAGGAAATTCCATACTGTTTCCCACAGTGGTTGCACCAGTCTGCATTTCTACCAACAGTGCACTAGGGTTCCCTTTACTCCATATCCTCACCAGCACTTGTTGTTTGTTGATTTGTTTATGATGGCCATCCTCACTGGTGTGAAGTGGTATGTCACTGTGGTTTTAATTTGCATCTCTCTGATGGCTAGTGGTTGAATATCTTTTCATATGTCTCTGGGCCCTCTGTATGTCCTCTTTGGAGAAATGTCTGTTCATGTCCTTTGCCCATTTTTTAACTGGATTTTTTTGCCTCTCTAGTATTGAGTTGTATTAGTCTTTATATATTTTAATAACACCACTTCTTAAACATGAGTTAATTCAGCCTAGGTTTATGTTGTAAACCAGAGGAAGACCTACTAAAAACAGACTTGAAGTGTTTTGCAGAGTAAGAAAATGACAAAATAAAAGGGGGAGAAAAGACTTCTTGTCCCCCGCAACTACCAAGCCAAGGTAAAAAGAAAATAGGGCAGTGAAGGAGGAATTGAGGTATTGGGAATTGAAGGTCAGCACTAGAGCTCTTAGGAAAAATGCCAGTTCATTGCACAGATTACCCAAGATGCAGCCGTGTGTTTGACCAGACACCAGCAAGACACAAATCCAGTGGCTGATTCAACAAATGTTTCACATTGTAGGATTTTGTGTGGTTGTTGTTGTTACTGTGATGACAAATGTGGTATGAAATTGTAAGTGTGCCGACTTTACAGTCAGAGAGCTCCTGGAAGCAAGGACCCAGCAAAGACAAAAGACATGAGAGAAGCCTAAGAAACAGAACAGCAGCAGAATGGTCCAATAAAACCTTGCACTTCCCCAGATGAGCATCCTTACAACTTCCCCCTCCACACCTGCTGCTAAGTGCCCTGGTCGGAAGTGGCCATGTGAGACAGAATATTAGATGCCAGATGTACATACACCTCCGTTAGTTAAGTCACATGTAGGAAAGGAAATATGTCATGTAATTTTCTAAGTTTATTATTAAAAAAAAAAACCTGAAATCTGGCAACTTCTAACAAGGGGAAGAAAGTTCTAATGCATTAAAATGATCACATGAGTGACGTTGCCCAGTCGTTGCTTACAGGAGACAAGAGACCTTTTTTTCTGCCTTCTTTCTTTGCTCATTTTCTCACTCAGCAAACCACTGGGTCCAATGGGTCAATGTGAACACATGTTTCAGTGTGTTCCATCTAAGGTGGTCAAGATGTGATGTTTTGGTGGGTAGACATCCAGGCTCTACAATCAACAGAACTGGACTCCAGTTCTGGTTAAGCTGCTGATTCACAGTATCCATTTGAGCAATTGATCTGAGATCTCCAAGCCTAACATTTTGTTTTATTTTACTCTGAAAAGTTTTGGTAACAAAGCACTTATCCCCTAAAGTTATTGTATCAAAGGAGATAAGGTCAAAAGGCTCTTTGTACAGTGTTTTCCATAACATAAGCACTGAATAAATTTTAGTTATTAAGGTTATCATCAACTAACTTCAATGGGTGAGGGCATTTACTTTCTCTCTTTTTTTTAAAGAAAGTGAAAATTAAGGCTCACTGTGATTAATGGGAAAGGAAGTAAAAAGGGGGGAAAGGTCGAAAAGGAATTGTTTTTTATTTCTCATACATAATGACAATGACTCACTGAAACTTCTGGGGGACTGACCTCCAGTGTCAGAATGACCCTAGAGTGGTGATCCAGGCACAGATGATGAAAGGAAGGCTAAGGTGGCCCATGGAAGTAACCTCCAGCTTGGACAGGGACAGGAGACAGGAGGATGATGTAGAAAAGATGTTAACACCCCGGGGTCTCAGGAGGACAGCCAGGCAAGAGAGCAGACAGAGCACAACCTTGGAGACTTCCTCAGAAATTCAGATCAGGGAGCAGATATTGGTCCTCAGAGCAGTCTGTCTGCAGAGGAGTTTCTGAGCAAGTTTCTAGAACCCGGATTCAACAGTTGCAAAAGGAAGACATGACCTGTCTCTGAACGTAACAACTATGAGTCTAGTGCTGGAAGGTAAACAGGGGAGAGGCAGTATCACAACAAATCCTAGAAGATGATAAAAGTGTCTAATTGTTGGAATTACTCCAGAAATATCGAACACATATTTGGTCTTGTGCTTAAATGATGACATAAAAGTCATTGTTCTATTTTTACGCATCTGTGAAATACAGAAAAAAATCAAAGTAGAAAACCAAAGCAGAAAAACTGCCAGTGTGAAAATTACACTGTCTGAACACATACGTACCACATCCAAGTAGATGTGCTTGTTTCCTTTCACTTTGAAAGGCTCCTATTTGCCTCTTTGTGGTGGTTACAAAGCAATGGCTATAATGTGAGTATGGGAAAGACTAGTCTCAGAATGCTGCCCATGTTTGGAATTTTGTTGCACGGTTTGCCTATGAGGTATGTTGATTTTGTTTGTGTTCTGTTCACTTGTGTTGTTTTTCCCTTGAAAAAGAAGTGGGGTCCCAGAGAGGGCCTTAATCACTGGCTTGTCTGTATTTGTGTAGGGAGAGAATGAGAGGAAGGTATCCCTGAGAAGGGGGTGAGCTCTGACACTAGTCCAAATACTCCTGTTAGAGAGATTCCAGCCAGAAGATGAGATTCTACTTGGTTCTAATAAGCACTGGGTTCAAACTAAAGCACCAAATATAATAGATAAACCTAAAAAAAAAACCCTGGTTATTATCGTAAGTATGATATTTGGTTTAGAAATAAGCATTTGAGTCATGTTCGTATTTAAGATCAAGACCACAATTATTCTGAGTTATTACTAATAGGCAAGGTTTTCTGAGAAAATCTATAGCTAATAACCTAAGCTTTATTTAAAATGTAGTTACTCAGTACTTGTTAATTAACAATAAATGTGTAACAAATGACTTTGCATATGAGCCTGCTCTTTAGACTTAATGTACATAAAGATTTATTACAATCACTTCCTAATCTGTATCTTAACTGCAGTTTTAATAATTTCAGCAAGTGAAACTCCATATAAGAGAAAATAGATGAAACAATGAGATGTTACATCTCTACTGCTATTGACAAGAAGTTCACACATGGAGATGGTAACACATTTAGCACGTGTTCAGGACATTGGTTTCACATATGCTATTACTTTATTCAGTAGGTATTATTTTCTCTATTTTACAGCTGGGAAAACAGAGGCACTGGGAATTAGTTCAAAGTTGTTTGGCCAGTAAATAGAAGTTCCAAACTTATATTAATGCCAATTTTTGCTTTTATTAGCTGTGCACTGCTTTCTGAAATGAGAAATTACTAAATATGTGAGATTATTAAATAATTAAAACCCTTAATATTAGATATATTTGATTTTTTAAAAAACTAATAAAAACTTTATACTTTTCTACTACTACCACTAGCCTGGGAATACAGATATCTGATCTGCCGTCAAAGGTGAGCCCTTTTAAAAAAATACAATAATCTCCACTGACCACATGGTTTCCCTTATACATGAGGATGTGGGTTAAATAAATTCTAAGGTACAACTGCTGGTTCACAAGAAATAAGTATACTTTATAGAGCTTGAGAAACATCCTTCCCACCTGAAGGAACTCTGAGTTGACTATGAAGGCATTTTGCGTGGGTCACACAGTAAAGCAATTTATGAACCCATAGATCACTCACATTCTGCACTTGAATCCCACTTGAGTGGTTATTGACCTACTCCATACACCTGCACTTAGTGTTTTGCCATGATTCGCATACACTTTAAGGCTGGGCATTTTGGCAGTAGTGCTCTTCTCTGCGATGGAATTTCAGAGTTAATTCACAAATACCTGTTCAATAAAATGTTGATTGCTTACTGGGCTGTTTTTATGGGTTTTGGTTAATCATGCTTTGTGTACTAAAAACTATATTTAATGTAATAAAATGGGTGCTACCACATAATCCAGACTTTAGATATTCTGATTGACCTTCTGTTTTAGCTGGTGCTGCTATAACAAAAATAACATAGACTGGGTGTCTTAAACTACAAACATTTATTTCTTATAGCTCTGGAGCTGAGAGGTCCCAGATCAAGGCTCTGCCAGATTTGATGCCAGTGAAGGCTCACAGCCTGGCTCACAGTCATCTTCTCTCTTTTGCCTCCTCACACAGTGGAAGGGGCAAGGGAGCTTGGAGGGGTCCCTTTGATAAGGACACTAATCACATTCAGGAGGTTAACTTCTTCATGACCTAATCACCTCCCAAAGGCTCCACTCCATATACCTTGTCATTGGGGATTAGGTTTCAATGTATACTTGTTTTTGAAGATCTAATTGGCTTTATTAAGCAATCCATGAATTCAGCAGCATCCCACCTAAGCAACTAGAAGAGTGTTCTCAACATATGAATGTGAAGGGAACAAACATCTGTCTATAGCATCTTCCTATAGATTATATAAATCAGCAAGAGCCATGAACTTGATTATATTCTTAATTACTCCAAAGACAGTGGTTACTAAACTATACTTGAGTTTGTCTATATCAGGGATGACAAACATGTGGTACACTGGCCTCCACTCTCCATGACTCATGGCACATAACTCATTACTAGAGTTCCTAGACTTCAGTAAAGAACCACAAGATTCTCATCACCTATTGACTAGACCTGATGCATGAATTGAAATATACTAATCTTTCTTAGTCTAGTAGAAAAAATAATAAATTTGTCCAGGGCAACAATATTAAACCAGAAATTCTTTTTTCTCGAGACACTTTTAATAAGCACTAAGAATTAGAGGATATCATACTCCCATTTCTTCCAAAGAACTGTATGAAACATGGGGGTAGTCACAGTAAAAAATGCACAGGAGCTAGGTTGCTACCCACAGCTTGATATTTGCCATTCGTCTCATTGAAACCATTGGGGAGATTTTTCTTCCTGGTGGGAATTATATCTCTGGCACATACCAAGAGAGTCATAAAATCCCTCTGGTATCTTTAATCAATCATGACTAGTATACCTACCATACATTCTCCAAGTTTAAAATAGAATAAAGTCACATAATAATCTTTCTCCCAGCAGCTAGACTGCCTTTCAGCACAATGACCCACACTCTATGGCTGTATTAACAGATACGATCTATTCTTTAATGGAGCTCAGCCATGGGGATTAGCTACCTGTAATGCAGTTTGGGCTGTCAAGTACTCCACCAAACTGCTAACACATTACAAGTTATAGGCATCAATTCTTTCTAAGTGAAAAGGCATTTCACATTCAAAACACTTCAAACCTAATAATGGGAAATTATCATGATGGATCCCCTTCAGCTGCTGAAAGGTAAAGAGATGGAGAGAATAAAGGCAGGCACCCAATCAAAAAATTCATATCAATTTTTTTTGATCTACCTAGGGAAGATTAAACCAGAGTAGAGGATAAGTTGTCAAAAAGATGGCGAGAGCTCAGCTGTGGATCAGCAGTGTTTCTATTTGATGGGAGGAGACAAATGCTAATAGAACAGGAATGAAGTCCAATGGCTGGATACTTCACTTTGCCTGGAGCCAGAGCTCCTGGGCAGTCCAGAAAGGTCAGGTAACCACACATCACATTTAACTTCCTTTAAGTTCAGTGTCAACACCAGGACATTGAAAATACTCAGGGAACTTGACCTGAGACTGGATCCTGGAAGACAGATCCAACTTGGTAACAGGAAGCTGGAATGTTCTATTTCCTTATTTCTTTCATAGGGTCTTTCAAATGTGGTCAGACCCTCAACCAACCATGGAATAAACCAGGAGCAGAGATACTGACATTTTGGACTTCATGTCAAATTTAAGAAAAATGCCTATTATTCCCATATGACCCCATTATATTCATCCATTCATTCTTTCATTTACTCTTAAATTAATTTATTCAATTACTTAGCCAGTGTTGATTATATGTTCGCAGGGGGCAGGGTACTAGATAATAGGAGTCTGAGAGCCTTTCAAAAAATCAGTGGAATTCAAAACACACATGAAAACAGCTAACACATCGCTTTCTGGTACCACTGCCACAGAGATAATATATCATTGTGATGAATATTTATCATCATTCACCATTAAAAAGTACTCCTAGTTCAAATATTTGCTAGGATTGGCAAATAGCTTTTGACTCTTTGTTGGAAAACTGTAGAGAAGAACCAATCTGTGCTTAGTGAAAAAAGAATATTGTTTTGAGTAAAAACGTCTGCAGTAGGAAAATAGAAGGGTGTGGGGAACTGACAACAGTACCGTCTCTAGCCTGATCACATTCTCATTTTTAGTTCTTATTTATCCTCCTTTTAAACCTTGTTTTTTTACACTGTTACCAACTTAACATTCCAGAATTTAATGGCTGGATGGCCATGAAAATATGATTTAACAAATTTTCATTTCAATTTTCAGAATATATAAAATGGAGGCAGTGCACACTAACTTAGGTAAGTGCAGTGGAAGGAAAACACCTGTAGTAAGGAAGAAAGTTACCTGGGGTAGAGTGGGGAAGGGGTGTTGAGAAAGTTTTCCTGGAGCAATTGATGTTTAAATGGATGTGATACAACATAGACATTAGGAAAAGAAGGTTAGTGAACAGCATTTACAAAAGCTTTGAGGCAGGAAGGAGACTTAAGAAAGAAAGACAAGCATGACTAGAAGCCAAAGAAGAAGGGACAAGAAAGTGGCATGAGGTGAGGAGCTGGATCATGTAGGACACAATATGCCAATCCAGGGTCTTGCTTTCTATTCTAGTAACAGTGGGCGAGCATGGAAAGATTACAAGCAGGAGAGAGCTATGGTCAGATATACATGTTTTACAAGTTCACACTCACAGTACAATGGAGACAATATTAGGGCAGTGAAAAAGAGGAAGCAGCAGAAAATTGTTTTAAGTGTACTTATTCTCCAGTATCACAGAAGAGAAATAGTGAAGTTATATCATTGTTATGATTAGACCGATGATGTGGTTTAAGAGTAAAAATTAATAGGAAAATTCATGTCCAGGATTAGTCACAAAAGTACCAAGTCTATGATCTTAAAATATTGAAAAGAATGAATATTTATTTACTATATACTCTGGGCATTGCATTATATGCTATGCTTGTGAAGCATCCAAAGAGTTGGTCTCACTTAATTTTTATATGAACCTGATCAAGTAAGTAGTCATTACTGTAATCTCCAGTTTATGAAAAAACAACAACAAACAGGTTAAAAAATATCCTGTGGCTAGCAGGCACAATTAGGGACAGGCATCAGGAAATGGAGCAAATTCCACTCCAAAACCACAGCTGAACTACAACCTGGTCACTTGACTCTGGCTGCTTCCTCTGCACCCAGACGCTCTACAGTGGATTTGCTCTTGGTAATGCCTGTGTCTCCTCTGAGTCCACAGTCTGATTGGCTACCTGAATGCCCATCCTAATGGCCCCAATATCCATCTTCCAGAAAGGAAGTAATGGTGTAGCTATGGAGAGCGACAGGAAGGATGGAATTCATTTTCCTTAGAACCTATTTCCTGAAAGTCTGTATGATTTTAAGGCTGATTCTATTTTGTTTTTCAAGTCTGTCAAAAGCCTGAAGGAGAAGACAAATTTTCATGCCTGTCAAAAAGGAGCTGAGGAAACTATGCCTATTTAGCTCCTTTGGAGTATACAGTTTAGGAGACTATTAGTATATAGTTTTAGGAGACTGAAACTATCTTATTAGTCATCCAGTATTTGCACATTGGTGACTGAAGGCAGAATATGACCTTAACCACATTATCATGCTAATCTTGATGTTTTCCTTGAGGGCTAGGGGATGAAGGGAGGGGAATAGGTCACAGACAGAAAACTCCATGTTTTATGTGACTGATAATCAAGAGATAGGGGTGGAGGGAGGGCATGAAAAATGAAAACAAATAATATGTCTTGAGTGTCTTTTGTTTCCCAGGAACTAAGCTATGTATTTCTACATATTTTATATTGAAAAAAAATAGTTTAGTAAGGATACCAGCAGTTTATATTACTAACAACTGCTAAAACACAATAGTGAATATGCTTATTCCAATGGTTTAGAGTCTGCAAAGCACTGTGAGATAGGAAGGCACTATGGTCTTATGATTTAACAAGGCCAATCAATAACACACCTTCCTTACCCTTTTAAGTACAGAAGTAACTGAGAAATAGTTCCAAAAGTTGGCCAGGGGGAAATCAAAATGTAAGTTCATTATTGTTAATGTGGTGTTACAGAACATGGGTTGGGCCTAGGGCCACTATCAACCTTCAATATAAAGTACCTTCTCCCCAAATTTATGTTTACCCACCTAGGTGCAGGTAGAGGGGCAGGAGACAAGACAGTTAGCTCACAGGGGTACCCGAAGACATGATGTTCCAAGGAGCTCCAACCTGGAGACCTTCCCCCCTTCCCATCTCTCAAGTGTGACTCTTCCTCCTTTGGCTGTAGGAAGGGACCTGATGTGTTTGTTCTTCTAACCAAGTTCTCTCAGGAAAACATGAAGATATAAAAATAAGGTTTCCACAATTGCTCTGTGAAATGTGAAAACACAGACTTTAGAGGAACACAGCCTAGGCACTTAATATGTTACCTTCTACAATGCCCTAAAAAGTCCCTCGTCAGGAATCATGATTTCTGCTTACAAATAACTGATGCTGTCTTTATTTGAAATGTGGATGCTTTGTTCACTGGGGAATGTTGCCATTCATTTTGATATTTGACATTTTATATTTTAAAATGGCATCAAAATATTACAATATTAAAATATTATTTACTTTTACATGTTGGTAGCCTAGCAGACTGTCTTTCAATAGAGTAAGTGCCAAGCCAGCGTTCTGCGTTGAGAAAAATGGTCCCCATACCAAAGGGCCTCACAGTGTGAAGTGGGTCAGGGTTCTGCAAAGACTGGTTTGAATTTAATACGTAGTGTAAGAACTAGTGATGACCTTCCACTAATGCATGGTGATGCATTAAAAGTATTTAAAATTTAGCCCTGGCTGGCGTAGCTCAGTGGATTGAGCGCGGGCTGCGAACCAAAGTGTCGCAGGTTCGATTCCCAGTCAAGGTACATGCCTGGGTTGTAGGCCATGACCCCCAGCAGCCGCACATTGATGTTTCTCTCTCTCTCTCTCTCTCTCCCCCCCTTCCCTCTCTAAAAATAAATAAATAAAATCTTAAAAAAATGTATTTAAAATTTTTAACAGTGATGCATTTCCTTTGATAAGCTTTCAAATATATACATACACACATACACATATATGCATGTATAGAATTACAACAATTTTAATTTCATAGTTGTTACTAGTTAGGATGAGATTAAAGAAATGCTTTTTAAAAGTTAGTAAATATAAACAGAATATTAAGTGAATAAAGTAAAATTGTACATAGATTTGGCAAAGTCTATGAAACAAATGCACAGATAACTGAAGTTTGGCCATCTCCATAAAATAAACACTATCATTTCAAAGTCAAAGTGGGAAAATTATAATAAATAGTACAATAGATGCAGGAAACACAAACAGCAGTTAGAAAGCAGGAATTAATTGCAACTGGTGGGAATTGGGAATGCTGTAAGGAGAAAACAATTATTGAACCAGGCCTTGATGGCTGGAAAGGATGTCAAGAAACAGATGTGAAACCATTCTGCAGAAATCAAATATCCAAACTGCATGCTGTGTTTATTCTGGGGACTAATTCCGTTTCATTTTAGCTGGCCCCATCTCTAGGCCATTCATGTAGGCCTGGTTATGTTTCTAAACCCCATAAAGAATTATTCATATTACACTTTAAGGTCACTTATTTGGTAAAAACAATTTCCCACATCTCCTTTAACATTGCCTGATTGTCTTCTAAATTTGTTTACAATGCATTTATAGCCAAGAACCCAATTAAGGGTGTTCCTACCCCATACAAGTGTGATCAACAGCACCTGGAAACAATAACAGTGTCCACCCCCACAAACCCTTTTTCTTGTAAATTTTATATCACAGAATGAAAGTCAGTTACAGATCCATTAAGCAGGGGCTGTACTGGGAGGGAGCAGCTGTGAGCTCTATCTGGGTTGAAGAAGATAAGCTGCATAAATCACACACCTTGCAGTTGAACATTTCTTTAAATAGCTGAACAGGAAAAGAGCATGCTTCTTCTATTAATATGATCAGCACTCCCTCTTATCTTTAGTGACAACCAGCCTGAGATGCTGGGCTGGGGGAAATGCTACTGTCCAGAGCTAAATTGCTACAAACCCAGCCATTCCTGGGCATCTGACTATGTTGCAGCATTGAAATTGTCTCTGGGGAAGAACCTGTCCCAGAATAATCTTGGAATCTGTCCTCCCCTATGTCCCTAACTCATCCAAATTTACCCATTTCTGTATTTTAATCTAATAGGTTACTATCTCTTACCTGGAGATTCTGAGTCAACAAAATCTTGGAGTTGGTTAGTTGCAAGAGACATCACAAGGTTACACCTGGCTAAGGCAATAGCTCTGTCAATTTTTAAACATTTTTCTTCATTCCTGAAGATCCTACCTGAAGTTTTTATATAATTTAACATATGCATTATTTTACTTATTACACAGGAAGTCTATTGTAGCAAAGCTTGTTATATAAAGCAAAAAAGTTGTAAGGGGACAAGGCCTTAGGTATTCTCCAGGGCAGGGCAGCCCTCTTTGCTGTGTTGTGGCGCTGTCTATGGGGAAGGAGTCTGAGAGAGAACAATGCAGCTCATTTGCTGGGTTCTAGCCCCTTTACAACAAACTCTCATGTGAGACTTGGAGTTTCTCCCATGGTAGCAACCCCTGCCATAGTCCACTGTCAGCTCTGAGTCTCAGTTTCCAGTTCAGCCAGCTCCACCAGTTCAGCCAGACCACCAATGTGGTCTGCTGCCTTGCCCTGGGTTCTCTCTGTCCGCTTGTCTGCCCATCTCCCTCCCACCAGTCTGGTTGGTCTGGCTGACTGTTTCTTTAATTCCTTGGTTGTCAGAGTTTCATGCAGTTTGATTTTCTGGCACTTCTGGTGGTTTATTGTTTTTAGATTGGTTGTTATCCTTTTTTTGGTTGTGTAAGGAAGCGAAAGGTATCTATCTATGCCTCTATACTGGCCAGAACTTTGAAAAGGTGCACCAAGACAAAGAAATATGGCCCAAATGAAAGAACAAAGCAGAACTCCAAAGAAAGAGCTAAGCGATGAAGAGATAGCCAACCCATCTGATGTGGAATTCAAAGCACTGGTAATCAAGATGCTCACAGAACTGATTGAGCTTGGTCAAAAAATGAAAGAACAAATGAAAGCTACCCAAAGTGCAATAAAGCAAAATATTCAGGGACCAAGAGTGACAGGCAGGAAATCAGGACTCAAATCAATAATCTGGGACAAAGGGAAGAACTAAATATCCAACTGGAACAGAATGAAGAAACAAGAATTCAAAAAAAATAAAGAAAGGCTTAGGAAACTCTGGGACAACTTGAAACATTCCAATATCCAAGTTATAGAGGTGCCAGAAGGAGAACAACAGCAAGAAATTGAAAACTTATTTGAACAAATAATGAAGGAAAATTTCCCTAATCTGGCAAAGGAAATAGACTTCCAGGAAATCCAGGAAGCCCAGAGAGTCCCAAAGAAGTTGGACCCAAAGAGGAACACACCAAGGCACATCATCATTAAGTTACCCAAGATTAAAGATAAAGAGAGAATCTTAAAAGCAGCAAAAGGAAAGAAGACAGTTACTTATAAAGCAGTGCCCATCAGACTATCAGCTGATTTCTCAAAAGAAAACTTGCAGGCAAGAAGGGGCTGGAAAGAAGTATTCCAAGTCATGAAAGGCAAGGAACTACATGCATCCATGATGACTCTATCCAGCAAAGCTATCATTTAGAATGGAAAGGCAGATAAAGTGCTTCCCAGATAAGATCAAGTTAAAGGAGTTCATCATCACCAAACCCTTACTATTTGAAATGTTAAAGGTACTTATCTAAGAAATTGAAGATCAAAAACTATGAACAGTAAAATGACAACAAACTCACAACTATCAACAACTGAACCTAAAAATAAAACAAAAACAACAATGAAAACAAAAACTAAGCAAAAAACTAGAACAGGAACAGAATCAGAGAAATGGACATCACAAGGACGGTTTTCAGTGGGGAGGGGAAGAAGGAGGGGAGGATTGGAGGAAAGGTACAGGGAATAAGAAGCATAATTTGTAGGCATAAAATAGATGGAGAGAGGTAAAAAAAATGGTACAGGAGACAGAGAACTCAAAGAACTTACATGCACAACCTATGGACATGAACTAAGTGGCCGGGGGAATGCTGGAGGGTTGGAGGGTACAAGGCAGAGAGGGGATAAAGGAGGAAAATTGGGAAAACTGTAATAGCATAATCAATAAAATATACTTAAAAAAGCAGAAAAGTACAAATTCAACCAAGCAAAAGGAAGAAAAAAATTAGTCAAAATCATACCAACCAAAGATAATACTTTCAGTGTGAAGATATATAAAATATATCTAAAATGCCGTATGTAAAAAACCTGAGGGTTGGATGTGTTTCAGAATTGGTTTAGATCTCAGGAAGTTAATTTGGAGTGTATTTACTAAATGACATATCACCCACAACAGGTTTGGGGGAAGAATTAGCAAAAATTATGAATATTGACATTATGTGGTACTGACGTATATAAACAAACTCATGTCAGTTCAGGCTGGGTGTTGTAGCCTAATGTGTTTTGACAACAAATATGAAAAAAATACATTTAGTTTGCAGACTGTTTGGATTTCCAACTTGGACATTGATGCTTACATTATTACTCTTCTCTAAACTGCTCTTTGACATGATGAGTATATTATGAATAGCTTTCAATGTGCAAAAATATATGTATCTGCACCATCACATTTTCTCTCTTAAAATTTTAATACATATTTTTAAATGCAAGTTATACAGAATGCACACCAAGGATGCTAAATGCCATTTCATAACATATCCAGCATCAACCACTATTAACTGGCAGATCCCCTTTTCGGCCCTCATTTTAGATATATACACCCTTATATAAAATTATGCATTAACAAACCTGGAACACTGTTATGCACACCATTCTGAAATCTGGTTTTTCCCTCTCATACATTTTGGAAATACTTTCGTATCATTAACATAGATCAGCCTCATTCTTATGAATGGCCTCATAGCAATAAATATAACAAGTGGATTTCCCTTCCTTTTTGCTCCTCCTTTCTTTCTTATTTTTTTTGACAATTATTTATTGCTCTGAAAACTGCTCTAAGTGCTAGGAGTAGAGAGAGAAATCACACAACAATCCCTGAATTTAGAAAATAACTTTTAGTGAAGAGAAAGGCAATGAACAAGCAGTGTCAGATAGGAGGGGAGGAGGGACTGGAAGAGATGTTTGTGACATTTCCACATTCGTCCTTAGACTTTCACTGACACCTATGTCTCAGCACCCTAAAATGGTTATTCCTGCCCCATTGCTATGATTCAGTGCCACTCACACCCAAAGCTGGGGTCTTAACTTTGAGAGAATGACTCTGGTTAGTGAACCATCAGAAGTAGAGATGCAGATATTTTGTTTTTGTTTGGAAGGCAGATTTTTATGTATTTTCAAGCATACGTAGTATTTTGGGAGGTGGCCAGTGAGATGGAGATGATTCCAGATTATGAGCCTCACGAGGCCCTTGTCCACAGCATCTTTATGGCCATCTAGGCATCAAGAGTATGTGAGCTTCAAGTACATGCAATGAGGTAAAGATGGTCTATTCAATAATTGGTGTTGGGAAAATCAGACAGACACCTGAAAAAAAATGTCACTGGATCATCTTCTTATACCATATACAAAAATAAACTAAAAATGGAATAAAGACTTAAATGTAACTTGAAACCATAAAACTCCTAGAAGAAAACATAGGCAGTAAAATCTCAGACATTTCTCTTAGTAATATTTTTTTCTGATATATCTCCTTGGGCAAGGGAAACAAAAGAAAAAAATAAACAAATGGGACTCCATTAAACTAAAAAGTTTTTGCACAGCAAAAGAATCCATCAGCAAAATGAGAGGACGATCACCTGAATGAGAGAACATATTTGCCAATGATACATCTAATAAGGGGTTAATAACCAAAATTTATAAAGAATTCATAAAACCCAACACCATGAACATATACAACCCAATTTAAAAAAATGGGCAAAGGATCTGATTAGACACTTCTCCTAAGAGGACATACAGAAGGTCAACAGACATATGAAAAGATGCTCAATGTCACTAATCATCAGAGAAATGCAAATTGAAACTAAAATAAGATATCACCTCACACCTGTTAGAATGGCTATCTATAAAACAACCAACAACAAATGTTGGCAGGGATATAGAGGAAAGGGAACCTTTAGGCGTTGTTGATGGGAATGCAGACGGGTTCAGCCACTGTGAAAAACAGTATGGAACTTCCTCAAAAAATTAAAAATGGAACTGTCTTTTGACCCAGTGATCTCACTTCTGGGAACATATCTGAAGAAACCCAAAACACCAATTTGAAAGAATATATGCTCTCCTATGTTCATTGCAGTGTTATCTACAATAGCCAAGATATGGAAGCAACCCAAATGCCCATCAATAGATGAGTGGATAAAAAGTAGTAGTAGTAGTAGAGTGTGTGTGTGTGTGTGTGTGTGTGTGTGTGTGTGTGTGTATCCTAAAAGGAAAACAAAATCTTACCATTTGCAACAACATGTGTGGACCTAGAGGGTATTTATGTTAAGTGAAATAAGCCAGTCGGAGAACAGACTGCTGGTCGCCACATGGGAGTGAGGACAGGAGGCTGGGTGGAAAAAAGTGAAGTGGTTGAGAAGTACAGATCGGTAGTTATAAAATAGTCATGGGGATGTTAAAGTACAGCATGGGAAATATAGTCAATAATATTGTATTTATTATATTTGCTCCCAGTGGGTACTGGAAATATCAGGGGGAACACTTTGTAAAATACATGATTGTCTAACCATTATGCTGTACACCTGAAACTAATACAAAATAATATTAAATGGAAATTGTAACTGAAAAAAATTAAAAATGAGATAAATTTTTGAAAGAGTACATGAGACTCAGTTCTCCACTTACAATATGGGCTCTATAAACTCTCTCTGACTTATTTCAGATAACTTAGCTGTGTGAATTAATTGAGATACACAGATGAATGTAACCTGCAATGAACTCTATAAATGTACAGTATTCCATTTAGTTCAACTAAAAAAATGATGTTAGTCACTTAAAATTCCTTTTGAAACCTATGTATAAACAAATAACTAGAAAAATAAGGTGCTCTCTTTGGAACATTTGTAGGGAATCTGGTTCAATAAAAAATATATAAACAAATTTCTAGTTACATTATGATTATTGCATGTAAAATATAATTGAAAACACTTTGCTGTCAAATTTTAAAAATTTGACAGTAAATGCATATGTATTGGTGCATTATTTTTCTTACCAAATCATGCCTTCATAGGCAAGGGAAAGTAAATTTCACTGTAGCTTGGAATGAATTCTAACAAAACCTGAATTAATGACCTTTTACTATTTAATCAGCCCATTTTGTGAAGTGACATTTTTATGTCAGTTGACTTTCTCCCGAAGAGAAAGTTTGCATGTTAATTCCATAGACGACGCTGGTCTGAAACAAAAACTGATTCCAGGAAACTAGGACCTTCCAAGTCACAAGAAATGGACCCTCTGGATTCGGATAGACGTAAAATAGATTAATTCAGCTGGGACTGGGAGGGAGCAAAGGACACTTCACATTAGGTTTTCTGTCCATTTCCACCTAAGAAAGTCTGGTGGGGTTTTTAAAAATATTTTATTTATTTATTTTTTTAGAGAGGGAAGGGAGGGAGAAAGAGAGAGAGAGAAACATCAATGTGTGGTTGCTGGGGACCGTGGCCTGCAACCCAGGCATGTGCCCTGACTGGGAATCGAACCTGCGACACTTTGGTTCGCAGCCCGCACTCAATCCACTGAGCTACGCCAATTAGGGCTGAAAGTCTGGTTTTTAAAGGTTCTTTTAACAATCTAGAACTGAGCTCTGAGGTGTGCATTCATGACTCCTACTCTCTTTTCCCTTGCTTTATTGAGATACAATTGACATATAACATTGCATACATTTAAATTTTAAGTTGAACAACATGATGATTTGACATGCACACATGCACATTTACAGATATGTTTTGGGTTTCTATTTTTTCAGGTCTGTTATTATATTCTTCAGCTCCAGAATTTTTTTTTTTTTGCATCTATATTCAAACACTTCTTTCAATCTTTATAGACTGGATTCAAAAGGTAAAGACCTTCTCCCATCTTTTCCCTGGGCTGATGGGATTACACCTGGAATTGCAAGTGTGCTGGGTTGGAACCAGCTACAAGGCTGTGTGGCTGGTTCTGCAGTAGGGTCTACTGTTGGTGGGTTTGTTAGAAAAGGTTCAGGTGGGTGTGGTCCTTGTGTGGTCCCTGCAGGGGACAGGACTGCCTCCAGTGCTTTGTTCAGTAGTATGGCGCTGGGATACGTGTCTACTTCCAGATCCATATGTGTGTCAGACAGCAAGCCCGTTACCAGGTGCTCAGAAGGCTGTGACTTCCCCAGTCCTTGGGTGGGCATGACTGCCCTGGACTGCAGCTGTGCAGGGCTGCAAAAGAACCTCAGGGCTGTTTCAGGGTCCACAGCCAAGACTGAAGTCTGCAGGCCTGGCACTAGACTCATAGATGCATGTGACACAGGCCTGACTGGGCCAGGCTGGTGTCCCTGTGTGTGGCTGCAGTGGCTGGAGATGAGTACAGAGACGTTTCAGGATCTCCCAGGGTGTCAACGTGGGTGTCTCTGCCCTGGTCCCTGTGTTGACAACACAGCTTAAGGACTGTAGCTAAGAGAGGCTGGAACTGAGTACAAGGCACTTTCAAGAGCTCTGCAGGTGTAGACAGAATATCTCCTACTAGTTCTTTGGCCCAGCGGTACCAGTCACAGACTGTGGCTGAGCATAGGGGCCTTTCCAGACCTCCTGGGTTGCAGACAGGAGTGTCTCCTGCTTGGTGCCTGGGCAGGCAGGTCTGCTGGAGGCTTTGACAGAGCAGGAGCCAAGTACAGGACCTTTTCAGGATCTCTGGGGTTGCAGACAGGAGTGTGCCCCTCTGGGACCCGGGGTTCTCAGTACTGCTGGCAAACTGTGGCTGTGATAAGGCTGGAGCTGGGTACAGGACCCTTTCAGGATCTTTGGGATAGAGGCTGAAGGGCCTGTTCTGGGACTCTAGACTCCCAGGACTGCTGGCAGACTGTAGCTGAAATGGGATGGAGTGCAGTTATAGCTCACTATCAGAATCTACAGTCTGATCAAGTTTGGTGGGCTTACCTCCACAGATTCCTGGACTGTGGCTGAGAGAAGCCCAAACAGGTTACAGGCCACTTGAGGGTGCACAGCAGGATGGAGGCCCGCAGGTCTGTTACCTGATGCACCAGTGGGCATGCCTCCCCTCGGTCCCTTGGTGTGTGGTGCTGGTGACAGAACCAAAGCCAAATGGAGCTGCAGCTGAGACCTCAGGGATACAGAGCTGTTTCCAGATTTGTTGCTGGGACCACAGTCAGCAAGTCAGCACCTGGGTGGGATGCTGCCTTCTCAAACCCCACTTTCCTCTGTCTTAGACCACACGCAGTTTTCGGAATCCCTTTCCCCAATCCCAAAGCTCCTGCAAAGGCACTGTTGTCTGTCGGTGGATGTGGACACCAAATTATTGCTGCCAAAGTCGGGGAGAAGAGCGAGGGACACCTCTATTTGGCCATCTTGCTAACATCCTTCTACTCTGTTTTAAAATTTCATTTAACAAACTTGAAATGAGCATTTGTCAGGGCCCTGAAGATATAAAGAGAAAGATTTCTATACTTCAAGAGGTGTGGTTTTCTGCACTTTTCCCTGAAGACTATAACTTCTTTTAGAAAAAAATTATATCTCCCCATAGCCTATAATAAAACAATAAAAGCATAGCAGATGCTCGATAAATTGCTTCTGCTCTGTGTTCATAACAGAGATGGGCAAGGTTTTCTTGTTTACGAATTAGTATATGCCTCTGATTGGTCCATGATCTTAGCAAAATTCATGAAACACAGGTAACCTATGACACTGTCACGTTAGCTTATGTACTACTCAGTTCCCTTCAGGCACTAAAACAATCTTCAATTCAACTACTCCTCACTCAGAATGGCTTTGAAGAAAGGCCTCATGCAATATTGGTGGGAGGAACATATTTAAACGTTATTCTTGCCTGTAGAGAGTGAGGGGAACCTAGTGCAGAACTACATTTTTGACTCCTAAAACAACACCAAATGTTTTGTGATCTAATAGAGTTAAAGGGACTATTCCAAGAAATATATTTAAAAAGGGGACAATTAAATTAGGCCAGAGCCAGGAAGGAAGCTTTGGTGGCAAAAATGCAACCTGCACACTTTTAACTGAAAGGGGTAGTACGGGGAGTGGTCAAGCCCTAGGGTTTGAGAACTACCCATGACTGACTGTAAATTCTTGCTCAGAGGCTACTAGATTTGGGTAAGTCACTTTATTTCTCCAGACCCATAAGATGTAGATTTTGATAGCCCCACCCACCTGAGGTTGACTTATTGTTTAAATAGAACATTCTATTAAGTGCTTATTGCAGTCACTAGTGGATGGTAAGAACCAACTCAATGGAGCCTATTGATGTTGTTTTAAACTTAAACATCTCACCAGTGAGTTTATCTCGTATTTCTCCTTTATTTGTTGCAGGACCTTTGCCCCTCCAGCATTGTGCTAGGAACAGAGAAGAAAATATCAGACGAAAGTCATTTCTCTTATATTGCTGAACCTGTGCAGAAGAGGGAAGTGAAGAAAAGAACCCAAGGAAACCTCTCTGCAGGAGATTTCCAACTCAGTTTGGACGTCTGTGGATGTTCAGAACACATCTCAAAGTTTAAGTTGGGAGGATTTGGCTTTCTTGAATCAAAGGGAAACTCAAAACTGTTTAGCATTCAGAAGCCAGCTCCAGCTGTTTCCACTTGGAACAAGTTATTCACCGTCTCCTTCTGTTTTCTTGATGGCCTTTGTCCTACTTTGACGGTGTGTCTCTTAGTCTGGGTCATGTCTCCTCTGTATTCTACACAATGCCAGAGACACTGCTGGGATTCATTAAAAGTTGCAACAATTGGGACTCTCGTTGTCTGAAATCTTTAAATATTTGAACATACTTTGCTTTTCCTTTCTTCATACAAAGAAGCAATGCTAAAAAAAAAGTGCCTGTTCATTCGTTCATTCATTCATTCTCTCCCTCACTAAATAATTAAATAATATGAGCCTCGAGTGGAACAAAGCTCCCTAGCATTAACATAGCATGATGGAGTTTGCAACATGTCTCACAGGTGATAATTTCACAATGTTATTGTTTGTCTCACTATGTTATTTAAAGACAGACTATAAGGACAGGTCATTCATTACTCTATCATTTCCTGCCATTCCTGGCACATGGTGAAAACTCAAGATAGAATTTCTCAGCTGACAATGGAAATATCACCTAAATACTCTGAGCCTCAGTTTTATGTCTATGAAATGAAAACAGGGAAACCATGTCTACCCCTCACAATCCTCTGAAGTTTCAGTAAGAATTTATAAGACTCCCAAGAACTGAGCCTTGTTTTCAGCTGGACACAAAGCAGGATACTCCAAAGAAAATAAGAACTTTGAAATAAGATAGATGAAATTGCTTACTAACATATAGGCTATAATCAACCCATGAAGGGTATGAGCAAGAAAATGCCAAGTAACTTTAAAAATACAGAATTGTTCCAAATCAGTTTAGTAATTTAATGGAAGGTAAAAACCTAACTACAGAAAGGATGTGTAAAAATAGGTTGAAAGCTTTTTCTATGGAAGTACAGAGCAGTCATTAGACTTGCTTTGCCCAGGAAAGAACATTCTCTAGGCTAAAAATATCATCTGTCTGTTCTAGTTGCTGGAGTATGCCTATTGTGGAGATAGATACATCAGGCTCTATTAAATTGAAGCAATTAAGTATTTGTGTCATATAAACTCTTTGTTTCAACCCTGTGCTGATCAGGCATACTTTCTGCTAATTTATCTTTCCACTTATCTAGCCTATAGGGAAGAGAATGTACTGCCCAGGCTGACATAAAACTCAATCTATGTTAGATTTATATTTCTAGGTGTAAATTAGTACATTGCTATTCTGGTTTTATTCATCAGCCTCTTATGAGCTTTGTCAGTGTGAACCAGCATTCTTGAGTCTAATAAACTCTGAAACACTTTTA
This sequence comes from Phyllostomus hastatus, assembly GCF_019186645.2. Lineage (NCBI taxonomy): Eukaryota > Metazoa > Chordata > Mammalia > Chiroptera > Phyllostomidae > Phyllostomus > Phyllostomus hastatus. The sequence continues at coordinate 64,533,530 of NW_025333857.1, read as the reverse complement.
ACAATGAGTATCTAAGGTAGGCAAGCCCAGGGATAGTCCCTGAATTGATGTGGATCTACAAAGGGGATGGCACCCTGTGGGCACATGTGTGACCAAGGGAACTGGCCTCTGCCAACTGAGGTCCTCTGAGATCTTTGCTTTAAGGCTCCATAGCACCTAATGGGTGGTAGTTCCATGTTCCATATCTATACTTCACTTTGTCTGACTGTCATATCAGGGAAAAATCTCTTTCAATGTGAAATAAAGCTATTTACCCAAGATGATGTAGTCAGGAGTTCTGTTCCAGAAAGGGAAGTGTGGGAACGTGGCCGACTTTCAGGAGTTCAGAAATGAAAGGGAAAAGGAAGCTTTGAAATATGCTACTTCCCCCTTTCTTAAATTGTAGGATGTGAGTGAGAAATCTATTTGATTCTTTACATGAAGAGGAAATAGATGATTGAATTTCTGTCCATCTAATTCTGGATTTTCTCTGCTATTATCCAATCCACAATTCAGTTAAAGAGAAAAAGACTAAAATTAAATACTTATCCAATGAGTCTCAATCTCATTTCTTCCCATGTTCTTACATTCCTCTCTACTTTCTTCTCTTTCCAGTGGTGTATTTTTACTGAGGGCACAGGAAGATGGTGCTTCATGACATCAAATGAGCACAGAGAGATGATGTGATTATTTGCATGGAAAGTCCTAAGTAATTGAAAAATCACTATGCAAATTAATAAATGACTTTAGCAAGGTTTCAGGATAAAAGAGGAACACAAAAATCAATTGTATTTTTACATACTAGCAGCAAAATATTGAAAATTAAAATAAAACAACTATGTTCATAATACCATCATTTAAAGAAATATTAAGAGTATTTTTTTATCTTCACCTGAGGATATGTTCATTGGTTTTAGAGAGACAGGAAAGGAGAGAGACACAGAGAGAGAGAGTCTGTCAAACAGCTGCCTCAAATACATGTCCCGACTGGGGATCGAACCTATAGTTTTTTGGTGTATGGGATGATGTTCCCACCAACTGAGCCACCCTGCCAAGTCTAGAAGTATTTTAATAAGGGTTATGTAAGACCTATAAATTGAAACCTACACAATATTGCTGAAATAAATTAAAGAACACCTGAATGAATGGGAAACTGTAACATGTTCATACGTTGGAAAACTCAGTATTTTAAGATGCCAATTGTCCCCAAATACTTCCAGCAGATTGTTTTGTAGAAGTTGGCAAGTTGATTCTAAAATTTATATGCATGTGCAAATGACCGGGAACATACAAAGCAACCTTCAAAAAGAATAAAGTGGGAAGATGTATACTACCTGATTTCAAAACTTTCTATAATGCTGTGGTAATCATATAGTGCAGTGCTAGAATTAGGATCAGTAAATGGATTCAGTAGAAAAAAATAAAGAACCCAAACCTTTTTAACAAAGTCAGCAGAAAAATACAATGTACACAAATATACATATATATGAGTATTTCAAGAAATGGTGCTGATATAAGTTATTCATTTAAAAAAAAAAGCTAAACCTCAATTCCTTCTTTGCCTCATACACAGAACTTAACTCATGAATCACAGACCTAAACCTGGGAGCAAAAATACAATAAAACTCTTACAAGAAAACATAAGAAAGTATATTCACAACTTGCAGGTGAACAAAGGTTTTATAAAGCAAATAAGAGAAGGAAATAACCATAATAGTAATAATTAAACTTCACAAAATTTAAAACTGCTGTATATCATAAGACCCCATTATAAAAATGAATAGGCAATCCAGTAAACATCAGCAAAAGTTATAAACACATATTTTACAAAAGAAAATATACAATGGGCCAATATACACAGGAAAAAGTTATTTTCAACATCATTAATAATCAGAGACTGAAAATTAAAGACAATGAGATAATATGCATCCACTAAAACAGCTAAACTTAGAAAGGATGACAATACCAAAGTTTGGTGATGGTACAGAGCAAGATGACACTCTCAAACACTTTTTATGTAAATGTAAATGGTATGATCACTTTAAATAAAAGCCTAGCATTTTCTTATAAACATAAACATATTCCTCTATCTACCCTCTGGCTCAGCAATTGCATTTCTAGGTATTTACGTACAAGAATTGAAAACATGTGTCCACAAAAGACTTCTACAAAAATATCCCTAAGAGCTTTATTTCTAGTACACCCAAACTGGAAGCCACTCAAATGTCCATCAGTAGGAGAATGGATAAATTATAGTGTATTCACTCAGGACTAAAATGGAATGAATTATGATGTAACAGTATGGATGAATCTCAAAAACATTTCTGAGTGACAAAATCTTAGACAAAAGAGCATATGCTGTGTGACTTTATTTGTACAAAATTCTGAAAAAGGCAACCAAGGACAGAGAGAAAAATACTGAAGACATTGGTTGCTTCTGCAGAGTAGAGGCAGGGATTACATTTTAAAAGGCATGAGGGAACATTCTGGGATAATAACACAGCACTTTAATCTTGATAAACTTTTAGATTACAGACACATAAATTTATGCATTTATTTGTATGTACATTTTACGTAAAAACTGTAAATGAATATTAAACTCTGGGTAATGAAATGCATGCTGAGGAGTTTAGAAGGAAGTACATGGATATCTGCAATTTGCTGCAATAAATGAACAAAAATAAGACAAATTTATTACAGATGGGTAAAGGGATGGATAGATACTAGATAAAGCAAGTATGATAAAATGTCAATGGTATAATCTGAATGGTAGGTATATTGGGTTTACTTAAAATTCTTTAACATTTACTGTATGCTCAAAATTTTTCATCATATGTTGAAAAAAAAAAAGCATTGACCTAGAAGCCTGCTTGCAGATTGAAGTTCAAGTCTCTTAGCATGATGTGTGACTCTCAACAAGCAAATATGGGTTCAGTCCAGGTTTATTCAGGTGATGGTGTTGCTGTTGTGAGAAGAAACAGCCATTCATTCAAAGTAGCACAAGTAACACATGTGTGTGAATGTCAGTGGGGGTGGAGGAACAGAAATGGAGACGATTTAAGCATAGTCATAGTTATCCAAAGATAGGACATAACATACAGTGAGGACAAACTTTTAGAATTCAAGATCCTGTCTCTTGTCTTTCTCAAAATCATTCTTGCTCTTCTCAGATGTATTTATTTATTCATTTTGCTTTTAATGTGTTTTTGCCTTCTTTCCCCTGGCTGCTTCTGTTTATCCATTATTTTTCTCAGACTCCTTTGGCTACTAAGAGTTAAATCCACTCTGACCCTGTAGCTTTGTAGCCTTCCAGATGGAGAACCAACCACCAATAGTGATTCCTTTCTGCTATCCACATGCCCCTAAATTACTCTCCCATTCATGGCACTTGCACTTTTGTATAAGCTGTTTTCTCTCCCTGGACACAATGTTCTCCATCCCAGCCTGCTCCAGGGCTTTATCTGGAGAACAAAGTTCTCTCATCTCCAGGATGCAAGTTCCCATCCCTCCCTTGTGACATGGAGTCTAATTGTGTCAGCTAGGATTTTGGTATTGTTGATTTTTCTTCAAGAAACCACATTTTGTGGGAAGACTACTTATGAAAATGAGAACACAACCATTAAGCAAAGCTTCTAAGGATCAAGAAAACATAGTTTAGGCCCTGGAAGATATGCAGACGCTTCATTAGGCCTATTGACACCCATAGGGCTTTGACTCACTCATGGCTTTTATTTTTTTAAGGCTTTTAATGCATCATGATATTTCTGTTCAGCCTTCTCCCAAAACTCTCCTTGAGTCATATATTTTAAGGTATCTAGGAGGAAATTGAAATGGTTCACTTATCTTAGTCTCCCTACTGCCTCTGAACAAATCTAAGAAAGACACACTTATCATTTAAATATAAAGAAGACATTGAGTTATTACTTCAACCTAGGCTGACGAATGAATTGTAAACAAAGGAGAAAGTGAATCACTCAGACAATGACTGCATATTGGTTGGTACGGGTATGAAACTTGTTGAAGGAAACTTATGGACTGATAAATGGCATCCCACTAAGATGCCTATTAAACATCACCTCAACACAACAGAAAACGGCCTGGAAGGTTAATCCATTTTTGGAAATTTGACTCATCAGAATCAAAGACCTTTGAGATAATACAGGTTGTTAGCACTGCAAAGCAAAACATATCTGACAAACTATATATTTGCGAAGTATTTGTATTATGAGATTTTTTTAAAAAGAACTTCACCAATCATCAGTTGGGCATACAGACATCTGCATAAGGAATAACCAAGGCAAGATGTTGAAGCCATGATCCCCCAGGAATGGGACAGGAGAACAAGCTGCCTTTAGCAATTTTGTCGACAGGATACTAATAAGTTCTCTAGAGTGTCAGAGTAGTATATGTGTATTTTAATAATAACACTAAAAATATGTTTTGCCCTACTCATCTCTGACACATTCCATTCTAGCCAAACTGAATTCTCTAAGCATATGATTTGCCCCCCAAACCCAATCATTTAACCAAGCTTCTTTGCTCAGCAATAAAACAGCTCTTTATCACGTCCTCACTTCATGATACAGTACTTCTCACCTCTCTCCACCCTTCTCTCTCCACTAGCATTGCACCTGGCTATTTCAAACATAATATCAACTTCTCATCTCAGCATTCTCGTGGGGGGTGCATAGGGTCAGCTTTACCTGTACTCCCTACAGTTCTCAACACAGAGACTGCCATACAGTGGACAATTAATTACCGTTTTAGCCAAATAATAATGCTTTTTTATGGTCTCATATTTATTTGCTATTTTGAAGATTCTCTCTTGTAGAATTACCCAAATTAGGTTTGGCAATGTGGGCTTCATTCTTTTCTGTCTTTATTGCCAGTAATTACTGAGCTTTAAAAGAAACAAACAAATTCCTTTTTTTACATACCCATATTTATGTTGAGGATATAAATTCCAATAACCCAAAGAGTAATGACCAAATAGCTCCCAGCAGGTTGAGTTACACAGTTTTGTTGAAATTATCATCTCTCAATTATCTTAGCTAAGTGTACTCTTTCAGGTTGCTTACCTGCTGCCTAAAGACATGTTCGTTTCTCTTGAGAATGAGTTCATGATTATGGTAGGGTAGGAATTTGGAGAGGGGAAGTGTAAAGACTGGATAGAGCCCAGTAATTTTGACTTCAGTCTAACAGTGTCCATAAAAGTGCTTCAGGCTGTTTAAAATACTAACTATTATTATATTTCTGTCTTTACTTAGTATAGGCATAGAGTTAACGCACTTAAAGGTAACTCTTTCCTTTTTAAAGGTCTCCAGGAACTATTTAATTCTAACTCTAATAATAGCAAGATTTCATTCTTGAATATTCTTTACCATTAAGCACTTGCTCATTTTTACTTTACCCTGTTTTTGCTCCAACCTAGACATTCACATGCCCCTTCTGAAATCTGAATCTTAGTCCTGCAGGCTTAAAGCCATTTATGTGTATGTAAAATACCTTCCCTTTGTTTTTGCCATCTTCCTTCCACTTTTTTTTCTTCTGGCTAGATTACACTTGTATCACTTATGTTTGAAACTCAATATACATGCCAATGCCTCCAAAAGCCTAAGCCTCTCCTGATCTTTCAGAGCCATAGGAATGCTCTATGTGCACTATGGCACACTTTCTCATGACATTGATCTACATGGTACCCTCTAATATCATCCTTGTATCCTTGAAATATCAGTCCCTTGAAAAAAGGCCCCATGTCTTAATCCATTTTTTTTGTATCCCCAGGTCCTGGAAGGCAAACAAGTAATTGATTTTTGAAGGCTTGTTGGATCCTAAAAACACAGTCCAGCCTCTAGTCCAGGAAAATGGGCTAGCAGAGATTGCTGTTCCTGAAACTCAAGGAAAGGTTCTAGCTCCAGCAAAAAAAAAAATCTAGAAATTGGGTTTAAAAAATCAATTTATGCCAATACCCATTTATGATTAAAAGAACAAAAATTCTTATAGCAAGCTAGAAATAAGAGGGAGCTACCTCAATTTGATTAAGAGCTTCTACAAACATTCTATAGCTACTATCATATACGATGATGACAGACTGTTTTCCATCTAAGACCAGAACCAAGGGCCACTCACCCCTCCTACTCAGCATGGCACAGAAAACTCTGGCTACCACAATCAGACAAGTAAATGTAATAGAAGGCCTACATATTTCAAAGGAAGAAACAAAACTGCCTTTCTTGGAAGATGGTTGTCTATGTTGAAAAGCCCAAGGAATCTATGAGAAACTTCTAGAACTAATAAGTGAGTTCAACACAGCCACAGAGCAATACACAAAAATAAATCGCACTGCTATATATGATCAATGAACATATGAAAACCAAAATTTAAAACATAATGCCATTTGCAGTCATTCCAAAGTAAATGAGATACTTAGGTTTAAAAATGTTCCACTGGGAAAAATCTTTGGGGATGACTGTAATTGGCTCCTTTTGGGCCATATGTCCATCTCTGAATCAATTTCTAGGACTAGATAATTGAGATATAAAATTGGTACAACCTTGGTCACATGACCCAAAATCCAGTACCTTCTTATTCCAGTGAGACTGATATGGAGAGGTACTGGGATTGGCAGCCTTCAGTAGAACTATTTCATTGAAATAGGAGGTAGTTCTTTAAAATTGGAACAATGCTCTTCTCAGACTCCACCTAATGAACAAAATGACAAATATTGACTAAATCACCATCCCTAAATTCCCAACATAACCATTTTGCCCGACGCATTTCTCCAGGCCTCGGACCATCAGCTCTCGGCCTCATAAATTAGTGGGTAGAAACTAAGCAGATGGGGCTGACAGAGATTTGCGCTGGCACTATGAGGCCATGGAATATGCCATTAAGCAAATGAAGTTGGAAAGGAGTTGATCTGGTTGCTGAATGTGACTGAAAGATTTAGAAAATAATGGGTTTATATTTTATTTAGCATTTCTATTAATTGACTTGCTTCCTACAGGCAACAGGAAAGAACTCTTTGGTAAGCTAAGCAAAATAGGGTATTACTGGGAAGTATACCAAGAAAGTTACCGCCCTTGTGGCTAGCTGGAGGTCCAGGTTTAAAATTCAGGAACAAAGTCGGCCGCAGATGGCTAGCCAGCAGGAACACGGCAGTTGTCTAGCAGCAGCAGTGGCCTCATGAGAATTGTGCATCTATAATTTCTGGCTTCTGACTCTTCCTACCATCCTGAAGTCATGTGCTCAGATACAGAATCCTAAGAGGAAATGCGCACGTGGTTGAGTCTCAACTGCATGTCTACTTCTTGGTATACTGCAGTGTGGGAAAGGGTATTTAGCCTCTTGAGATTCTACAGAGGAATGTAGTCATTCTGAATTATACTCTGTATTAATTGTCTATTGCTGTGTAAAAAATTACTAGAACTTGGTGGCTTAAGACAATACCCAGGTCAGGAGTTTCAGTAAGACTCATCGGGTTTTCTATGTAGAGTCTCTAAGGGCCAAAATCAAGCTGTTGCCAGTGCTCTTATCTGGAGTCTCTGGAGGAAGGCACTGCTCCTGAGCTCTGGCAGGTTGTTGGCAGATTTCTGCCCCTTGAAGTTACATGACTGAGGTCACCATTTTCTTGCTGACTTTCAATTAGGGGTCACTTTCAGCTCTGAGAGATCACTCTCCAGTTTTCAGGCCCGTGAAGATACACTCAAACACTCAAACCTCTCACACTTTCAATCTCTTTGACTCTGAAGAAGGTAGCAGAAGGTAGCTTTTAATGTAACCTTGCGAATACATTAACCCCACCTAGATAAGCTCCCACTTTAAAGGCAATAGACTCATACCTTAATTGTATCAGCAGAAGTCCTAGTGCCATGTCAGGTAACATAGTTTTGATAATAGTACCAGGGGGTCATCTAGAACTCTGCCTACCACACCCTTCTACCCCAAATAGGCACAATGGTGCAGAGAAAATGCTGACAGAGAATATGGGGGTCCTATTAAGAGGGAAGATTTCCTAAACAGACAAAACAAACAAAAAAAAGCAATTAAAGATATTAATATCCATGACAGTATCTAAACTTCATTTTTAAAAGGACACTATGTTTTTGATTGATGTGTAGAAACAAACATGCAGATATGTATTTTACAACAATAATAAGAAAAAATGCTAGTAAGTACTGCTCTTGGATTGGTATGCAGAGTTGTTTAACCAATGTGAAACCCTAGAGACTGGTGGTGATGTAATGGACCACTGAACAAGGAATTAGGTAACCTGGATTCAATTCCCTGCTCCAATAATAATGCCCTCTATAACCTTGAATAAATCACTGGCTTTCTCTAGGATTGTTTCTTGAACTTTAAAATAAGAGAATTGGGCTAAATTATCTCTAAGAATCTTTCCAACTCCACGTAATGCTGTAAAGCTCTTATGTTGTAAAACTAAATGCGGGATGCTCTGTGTTTCACCTATTACATTAAATTACATATACATATAAATAGCTACTGCCAGAAAGGTCACAGTGAAGTTGATACCTGCGCAATCCTGGTACTAGTGCAAATTGTTATATATTGCTGGGAAACAGTTTTACACAATGAATCCAAAAGTATGAAACCATTGATATGCAGCAACACAAAATAAAAACTAGAACAGAAAGAGACTGGCATCAGAGTTAACTATTGCAATAGGTCAGCCTTGATGGGATATGGGCCTTCCCAAAATTTAGGTGACAAGAGTGGGTGTGACTAATTTTGGCCAATGATATATCAGTGGAAGTGTGATGTGAGACCTCTGTGAAGTCTTCCTAAAGGGGAGATGAGTCCTTCTTTGTTCCTTCATTCCTCTTACTATTTGGAGCAAGGAAGTGATGGATGGATCTCCAGGGGCTCTTTTGCTCCATGAAGACCAGAACCACTCAAAAGAGATTTGGGATCACAGAGCTGAACCTCTGATACATTTGGAGTGCTACCATACTAGCCAAAGATGCCTACTCCCGGATCTCTTTTGCTTTAGAGAAAAATAAATATTTACTTTACTTAAAAAACAAATAACAATAAAACCATTGCTATGGATTGTTTGTAATACAGTTATGGGTACTGTATACAAAGAAAAGAGTCAATTATTAAACTTTGCATTTGTGAAAAGATGTTCATTTTGTTATTATTTACAATAAAGGAAATTTAAATGATATAAATTGTACCTAAATAGAAAATTGTGAATTTATAAAATATTAATGAAATGTGCTACAGACTTGAAGAATTGTGCTATAAAAATCTGCCTTTTAATCTGGAGTATGTTTATGGCATAATAGCATAAGTATAAAAATTATGAGTTGTTAAAAATATTTAAGCTTGTACATAAATTTTGGATGTGGGTACATACAATTCAAGAATGTTTTCTCAAACTTTCCAAGGATGTCTACAGATAGGAAATACACTAATACTCCTCAATTAAGTATACCTTACTTAAAAAATACATCCTCTGCTTTCCATTTTCAAAGATATTTTCTTATCATTAGATGGAACTCATTGTTGGAAATCAATTAGTGTATTTAGGAGATAAGGGATAATGGGTGTTATAGGAAGTCTTCCAGCAAAGTTTCTTCAGAGACAATTTGGGTCTCCTGACACTGGGCAATGTCAGTTTTTCAGTCTTCCGTGTTTTGCTACACTGCATTCTGTTTCAGTTTGGCCCGTATTTCCCTCACTTGCAGCATCTGGGTCCCATTCTATTCTGTGGTGAGCATCTGGATTCTGGATTCTGAATTTATGCACAGCTTCCTTTTAGTGTCTATCTTGAGCTCTCTCTCCCTGGAACCAAACATCCAGAGGTACCCCCACTCACCTACTTCCAGTTTTAGCCATTGGCTCTGAAGGACTCTTGCTGCTGAACCTCTTTCAAAGCCAAGCTGAATTCAGCATGCCTCAGGAAGATTGTACTGGGATTTGCTGAATTATAGGCCATTACTGGCATGTGAACTAAGGTCAAGATTCCGGACTCAGAGTGAAAAGTGAGTAGCAGGAATTACCTGGTTAGCTACCAGAGCAGAAGTTGCTCAAAGAGGAAGCAATGTAAGGATTAGCCAAGAGTCTACTGTTAGGAATGGAACCATGGAGAGGAAAGCAGATAGCTCAGGGCTAAGACTCTGATTGTTGGGTGTTCTCCAGAGGATTCAGTTTCCTGATAAATAGGTCCTAACACACATCACAAAACTGGAAAGACATTCCCCAAAGAGTTTAAGACAGGTAATTCAGCCCATCGTAGTGAAGCATGATACCTTAGGAAGTGGATTTTCTTCAAACATCAAATAGCAAAATTAATACCCCAGAGGTTAGCATACTGGACCTCCCATAATCTCTATAGCTAAACACAATCACCCATGTAACATTTGTATCACAAATCAAATTCATTCTCCAGAAAACAAAGCCTAACAGATTGAAAATTTATTAGCATCTGCTATGTTGTGATTATGGCTTTTAAAATGATTCACATCACATGTATAAATTGCAGAAATACATTTCGCCATTGCAAAAATACATGGCATTTTGGTTGTATATAATGAAAGATTTTACCTAACACAGAATGCTGCTTTTTTTTTATTATTATTATTTCTCCCTGTCAGGAGAAAGCCTGGAATGCTTTTATTGGTTTAATACAATAATAAAATGAGATTGCCCCCAGTATGAAATCCAGAAGGACATCCATATTGAAGAAAGTGGGTTAATTGATTTCTTTGAGGATATCAAGTACCCCTTTCTGCATTTAGCTTTGAGAAACAGAGTTGTTTGAGTAATCACATTTTGAGTTGTCCATTCTCCAAATACACTTTTATAGTTACCAATAAAAATGACTCATTTTTCTTCAAGAAACTGAAAGGCTTACATGTCTTTTTCATTCAGTCTACATGATTTCCAAGGCCACTCACATCATCAGTACATGAGGCTGTGCTGGACATGAGAAGACTCTAGAAAAATAGTCTAGGGTTACAACATAGATTCGGGTTTCACCAAAGCTGATTCCCATTTGTCAGTCAGTAAAGTCACGGGAGATGTGGGTTCATAGTGACATTGACCACATAGTACTTTGTATCTGGCTCAGGAAATTAAAACTGCGAGAGACTATGTTTCCATTGAAATTAAATGGTTTTTATAAAATATATTTATATGAATATTTAACAGTAGGGAAACACATCTAAATGGTGTGGTGTAGCACATAGTAAGTCTTCAATAAATAATTGCCAGATGAATGGATGAATAAGCAAACAGTATGCACAACAGAGAAAACTGAATGAGGATTTATACCGCCGCTGGTACCAGACAAATTTCATGCCTCCGAAGTAGAGACACTGGGCAAGATAACATCATGATTAAAGGCGCAGCTTCTGAAGGCAGCCCGCTGAAGGGAAAGCACCAGCTCTGCATCTCATTAACCATGTGACTTCTGTGGTTTTCTTCCCTTATTTTTAAAATAGAACAGAATAATATCTACTATGATAATTATATTTACTCTACATCTGTTGCGATGATTACACGAGTTGATTTTAGGTGCTCAGAATAGTGCTGGACACATAATAAACTCTACATGAATGTTAGCAATTATTATGCAGAAATTCTAGAACTATCATTTGTGGTTTAGTCTATTATTCCCCGACTCTCTTCCTTCCCACTCTGTCTCATTAACTTTATGTGAAGATTTTTAATCGGTGACCTCTCAAATCATGCTTTGAAACCTGAATGTGAATATTTCTACCTTTTTAAAACTGTCAGTCTTAAACAGAGTAGGAAGGGGGTCATTGAAGTTCAGGGTTTTACAAACTTCCAAAAGTATTAAAAGTTTTTCTGAGATTGCATATGAAATTGAACATATTAAACATATGAAACTTGAACCATCCTACTACAAGCGGGCATAAAGGACCAAAAGTTTGATCTCGTTGAGTTTCACTTTTATTCCTTGGGATAACTTTTGGGACTTCCCATGAATCTTCCATGGACCTTTCTAGCTGGAAAAGAAGTAAGACAACTTTCATTTTTCCAGTGAGAAAGTTGGTGCTCTAAATGAAAAAGTAAAGTCTTTTGCCAGAGCAAGAACAACAAAAATGACAAAACAATAAAAAACAATGCTTTACAATGTAACATTATTATACCTAAATTTGCTTTATATATCAACTTTGTATAAAGTATATTAAAAATACTGGTTTATATCAGGAGTTTAAATAATTATTAATAACTTAGCACTTTTCAGGTTTATAGAAGTACTACTTAATTTTTAAGTTAAAAATAAGTTCATGACAACACTGAATTATCTTTGATATTTATGCAGAAAAATATATTTCTAAATATCATTCATGTTTTCAATAATCTTCTGAATTAGCACCCTGAGTTAATATCAATTTCCCACCTTCTGTCCCCAAGTCTACAGGTCTTTATGGGTTTTGTAGTCTGCTAATTTTTCACCACAACTGTTTAGCTATCTTCTAGATTGCACAGGTTTTCCTTCTCAGGGACACCTTTTCTTTGTCATCTGTCAGCACATGGTATCTTCCCTGGTCCACCTAGAATCACAAATGTGTTTGATGACTGTGATATTGTAATTTATAATAATAAGTATATATTTGGTATTGATACCTGGCACAAAGCTACTAAAGCTGAGTGGTAAAATCAAAGTATCTTGATATTTATAACAAACTCCTGTCAACTACACCTGAGTTATGATAATGAGGCAAGTTTCAGAAAGTACCTAAGGATGGGAGCATGGCTGCCAAGAGAAACAACTACGTGATTGGAGAGTTGAAATTTCAGTCCCAACTCCCTGCTGACTTTCAATGAGGAGAGCAGGGCTGGAGGTTGACTTCAGTGTCAACGGCCAGCGATTTAATCCATCAGGCCTACGTTAGGAAGCCTTCACAAGAATACAAAAGAAAGCGACTGGGAGTGCTTCTGGCTTCTGGGTTGATGAGTGTGTGGAGGTGCTGTGAGAGGGGTGTACCTGGAGAGGTCAGGAAGCCCTATACCCCTTTCTCCATCCTTGCCTACACATCTCTTTTATCTTGCTTTTCTGGAGTTGTATCCTTTTATAATACGGCATTAATCTAGTCTGTAAAATCTATCTCTGAGTTCTGGGATCCACACTAGCAAATTAATGAAAACCGAGGCGGGGGTCATGAGAGTCTCTGAACAATAGCCCATCCGTCAGAAGCACAGGTGACAACCTGGACTTACAACTGTGGTTGGAAGTTGCAGGGGGAGGAGCCGTGTAGAACTGAGACCTCAATCTGTGGGATCTGATGCTATGTCCAGGTAGAAAAAGTCAGACTTGAACTGAATTACAGGACTCCCAGCTGGTGTCGGAGAACTGCTTCATCATGTTGAATACATACATATGCACAAACCCACACACATATTGGAGTCACGGCTTAAGATTTTTGGCACACTTGCCTCCTTGGATATTGTGTTAACCAGGTATAGTGGCTTCTTACTGCTCCCTGAAGCTGGGTTTATTTCCTGACTGTCTTCATATTAGCTGACTGCAGTCCCAAGTTCAGGTGCTTCACCTGCTGATGTCCATACTGTAGGTATAACTGGACCAAGTCACACCTGAGGTGTTCCAAAATTGTAAGGGTAGTGGCTATATCCTAAACACCTATGCTTAATGCCCCATATAGGCTAATGTTCATTTTATAATTATCTCTCAACTTTTGAACAATTACATATTCACAGATGAGCTTTCGGTGTGTTTATAGGGCTTCAGCCCTGCTCTGAGTCCCTTTGTTTCTTTCAGTCTCTGGAAACACCTAGGAGATGAGCTCCAGGGAAAAACAAGGTGGTTGTATATTTGTCTGTGCCCAGAAGTTTAATCTACTCACCTCTTCATCAGCGCCAGGAAAGTAAGTAGAGTGACAGAAAGACATAAAGGACCACCCAGACAGATGGAGAATCAGATTGTGATGAACAAAACTACATTCCACTGCACCTCACTGCAGTTCAGTTGGATGCAGAGTGTTTATGCTGAGCTTCCTGTCTGTGCTGGCCTCCTTTACAGAAAAGGTGCTATGGACTAAGAGACCTGCAGAGGTATCTGTCACCATCGCTCAAATGGAGCAGCTCATAGTCTGATTAAGAACACACACACACACACACACACACACACACACACACTTTCTCATTTCACTTTAAACATCTAGACTGAAAACTGCTCCGAACTATAAAATTTAAACTGTTACATCTCAGCTGTTCCCTCCTTAATTATTATTCACAGGAGACTGGAGAATAGTGAAGTAGAACTTAATGGGTCAGGCAAGGAGAACAAGGCTGACGATTAATCCCTTTCCTACCTCTGTCAATGTCGTCCTTCGAGAATAACCTTTAGGTCAGTGAATGTCCATTTTCATGCTTTCATGAACATGAAACACATTAGCTGGATGTTTTTATTCATTCAACAAATATTTATTGAGGACATGTTACATGCCTGTCACTGTACTTAGTATTAGAGATACAGAGAAGAGGAAAGGAGATATTTCTCATCCTGAATTTTTGTGCTGGTCTTTCAAACATGGACATAGACATCAGCCTCCTAGATGTGAGGCTCAGGAAAATATGGCAGGCAGAGACATAGGAGAAATTGCCTACCGTACTCCAATACATGATTTGTTTTAACAAATCTTAGGTGGAGATTTCAAGTCTCTCATGAGACCCTATGTGTCTTTTATCCTAGCCTTTAGCATACTTTGTTGTATTTATTCCATCCTGCCCTTCCCCACTGGACTGTGAGCTCTGTGACTGTAAGATATTTTGCCTATCCCATTCGTCAGTACTCCCCCTGTGTCTAGCACAGTGTCTGCCACAAAGTGGACAATTAATGCATTTTGGTTATATTGTTGCATTATTAAAAGTATAAATGAGACATTTTCTTGATTTTACATTTAATAGGAAGCTTTAAAAATCAGCAAGCTAATTGGATAACAGGAAAATAATAACGACCACTTTTTGATCCTTATGATATTCCAGACCATAGTACTTTGGGAATATTGTATCCTGATAACCTTAGAGGGCAGTTTTTGTTCACATTTTACAGATTAACAAAATTAAAACATTACCACCAAAAGATTTAAAGGAGTCTTACCAGGACATTCAACTACTTAAAAGCAAAGTTAAGATTCAAACTCTTATCTGCTTCACCTTATAGTTTGAGAACTTTAGCAATATATCTAATATTCTTGAGTTATATAGAATAACCTACTACAACAAGATAAAATTGAAAGAGGTGAAAAAATGAAGGCTTTCTATTTTCATACAATACTCTGATGCAGAAGAAAGAGGAATGACAGAAAATAATGCTAAAAATAGAAAACAAATCTTGTCAAAAGGGAGCAAAATTTGAGCCAGCAATACAATATGCCTGTCCTAAAGGCTGAAATAATTATATCATTAATTAATTGATTACTATTAATTCACGGTGATGGTGATCCTACTTTTTAAAAAACGATACTTAGACCAGAGCTAGAGAATAATGTCTAGTTCTGGGAAGCACAAAATTGTTGCACATTATCAAACTGAAGCACATCTAGAGGAAAATGACCACTACGGGGAAGGGGTCAATGACTTTTCATAAAAAGAATGTTACTTCTCGTGCTGAAGTAGAGCAGATGTGAAATGCGGTGTTATGATCATAGCTATACTGTAGCTAAAGAGCTGGCATGGGCAGAAGGTATGGACATGTATTGCTTGGTCCTAAGAAGTAAAATTTTGATCTGAATGGGGTCCCCAGAAAGAGGCCTTTAGTTTGAATGAAGAAGAGCCATCGCAAGATGTGGTATTCTTCCTTTATAGAACTAATATCCCAGGGGACACTAAGAAGACACAGTTTCAATCTCCGTAAAGGTGATTTAACGCATATGATTGGACAATATTGGATTCACCGACTACAAAGCAAACATACTGCTATCCTCTCATGCAAACTCATTAAAGGCATCACTAATCAATCATGGAATTTTCCACAATGCTTCTTCAGATTTTTTCCCAAACAACTGCACTGCCCATAGTAGGTATATATGGTATAAAATAGGGGTTCTAAAGCCCACCTGCCTATCAGAAACTCCTGTGGAGCTTTTGGAGCTTTTAAAAACTGCAGATTCTTAGGCTTCATCATAGCTCTCCTAAAAAATATATTGAAGTTCTGAACCCAGGAATCTGTATATGAAAACTATCTCCCAATGACTCCGATGGGCTGAGTCTAGTAGAGAAAGACAAACTGGTATTTAGCAACAAATTAAAAAACTTATCCCAATTCTTTGTCTCTTTGAGTTTTTTTTGAAATCAAATGATCAAGAACAAAAGCGTGTGCGTGCCCATGGATGTAGAAGCTCATTTTACCATTTTGTTTATATGTGCATGTACCACTCATGCATGCAGTAGTCATATTTTCCAGGCTTTTGCACCATGAATGCAATAGTGTGTGCACACCATCTCACAGTACAGACTTATGTGTACATCTGTGTCCTGATGTATCCCAACTGGATGACTCACACTACCTGTTAGAGTGTAAAAGAGCAAACATTAGTAAAACTGATAGTATGCCTTGTGGTGGTGACTCAACCAAAGTAAGCACATCTGTCACAGAGGAGCAGCCTGCCAGCTTCCCACCAGGATATGCGATTGGATAATAATGCACCATACATAAAGCATCTTCCATAGTGCACCCTGCCAAGTTAAACCCCCTAAAGTTGGAAACGTGTGCATGCACTGGGCAAATGCACAGTAATATGGCAGAAACAGGCCAAAGACTTTGTACTTACAATGTAGCATCCTAAATTCATAGACATCCAACAAGCATGAGGCACTGTGTTTAGAATAAAAAAACAATGGTGAGCACAACAGACATAGTTCCTGTACTTTTGGTCCTTCAAGAAGAGTGGTGAAAACAGAGTACTATGTTTGGAAATAAGAGTTAGAGAAGATGCAGAGGTGAACTCATAGAGTCTTCTAAGACAAGACATATTAAAGCATTGGATCTTTAATTTGGGGATGAGAGCAGTGGTAAACCATGAAGGGATTCAAGCAACAGTACATTTTGTATTTAGAAAAACCACTTGGGCTGCATCGTAGGGAAAGGAGAGAAGCCAAGACTGTAGGGAAATGCATCCACTGGAAGACAGTGTAGCACTGGGCCATCCTTTGGGCTGAAGAGAGATGACTGTCATCATTTATATCCAATTATGAGTTCATTGACTTCAAATTGGTAGCACGTAATCGGCATGGTGGGAGCATTGATGCCATGGAATTTGCCAAATGCTGCAAAAGGCTTCTCCCCTCAGAGAGCCCATTGTTAAATATTTATCAGCACAAACCATTCGTGTCAAGCATATACAGGGTTGAGTAGAAGTAGGTTTATAGTTATGAGTATGTGAAACACAGACTTTATTCTTGCATCATTTATTAATTATTATATTATTTTCCATATGAACCACTGTAAACCTACTTTTACCCCATCTTGGGTATTGCATCTACACACAGTATGAATAAAGCCCAATTCGCAGGACCTCCACTGACATCGAGGAGAAAACTCTGTTGATGAAAATACCTATCATTCATAAAGGGTCTTACCAACCATTTGTAATATACTTTTACACTTATCTTCTATTTATAAAATAAAGATTAACTGTATCCTTATTTTATAAAGAAAACCTTAATGAAGATAATAAAATTTTTGAAAAGGTTGGATGAGAACATTCAAGCAAACACTAAACAGAATGCTGGGCACATAGTAAGTGCTCTATAAATTTTAGTTACATTGTTGTTAATATTATAAATAATTATTTTAGTATCAAAACAATCCTGTGACCTAGCTACGGTAGGTAGTATTAACTGTATTTTCTGAAGGATGAACTTAGGACTCAGAGAATTGAAATAAATGGACTGAGACCTAGATTAGAAATAACAGAAAAGTGACCTAAAACCAGAGGTTATTTTGACTCCAGGTCCAGTGTTCTATCTATAGGACATGGCAAAGTTAATTCATTTATGTAATTACCCATCCATCCACTCAGTGACTATGCATTAAATACCTACTGCATGCAGGCGCTGTTATGGAGAAGCACCAATAAACCAAAAACTACCTTTGGTTTTCATGAGAACTACCTTTGTTCTCATGAGCAGACACTGTAGCAGTGAATGGCAGAATTAGCACCTTAACACTGAGGAACTAAATATGTAATAAATGTTGGATGGGGATGAGTACTGGGAAGACTAATAAATTACCTCTCTGAGGGACAGAGTGAAGAGGGATGGTGTTTTAGGTAAGGTGTCCCCTGGAGGTCTCTCTGTGGAGTCTGTTTAATGATGAAGAGGAAGGATATCTTGGAAAGAACACTGCATACCAAAGGTATCCAAGCACAAAGGTCCTGAGGTGGGAGGGTGCTGGTATGATTGAGAAGTACAAGGAGATCATCCTAGCTGGCGAAAACAAGCCTATGAGGGGAGAGTGGTAGGAGATGAGACCGAAGAAATAATAAGAAGCCAGATCATCAAGAACTTGACAGGTTAACATGTGGTCTTTTGTGCCCACCACTGAAATGTGTGTATTGTGGTGAATGTGTGTATTGCGGTGAATGTCGATTGCTTCGAGTGGAAGGTGGAACATCTCAACATCCTGAGAACCTGCACTGTAAGCACACAGAATTGTTCCAACACAATGTTATCGTAGACCTTGGACGGACTCTCTGGATTCCTTAAGTCTCTCTTCCACTCTGTGTTAATTTTTATTGGGTAAACATGCATTCATTCATTCATTATTTATGACACACCTATTATGGGCTAGGCATTGTGCTAGCCCCTGGGAACTAATCAGTGAACAAGACTGTAAGATCCCTTCCCCCCTAGACATTGACAATTCAGTAGGAAATACAAACATATCCACAGGTAATGAAGTGCAGTGACAAGAGCTATACACACAAATATTCAGACCATGCATGTTCCTGTAAGTCCCCACAATTCACACTCATGGGGACCGTGGTACAGGCCATTCTAAAGTACAATTCTGTGATCCGCAAGGGCGATAGAGTTTGTGCATGCAGAGCATAGTTGGCTTTGCACAGCCTGGAGAAATTAGCAGTAAAGACAGGAAAATATTATTTTGTTATTTTTAACTAAACTCTATAACTGGAATAATACCACCTTTAATGAGGCTGGGGATCTTCCTCTGCGGCGTCTGAAGCCCTTTACCGGTGTTATTCCATTAATTCTCCCTGTGTCTGGAACTTGGCACCTGAAGCACGATGCATTATGCAAAACCAAAGCACACTTTGCATAGAGAAAAGATTCTGTTTCAATGTTTCCCTTGTGCTCAACTTCAAAATGTTGGCAGATCTGCCATCAGGACATGTATTTCATATCCATGCTCTTTATGTTAAAATTATCCTTGATGTCATAAACTATTTTGCAGGGAAAGAGAAAGAGAGGGCGAGAGGGACAGACAGAGACACAGGAAGAGGGGAAAAGAGAGAGAGGAGTTGGCAGACGTAGGCAAAATGTACTACAGATCCTTTAAGGGATTAAGGATAAGATTGTAAGAACTATCTAATTCAACAGCAGTTTATGAAAGACTTTTTAAAAGTGCTTTGCAAGTTCTGTTAAAATGTTAGAGAAATAACTGCATCAGGAAGTAGACTGATGCACCCGCCATGTGCCCAGTCTGGTGCTAGACAATTTTGTAAAAGGGAAATGAGATCAAGCCTAGTAGTTCTCTGTTTCAGTCTGAGAGAAATCAAGGCCTTACATAAATCAGTTAATTTACAATGCAAAATTAGAGTTAAGTCCTAGAGTGGGCGTTTTAGCCTCTAAATGATTCTTGGAATTTAAAGAAGGCAGAGATCAATGTCGACTAGAAAGACAAGAACATTTTTATGATGAGTGATAGATTTGACCTGATCTTTGAAGACCAGAGAGGATTCAGAAACATGAAATGAAAATACAGTTCCAGGGACAGTGGTGGCTGGTGGTGGTGGTGCAGCGTTGGGGAGGGGGGTGGGGCGGGGTATTGCCTATGGCCTAAATGTTCCAATACCCAGAGCAGCCTGAAGTCTCACATTCTTTCTTGGGTGGGGAGGGGTGGGCTCCACATCACATAATTTAAGGGAATAATGCTCACAGATTCTAAGAATTCCCAGAGTAATTGTGGTGGTGGTAGTCCAATGGGCTGGGCTCTCTCTCTCTTCCCTTCCCTTCACTCTTTTTTTCTACTGATTCAGCTCCACCCTGTGCATAGGCTCGGCTTCCAGGGCTTCCCTCCCCCACACCTCTAACCCAGTGCCCCTGAGGAAGCCTAGGGGATGTTTTCTGAAAGATTAGGGATAGTGGACAGGAAAGTTTAACACCAAGAAAGAGGAACTTAAAACCGGACGTCAGCCCTGGCTGGTGTAGCTCAGTGGATTGAGGGAGGGCTGTGAACCAAAGGGTCGCTGATTCCAGGGCACAGGCCTGGGTTGCAGGCCAGGTCCCCAGTACCGGGTGTGTGAGAGGCAAACACACATTGATATTTCTCTTCCTCTTGTTCTCTTCTCTTCCCCTCTCTCTGAAATGAATAAATACAATCTTAAAACAACAACAACAACAACAACTGGGCATCGGTAACTATCGCAGCTAAAATTAATGGGTAGCTCATTCCCCATCCTCCACAGGCACCTCTTACTGACTTCTGGCTCAGGGATTCCCGGCCTGGGAATTGTCCTTGTAATCTGTGCTACGTCTGTCATGGCACACTGCCTGGAGCCCGGCTATATGGGGTTTTCTGTCAGAGCCATCACTTTCCAGTTGGGAGAAACTGTGGCTTCTTCATCTTAAAGTGGAGGTAATAATATCTACGGCAACGGGGTATGCTAAGGGTTAACTGTTTGTACAGGTAAAACATGTCGTGTCTGGAAGATTTCCAAAAAATTCCAGGAGACTATTAGCTATTAGCATGATCACTTTTACCAAATACCTGGGCCCTAATATAGAAAGACTAAAACTCCCTGTTACAGGAATTTTTGTGCTTAGAGAGACGTGGCTCCCTCAGTTTTAACCTCTCCCAGTCAGGTGGTAGCAGTCCTTCCCTTTCATAAGGTCTATTTAAGATTTTTTCAAAAAGAAAGAGTTTTACCCCTCAAAGAATGTAGCTATTTTCATTAAGTGTTCTCCTCACCAGAGGTCTACAGAATCAGATAACCACAGAAATTAAAATACGAGTTTGGAAACGTCCCTTAGAGAGTCATAGAGGTCAGTGGCTTTATTTTGAAGATGAGGAACTGATGCCCAGAAACATGAATGTAATTTGTCAAGGCCACTCACAAAATGAACAGCAAATATTAAACTTGAAATCTGATTTCTATCCTCTTCCCTCAGACTCCTCTCTTTCTGGCTTTGTACCTTTGTTACACCTTACTCTAAGATGAAAACGTATCTTCTTGTTTGGAAATGAAAGCAGGCTCCATTCAGATCATGAATGTCCACTACCTTGAATAAATTTTCAAGGCATTTAAAGACCACTGACCAAGAGAACCTTAACATTCAGTTCAGTTTACTCAATTTTAGCGGGTTTCCTTATGACCGTGGACCTCTGACCTCCCTTTCCTTAGAGTATTTTCTTTAGAAACTTGCAATTGTTACTTCTTTCTGTGCCCCTTCAAGTTGTACATCTTCTCCCCTCCTCTTGCCGTTTGACAACCCAGGAATGTCTTCCCCAAGGACCTTCCTAGGAGTCACTGCGTTGAAATGTAATTATCAAGGAAGGTAGCACCAGGATTCCCCAGTCTCCTAGGGTGGAGACCAACTTCAGCAAGAGACAAGCAAAACATGTGCAGATGGCCTAAACACCTTGACCAACGGCCCCACAATATCCTCCAGTAATCTGCCACTTAGTCCAGTCTTAAAAAAAAATAAAAAGTTCCTGCCATTTGTTTCATCAGAGTTGAGTCCAGTCCCCCACTCGAGTCTCTTCCACCTACTACAGTAGGCTGAATAAAATTTTTAATGCTGTATTTCACAAATGTCCTATACAATTTTATTTTGATACCGCAACAGTCCAGAACAAAGAGTTGCTCCAGCAAGCTCTCTCTTTTGTTCAGGAAAGCACAAGCAAGTTAAAAGGAAGCAGCCCAAATATTGCCAATTCATTTGCATTTAAATTGCCCAAATGGCATTTGGTAAGAGCCTTTTCCATGCTCAAGGAGGATTTGGAGGCTTTCAAACTTAAAAACAGAAGGTCAGAATTGATCAGCAGGAAAAGAGACTCAGTGCTTAAGTGGTCAGTTGAGTTCCAAGCTTTCAACTTAGAAAGTTGCTTTCAGTGTGAAGCCTGGAGGAAGCGAACCTCCTAGGCTCACTCCAGGAAGGCAAGGCCAGGGTTGGGCTGGGTGGGCATGTCAGGGGGCCTTACTTTTCGCGGGGGGGACCCTATGTTACCGCTGTCTGTCTCCTTCCATGATCTGCTGGGAAAAGAGCAGGAAACAAAATCTCAACCATGGACCTTCCAACTTCCCTAGAAAATCATGTGTCTAAATCTGCTCATCTTTACCAAGATCAAATACATCATTGATTAACAGCCCCCTGCCCAATTAGCGTAGTTAGAAGTTGGGGATATGATTATTTGTAAAATGTGGGCAGTGTTAGATAGACAAGGAGCACATGAGATGAGGTGGCTCTAAAGCCCTGCCTGCCTAGGTAAGCAAACCCAAATTTAAACCTATAAACGCCTAAAGGCTATGAAATTGAAACCAGTTATGAACAGCCAACTGGGCTTTAGGCTACAGTCAGTCAGTGATTTCTTTCCTACTTTGTTTCTGCCTTTTCTATGTGAAAACCTCTCTTGGAGCTCCTGTCAGTGTGGTGCTCCCAACACTTTGCGTTTGGTCTGGCCTGAGTCCACTCAATTCTTGCTCAAATAAACACTTAAAAATTTTAATATGCCTGTGTGGGAGAGGAGAAAATTTCCCCTCTTCCTTCTTTTAGGTCTCCCCGCTGGCCTAAGAATCCAACTGGCACAAGACAGATTAACAAGAGAAATATAACCAAATTTATTTACATGTTTACTTATGGGTTCCATAGGAACATGGGGCCCCAGGACCACTATGGCAGCTGAGGCTTCTAAGGCATCTGGAGCTAAGATGAAAGGTTGGGCCAAAGGGGGTGGGGATGTAAGGGTTGCATGGCTCAGACTTCAAAGGGGAGGAAGGTAATTCACATGGAGATGCAGAAGCAAATGTCTGGTAAACAAATGTTTGCCAAGGGCCAACTGTAACAATGGGACACAGAAAGGACTTCAAAGAAGGCTTGCAAAATTCCTCCCTGTCTATCACAGCTAGTTCCTATTACGCTATAGATGTCTATTATGCTAACTCCCTTCCTGGAGCATGCCTTTGTCTCTATTTTTTAGGCAGTTAGGGGGACAGTCAAAAGAGCTTCTTTCTGAGTCTTTTTTTTTTAAATAACTAGCTTAAAATAATTAATATCCCCAAAAGGCTTATTTTGGGATGGCAAATTCTGCCTCCTTTGACTCACTTTATCTTTCAACAATAGTAACTATTCTTATCTCATAAGGTTGACATACAGAGTAGTAGTAATAATAATAATAATAATAATAATAATAATAATAATGATGATGATGATGAAGAAGGAGGAGAAGAAGGAGAGGGAAGAGAAGAATGGGATGATGACGATGATTAATTGAGCACTTTCTATGTTCTCACTCTTCAACATTTTTGAAGACTGAAAAGTCCAGGACAAAGGGTTACTCCAGCTCCACTTCTTCTTTTGCTTATAACCCTATGACTCATGTTTTCATTATTCCCACTTATAAAAAATAAGAGGCACAGAGGCTTAAGTAACCTGTCATATGTCACACAGTTAGCAATAGCAGGGCTGAAATACAAAGAGGCACATTAGCTCCAGAGAGTTAATAATTTATGTAAAACATTAAGCTAGCTATTTTGTTTATTAAAAATACAAGAAATAGTAATATCATTATCCCTGAAAATCATAAATTCCATCCGTGCTCTTATCAGTCCTAACTTTTCACACCCAACGCCTTCTTTGCCTTCTGACTTCTCGTCAAGGCTCTGGCCTCATTAACTAACTCTCCCTCTATCATTCTGTGTACAAACACCCCAGCCAGTTGCAGACCTGATAAAACTTCCCATCGTCACAAGTCTGACTCAGCTCTCCAGTTCAAGTCATGCTTTCTTTGCCGATCCAACTATGCAAAACCCCAAAACAATGGGAATGGGAAATCTGCAGAATCAGAGGATGTAGCAAATAAATAAACCTTCACTCTTGGCACTTGACAGGCAAGACGTTACAGGCAAACTGAACGTCACGGACAATGGTTTGGGGACAGGAGAGTGCAAAGCAGAACTGAGGTGTGACCATGCCCTTCTGATGAGTCATGAATGTGAGCCTCTGAGGCAATCCTGGTGAAAGATAACGTAAAAAATAAAATGTGAGAGATTCACCTTATGAAATTTTTGAACACCAGGCTAAAGACTGCAGAAAGATTCAAGCATTGTACTTGCAAACACAAGACATTACCTAGATTATCATCACTGAAAAAGAAAAAAAAAAGTTTAAATACTCAGGTTCTAGTCTAACTTGGCATGTCATTTAATTTCCCTAAGCTTCTGAGATTCACAGTGCATTTATCTGCCACCTGCCCCATCCCCATATACTTATAGGTTATCTTATCTTGCTCCATAGAATACCAATCTAAAATAAGCATTAGAAATTATCTAGTTCAAATTCTCCACTTTACCGGTAAATACAATTTAGTTTAAAAATGGAAAATGTGGAAGTAAACCAAGGTCACACCACTCACTAGTGGCGGATGAGTTCAACAAATAGGGTTAGGTTCTTTTAGGAAAGGGAATCAATGAACACCTTGACATTATTTGCACTGTATTTTAGAAACACACTTTTCAATAAAATCCATGAATCAAATATTTTAAGAACCACGGTTATGAGTTTTTCCAAGAAGTACTCGAGAGAGGCAAGTAAATTGCATTTAGACATCATTGTTTTCATCGACTCATTTAAAAGCCATAATGGGAAGAGAAATCTGAGGAAACAAACTAAAATAAAATAAATAACCCTTTTCTATTTCCTTCAGCCTGCTGGCTGGGAAAGATATATTTTCTAGAAATACTGCAGCAATACTAGAAACAACCTATAAACACACACATGCACACACACACACACAGATTGTTGCTGATCCTACAGTTAATTGCAAATGGCCCCACTATCCCACGTGTCCTCCCTCTGACTGTGGAAGCACCTGGCCACCTGGTTTCCGATCTACTATAAACTCGCCGCCCTGTGACATCATCACTCCTGGCTGCATGCATTACAGGAACAAAGGTTTTACCTGGTTATCACTCTTCTAAAGAAAATTGCAACTGTAACAAAACAAAATAACAGAAAAAATAATAGAAAAAAATAATGGTTATAACAGTGATGGTGCAAATCAAGAGGATTGCTGAATCCACTTCAAACCCAGCTTGCAGAGAGAAGGATATGATCTTTTTTCACCTCAGTGTGTTATGCACAGTGGGAGGATGGGGAAACATTTTTCTAGGGTTTACTCAGAAAAGAGATACAATAATAATAACAACAACAGTAATAATTGTAATAAATGTGTGCATGTAGAGACCCTGCAAAGATGTAAATGAATGAAACAATAAATTATTTAGGGGTATAAAAATAACAATGCAAAAATGAGAATGATAATATAGAAAGCTGAATTTGAAATATTGCCTAATATATTTCTTTATTTGTATTAATTCACTTCCTTACTTATGAAAAAATTCTAGAATTTTTACCTTGTACCAAGTAGATTCTGTGCATGTGTTACCTTTATGAACAATCTTAAGCAAGTGCATGGGCAAGCAGGCACTCCTACTAGTGTTTGGAGAAAGAAAGGCCTTCACAAAGCTTATTCATGCTAATGCAGTAATAATTGGCAAAAGGATAATAATAAAAGTATTTTTTTACAAATTAGCCAAAGGCATATTTACACAGATTTTTTTTCTGGGTAGATTTCTTTTATCCAGCTAGATTTTTTCCCCGGGTAGATTTCAATGCCTCTGTTTTATAGAAGAAGGAACAGAGACTCTGAGAGAAGCTGTACAACTTGTCCAAAGTGACATAGCCGGTTTCCCACAGAAGCAGGATATAAAATGTCATCTGTCTACAAAGCCCAAGTAAATCCAAGGGATTTACTCCATTTACTGGACTGCTTTTGTGCCTTTGCTTATAGTTTCTCCTCTGCCTCCAGGCAGGTATGTTTCCCATACCACACTGTAGTTCCACAACTATTTACCACCCTTTGAGACCTGGTTCAAAGTCCACCTTCTCTGTGGAGCTTTACCCAAGTGCCCCCATTTACTAGTCTCTTCTACTGTTGAAAACTCATGTAATTGTATATCTACATTTACCACAGTTGTCTCACTTTCTGTGGAGTACCGCAGCTAATTATACAAATGTCAATCTCTTCTCTGAGGTGGAAAACTTTTATTTTGCTTTCCAAACTTCACTCTACCTTTAACTGCAACTTGCACAGAGCAGAGGTATATTGTGTATGAGCAAGAACTCTGGCCTTTGTGTCAGAGGTACTACAAGGTCTAGACCTATGGCATAACCTAGCAGCCTACAAATCAATTAGAATGTATAAACCTTATTTTCCTAATCCCCATAACACAGATAATAAACTACCAATGTTTTCCTCTGATCATTAGTGTGAAAATCAGGTAAGTTGAATAGGTAACAATATTGTGTTTCTATCAGGTTTGAAGGAGTGCATTATTTAAGATAAATGTTTGGCTGCTACAAGAAAGAGACCCCCAAATAAAATGGGAAGTAAAATAAGTCAGTCAGAGAAAGATAAATATCATACGATTTCTCTTATGTGTATAATGTGAAGAACACTATAAACAAACAAAATAGAAACTCAAAGATACAGAAAACAGACTAAGGGGAGGGGGTCTGGGTGACTTGGTAGAAAAATTGAAGGGGATTGAGAAGGACGGATTGGTAGTTACAAAATAGTCTCAAAGTATTGTCAATAATATTGTGGTAACTATGTATGGCACCAGGTGTATATTTGAAATACTGGGGAACATTGTGTAAAGTATACAATTGTCTAACCACTATGCTCTACACCTGACACTAATACAAAATAATATTGAACATAAATGATAACTGAAAAAAAAATTTACAAAAGAATATGGGCACTCTTATTAACATCTGACAAACATTTCAGGTTGAGAGTGACTATTCCATAAGGTTGTACAGGGACCCAGGTTCCTTGCATCTTTTTGCTCCTTCATTATCGCTGTCCTTGTCTGTACGTTTAGAGCTGGGTCACAGGCTCATTCATATTCCAGCTGACAGCAAAAGGTAGTTGTGAAGTCAAGATCAACTAATGTCATTTAAGCCAACTGAGACAGAAGTCGCATACATCACTCTGCCTGTATTCCGTTGTCAAAAACTTAGTTGCTGTAGCTACACCAGCTGTGAGTCACTATAAAATAGACCCTCTAGCTCGTCAGCCACAGACTCAACTTAAACTAAATGATTAAAAAGAGAGAGTAAATGGATTAGGGTGGAAAACAAGCAGTTTCTGCCAAAGAACTAAAGAAAAAATGAGACGGTATTGTAAGCACCAATAACATTAAGGCACGAAGACTCAATGTAGACCTGGCAGACAGGTTTTATGTAGGCAGAAGAACATAGCACACATTTTTGTACAGGTCAGTATGCGTAATGAGGTTAAATGCTTTGGAGAGAAAATCAGGCTATTTGGATATGCTAATTGTGGGTATCCCAGAACAGATCTTAGTTAAATGCTCAGTGAAAAAGTACAGCTTCAGCTTATTGTCTACAATCAATGCAGATGATACCACAGAGTTTTCACACTGTACCTTTAGTAGTCTTCGGGAGATGAGAAATGCCCATTGTTGCTCAATTCCATATTAAGTGACCAGGAGAGCTATCACTCACATGGCATTCATTACTGAAGGAAAAAAAAAATTAAAAGCAATTTAGTCAGACACCAAGAAGAGCTTCTTAATCCAAGGTCTGAGAGATACTAATGCTTCCCTCCTGGAAGATACACAATTTCCTCCTCCAGTTAGAGACAGAAGGATTGATAGGACATCCTCATAGTAACCTCATGTATGTATAACAAGACTTAAAAAACAAAACAAAGCGGAGCTATGGAGCTGATACCATGGAGATGTGAGGGGCTCTTTCAATAAATCTTAGAAACACAATAAGGTAGACTGAAAATGAGAGCATTTCTAGATCATACAGTGGTAAAAATTACTTGTTATTTCTTGTTTATTCCCCATGAAGTCATGTTTTTTGGAATTTGCTTTGCAAATTTTAATAATTAACAAAAGTAATAAAAATATTTATAAGAAAATTATAAAGTAAATGAAGGAGTACACCAACAAATTAGCATTTAATTACCAAACATTGCAAGAGGCACCTAAGCACTGAGCTGCAGTAAAACAAGGCAGTGGAGGCAGAGTTGAATGAGAACTCTTCCAGGGATGGGAATTAGCCACACAGTGCTGTTTGGGGCTATGGTTCCCATAAATAACAAAGGGGGAAATTCTGTTTATGCTAATGTGCAAGCAAAATGTATTTTTATAGCTCAGTGCCAATTCTATACTCAGAATAATTTATCAACTAGAACTAACTTTATCTCATGAAGGCTTTTTGCTCAAGTTAAGAATCTTCCAGTCACTTACTCATTGAGTCTGGATATGACACTGAGCTGTGGTGAGTCTCTGGACCTTCATTCTGCAAAATGATTATAGAGGAGGTATTGTAGGTAGAAGGGGTGAGAACTGACCCAGGTGCTTTCAAATATATCACGCCCTTAGTAGTTAGAGCCTATATTATCTTCAACTTTTGATCTTTCAAAATGAGTAGATCAATTAGCTATTAGAGACTGAACCAAAGATCTGGTCCAACATCCTGCTGTGGAACCCTGGTCTGGGCTCTCGTGGGCATGGAAGACTGTGATGTGTAGGGGGACTCTCTTACCACTGGTGTGTGGTTGGGTTTCCTGGAGCTCTCTCTGAGGAGGCAGAACTTTCTCCCACAGTACTGTAAGCAGTTAACTAATAGTTAACAACCACAGCTCTGGTGTCAGTAGCTTCCATCGAAACTGGGCAGCGCAATTTTTATTTTGAATATCTTTGATCAGGTATTAACTTCTCTATGACTTCATTTCCTCAGCCATAAAATGGAGATTATGGCACTATTCCATACGAATCTTGTGAGGATTCAAAGTAATAGCTACCTAAAATATTTAGTGCATCTCCTGGTTTTTAATAAGCACTGAGTAAATGCTTGCTATGATCATTTTAATTAATTTCATTAAAATCACAATCTATGGATATGGCATGGGGGCTTTGGTATTGTTGAATCTCTCTGAGTGATTTCAGTGAACAGTTATGCTTGGTACTATACTTCTAGTTCTTCCCAAGAGTCCATCTATAGAACTAACCATATGTTATATAGGCTGTTCCAGTATCCTTATAGAAAAGTCTCAGATTTTTGCTTATGCTCTGAAAATTTATGTCTTTCACTTAAAATAAATGCAAAATAACACTATCTAAATTGGGATTTAGGAATTATGTACTTTACCAACACTGGGGACTAGACAGAGGTCCAATTGTATAAACTAGTGCACAAAATTGGAATTTACCTATTCATTTGAGTCTTTAGTTATACATTATAATGGCAAGAAATACCCTAAAAGTTTCATTCAAAGGCCTATAAAACATTATAATATAGCATGCATAATAGGGTAAGAATTATGGATAAATATTAGATCCTAATAAACCAGGCATCTGTTAATGATGTTCCATGAATATTTTTCAGTTTCCTGGTAGTCAAATAAAAAGGGGTAACTGCTGTAGTAAACCAATTGAATTTATATATGACAAAAGCAACTATCTAGAACTATGAATGTTCTCAGTATAAAAACATACACAAGTTTCTTCCTTAAGCCCTTATTAAAAAAGAGGTGATGAACTGGGAACATGGTCAAGGACACGCAGAAAAAAACCCCAACGCAATGGATAAGACATAACATTAGGCCAGAGTAGTAGAAAGGCAAATTATGCTGAATCAAACCAGAGAGCTAAAAGAGGGCTTCAACTTCATTAAATCATTCCCTTTCCTAAGGAAAAGACAGATGCAACTTTACATAAGAATGAACACTGTCATTTAGAAGAAAACCATGGATTTGGGAGCAAGTCTGCAAGCAAGTCCTGAAACCTACTCACTCACAAGTGTCTGCCACACTAGATGTTACCCATCCCCAAGGACTGCCTTTCAAGGACCCTCTAGGTAGAATCGCAGGTTGTATCCTCTGTTCCTTTAGCTGAACACCTCATTACCTAGTAAGTTCCCTTAAAATGTCCTGCCCACTCAATTAAATTCTTCTGCTTAGGACTTCCCTAGACTTTAAAAATCCACAATGAAAAGATAATAGCATCACTGCAGACTTCTCAAAACTATCATCTGAGTATGTGTAGGTATCAGGTGTGAGAGGGAATGCTACAATGCAGATTCTTGAGCCACACCTCCAGGAATTTGATTCATTTGGTCATAAATAGGATCTATTATGGTCTGTCCAGAAAGTATCCCCATGCCCTATGAAAAATAGAGACATTTATTGAAGAAGATACAAGATACAAGAAACACTGTACATAGGACAGGGATGCCTCGGCCCCCTTCAAAGTAGGCACTGTGGGACCTCACACAGTTCTCCTAATCATAATCAGTTGCTCTGTTGTATTTTCCTGAATGTCATCAATGGTCTGAAATTTCTTCCCTTTCAAAGGTGATTGTAGTTTTGGGAAAAGCCAGAAGTCACAGGGTGACAAATCTGGGCAACAGGGGGGCTGAGTCACCTGACTGTTTTGTTGTTTCACTAGAAAACTCTGCACAAGACGCGATGCATGAGCAGGTACATCGTCACAGTGAAGATGCCAATCACCAGTTGCCCATAGCTGCGGCCTTCTGATTCATCTGAATAGTTTCCACAGAGAAATGTTCAAGATGAAAAATTTGATGCAAATTCTACTCACTCATTCATTTTGAATGTGATAGCCACACAGTACACATGCTCACTCAACAGTGTCTACCGCCCCCACTGACTAGCACAGTGAAGTTGTTATTGTTCACACATGTGCATTCTAGTCCACTCTCCTTGGCTGCCAGACTATATCACAGTCACACAAACTGTTCTTTTTATAGTAACAATGGCTGGACTTTTTCTGGACAGTCCATTTATCTGTCTATATATCTATCTATCTATAGATATTTTCACTGCATTCACTGATTCAATTAGAACCTATACTAGACTGGGAGAGCCCTGTCTTAGGAAGTTCTCAGAGTGTCTTCACTACTTTTACTCCTTCTTCTTCAGTCACATCTTCGTACTTCATTTCCTGAACACTTATTATATTGCTGGCATTACACAAGGACCTTTCTCATAAATCAATTTAATAAATTTTTATGAAAACTCCTTTGTGGTAAATAGTATTTCTCCCATTTTATAGGAAAAGAAACCAAGAAATTTAAATTTCTTGGGGATCTTGAAATTAAAATGCATATTGCAAGGTTACAAAAAAGTATGGGATTTATTTTTAAAAAGACATATTTTCTTATAAAAGGAAAGAGTGAAATTTGTCTGTGTAGGAACCCTAGTAGCACAGAATCATGAATAACATCAACTGAACAAGGAGAGTCAATAGCTCATGCCTCGGTTTCTCCATTGTCAAATTAGAAATGACACTGGCTTTAAATGAAGTTAGAAGACCTCAGGGGAAGCATGGTTTTCAGGTGCAAAATATGATTAGCATGACAAGAAGCATAACAAATTGATCAAACTGCTGTTTAGACACCCAGAGTTCTCACAAAACATCATCTTGCTGCACTAAATGCCAATCAATGAGGATTAAGTGGATTGAATTTTCCTTGGAGAAACATGAGTTTTTAAAATGAAAAGGGAAAAGACTTCGATTAATAGCTACTAAGGGTTTTGCAGGCACAATACTAAGGAAATCAGTCATTTGATAAACGTTTTATTAGCAGGGAAAGTATACAGTTCAGAGTCATGGAAGTATTGAGTCTGGAAGAAAAGTGTTATGTGAAATATCTTGATTACTAAAGTAAAGTCCTCACTGTATCCAGATATATAAGGTAAAATTTAATCAGATCATTTCTGTAAAATTTTCATTTCATATCTCAGTGGGATATAAAAAATATACTATATAATATGATTACTATAAAATGACAACATATATTATATATAATTATACATATAATCTTTTCTTTTTTGTGTCTCCATAAGGCAGATGCAAGTTTAATACTGTGATTAATAATTGAGGTTAAATTGATGATACTCTCAAAAATTTATTTCAAATTTGATGCAATCTTTGATATGAATTTGGTGGCCATTAGACTTCTGGCAGATGAAGAGGAAGAAGTTTCATTTTATTATAATTCTGCACCAGCACATTATTTTCATCATTCCCAGACAATTACATTTAGAAAGGTAGACTACACAGGGGGAGAGTTAAGTTGTGCCCAAATGCATAGCTCTTCATTTATCCTCATTACACAGTCCCTGACCAAAGACCTAAAAGTTATTATTAGGTATCAAGAGGAGTCTTTAAGCCACATTGGAAAACAATTACCTTACATGGATCAATAACAGAAATTCCAGGTAATGAAAATACAATATGGTAGAATTAGCCAGATATTGGGTGAGACTGTTACTTGTAGTTCTTGTCGCAGTAGCTTCATTGTCTACCCTGGCTCCTTAGTCTGGCACTCCATTTTCAAGAGAACATTTGTTACTTCCTTGGTCTGAATTGGTTGTGACTTTTGATCTGATAGCTTCAGCTGGCTGCTACCAACAGTTGGCTTTTCAGATCATGGTCTGCAGCTACTATCTAGATATATACATGTCTGGCCTGGGTCCTGAATGCCCCTGCCCCCATTTTGTTTAGGCTTCATACTCAAGAACTCATTCATTCACTCTTTAAAATGTAAATATGTGTTGACTCTTCAGGGTCTTGGGAGGGGCACTTGGGTGATTACCATATTGTCTACACCCATGAAACTTACAGTCTAATGAAAAAGATAGAAAATGAAGTAACCCATTTCCATTAGTGTGTAAGCAATATGTTGGGAAGTGTACAAAGGAGGCACCTCTGACATGTTCTGAAGTCAGAAAAGGACTCCTGAGGGAGGTGAAGTTTAAGACTAGAGGATAGAAGGAGGTAGGGAAAGCAGAAATGCATGTTCAAGTAGAGGAAAGAGAATATATTCAGGCCAGGAGGTGAAAGGCAGCCAGTGTCTTAAAGGTAGAGAAGGAAACCATGTTGGTTTGGGGAAAAGCTCAACTAGAAAACTGGCTGAGAAGGATGCTAAAGGTGTCAGCAGGAAACAGATCTGAAAGGGCTTGAAATCCATGCTAAGGAATTTAAACTGTATTTCAAGGGTTTTTAGTTGGGTCAGATAAGGTGGTGAGTAAAATCATTTGAAAAATATTTCTTGTGATAAACTAGAAAAAAGGGCTTTTTTTTGCTTATCCTGCAATTAGCAATATTGAAATACTTTCAAAGAGGTAGTTGGTCTATGCTGAAGAACAGCCCACTCTGTCTCCTCCTTGGATGATGTTCTAAGAACAGTGACTCTGGATCCAGCACAGCTTTCCTATCTGTATTCCAGTAACAGAACTGGGAAGACCAAGTAAGTAGAATCGGAAGACCAAGTCAGGAAAGTCTCTAACAGTAATGATCCTCACGAGATGTGCCATCCCTCACATCAGCAAGCAAGAAAAGACTAAGGCAGGAACCATAAAACAGACATTTTATATATCATGACAAAGACCGCTGAGGGTAAGTAAAAATCTAAGCTATATCATCTATCATCCATCCAGGCAATTGTCTACTCTGACAGTTTATGCAAGGACCAAGGACATATTTCTGGAAATCTCTGGGGGCCAGGGGAGTACATTCTGTGCTTCTGTGTCCTTCAAGGTGAGCTTTGGACTGGAAACATCCTTCAATTTCTTTTTTTGCAGGATTCACTTGTTTAATAATTGTGCAAGAGTTTTCTTAACTGATTTGCACTTTTATTTTGAATTGAAAGTATTATGAAAGCTACCATGGACTAGCTAGCTTTTCCAACTAGGATTTTCAGATCCCAGGCTTTAGAGAGTATGTTTCAGTTCCAGAGCCCCAAGACTTGCTTTGATGAGAAAAATTTCATTATATCAGTTTCATATTGGGTTCTCTGTGTAACATATTTCATTAAAGACACAGTTCCACTGTATGGGGGAGGGTAATCTCAGAAAGAATCAGTATGGGTGGGAGGAAGAATCAGAAAACTTGAGCTTATCTGGCTGCTTGATCTTTAAGTCCCATCTCCTCTCTGATCTACTATTTTGTCGAATAAACAACGAGGAACCAAAGTAGATAAACTCAAGGGTTCCTTTGAGATTCATGATTCTGATACATATCTTGAAAGCTACAGGAATACAAAATAAGAAAGTATACCTACTTCTCTTCTAGTGTATCCCTTCTTAGGAGACATTTTGATCTTATTCTTTACTTTTGAAATACTGTTTTGGGTTAAGCTCATTTCAATCCCACAGGATATATCTTTATTTTATGATGTCATTCTCCTTATTCCAAAATATACTCACATTCATACTTGTAGTCAGTAGTTCTCAAAATAAGATGGAATTTTGAGCTTGATTCTCTAGACAATCCATATATACACTCGGATTGGCATGTTCCTTCAAGCCCCAGTAAACCCATTCATGTACTTGCCTTTAAAGAATTTGGTCTAACTCCATGCATTAGTGCATTCATTCATCAAATATTTGTAGACTATCAATCAATGACCCACAGCAATCTAGATTTTAAAGGTCTCAAAAAAAACCAAACAATTATTATATATGATTTGAGGGGGGGTAGAGGCTCACAACCCACAGAAAAAGACAAATCTGTAAACAAGTCAAGAGCCAGAGTGGCAGCTATTGTGGTATAGATGAGAGGCAACTGACATATGCAGAGTCGCACAGCTAAGAAGTGGCAGAGCCAGGGCCCAGGTCTGTTGATTATTTGCACAATACATTTTTGCTTTCATCTAAAGATTACAGAAGTCACTAACACTTGAGTTGTACTTCTTTCTTGTTGAAGGACATAGAGACTTTAGAAGACATTTGATGGTCCTTGACTAGGAGCATTAAGACACTAAATTACACTGATGTGGTCCATAAGTCACCTAATGAGTGAGATCCAGACAGTGGGTCAGTGGAAATAAGACACATCAAGAATGACAGCCACCAAAATCAGGTTGGAGATTTGCAGGCTACATATGGAGTCTGGCTAAGCATGTGCCAAGCTTCCTCGTTTGCACATTGTCCTGGAAGACTATTAGAAAACCAGTTTGGCTCCACAGTTGAAATTTAACTTCTTGGTTTCCAATTCATGCCTTGTTTTGTGCTTTGTGACCTTGGACATCATACTTTCACATTTTGAACTTACTTTTTAGAGTGAACCTACAGATTGAAGAAGATCGTTTGTGAAGTCCTTAGCTTACTACTTATTTGAGTGTTCAAAAGATGTAAACAGCCTATTATTATGACAATATTTTTAAATCTCACTTTGATTTGGTTAATTTTAGTTTCCAACATCACACTGGATGTTGATGAGAAATATTAACTCAACTGCATTTCATTACTGGCATTATTACAGGAAACCACATTTTATTAGGTTGTATCATTGCCTTTAGATTCTGTATAAAGGACATACCAGTTATTTCTTGTATTAAAAAACCACTGCCCTCACCACCCTTGACACACCATGGAAATATTCTGACATCAACATTAATCCTTTGCTCTTCACACTAACCCTGCTAGCTAGGTAGGGGAATCCTACTTTATGAATATTAAAACCGAGTCACTGAAAGATAATATAATGAAAATTCTACTACTACTACTCTTTAATAGTAATTACTATATGTTCAGTATGGCACAATTTACTTAAAATGCATTTTTATAATGAACTCTCACATAAACTCTATAAAGTAGTAGGTTGCTTATTTCCCCTTTACAGAAGAAGATTCTGAAGTTCCCAGAGATTATCCAATTTTCTGATGATAAGGGCAAAACTGGAATCAAGTTTAAAGTCTGTGTGGAGTTCTAGTTTCCCAGTCCTTAAACATTATTCTCCAACTTACTCAGTAACCTAGTAGCAATGCCACGTTTTGAAGCTTAGTTTCCCCACACTTTCTGCTTAGACACCCCAGGAGCTTGAGGGTATATTTGCTCACTAGGTTACCATTACAAAATGCCACAGGTGAGAAGGCTTACACAACAGAAATTTAGTTTCTCATGATTCTGGAGGTTAAAAGTCCATGATCAAGGGTGAGCCACAGTGGTTTCTTCTGGAGGCCTCTCCCCTTGACTTGTAGATGATGGCCATCTTCTCTCCATGTCTTTAACATAGCCATCCCTCCATATGTCTGTGTCCCATCTGTTTTTATAAAGACACCAGCCAAACTGAATTTGGGCACACCCTAGTGACCTTGCTTTAACTTACCTCTTCAAAGACCCTGTCTCCAGTCACATTCTGAAGTGCTGGACATAGGACTTTCACATATGAATGGAGGGGGCACATTCAGTCTACAACATGGAAACCTTAGCTGTTTTCAGTCTTTGGTTGCCCTAGTCTCTCTGTCAAAGGAAATGTTCCAATTATTGCCAATATCCCCATATTGTAGAAAATGTACCATCTGTGACCCAAACCAAAGAACAATGTCATGTCTTATAAAGGAAGTGGTGATCTTGAAAAGAGGAGATTTGGAAAGGGTTAAGTAGAAAATAAATCCTTGAAATAAAATACTTTGAAATGTATAGTCATTGTTATAAGCAATTTTGCGAGCATAGCCTTATGCAAGTTAACTCTTGCAATAAGGCTATAAGATAATTGTTATGATAATATGCTGAGAAAAGGTTAAAACTGGCATAATTATTTTCCATTGAAATATTTGCCTTTAGTAGAAGATATGATTTCATTAATTAAGCATGTATTAAGCACATGCAAAGTATCAGGTACTGTGCTAAGTGTGAAGGCAATTGAGGACATTCGATTACAGAATACTCCCAGAGGAATCAGGGCTAGGACTAAAGAGCACAGTCATTAAAGAAAGACACATTGTTGGCCAAGAGCGCATGTGCGCATTCTAGAGATACTTGTGGAAGTGTTGGTCAATGAATCAATTAACCTCCTTCTGTTCTGTGCTTTCTTATGACAAGTGTTTTCCTTTTTTAAAATTCTTCCCTTTGATTCAGACAAATGATTTTGGCACAACACATTCTTTGGCATTTGAAAGAATGTTTTTAAAAGATTTTATTTACTATATTTTTAGAGTGAGGGGAAGGGGGAGAGAAAGAGAGGGAGATGTGTGGGTGCCTCTTGCACACCCTCTACTGGGGACCTGGCCTGCAACCCAAGCACGTGTCCTGAAGGAATCAAACTGGTGACCCTCTGGTCCGCAGGCTGGTGCTCAATCCACTGAACCACACCAGCCAGAAAGAAAGAAAGATTTTTATCAGGAGTTATTGTCCTCTAATTCTCTATATCTCTCCCTAACCTCTTTGCATTAGTTCAAGTTCTGGCCTTACCTATCTTAGGCTCCAAGGTAAACTGTGATTGAATTAAACTGGTGGTAAGATTCCACCTTTCTTTATATATTGGGATTGATTACCAATTGAGTTTTTAGACAGCAACAGAGTTTTCACAAGGGCAATAGAGCATGTTGTGCCTGGTAGAGGCCACAAGTTTAAGCAGGTAATGGCATTGTGTCCAAGAGGTCAGTTTAGACAAAGGGAGATAGTGAGATAAGAGTAGTGAGACAGATTGAGTATCTTTGATTCTTGAACTAAAACAATTCACTCAATACTCCACTCATATTTCACTTATATGTGGAATCTAGTAAACAAAATAAACTGAGGAACAAAATAGAAACAGAGGCACAGATACATGGAACAGACTGACAGCTGTCAGGGGGGAGGGAATTAGGGGACTGAATGAAAGAAAGTGAAAGGATTAACCAAAAAACACACATACATAACACATAGACACAGAAAACAGTGCGGTGATAGTCAGAAGGAAAACAGGGTGAAAGTGGGCAAAGGGCTGAAAAACGGGGATAGAAAAAGACTTTGCTTGGGACAGTGGGAGCACAATGCAGTGTGCAGATGATGTTTTGTTGAGCTGTACATTTGAAACCTGTGTTGTTTTGCAAACCAGTGTCACTCCAATGAATTCTATAAAAATAAAATTTGATGAAAAAAATGCTCTATTGGGGTTCATATCTTTCTAAAGAACTTTTAAATTGTTCTAAAATTTAATTACATGTGTAAGCTGTTCAGCTCTGAATTGCACACAGTCTTTAATACGACACATAAATCAGTGTTGGACTCGAAGGGCACTGGCTTCCCCTTTCCTTTCTTTTCATATACCTGTGTCCTGCTTACATTCACAGTACCAGTTCTTTCTATCCAATTGTTAAATGTTGTGATATTTACCTAGAGGCTGATATTTTTCTCTGCTGGAGTTTTGCATATAGCCAGGTTCCAGCATGGAGTTTGGGGGGGCGGGGGTTGTAAGTCAGCCAGTACAAAATGTTCTGCAATTTTCCTTATTATTCAATGTTTTTATAACAGAACAAATTTGTCTTCTGAATTGGTCAAGGTTGCTTGAAATTCTCATATGTCTTCCCAAGACTATGGCAGTAGTTTCCCACATTCTGTGCTTCAAATAATGCCTCTTAAAAAATGGGAACAAGCATCATTAAGAATAGGATGAATAGATTCCTGCTGAGGAGGTAAGTCACTCCTGGGGGAAAGAGACATTTATGATCTAGCATATGGTAAATATTCTCTTCAGTGCTGGTGATGGTAGGGGCTTATTGGGTGTAATTCACAATTAATTGTGCCCAGTAGTTCAATAATAATTCAGATGGAAAGAGAAATGCAAAAGGATTCTTAGTTCCTGGGACTGCACTGGCAACTAA
The DNA here is from genome assembly GCF_019186645.2 of Phyllostomus hastatus. Classification (NCBI taxonomy): domain Eukaryota; kingdom Metazoa; phylum Chordata; class Mammalia; order Chiroptera; family Phyllostomidae; genus Phyllostomus; species Phyllostomus hastatus. The sequence continues at coordinate 64,494,416 of NW_025333857.1, read as the reverse complement.
TAGCCAGAAACTAAGTTTTACTTTTGGGAACTGTGCTGTATTTTTTAAAATTTTCTCCTCTCTTTGTCTGTGTTTCTCCCTCTTCCTCCCTTGGCTTTTTCATGCTGTCTCTCTCCCTCTTCTTTTTTCCCCCTTTTCAGTCAGTCTTTGGGATTCTCTTCTCTTTCTTCACCCTATTGGCCACTGACTGAAATCCTGAACCCAGAACAAGCAAACGAAAGACTAGAGCATGCTTCAGTGTGTGATAACAAAATTGGGAAGAAAGGCATTATTTTCTGCATGCATCAATGTGAAATCCAAACACCACAGGTACTTACTTAATGATAATTGTCCCTGTATTCCCTTTTCTAAATGTTCACAGTGAGAAGGTTGAGAGTAGTTGAAACAAGGGGCAGGGATTCTTCCTAAAGGATGATAGACAACCAGCAGACATCCTTTACTCTGTCTACAATCTGCTGCGAGGAGAAAAGCAAATTCAGCAGTCTTTGGAAAATTACCAACACAGCAAGAAAGGCGGGCCAACAGATTGCTCAGATGGACTGACTCTTAATAACTAGATCTATCAAGTTCCAGATTTGCTGCTTGCTGGGAGATTTCAAAGTGGGCATGCTTTTACACAGTCGATTTCCCCAGGTTAGAAAAAAAAACTTCTAAAAGATTTAGCAATGTGGGACACACTTTGAGAGACACAGGAGGACTTTACTTTGATGTCATCTTTAGTGACATGATGTCCCAATTTCTCCAAAGAGTTGTCATCATCTTGGTTCCCTTCCATTCGACTTAGCTACGAAACTGTTTGAATGACAACTTGCCAACTGTTTTACCTACAGACCTACTTCCCAACCTTTTCTACCCTGTCCCGTGCCCCAGGAGGCTGACTGTTATTGATTATTAATGAGCTCCATTGCCATATGGTGTCTGGTGGGTTTAGCCAATAGGTGGTATTGATAAGAGATCTGGAGGGCAGGAGAAAGTAAGGTTGGGGCATTTATTCCTCAGGTCTCTTTTACAGATCACTGTGGCCTAGCTGCATTTCTTTACAGATGCCACTGCTTCTGTTAGGTAGCCCCTCCTATTGCTAATAACTAATCTCTGCATGTTCCTATTGCTGCTTAATTGCCTTGTCTCTTCAGATGCAAGGGTGTTGATAATGCCTTGCTCTTGTTAGTGCTGGGGTAACTTGTCAGTCCTCTTTTGTGTCTCTTAACCCTACTAAACTGATTATAATAGTACCTCTATTCAGCTCTCCTTAAATGTGATTTGGTGTACCACTTGAATGCACCACCATCAGTACCCTCACCAATAGACACAAGGGTAAATAAAATTAATTCAGATGAAGACAGTAATGCTATTGATGTCATACATAAGTAGACTTGAATTTACATATGAAGCTTAGAAGTTTGGGAAGCTTTGTGACTCAAGGTCACAAAGAGAGTCATTAGTGGAACCTGAGTTAAACCCCATTTTTTTCATAATGTATGTCTCACATAATACTCAAGCATGATCCATGGACCACTAGCCCCACAGATTTGCCATAGTCTTAAAGATAGAAGTGACTATAGTATATAGTATATAGTGATATAGTTTATAATACATAGTATGTAGTTTTGTGAAAAATCGCAAAACGCATTACAAATTTATAGGCTTTAGAAAATCCTCTAGTAAGGTAACTGGATAAACTTCATTTCTAGTTGCTTATACTAGAATTAAGCACACATCACCACCGAGCCCTCTTTTCTCTTCCTTGTAGTGCTCCATGGGAGTTACTACAAATCCCATGTAGTTACTTCCATGGGATTTGCATCCCATGGAAGTAACAGTCTGTGAAATTCAGGTCAAACTTCTCTGCTCCCCTAAGCATACCTGAAAAGAGGACCACTCTAGCACTCTGGAGTTTATGTCTCCTTCTTTCAAGCTCCCAGTACAGAGTGAGTTGAATGTCTCAAACCGGGTCTAATACTGACTGCATCAGGTTCTGTGATTGCACTTGGCTTGCAATAGGTCCAATCCAGGAAGTCCACAGCAGTGAGTCACGTTGTTCAGACACAGCTGCTCAGACAGAGCCTTTGAATTGGGGGATGTTCTCAACAACAGGATGACCTTTGCAGGTACCTCCAAATATAGCTATCATTTTCAAAAGGCAGACTTATATAGCCCTAGAAGACAACTTTTTGTTTAAGTATCTGAATATCTTAATTCTTCAGCAATAAAGTCAAGACATACCCATACCAAAAATGCTTCTTCTAAAATACATTGGCTTTTCTCTCCCATTCTATAGGTGGAAAATTGTCTCTAGACCACACACACATGCACGTGCAGTGTTCAGCTCAGTACCCCTTAGATATTGCTTACTGTTTCTTCCTGGTCAATAATACCACTTGGCTTTACTCAGTGCCGTTTCTGTTTTTAGCCACCACAACTCAAAGTGCCAAGAAAAGGAAAGGAACTAACAAGTATCGAACACCTGTACCTGCCAGCTCCTGTGTATCCCTCTCATCTCATTGATTTCTCAGCGTTTCCCATTGGAGGAAACTGAGGCTTGGTGCATTTATGTTCCTTACCCAAGGTTTTAAAGCTAACAAAGGTTTCATTCTTTTATTCCATATATTTTGAGTACTACCTGCTGTTAGGCATGCATTATTTTAGGCAATGAGGATACAGAGATATTTTTAAAAAATGTAACAGAGATGACCTAGATACAACAACCAAAATACATCCATAGGAATGTGGAGGCCACAAGAGGGGCAGGGGTCAATTCTATAGGAGCAGTGAAAACATTAAATGAGTTTGTAAGAGGAAAGTTTATTGGTTCAACATGGTGAGGTGAGATATTCCAGGCAGAGGGAAGCCCCATAAGCAAAGACAAGTGGCTTAATCTGGAATGGCATACTGAGGAAATTCCAACTCATATGAGTTGGTTCAACTACAAAGGGTAAAAGAAATATAGTGAGAGATGAAGTTGATCACAGTGTTCTGATTTCAGAGGGCCTTACAGACCCTGATAAGAGGCTATCAAATGTATAAAATGCACACAGGAAGCTCAGAAGAAGAGAATGCATGATGACAATGAAGATCTGTGAATATCACACAGAGGGAGGAGATAGCATTCTCAAGCTAGTGTAATGGAAAATAAATATACAAAAAAGGACCAGCTACGATAGCATATTCACCCTCAGTTGCTCAAGTGCCCTTTGGGTGCAAGTACACACATAGGAGACTGGGCTACATAAGCATTTCCCTTAAGGTAATTAAATCCCATGAGCTCAAACAGAGCATTCAAGTCTGCACTTGGAACAAATGACCTGTCCACATTAACATTTGGTCAGGGTCAACGCTATAGATCCACCTAAAGAGTGTTTGATGGGTGATAGTTTTTGCTTAACACCCATAGAGATTTCCCCCAGATCGTGCTGCTTTCTGGATGACTTTACAGGGAAATAATAATGGTTTGCTTTAGGACCACTAACTAATAGGGAGCTGCTTTTCTTTGCTCGAGCACCCCGAAGGGGCTGTAAACATGGATGTTTAGCACTGTTCCCGCCTCAGGGCTGCTCAGCTCTCCCAGGACCTCTTATCCAGAAACAGCATCTGCAGGGCCACTTTTGTATGCTAATTGATAGCACTTATTTTTTAGTAATGCTTCTTTTTGCATGATATTCGAATTGGCTGCCCTGTAAATTAGAATGGGGAAGAGAGCCGTGCGGCTATCTGCAGTTGGATGTCGCCTGAAACGCCAGGCTCATTGTCAAGCTGCTTTAAAAGCCTGCTGAGAAATTTCAGCCTCTGCCTTCATGATTCCATCTTAAAACCCCCCAAAAAGGGGATTTTAGAAAAAAAAACCCCAAGTTGAGGTTCTATTAGAAACCTCAACTTATTTCCCAATCTTACATAATGGAATTTAGGGGGGAAACGGAGAATAGAATCTTTTATTCTACACAATGTGGCATTTATTCCTTCAATCACCCATAGTCTGGTGAATCCATCTATTCAGTATGTGGGGGCAAAAGTAGGTTTACAGTTGTGAATATAAGAAATAGAGTTTATTCCTGCATCGTTATTTATTAATTATTGCATTATTTTCCATACAAACAACTGTAAACCCACTTTTGCCCCACCCTGTGTAATGAATGCATACTATGCAGAATACATTGAAATAGACACTGCTATACAGGGATAATCAGATGTGAATGCTGCCCTTAGGAACTGCCCCACTAGGTTGTCGGTCCTCTGAAGGAAGGCACTGCAGCTATTTTGTCCACTATTAAGTCTGCAAAGCCTAGCAACATGTCTGGAGCATGGTTGGATATGAGAATTTAGGTTTGGTGATCGCACCATTTGTCTTTCCTTTGGAAAAGACAACATAACACCTCTTCATGATGCCATCTGAACAAGCAATACATATGAAGACAAATAGTTGAATTTTTATAGAGTGCTTATTGGTATATACTTAGGGAAGCATCAAACAATGTTCAATGCAAAACTTTGAAACAGGTTGAGTGGAAGAATAGGAATTCCACTTGCCTGCTCTGAATCAAAGATTACCTCTCTGGGGAAAATACCAGCCCAGCTTACTTACCCAACTACAAGTAAAAACTGAAAAAAAAATCTGAAGGTGGTAGACTTGTCCCAATTTTTCAGATTCTCAGAAAATATTTTTGCCACACCACCTGCTTGGAGATGGAGAGGGCTGGTGAGGGTCAGGACATCCAGAAGCTTACCTACATTGGTGGAGCTAGGTTAAGAGGGGATGAACCTGAGCATTACTATTTGAACTCACAGTGGTTCTGCCTACAGGAAAACTGGGTCCCAGTGAATACCTTAGGCACTGTCAATTCCAAGTAACTTCTTCCTTTTGAAAGGGTTTAAGCAGTAGGCTAAGAAATTTGAACTTTATCTCTGCAGGAAAAAGAGAGCTATCATGCCCACATGGCAACCCAATAAAGGGGTCAACACAGGAGAGTTTCTTTGTGATAAGGAAACAGTACTGTATCCTGATTGTAGTGACGATTACATACACTAGACACAGGATTAAATCACATCGGACTACATGCACACACACACACACACGCACACAAGTGCCTGAAAACTGGTGGAAATTGATCAAGGTTTGCAGTCTAGTTAACAAGATTATACCAATGGTGATCTCCTGGTTTGATAAAGAGTACTAGAATTATATAAGATGGTACCACTGGGGGCAACAAGGTGAAGTATTCTTGTGATTCTCTGTATCATTTTTGTACCTTCATTTGAGTCTCAATTTCAAAATAAAAAGTCAAGAGAGAGACAGAGAAAGAGAAATAATCTCCTCCTCTCTCATTTGAACGCGAATGCTTCAGGACATGAAAGATTCATGCATTAAGATGAGTTGCAATGGGGAAAGACCATAGGCTAAGTGTCCATATGGAATCTCATGCCTTTTTTCCTCTGTTAATACATTAGCAAAATTCCATTTTCCTAATTCAAAAACTTGACTCTAGGGAGAGATAAGTAAACATATCACAAACAGGAGAAAAGATTCAAATGTAAAAATAATTATTTTAATCAGTCTTCGAGTGTGGTACAGCTCAGAGGAGAGCAGCCTGAAGTCAGGTGGCATCTGTGTGTGCAGGGAGGTTGTGTTCAGAAAATTTAGAATGAATTTCTTTGAAATTTATGAATGAGGTAGAGGCAATTGTTAATTTCTCTGCATTGAAATTTTCATTATATTTAATAGCTTATCACCTTGAAGGAAAATGTCATACAAGTTCAGGGAGCTCAGAGAGCCCCAATCAAGATGAGCCAAAAGAGGCCTACCCCAAGACAGATCATAATTAAAATGGCAAAATTTAAAGACAAAGAAAAAAATCTTAAAAGTAGTAAGAGTAAGACAGTTACCTACAAGAGAGCTCCCATAAGGCTTTCAATTGATTTCTCAATAGAAACATGTCAGGCCAGAAGTGATTAATATGAAATATTCAAAGTGATAAAAAGCAAGGACCTACAACCAAGACTATTCTATCCAGCAATGCTTTCATTTAAAATGAAAAGCAAAATGAAGAGCTTCCTAGACACACACACACACACACACACACACACACACACACAAAACCAAAGGAATTTATTATCACCAATAGTATTGGAAGAAATGTTAAAGGGCCTGCTTTAAGAAAAAGAAAGAAAAGAGAAATATATATATATATATATATATATATATATATATATATATATATGAGAGAGAGAGAGAGAGAGAGAGAGAGAGAGGAACACAGGCATAAAGAATAAAATGGCAATAAATGAGTACCTATTAATAATAACCTTAAATATAAGTGGATTAAATGCTCTAATCAAAGGACATAGGGTAGATGAATAGTTAAGGAAATGTGATCTCTATATATGCTGTCTGAGACCCACCTCAGAACAAAAAATGCACACAGACTGAAAGTGAAGGTATACACAAAAATATTCCATGAAAATGAAAATGAAAAACAAAAGCTGGGGTAGCAATACTCATACCACACCAAATACAATTTAAAACAAAGGCTCTATAGTAAAGCACAAAGAAGGACATTACATAATGATAAAGGGAGCAATCCAAAAAAAGCGTATCACCCTTGTAAACATTTATGCACCAAACATAGGAACACCTAAATATATAAAGCAGAGCTTGATAGACATGAAGGGAGAGAAACAAAGGAAAAAATAAACAAATGGGGCTACATCATAATAAAAAGCTTTTGTACAAAAAAAAAGCCATCTACCAAAAAGGCAACTGAACAGGAAAATATATGCACCAATGATACATTTGATAAGGGGTTAATTTCCAAAATATATAAAAAATTTATACAACTCAGCACCAACAAGACAAACAGCCCATTTAAAATATGGGCAAAGGATCTGAAAAGACACTTCTCCAAAGAGGACATACAGATAGCAAATAGATATACAAAAAGATTTCAACATCAATAATCATCAAAGAGATGCAAATTAAAACCACAAAGAGATATCACCTCACACCTTTGTGAAACTGGCTATCATCAATAAATCAACAAACAACAAGTGCTGGTGAGGATGTGAAGAAAAAAGAACCCTTGTGCACTGCTGGTGGGAATACAGACTGGTGTAGCCACTGCAGAAAACAATGTAGAGTTCCTCAGAAATCTAAAAATGAAACTACCTTTTAACCTAGCAGTCCCACTTCTGGGAATATACCCAAAGACAACTGAAACACTGATTTGAAATAATATATATACCCCTGTGTTCACTGCAGCAATATTTACAATACCCAAGATCTGGAAACAGCCTGTGTCCATCAGTGGATGAGTGGATGAAACAGCTTGGGTACATTTACACAATGGAATAATTACCTGGCCATAAAAAAGAAGAAAATTTTACCCTTTGCAACAACATGGATGGACCTGTTTAACATTATGCTAAGTGAAATAAGCCAGCCAGTCAGAGAGAGACAAACACCATATGATCTCACTTATATGTAGAATCTAATGAATAAAATAATTTAACAAAACGGAAAGAGAAGCATAGATACATTGAACAGACTGACAGCTGTCAGAGGGTTTGGAGGGCTGGGTAAAAAATGGTGAGGCAATTCAGCTGTGTGATAATATATACATCACACAGACAGGAACACAGTATGGTGATAGGCAGAGGGAAAGTGGGGTAGGAGAAGGTGGAAATGGGCAAGAGAGGGATAAACAGGGATGAAGTAAACTTGACTTTGGGTGATGAGCACATGAGGCAATATACAGACGATGGTTTGTTGAGTTGTACACTTGAAAACTGTATGGTTTTGTTGACCAATGTCACCTCAATAAATTCAATAAAAAAAGCACGTTATCTTTAGTTAAAGACTTTATGGAACCCCGACAAAATGTGACCTAGGTGGGGAGCAGCACACCAGCATAATATCTCCATGTTTTCTAACATTTGGATGTTCTGTCACACACATCTTTTTATTTTTACAATTATAATTATTTGAGGAAATGACTGATCAGCTTTTTAGTTACCTTGGAGATGAATATACAAATAATTTTTTATTACTTTGATTTTGTTCTGAGAAAGGTGGGCACCCAGCTCTTAGATGCCTCTGGCACTTACCTCGCACTGAACCAGAGCAGCACTGAGGCTAGAAGGCTTCTCTCTGAAAGAACCGTGGCCTTGACCATTATTCTCTGTGACCAGGCTGAGCTTTGATTTCCAAGAAGCATCAGAACAAACACATTATGCCTAATGGTGCATGAAAGCAATGAGCCTAATCTGTATGTTCTCAGAAAAATTCAAAGATACATATTTTTCACACATTTTACAAATGAAACTGAAAGCATTTGCATGGAGCTTTCAAATAGATCTCATTCCAAGAATGGTTCAATAACAGAAGTGGCAACGGGCTGTGATTGTGGTCAAAACCAATCTTCGGGGCTTGCTGCAAAGTGAGGATTTTCCTGGAGAAACCAGCATGTAGCACAAGGGCCCCTTCCCAAAGACTCGGTTTCTTCAAACACACAAAATAATGGTGATTTTTAAATAACTGACCAAAAGAAGAGAATGCTTTCACAAATATAGCTATCTAATTCACGATATTAGTGGCATCGCAGTGCAGCGGGAAATGGAATCTTCCCAATAAAGGATGGATGATCACTTGGATATCATGGGAAAAAATTGTTCAACTACCTCATACCTTATACAAAATTAAATTCCACATAGATTATGGATCTAAAAGTGAAGAGGAAGTAATAAAGATTTTTGAGGAAATCATAGGAGAACATATTTTAAACTGTGGAAGAGGCAAAGACTTTTTATTTTTAAACTTTTTTAAGATTTTTTAAAATGTTAGAACTCAGAACAACGGTTTCTCATGGGGTAGAAGTGACAGCGCAAAGGAGAGATTGAGGGGTGGAGATAATTTCCGTTTGATCTGGCAGATGGTTGCGTGGGTTTGCTCAGTTTGTGAAAATTCATGAAACTCTATGTTTACGATATGTGTGATCAATTCTGGGTGCCCATTATACTTCAATTTTGAAAGTTTATTCTCTGGAGGATTTTCAGATTCCTTCCTTCCTTCCTTCCTTCCTTCCTTCCTTCCTTCCTTCCTTCCTTAATTCTTTCATTATTTTGAGAATTCACTATTGTACCGGATACATTTCTATGCAATAAGTTTGCTGCTGTGAGCAATCCATGAGGTTTACTCTAAGGCTCTGCCTCTAGTCCAGGTTTTCAGTACATCTTTCCTGGGTTATTAAAACAGTTTCTGAACTGGTCTCTGTTGTCTGTCTTACCTCCTTCAAGGCTACTGTCCATATTTTTGGTGACCTAATCTTTGTAAAGTATAAGAAATACTCTTCATGTCCTTCCTGGCATACAAATTAATTTTTAAGTTCCTGGATAATAATAAAAATAAATAATAATAAAGCTAACATTTAATGAGCTGTATGTGCTAGTGACTATGTTTATATTTATTCTATTTAGTGATAAATAGCAATCTGTTTTGGAATCTGTATCACTCATCACACTTTACATGTGAGGACACTGTGATATAGATAGGATATCTCATTCACCTAAGGTTACAGAGCAAGTAGGTAAAGGAGAATTTAAGCTGAATTAGATCTATCTGTAGAGTTCATGTTCATGACCTAATTTTACCTATTGGACACTTTATGGAGTGCCCCTGCCTAACTTCCTTGCTTCACCCCCTCTACTTTCCTCCTGAAAATTCTACCCTGCTTACAGTGCTGACTCCTGGTCTTGCTTACCCATACTCCTTTTCACTTCTTGGTCAGCTTGTATTCACCCAGCTTCTTTATCGCCACCCCCTTCCATGGTTAGAATCACCTTCCTCATCACAGCTCCTCATGCGGTGTCCTTGCTCCAGCTGTTCGATGTCTCTTTGACAACAGATTAAAGCCAACAGTTTATATCTAAATATATTGGCCTTTCAAAATGTGGCCCAAATCTCCCTTTCCATACCTTGCCTGTTACTTCTGTCCATTCATCATAGTCTTCTATTAAATTCAATTATTCTTAATTCTCTTTCATTATTTATGCTTTTGGTCTTCTAATGCCCCTTTTCTTGAAACCCCTTCCTCCACATCTAAAGGTCCACATCCCACCTCTTTTCAACACCCACTCATATATTGGCTTCTTCAAAGAGCCTTTCCTTATGCCCAGAATCTTTCCTCATTCTTCTGCAGTTGAATTAGGTACCTCTCTGCTTTTCTGTTGCACTTTCTGTTTCCATCTGTCATTGCACTATTACAATTACTTATTTCTACTGTGACAGAATAGCACAGGACATCTACCTTCATACCAACCCTCACCCCAACCACACACACACAATTATCCCCAGTTTCCTAGAACATAGCAGATGCCCACTGTGAGTCTGTTGAACTAAATTACAATGGATGTGCTGAAGGACCCTGATTTCAGGGTCCTAATGGGATGAAGAATGGGATGAAATGTACATACACATTTATACAGTGCTTTATGATTGCAACATTATCTTTTCATGCCTTTTTTCATATGACCTTCTTAGGAATTCTTATTATCATTTATTTTATTGTGAAACTGAGGCTCTAGGATATGGATTTACCCAACCAAGGCAATACAACATTATGAAAGAAACTCAGGTTTCCCCAGGTAGTGGATTTCTCCAGAAAGCCTACTAGAGAAATGCTACTTTTGACAGGAACACAGAGAAAAACGATGAGGCACATTTTTACTTTTTAAAAATATTTTTCATGTTTTTAGTTCATTGTCAGATGTTTCAGGTCATTTTCTGCCAGCTTGCAGATAAACTGTTACTATTATCAAAATGGGTCTCCAGTGTTTCTTTTTATTTATTATTTATCCTTCCTTTTTAAGTCCTACAGAGTAAACTTCCTAGAGTTGAGAGGACACAGCAGACGTATTTCACTGGGAGACCATGAAGAGAAGATAAGTGACTTGGAAGAAGCCCATCATTGGAGTTATACAGACAAGCTTTCCTCCTTCTGAATTCTGAGCTGCAAACTCTTAGGACACTCAGAGGCCCCAGTTTAAAGAAAAAGGTGCAACCCAATGAACAGATTGGGGCTTGTGTGGCTGAAAAGCATGGGCTCAAGATCAATCTCCTACATCTTTCACACACTTGGGAGAGTGTGAAAATATAGACCTATGTACACTGTATTTATATGCATTTATTTAACAATTGTTAAGTTCCAGACATTGTGCTAGATGCCAGAGATTTTTTTTAAAAATTAGTCTTTTGCTCTTATGACTCACAGTCAAGGGGCTAACAAAGTTATAAATGGATTAAACAGCTCCAATGGAAAATGGTAAAAATGAAACAGCAATACAATCTAGTAATTACTTTCTTGGGGTTTTATTGTTGTTGTTCAGAAAAATGAAAACACTTGTTCACACACGAATGTTCACAGAAGGCTTAAAAATAAAACACCTTAGGTTGTTACTCGGTGGGGGTGAATGGTTAAGCAAACTGTGGTATGTCCATACCATGAAATAGTGCTTATCAAATAAAAAGGAATGAATAATTTATATATATGAAAAACTCAGTAAAATGTCGAGAGAATTGTTCTGAGTTGAAAAAGCCAACCACAAAAGGTCACATATAATTATTTCACTTATATAGCATTTCAAAATGGCAACATGATAGAGATGGAGAACAAGTGAGTGGCTGTGAGTGGTGAGGGACGGCCCCGGGCTGTGTGTGAGAAGGGGGAGGTGGATGTGCCTACAAGAGGGCACACACTGGTTCTCATGTAGTGACGGACTCTTCTGTGCTTGACTCTGGTGGTGCGTACATGAACAGAATCGAACACACACAGGTGTATATGTAAAATTTGGGAACTAAGATCAGTGGAGTGTATCATTAGCAATATCCTCATTATTTGATGGGAAATTTGGTACAGGGTACAAAGGATCTCACTATATTATTTATTGTAACTGCATATGAGTGTATAATTAACTCAAAAAAGAGTTAAAAATACAGTATGAGCTATAAAGGAATATATTTGATAGGATCAAGGTATGTGATAGAAGGATTTGATCTAGTCAGGGGGAACCATTAAAATCTCTCCTGAAGAGAGGACATTTGATCTGAGGTCTAAAGAATGAGTATGTGCCACCTGAGCAAATAATGAGGCTAGAAATACCAAGGCGATGATTTATATGACAACTTCCTAAAAACCAAACCTTTCCAAGCTGTTTTTTTTTTTTCATATGGGGCTGTGTTATAAAGTAGTGAATTTCCCTCATCTGGAAATATTCAATCAGAATGGTTGACTATTGTAATGTTGGACATATATAATGATTAGGAACAAGATTGAAGTAGGCAATTTCTAAGTTCCCTTTCCATTTCTTTGAGATCATATCTTAGTGTTCATTTTGCACAGAATTAAAGAAAAAAGGGCAAGCAGAATGGGGGAAAATATCTGGAAATGGATCATTGCCTCTTTGGTTGATTTAAGAAACCGTTCTAATGAGTAAATGTAGAATTCAGGTTGCAAAATCCTGAAGCACAAAAAGTGATAGCAGGCATGATATCACAAAGGATTTCACACAAGGGTTCCTGATCCCTGGTCCCTGGGGTCATCTCTCCCTCTGGGTGGATGAGTCCTTTCTTAATGGTCTGAATTGCAGGCTACTCATTCCCAATCGGGCTATAAACACAAGCCCTCCTATTAATTTCAAATGATGCATTTCTATCTCTGGCTATGAATAAAACAGATCAATGCCACCCGCATGTTTTATTGGGCCTCCTGTGAAATGAATCTGTAGGGAGACAGCCAGCAGGATGGAGCTGACATGCAGATGAGATTTGTAAGTGAGGACATATTGATTATTTCCATCTTAGCTTAGGCAGTAATTCCACTCAACGCTGCTTCCCCTGTTTGAGCTCATTATTTATGCCATAAAAACACTATCTCAATGATAATAACAGGCTTCATTTACAAGCCAGAACATAAAGCATCAGTGCTGAAGATTTCAGAAGGTAGGAGAAGAGGGAGAGAAAAATTTAGCAAGTCCTAGAGAGGCACAGAGCTGCCAAGAGTCATCCTGAAACATTTATTCCCCCCAAAAGCACAGATGAGAGCAGGCACTAGATAGCTGGGCTCTTTATTAATAACTCCAGACTTGTACAAGGGTTGGATTGATGGATCACTCAGAACTTTCTTCACAGTGAGACTTTCTTTATTGCTACCAGATTTTTCTGTGCTATGCCACTTCCTCAAGGCAAGGAGAACCTTTCTGGGTGCCTTCTTCCACCTGTGTTTGTCCAATCCTCAAGTATCCATTCAAGTGTCCATTCAAATACAATCACACTCAGCAGAAACTGAACAGCTCTTCAAAGTAAGGTTTTTCTTTCCCCCCCAGTGAGTTATTTCAGCAGCTAACATGGCCTATATCTATTGTTTTGCCATCGATAATTTTATAACCTCCTTTTTAACATAAACCCAATACAGGTAATTGCATTCAGGTCAGCAAGCAGTCATTGTACACACATGTTCCTTGAACTACTCTTGGCAGCTATGGGAGTTTCCCCATTATATAAGACATGCCCGTGCCATCAGTGAGTTTGCAGCCTAAGGCAGGAGTCATAGACATAGCAAGAAAGTCTAAACACATATGGAGGGAAAGTTTAGGGCAGTGAGAAATAATTACAACAGGGAGACATGGAAAGACTTCCCATAATAGGTGAATTAGATGACTCCTTAGCTGGGTCTTGAAATTGGTATAGTTCCCTCCTGCTATATTTTTTTGGTAATATATATATATTTTTACCAAAAATATGCCTAATTCCCCTTAGTAAAATAATAATATATATTTATTAGAAAAGTTTGAAAGAATATAGCTATGTAGGAAAAATTTTAAATAAAAACTAGGTCATTATCATACAGATATAATTGCAATTTATATATTTAGGATGTATTCTACACCTTTTCTTATTCAGATTTTATATATAACATATATATTTCACATGATATTTGTACCTATGTATTTTCCACTTAAGAATGTTGTGAACGCCTTTTTAGGTCACGGTACATTCTTCTCCATCGCTGTCATGACTGCAAGTCTTCCTCTGTAGGGACGTCTCAGATCTTAGTTAACCAATTTCTTAATATTGGACATTTAGTATTAACAATGTCATTGTGGATAAAAACTGTTCCAATGTACATCCTAGGAACTAAGTCTTTACCCACATCTGTGATGATTATTTTAGAATACATTCCTCAAATTGGAATTGCCATGTGAGAGGCATTCTTAGAGTTATTGATAGATATGGCTATGCCATTTTTGAGAAGTGGCCTAACAGCCTTCTTGCCAAACAGTATCACAGGATTATGACTTCTCAGATAGTTTTTTTTTTGACAGGCAGAGTTGATGGGGCATGTTTTGTCAACTGATCGAATAACTGTGGCAGGGGTAATCTAAATAGTTGGTAGTATTCAGGCTTCATGTCTAGGTGTTATCTGGAGACAAGTTTAGTAAGGAGGTTTGGAGCAAGTGAGTAAAAATGAATTTGCTTTTTAAAAAAAAATCAGTAGCAACAATCAGGCACTGACAAATGGTTTGTATTCGTTTTATTATTATAAATAATATATGCACAATAAAAACAAATCTGAAGAATACAGCAGATATAAAAGGAATAACAAGAATTGCCCTGAGTCTAGTTGCATTCTACAGGTGTAATCAATTAATAGCAGTTGGTCATCTTTCCAGAATTTGAGTTACTCAAGTATGCTTTGTGGGCTTAGGTGGTTGTTTTTGTTTTTGTTTTTCAAAATGGAATCACTTATCTGCTCAGTCCACTTGAGAAGAGAGAATTGCACGTGCTTGTGTCCGCTTCCTTTGTTCTCTTTAGAGGGCTCTGCCCCAGGGAGCATGAACTGGGCAGTGTCCTTACAGAAGCAGTTGTGGATCAGGGGTACAGTGGGTTATCTAGGAAGCCACTCTGCCTGTCAATATAAGCCACATTCTCTCAACAGCCTTTATTAGTTTTTTAAAGGAAATATTTCATAGCTACATGTACTATTTTTTGTCTTACTTCCCAATTGATTCTGGACTCAGGCAGGAGAAAGGTGTGCTACTTGCTGGGCATTCTCTGAAAGAACTCAAAGCATGATATCATGGTAGAAAATTTCATTAGCCAGATTTCTGTCAATGGACATTTATGTGATTTACAGATTTATTTTAAAAATGACACACAATACTGCAACATACTTTCATGAATAAGCAAATGTGAGTGTATCTGTAAGGTATAATCAAACAAATAGAATTACTCTGTGAAGGGGTGCACATTTTTTATGCTTTAATAAAACCAAACTGAACTCTATTTTTTACATATCATTTTTAAACAAATTTTTGCATCTCATCAATTGTTAATGTGAGATTAGTGTTCTCAACCATATTGTCAATATGTAGTAATCTCAAACTCTGATCTATACCATTCTGATAGGTCACAAATGGCATTTCATTAAATTTTTAATTGGTTTTTACTTAATTATGTGTGAGATTGTGCTTTTCTTCATGTTTATTGCCTATCCATATACCTGTTTCTGTGAACTGCCTGTTCATCTTCTTTGCCCATTTTTCTATTAGGTAATTTATTTTTCTCTTATTGATTTTCAAGAGCTCTTTGCATGTTAATAAAGTCAGCTATTTCTTTCCATGGTGTGCTGTAAACAATTTCTTCATTTATTATTTGTTTTCTGATTTTGAGTAGGCATTCTTCTCCTTTTGTCAAGTATCATGGAGTCAAAATTCCAATGCTTTTCTGATTTATGTACATCGACCACATACTACCTAAAAGGAGATACCGCTTAGCTTGGAAAAAGAAATATTAAAAAAAAAAAACCACAGGCATGAATTAGAAAAATGTTACAATTTCTTGTTCAAGATTATGGTCATGATAAATAAATGGAGAAAAATGAGTATAGGCTTCTTCAGAAAAATAGATTCTGTTAAGGAAGAACAGAGATGGAAAGAAACTAATAAGGCTGAAATCTCAAGATTAGTAGGCAGGTAGAACTGGTATTGATATATGCACTTTCTCTAAAGAAATTCCCAGTCTTCCATGAATTAATTAATCATGACTTGGAAACAATTCTAACACATTAGGCTATATTTAATGCTATACCCTCCCCTTTTTAAATGTCAATTACTCCTCATCATCTTCTCAGAGAATAAGAAATTTAATAGGTAATGTTGGCATATTAGAGGATTATTTTAGGCAATGTTAATTTCATAATGATTATTTATTAATATGTAAATCATTATGTCTCTTTGACAGCCTTATAGTAGTCTTTCACAATGTTTCTTAAAACTAATGATGATACATTTATAGGAATATTTAACATTTGTATATCTCTCAGACCACACACTCCATAATGACATGGGCCATGCCTGCTTTGTTTACTGTCTCTTGTACTGAGCATAATATTACACATACTGGGTGTTTGATAAGTCCTTTTACTTGAATGAGTAGTAGTGACCACTCAGATAGTGTTTTCTTAAGTTTGAATAAAGTTTTGGTACTTATGAAATATATTCACATACAGAATTTTATTTGGATGTTGAATGTCACAATAACTCTATGAGTTAGGTTTTATCTCCATTTTATTGGAGAGGAAATTTAGACTCATATACATGACATGACATTTCCAGGATCACGCAGAGGGAAATAATTACTCTGAGCCATGACTTCACCCAGTGCTTTTTCCACAATGCCATACTTCAAGTTTATAATCATGTAAACTTCAATATGAAAAGGTTAAAAACTTTCTAAATGCAGCCAGACTTGGTAGTTCATTAAAAATATATGTTTGCTGTGTACAAATAATGAAATGATAATACATCTTCATTAGGTGGCTCATCCAATTGCTGGGGTGACTTTGATGCTCAAAGCCAAGGGTGGTATTTACTAATAGTATGTTATTCATAATACACTGTATGTGTGCCATTGAATTTTTTCTCTGATGTCAGTACAAAAAGGAATATGGCTCCATGATGAAGAAAGAAGCAGTCAGGTTAGTTAGTAAGATGATTACATCATTGGGAGCCACTATGCTTAGTTATGATTGCAATGCTTAAATTGACCGGATATACCAAGAAAGTAGAGTTTCTTATGATGTTGCAAATAGAACAAGAAGGTACTTCTGATTTCAGCAGAGCCTGACCATTGAGGAAACCCACAATGCTAGGTTATTAAAGTAACAAATATATATGAAATGCTTTGAACCAGGGATTCTGCTGTTGAGAAAAGGAGTAAAATCTCTGCCTTCATGAAGCATATATTCTAATAGGATGACAGACCACAGACAATGGAGACATTAATTAACAAGGCATAACAGTGACTGATTGTTGATGCAAAGGAAATATATTGGGTGATAAACTGAAAAAGAAATAAAACAGACTGGCAGAGACTTCCTCTCTGAGGAGGTGATAGTTAAGGTAGACCTGGTCTTAAGATTGAGCTATGAGATATATTAGAAAGATATATACATATCTTTACATACATATATATGTAAAAATATCCAAGGCAGAATAAAGTAATACAAATCAAAGTTTAGAGAGAGGAAGCTTTATGTTCACAAAACAGAATGGAGGTTTGGAAGCTGGGGAACAGGAAGGACAATGTGATGTGAGGCAGTCAAGGCCCGACAGGAACAGCATCATGCAGGGCCACCGGAACACGGTGTGAACTCTGGTCTCTCTTAATTAAGTGAGAAATCATTGAAGATGATTTGAAGAGTTTTCACTGGGGAAATATTATAATCTCATACATTTTCTTTTCATCTATGATGTCTGAGATTTTTTAAAAAGTGATAATGTTAAGAGAGATGGACATGGGCAAAAATAAAGAACAAATGGACAGTGACCAGAAGAAGGGGGAGAGGGGAAACATGGGAAAGAAGGGGAAGGGGCAAGCAAAGGAACACAAATAGAGGATTCATGGGCACAGACAATGGGGGGATTGCCTGTGGGAGTGAGAATGTGGGGGTGAGCAATGGGGAAAGAGGCAGAACAACTGTACCTCTGTACCTCAACAGTACTGTACCTCAACTGTACAATTACTGTACCTCAACTGTACAATTACTGTACCTCAACAATAATAAAAAATAAATGTTAAAAAGTAGACAAAAACAAAAACAAAAAAGATCTTGGTTTAGGGGAAGCACCAGAGTCCAATAGAATCAGCAAATGTAAAACTGTATTAGAGTTTAGAAGAAAGGCAGAGTGACCTCACTGACAGGGATTTACTCAGGAGGAAGCGTTGCTGAGGTTACCAATGCTCTTGGAAGCACCTGTGCTTTGAAAAACCTCTTCTAGCCTCTTGGCTCTAAAAGTGATCCCAGCACATCCACGCCACTAACTGGTGAGAGGTCTGAAAATTATCAATGAAGAACTGGAGGGCCTTATGGTGGCAGATTCTTTCCTCGGATGAAAGAAGGAATGAACACAAATACAACAATGCAAAGAAAACTATTCTTGGAGTTTTAGCTGAAGGTGAGATACAGAACAAAGCAATGATTTCAAATCCCAGCTTATCATCAGAAACATTTGGGAAGTCTTGTGAAGATTAAAATTTCTATGTCCCACTTGTGCAAATTCTAACCTAATGATCAGTAGGGCTTTATGCCCAGGAATCTGTATTTTGTTAAGTTTCCCATTAAATGTTGATGCTCAGCCAGGTTTAGGAACCATCGAATTAGATAAGCCTGCCAAGTCCCTTTCAGCCCAGTGAGTCTGTAAATTATCAAACTGTAGTGGAACCAACATGGGACTATTGCTAGATGGTGCTAATGTTGGATTGCCAAAATGTTTCATTTTAAATTTCATTTGAGGAGAAAGCCAAATGATATTAGCAAATAAAAAAAAGTTATTGGCACCAAATTCTCCCAGCTGCTATGCATTGAAGGCGCAAATTGCTATATGTACATTCTGATTGTCTGAGAGAGCAAATGTGTCTTCTAGGGAGACATGACTTATGGTCAAGGGAGTGCTTAGACACAGGGAGAAGGCATTTAGGATCATCATACGTTATTTTTGTAGAACTCCCTGTGTTGTCACTTCAAAAGAAAATTTTGCTCATTTGTGGCTGTGTCTTCTAGCTCTAAGCTGCGCTAAGTGATGAGGAAACTGTTGTCAAAGTCACATTGTGGGCTCAAGGTCACATAATGAGTCACTGACCAAAATGGCTTTTAGTTAAGGGCTTTACATTCTTAAGTATAAATTGTTAGTCTCCCAAGACAAAGCAACTGTTCAAACCAACAGAAACATCTAATTGTTTAGATGAAAATTATATTGCTTTTCTGTACCAGAGTAAGCCCTCCAAGGAAAAATGATATATCTCAAGGGAAAGGAATATTGGAAAATTCTATTGTTCATAAATATTCTGTTCTACCCTGATGCCATAATATTTAAAATGCCACCATCAGTGACTCCTTTTGAAGAAAAAAACTATACCCATATCAGGCCACACTTATTTTAGAATTCCTGGGCAAGATAATATAGTATTTCACACATGTTTTTACTATGTGACATTTATTTTTTCATATTCATTTACAGTTTGAATTGGTAATTGGTTTATTCAAAAACAGCTCACATAATTATAACACAAAGTTGTTATACACTACATGCACCTACATACATACACTATATATTATTTTAATAGACACTCTTTAATAGAGCTTGAGTGAATTTATGTGTTTATTTAACAAATGTCTATAGGGCACCTGCTATGTACCAGCCACTGTAATACATTACTAGAAGTATAATGACATCTGAAACACAGATCCTGCTCTCAGGAAAATCCAAGTTAGCACAGTAGTCAGATTCTGCGCACACACACACACACACAACTAAGGGATATAAAACTATTTAGACTTTGTGCCTTTATTTTAAGAGAATATTTTTCTTGGGCTGGTTTGGTAACAGATTTTAATTTTCAGAAGTTTTATCAGGTGTTTTCCATCTCACACGCTCCTTGTGTGCCCATTTTGGAACACTCTCTCTTGGAATTGAACTGTCACAACCTGAAGAGCCCACACCGTGTGCTGAGGTCCACACACGCGTCAGCTGGTCCGTAATTCCAGTTAAGCCAAGACTCGAAGACATCTCTGCCCAGGTACTAAACATACAGAAAAGAAAGCCTCTAGATGCTTCTAGTCCCCAACCATTCAAGTCTTCCCAGAGAAGAGCTCCAATCTCACAGAGCTAAGATTAGCTATTTCCTTTATATTCTGGCTAATTAAAAAAAAATAGTAATAAGGAATACTTGTTGAACTCTTACTACTTGTCAGGCACTGTACTAAGGGATTTGCATAATTAGCTCACTATCCATTTAAATCCTTAAAATGGCCATGTAAAGATAGTTACTTACTCCCATTTTACAGATGATTGAAACAGAGGCTTATAGTGGAGGTGACGTGGCTGGTAAAAACTGGCTCTGAGGCTGAAGCCCAAATATGGTTGCCTGTCTCCATGCTGACACTCAACGTTATTTTAAGCAATAGTCAATGTATCAATCTGTATGAGTATCTGGCTGAGTTCTTGACCAACAGAATCTGTAAGTATTAAAAAATGATTGATATTTTTACACGACAATGTTTAGGATGATTTATTACGCAGCAGTAGCTAATCAGAATGTGCTTTTGCCAATCCTCTGTTAGTTGTAACAAAAATCCATATCCCTCAAGGGCTGGTTTATTAGTTATTATCACGAGAATGAGACGGTGACATTTGCAAGCTTCTACAATTTGCTGGAGTGTACTATGAGCTCTGCTTTAGGGACATTAGCCTTTCCCATTCTGGACCTCATTTTGCAGACGACCACATTTACCCTGAACATGACCTGTAGTGTTCCCTGGATGGATGTCTTCGCAGGCACCACCCTCTCAGCCTGCCTGCCTCACGCTCGTTCTTCAGGTCATCAGCCCAGACTTGCCTTCTTGCGGAACATGTCCCATGCTCTCCACAATTTGGCTGGGCCCTCTGGGCTGCCTACTTGACACACGCCCAGTCATAGCAAGTATTTTTTTTAATTACCAACATTTTGCTGACTTTTTTCCCAGCTAAACTCTAGGATTCTTGAGGATAGAGATTAAAGTTTTGCTCATTGCTCCACACTCATCACTTGCTGTTGTGACTAGAAGATACTAAGTGATCGAAAGAACTAGCACCCAAGTTCCCAGGTTCTTGCCTCAAATGTCTTATATGGTCACTTAAAACCCCTCTATTTCTGTTCAGTGAAAACCTCCAATATTTTTCTATTACCAGCATCTTCTTGTTCACTCCCACAATCCATTCAAATTTAAACCCTGGCATAATAGACTCCAGGTGGAATTTAAAGCAAGGGTAGGAGGGGGTTGGGGGGGGTGAGGGAGAGCATTGGGTGGTCTGGTGGGATGAGGCACACCAGCTTCACTCAAGGGTCCTGAAGTTAGACTATCCTGGTTCAAATCCTGGCTTTAATTACCTTCTTTCTTGTGATCTTGGTCAATTGACTTAACCTTACTGAGGCTAATTGTCCTCATTTTTAAGGTGAAGTTAGTGGGGGTTCGGAGAAACAAATGAAATGATGCACAGTAAGAGCTGGTGATGTGCATGGTAAACAGTGAGCATTTAGTTATTGTCAGTGGTACTCACGGCCGGAAGCAGTGGTAGAAACAGGAGAAGTAGTAGTGATAGAAATAATAACATTAGCACCAGACTGTGATTGTGAGTCACCATTCAAATCATTTTTTTCTCTTCCTGGATCCAAGTCTCATGGTTTTATGTCTGAGTCACCCTGACATGATTTTTTGCACTGTAGTTAGGTCATTTTAATGCCTACAGTGATCCCCCTCACTAATTCAATTCAAATAACAGAATAAGAACATCTTAGAGCTCCAACAGAATGAAAAAAGATATTTCCAATTATTGAGTAACTACTTTGTACTAGGCTATTGCTATGGCTTTTGCTCTAGAAAATTTTAAGTTATAATTTAAATTCTTGACTCATGAAAAAAATATGAGAATGAATAAGAAATGCTTTAACGTGTCAGTTGAACATGGAACTATTGCATGGAGTCAAGGTAAATAAAAAAGGTGTGGCACTTTTAGACTTTCTGATGATAATTCAGAGTATAAGCTAGTCCCAAATTTGGTAGAAAGCTGCAAAGAAATCGTAGAAACTTAAACTCATGAAGAAGGTTTTAAGTAGCTGTTTCCTTGAGAAGCTGATGTCGTAAGAGAAGAAGAATTTCTGAAAACAGCATCGACACTGTCATCAATTAGAAACAGGGCCACTGGAGATGGAGAGGAGCTATTATGTTGCTCCTCCCTGGGGTCTGGGCTGGGATGACACCCTGGAGGGTTATTTCCAGTTCTGTGTGAGTTAATGATTCCAGTGTAATCAACCCCACTCAAAGAGAATGCAACACAAAGAACAAACAAAAGAAGATTGTTGGTATTACACAGAAACTCTCTTTGGACATATGCAGGATCACAAAGCTAATGAGTTCCCCATTCAGACTCTCTGGTGGCAAGCTATTATAATAGCCCTAAACAGTGTGAGAAGAGTACCACCAAAGATGGGGAGGGGGTGGCTATTATGTCTGAATGCTGAAGGGAGGCAGTTTGGAGAGGGAAAGAGGCCTTTCTCCTGCAAGGCTGTCTTTCACTGGCAGAAAGATGCAAAGCACAGGAAAGGAGAATCAGATGCTTGTCAGGACCCATGTTAGCTTCTATGAAACCACAAAAGAGATGAAGAGGGGGAGGGGAGGGGGTGAAGAAGGGTGCAGCCCATCCTGCCACAGGAGACCCGGGGCCTCCTTAAGGTTGGAATAGGACACTTGTGGGGGGAAAATCAACTGCATTCAAAGAAGGGTAGTAAACACACACAACTCATTACACACAGCAAATAGAAATAGTACCAAGAAAAGAGATAAACCTGTTGATTAGAAACCCTATTGTTTGTAAAGGGATGGAAGAGAGATTTTAGATATATTAGGCATTGTTCTTCTGTCTCCCTGGAGCAGAACAGGATAATCTAGTTCAAGGTTTTTCACATTTTTAAATAGTGTTTTCGCCCCTTTAATATCTTTTTTATTAAATTTATTGGGGTGACATTGGTTAATAATATTATATACATGGAAGATGACGATTTGACTTTGGATGGTAGGTTTTTTGCCTTTTGTAAAACATCAGAAACCATTTATTTCTGAAAACTTGCCTGGCAGTCCAAATACAAAACACATTAAAACAGATCCACTAGGTTCAAACAAAGACCGAGGCTCACATCCAGTCCCTTCCCCTCACTTCTTGGGCCCCTAAGTTGACACACTCATGAAACCCATGAGATCAGCTACTGGAGTTTGAACATCTCTTTGGACTGGCTCAGCCAAACATAATCCAAGAAATACTAGACAAGTGGCTCAAACTTTCTGAGCCTCAGTTTCTTTGTCCTCAAAATGACAATAACAGGAAACCTACCGGGAACATACAGAAATTAATGAGGTAAGCAGTTCAGTGCTGGGCACCTAGCAAGCTCTGAAACCTATTCCTTCTCTTATTACTAGGAATCTCAGAATGAATTCTGCATTCTCTGAAAACCTTTCTTAGTATCTCAGCACACACAAAGCTCTCTCTTCTTTAAGTCCTATTGAACTCTTATTTTTCTGTAACAGTTTACTATTCAGTCATTTGCAATTAACATTACTATTAACAAAATAATCATAGCAACTACTGTTTCATAAATCATGTGCTCTCTATATAGCATAAAATAATTTATATTTATTTTTTTCAAAATTCCATGACAACCCATCAAAATAGTGATTGATATTTTTCCAGTCTACAGATACAGAAAAAAATGAGGGTGAAAGGCTTAAGGAAGGTACTTTGTTAAAGTCCCATAAAAAGTAATTTGAAAAGAGCCCATATTTGAACCCAGAACTATTTCCAAAGTCCTAATTTAATCTGTTAACGCTTCATGTTCTGCCTCCTTGATGAGGCTGTAAACTCCCTGAGGTAAATTCCAGGTCATTTGTTCATTCATTTGTTTAACAAATATGTTACAGATCACTTACTAGGTACAGAGACTGTTTTAGGGACGTGCATGAACAAAACAGACAGAATCCTCGGTCCTTAATAAGAACACAGAAAAATGTTCAATATTATTCATCATCGGGGACATATAAATTAAAATAAGACAGCCTCCTACCCCTCCCAGGATGGGGGGTATGACAGATGACACAGCATGCTGGTAGTGACAGGGAGGGACTGGAACTTGGTGATGAGGATGTAAAACGGTACAGTCACTTCAAAAGAAATGTAAGTGAAATGTACACTCAGTGACCCATTTCTTGATATTTAACCAACAAAAAATGAAAAGACACATTTATGTAATAAATATGGACCTGGTTCTAGCAGACTTTTTTTTGTAATAGCCAAAAACCTGAAGACAATCTGAATTTCCCTCATCTGATGATCGGTAAACACATTTAATAGATCCATATCATGAAACTCTTTAAGAACAAAAATGATGTGACTACTGATCCGTGCAACTGCGTGGATGGATTTCAAAAGCATTACGTAGAGCGAAACGTGCAAGGGGCAGGAGGCTATAGACAGGGCTGGCGAGGTGTGAGTTTACAGTTGTGAGTACGTGAAACACAGAACCAACTCTTGTATTATTAAGTACTATATTATTTTCCATAGGAACAACTCTAACCCTACTTTTGTCCCATCCTGTGTTGTATGACCCCATTTCTATGGCCTCCAGAGAAAAAGAACAAGAGCCCACAGCAGTTGTTTCTAGAGGGTGAGGACGATGGCGGAGGGCTGTAGCGATCTGCCGAGTCAGCTACCGAGTGCGGGTCTGGGGGTGCTGGGTGGCAATGGCTGCACCCCGCATCAGCCTGGCTGTAATGGGAGAAGCACGGGAATTAACGTCCCCATTCTAACTGCCCATCCCTCAGGTGCTCACCTTCATTGTAGTTACACGGAGCCCAGTCCTCTGAAAAAGGTTCCACCTTGAGTGGGAGGCAGGAGGAAAGAGAACGAAACGAAAATACCTGGGGCTCAAATGGCTAGACTAAAAAAAATCATTTGCAGGCTTGTAAAATCATTTGCAGACTCATGGGTCTGACTTGGATGATTTTGTGAGGGAGACTTGGAACCTTTTAAAAAATACAGACCTGACAATCCTGGCCCATGTAGCTCTAAGGACCGGAACTAGAGAAACCAGGCTCTAGGAGAATGAGCTCCACCACGTGCTCCAGCCCTGGCGGGGGAGGGAGAAAGCTCCCCACCATGGCTCGGTTACATTTCATGTTGACAAGGTAGGGATGGGCGTCCTTCGGTCTAGATTCCCTATCCAGTGAGATTCATTTTGCAATGGGTGAGATGTGTAGTCAGGAACACGAAGGGGACCAAAGTTCTGTCACTCCAAAAATCCCTTTTGGGATAGTGATTTAAACTTGTTATTAAGAAATAAAAGGCTCAGAATGAACCTTTGACCACCCCACCCCCACCTGGCTAAAGGGACTGAGGTAGAAAATCCTGCTTCAGGACGGGAATCTTAGCATGTGTACCTTAGAACATAAGAATTAAATGTAGCAGCCAGGGAGAAAACCAGCAAAGCCTGTGTGTTGAATTCCTTCTGAGCCGCATTGTTTCTGAGTTATCCAGCAAGAATTTTTGTTTACCACACGGCATCTACCCGTGAAGTGCCTGCTTTCCCTTTGGCACCCCAGGCCCCTGACCCCCTCTTCTTGGTCTAAAATGGCACATAAACCTTAACTGCCCAATGTGTCTTCAGGACTCATACCTTATCGCATCCTGGCATGCACACGTCTGTAATAAACTGTGGACACTTTCTCCCGTTGATCTGTCTCATGAATTTGAATTTGACTGTTAGTCCAGCTAGAAGAGTTTAGAAGGTAGGAGGAACGTTATTCTTTGTTGTCACAAGTAGGAAGTGACAACTCAGGACTATAACTAATCCTGTTAGGACCTCCTGCCATGCGGTCCTTCTCAACCTGGCCTCTTCATCTGGCCTACAGATTAAACATGACTTGTGTGGTGCTTTACCAAATTCTTCCAAGGGTGGTACATGAGTAGGGAATTCTAGATGCATGGGAGAGAAGTTATTTTTTTTACTACATAAGAGGGTTTTCTTGGGGGCATTAGGGCTTAATTTTCATTCAGAAAAAGGCTATCGCAGAAAAAAATTGCACATGTTACAGCATCAGAAAAATGGGTAAAAGAGACAGTAAGTCTTGTGCTGCGCTATCAGAAAGGAAGTACAGGCAGCAGAGATTCCTTCGTTGTGTCACCAGAAAATGGGTAGAGAATGCAGAGAGCCCCACCTTCCGGATCAACACGTATACCTCGAATCCCTGCTGAAGCCAACACTCTCCCACCGTCGTCTTTGTTCTCTTTAACTTATTACATTGTATGTTTACCCTAACCCATCTAATCTACAGCATGGATTTGCTTTCACATGTTTACAGTGCATGTGTGTGTGTACCTATAGGTACACACAGGTCTATAGGTTCTTATCATGATCTGCCTTGGACCCAGTCTCTCCAATGACCTTGGACCAATTTCTAGTGGTCAGCTGAGGTTAGTGGTATGAGCAGGGTTCCTGGGCCATGAATACACCCTGCCAATCATTAACCCTCAGGAAATAGACCTTACCAATTTTCCTGATCTCCCTCTTGCTTGGAGGACTCACTATGTGCAATCAATACTCAGTGTGTGCAATGACTGCTGGACTATAAGCCTGTGGTTCTTTAGCGGGGACCCCAGATGGGTCCTTATAGTAATGTTGCTTATAAAATGACATGGTGATGTTTTATTGTTTCTGACCCTAATGAAAAATTTACTTTTCGGTGGAAGTGAGAAATCAGCATGGTGCTTTGGAAACAGCTCTGTTGTAATAGGAAGGAGATCTGGCCTCCCTCAATCCCCTGCAGATACCTGGGAGGTGCCATGTACACAACACTCAATACATATTTATTTAATCGGATTGAACCCGACTGACTGTGACTCTAAGTGACTCTATTAATAATAACATAATATTTGCTATTAAATTATATGTTTATTTGCCTGTCTGATTATTATGTCTCCTTTCCCCAGAATATATACTCCATGAGTTTCGGGTCCTTGACAGTTTTATTTACTGAAGTATTCCCAATGCTTAGAACAGTTCTCAGCCCCTGCTGGGTGATCAATAAATATTTGTTAGATAAATGAACACCCCTTCACTGAGCTTTTTGAAATATTCTGGGCACTGTGCTGAACCATATAATACATATTATGCCATTTGGGTCAGTGTGTCTCAAACTTTAATGTGCGCATGCATCTCCTGAGGTCTTGTTAAAATACAGATTCTGTTCAGGCGTGGGGTGCGGACTGAGCTTCTGCATTTCTAATGAGTCTCTAAGTGATACTGCTGCTGCCAGTTCAGGGGCCACACCCATAGCAGCCAGTATCAGTCCTCAATGCAACCAGTTTCATAGGTGCCATTCCCCCATATTGTTTTTTAAGAAAGGGAAACTGAGACTTCCAAGTGTCCAATTACTTATCCAAGGTTACCCGCTAATGAGTAGGAGGATTTGATAACATACATATGTACATGCATACATACATAAGCTAATTTATGTCTCTGAGTCACAATTCCTGAAAAATACATATCCAGGTACAAGCATTTAGATGGTGTCAGATAAATGTTTCAAGGATGCGTAGAGCTAGCTCTGTGTTTAGAGCAGTAAAGTGCCTCATTCATTCATTCATTCAATCAAATATTTATTGAAGGTCATCCTTATATAGCTTTTTATCTATATTAATGTCTTATTGCATCTAAATTTACCCATCTATCTATGTATCTATATATCCGTGTATCTATGTATCTGTCTCTGGCATTGAAACAAACAGTTTCTTGAGCAGTGTTCTTCAGTGAAAATGGTCAGCAACTGCCCTCAAAAAACATTTCAGCAAGTTCATGCCTTTTCGGCTAATTCTTAGAAAATACTCTGAGCATCATCTTACATTGCATATAAAAGTCAATTTAGAATTTGGTCTGATGAATTCAAGATCTTTTTTTAAATAAGAAATTGTGGTGAAATACACACAGAGCTCACCATTTTAACCATGTTAAAGGGTACAGTTAAGTGGCACTTAGGACACTTACAGTGTTGTGCACCCATCACCCCCAATTCCAGAGCTCTTATCGCCTCGAAAGGAAGCCACACCACAGTCAGCAGTCATTCCCCTTCTCTCACTGCCATCAGCCCTGGCAGTGCTTCCTGTGCCCAAGGATTTGCTGGTTCCCAGCACTTCATGGGCACGGGGGCCTTGCTGGCCTGCGCGTTTGGCTTATTTCACTGAGCATCATGTTTTCAAGGTTCCTTTGGTTGTGCATGTATCAGAACCCTGCTCTTTTTTAATGGCTGAATACATTCCATTGAATATGTTGCATTTTGTTTATCCACTCATTAGTTCATAGACATTTAGGCTGTTTCTAGTATGTGGCTACTACAATTAGTCTTGCTATGACCATCTTGTATCTTTAAAAAAAAACACTTGTTTTCAATTCTTTTGGTGACTTATCTAGGAGCAGAATTTCTGGGTCACATGATGGTTCTAGGTTTAACTTTTTGAGGAAACAACAAATATTTTCCCATAGTAGTTAAACCATTTTACATTCCCTCTAGCAATGGTATATTGGAACATAAGGATGATAAGTTGTTTTGGATTTTTTTTTTGCACATTCACTTTATTTTCGGACCCTGTTTTGGTTTGAATCGTATTCCCTTATAATTTTTATGTTGAAATTCTAACCTGCAGGTCCTTAGAATGTATTTGGAGATAGAGCCTTTAAATGGGCAATTAAGTTAAAATGAGGCCCTCAGGGAGGGTCTTAATCCAATCTGACCAGTGTCCTTAAAAGAAGAGGGAATTGGACACACATGAAGACACTAGAGGCACACACACACACAGAGTGATGACCCTGTGAAGAGGGAGCAAGGGGGTGGCCATCCACAGGCCAAGGAGACAAGTTTCAGAGGAACCGAACAGTCCAAACCTTGATCTTGGACATCCAGTCTCCAAAACTGATCAAATAAATTTCTGAGGCTTAGGCCACCTAGTCTGCGGGACTGTGTTATGGCAGCCTGAGCACACTAGTACGATTTCTCAGTGGAGCCCCAGGTGGGAAATGGCCCATTCTGACCTCCTGCCACATGCAGGCAGCTTGGTGAGCGCAGCAGCCCCGGAGTCCCATACCTTTGATTAGGGGCTTGCTTTCACCCTTATGCACTATGTGCACCCTTGGGAAAGTGACCCTAGTTTTCCAACACTCTTTTCCTGTGTATAAAATTATAATACTAATGGGGAAATTATGGTCATCCTACTTGATTACAGAAGGTTTTAAATCAACACATATCCATTTATTTGTTTACCTGAGTCTCACTCCAGCCACTGAAGGATTGTGAGGCTTAAATGAGAAAACCTATGTAAAAGTGCTTTCTAAAGTCTAAAGTGTTATAAAAATGCTCATTAATACAATCACAACATCTGCAGAACCGTTAGTTGGGAGGGGGAAGGAAATCAATTGGTGTGTTATTTTGTTATGAGTGCAGGGTCAGGGTGTAAAGTGGCACACACGCCCCTCCGTCTGTCAGCAACTGACAATTAATCTGTCTCCGGGTATTTTTAAACATCAAGAATCATGTATTTGCCATCCAGCAGCTGGAAGACTGCCATCCAAAACAGCCAGCATCAGCTATCAGCTAAATGAATACTTGCTGCTACTAAGGACTTAATTCCTCTACCACCTTCTTCACTTCTCCCAGTTCTTGCGAAGCAGCCAGCGCAAAGTTCCCTGGAGGTGAGCTTGTGCGTATACGTGAAGCTGGAAACTCTCACTCTGATACCCATGGGATCGGGGATTAACCACATACAGAGTGTCCATATGTCCTAGGACCTGTCCTAGATACTTTACACACATGTGTTATCTCATGTAATACTTCATTCCTTCAGGTTAGGGGACAATAATTTCATTTTTAATTCAACTAAATTGAAGCTTACAGAGGTCAGTGACTTTCCATGCACTCATTTGACAAGTTTTTAATTGAGTTCCATTGGCTAATTCCTGAGTATGTGCTGGAGAATACAACATGAAAGTTGTAATTGTAGTGGGAGAAATGACCATAAAAGACAAACAAGGAAGCATACGCGTATATAGAATTTCAGGTCTATGAAGGAAATTCACTACACAGCTACTCAAAACATGGAACGTAAAAATCTTTTGGGGGGGAAGCAGAGAGCAAACCAACATGGAGATAAACCCAGATTTAAGTTTCACAAAGGAACTTCCTCAGGAGTGGTGAAAACTCAGGTGAGTGGGTGAGCAGAGTGCTTGATCTGAAAACGGAAAGATGAGATGTAGCCATCTGCCCAAAAGGACAACACAGAGACAAAGTCCTGATGATACAATGTAAGCCTCGTATCTACCATGAAGGGCCCTTGGGTTTTTCGCCATAGGAGTTGATACATTTTCCTTTGAACTGAGGTTAAAAAAAGTTAGGAATGTTAGTGTAGACCCAAGGACCAAAGAGTCAGATTGTAAGACCTTTCTGTGACACCAGCTGATATCTTTAGGAAATTCATCTCTCTGAGCTTCAGCTTTCGAATCTGCCTTGCTACGCGTGGAGCAGCGTCTGAGGATCAGTGGAGCGGCCCGTGTGAATGTGCCTTAGCCCGTGCTACACAAATGTAAGATTTTGAAAAGCAAAAACCTCCTGTAGGAAAAGGTGATCCACGCCTGTTATTCAATGGGATGTAAATTCAATAGGTTAAACCACTTTCAGGAGAGTTTGCCAAGTTGGAGTCTTAAAAACAGCCCTGATCACATACCTGCTGATAAACCACAGTCAGCTCCTAGTTGCCTCCAGGATGGGGGACAGGCCACCCAGCCTCATCACATTTCTCCCCTCGTAGCACCACCCGAATGTCTAATATTTTCCCCAAACTTCCGGTACTTTAAAAATCACCCATGGTTAAGTCATGGGGACTTAACAAATATCCAAACTCCGAGCCACAATACCTGACACATGAATCTGAATCTTGAATCAAAGAATCTCTGTACATTTAGTCAGCAGTGTGTGTAAGATTACTATAATCAGCTTATTTTGAGAAGTACTAGTAGTCATTGGTCTCCAAACATACATGTACATAAGCATTGCCTCAGCAGCTTTATGAAAAAAAGAAAAGTCCTGGCAAAACTTTCGTAAAATTTCCAGTGTAGTGTTTGGGGTGCAACTGAGGAGTTGTCTTTTTAGCAAGCTTCACTCTCTCTCCCCTGGTGCTGTCAATGGTCCATTGTTCAGACATACAAAAGCGCAGGTTAAAATAAAATGAATTAAGTCTCTTGCATCCTCTGAACTCCCACCTTTCTGCGTTTCTCTCCACAGTCCACTATTAATTTGAACTCTACTTCTCACAAAAGGTCTGGGATTCTGCTCTCTTCCCCACTGCCCTCGACTTATTTAAAATATTTTGAGAGAAATAGAGACTTTCTGAAGTCATTCTGTGCTATGGCTTGTATTGATATTACCTAGGTATTGGAGTGGGAAACTGAATTTGGAGACAATTGGAAGGAAAGGGAGGGAAAGGGAAGGAAAGAGAAGGAGGAAAGGAGGGGAGAGAGACAAGGAGGGAGGGAGAAATGGAGGGAGGGAGGGAGGAGGGAAGGAAGAAAGGAAGGGAGGGAGGAAGGGAGGGAAACCCAATATTTAATTTGTATTAAGTGATGGAAATGGATATGGTGTCAAAGACCCTGAAGTCAGGAAGTCCAAGTGTGCTGTATCTTCCACATGTTGGGGAGAACAAATACAGTGCAAGTCTATTCTCTGATGGTATAAGAAATCTGTGCCCCCTACAGAAATTCCTGGCTTGTTTGAATGGGAAGGATAGTTCATGTCATCCTGAGGTATTCTCTCAGGTCTCTCAACTCACTTTTATTATAAAGAATTTGACTCTGTTTAAGGAATATAGGATCCTCCCTCTAAAGAGGAGACTGGGAAAAAGAAAAAGAAAATGAACTAAAGAAAAAGGCTGGTGGAAAGAAATTAAATCAATTAAGCAGGTAAACTATATTGCTTCTCCAAATCTCCTCCACTATGGACCAAATGTTTGTGTGACATGCCCTGCCCCTTCCAAAATTCATATGATGAAGTATAAATCTTCAATATGATGTATTTAGAGTCAGGTGTTGGGAGCTAATTACATGGTGAAGCCCTCATCTCTCTCTCTCTGTCTGTCTGTCTCTCTCCCTCTCTCTCTGTCTCTCTGACACAGGGAGAAGACACCATTTGCAAACAAGAACAGAGCTTTCAACTTGACCTTGGGCTTCCCAGCCTCCAGAACTGTGAGAAATAAATGCTTGCTGTTTAAGCCCCGTCCCCTCCCAGTCTGTGGTATTCTCTTACAGCAGTCTAAACAACGAAGACAGAATTCAGCCCACACTAGACTTTTCTGAATCATTAAGCCTCCCAATTACGTGCATGCAACTTTCACCAACTCAGCTACAATCACCAGCGAGAGAAAATAAAAACATGCCTTAAAGCAAATGTGTTAAGGCGGCACCAGAGGGTTTGGGGGCGCGGGAGTGCAGAAGATGGTGGTGGGTGAGGATAACAGCTGTGCCCATGTGTGTACTGCTGCATCAACGGCAGAGTGTTTCAAGGGTTGTTACTTGTGACAGTTGGTGGGATTTCAGGCAGACTTGAACGTGGTCCCCTTCCTGAAATCCTCCATCTTTTCTCCTCTGGTGAAGCTTGCTCATCCTCTCCCTTTCTTAGAGTCTTCAGGAGCATGGGAAAACACAGACCACATCTGAGTGTTCATTTTGACTTCTTTCTGTTTAGATTTCAATTTAAAAATGGTCCAGTTTTCTGCCTGCCCCTAATGGGGACAGTTTGGGCGTTGCTTCTGGTATAAGGCACAGAACTGAAGGCCAATGATCAACCTGAAAGACACTTGAAAATACGTGTATCTTCTTGTCACGCACACCACTGGACCCCTCTTCTCCCACCTTTGATAGACTTTAAATTTTAAAGAGCTTCCAGGGCTCTTCTAATGCAGACTAAAATTACTCAAGGTCCCCTGTTGTTCAATAGGAGAATTTCCCCTCCTTTACTGCCTTCACATTCCAGAAATGAACCCGACCCACTCTGAGTAGTATTTGGGTTTATTCCTCCCAAGATAATTTCCTTCTCAAGAGGAATCTTGTCAGATGGTGCTTACCGTTTTCATGTTACTGTTATCTCCTCTGTAAAAAAATTAAATTGGAAAACAAACAAGTGGAAAACGGAGTGGTAATGGAATCAGACAGAAGACTTAAAAGCAACAGCCAGGCAAGCATATCTATTTGGGTTTCAATCTTGAATGTACAACCGACTTATGGGGTGGCAAGTAAGTTGTTTAAAATCTCTAACATTCCATTACCATATCCATCAAGTAAGAATAATAACGCTTTTGGATTCTGAGTTACATGAAATAATAAATCAATTCATTGTTTAAGCCAATTTGAAATGGTTTGGTTTTTTGCTTGCCATGAAAAGCTTGATAAATAACTCACTGTTATTAGCTCATCTATTAATATATGACTTTTTCTATTTCAGCACCTCCCTCTCTGTGCATTTGATCTCTGCTGCTATACTGATGATCCTCAGCAAGTAATACTTATGATTAAAATAAAATAAAACTGGTCACTGTTTTACTTATTAAGCATTCAAAAATACTACTCTAACACAGAAGTTGTGATTTTATAATTATTTATCTTTCACTTGTATTATTTTTAAATAAAGAAGCAAGTATCTATCTATCATCTATCTATCTATCTATCTATCTATCTACCTGTTTTATATTATATGCACACAAACCTCTAGTTTCTTTTTCCTTACCTATTCAACACCCTTTCCATCACACCATTCTGATCACACAGATTTTCCCTCTAGGAAGCTATGATCTAGTATGGCATAATAGCCTGACAAGAAGTGGAATTCATTTGGCCCTAATCAAGTACAAACCAGCTCAGTGTGTGGCATTTCCTGGCCATCATGTTAATTCAGAAAAGGCCCAGGTAGCGGTACAATAGGATCACTTGCCTGATAGTTGCGGAAGCCTGCCTGGTCTATTCCCTTGATATGAAGAGAAAGCATGAAGCCCTAACTGCTGCTGGCCCCTATTTTGTAATCACGAAGAAAACCAGTCTGTCACTGCAAAGAAGGCAGAGCCAGGACACCCACAAAGAAGGGAAGACTAAACCCTTGACCAAACTGTCTGACCTGAGCTCCTTTATTTCTGGCTTTTCAATTATGTAATCAATTAGTTTTTATCATTTAAGATAATCACAAATGACAACCTACCAGAAAGCGAGCTAAATAATATACTCATTACCTTTGTAATAATATACTTTCCATTCAATTTCATTATCCGATGTTTCTATATTTGCAACAATATCATCATTTTTTATTATCTGATAAGACTTGAGTACTGTTATTGATATTTCATTGAATATCGGACCTTTCACCTACTTACATTTTCAAATAAACACAAATCCATTTAAGTTTCAAAGACAGGTTAGATTTTGACTAGAGTTAAATTAAATCTAAAAAGCAAGGGTAATAGGCAATTTTTCAATATTTGCTCTTCCCATTTAAGAACCTAGTTTATCCAACCATTAAATCAAATATTCTTTTAAATTTTCTCTAATATGATTTTATAGATTTATTTATGACTACATATTGCCCATTCAATTTATGCCTCAATATTTCACATTTTATTGCTATTATGAAAGGATGTTTAAGCATGTTTTCAAAATGGTAATTGTTATTATACTAATATTCTTCTTGGCAGTTCAGAGTAGTTTCCTAGAGTACAGTGTCTTGGAAGCAGACCATTGGGATCTCATCCTGGATCCACCACTAACTACCTTTTTGTCCCTGGGCAATTTACTTACCCTTGGGTATCTTAGAACCCCCATCGGAAAATGAGACATTCTTCATCAGGGTGTTGTGAATATTAAATGAGTTAATATGTGGGAGACACTCACGATAGTACCTGCCACCTAGAAAGCCCTTTATACATCTTAGCTATCATCACTTATTGTTGTTCCTCTTATTATTGTTGATGTTATCCATCTCATTACTTTAATTGCTTTTTGGAAGCTGACCTGGGATTGGTGTTTCTAAACCTCTCTATCTCTAAATACATGCAGGGTGAGGCAAAAGTAGGTTTACAGTTATTCATGTGCAAAACATAGATCTTGTGCTTGTACTATTATTTATTAGCTATTATATTATTTTGTATATGAACAACTGTAAACCTACTTTTGCCCCACCCTTACACACACACACACACACACACACACACACACACATTTCCCCCTTAAACTGTTCTATGTTAATATGCATTTGTGAGACTGTATAAAATTAAAAATAATAATAATAATAACATTAGTGACCATGGTACTTTGTTTATAAATGTAATGGGGATAACTGTGGAATGATTTAATTGTTGGTGACCGTGTTCATGACACTTGGTTTTACACTGACCATGTCTGTTATTTTAAGAGTGAATTCTTTTTCCCCTGCTCCTTTCTTCCTTCCTTCATGTCTGCCTTTCTCCCTCCTTACTTCTCAAGAGGTGCATGAATGTGTTTTTGTGTTGAAACTTCAAACAATAACAAAAAGTAAAAACTAAAAGGTGAAACTTTGGCTTTAACATTGATGTCATCTTTTTTCCTCTTCACAAAATTCTGCAATTACAAATTCAGTGGTATGTGTATGCATATACAACACACACGCATAATTTAAAGGGTTTGTTTTGCCTGACAATTTACTTTTTCTAACCTTCCAATTTTTGTACAAACCAATCTACACTTTTTTTAATTTATACACACTACTTTATGGTAGCTGCATAGTAATCCATAGCAGCATATAGCAATTGTTTTAACCATATTCCTCCCTATAAGTGGATATTTTGAAATTTCTATTTTTCATTATTACAAATAATGATGGAGTACACATTCTTGCATATGTTGTTTGTTTGTATGTGTAAATGATTCAAATAGGAGAAAAACCTAGAGTTTTAATGGGTGGGAAAATAGATATGTACATTTTTATTTGACAAAATACTGACAAATTGCTTCCTAAAATGTTATAATATTTTTATTTATATATGTATTAATTTGCTTAGACTCCCATTTTATTTATTTATTTTGAATAGTTTATTCTTTTTATTGAATGTATTGGTTAATAAAAATTAGGTAAGCTTCAGGTATATAATGCTATAATACACTATCTGTATACTGTGTGTTCACCACCCCAAGTCTCCTTCCATCACCATTTACTCCCCATGCCCTCCTCCACCACCTGTCGTCCTCTGCCCAGCGTTCACCACACTGTTGTCCATGTCCATGAGTTTCCTCTCTCTTTTTTTCTGTTCCTTTTTGCTCAATCCCTTCACCTATTTTTAAAACCATGATTTAAAGAAAAAGTTCTGTTTGAGTTCACTAATTGTCCTTGGGCATACATGGATACATGCTTATGCATTTTATTGTTCTCCCTACACTTTGGCTTATTAGCATGTTATCTTAAATTGAACAATTAGTGTATTCTTATCCAAAAACACTATACAGTTTGAAAGATAAGAAAACCATAGCCAGAATGAAGTTAAAAGGAAGTATTAATGAAAACAAAATAAATGGGAGTTTTTAAATTACAACCAAAAAATTGTTTGAATATAGAGTTATAAGCTCTCAAGTTAAATGAGTAAGTTATATAAATGGGGAAAAGAAAAAAGGCAAAAATATAAAATATTTTTCAAAGTCACTAATAGGTATATGTCATTATGTTTATGAGGTATTAAGAATGTTTATTGACCATTTTTAGATAATGATGAATAATTCTGAAATAAACTGCTTAGCTGCTATAAATCATTTTATAATGTAAACCAAACAAGACATCTATACACCCAAAGGTAAAAAAATAAGCAAAAATAAAATGCATTTTTAACTCAATGAAAAGGATAACGGATGACATATTGTCACAATATTCTACAAAGCCGATCTAAGTTCACCCATCAAAGAGGTAATGGATATGGAGAATTTGAATAGGAAATAATAGTTCAATAATAGTTTCTAACAAGAAATCCATCATATCCAAAGTCATGGAAAGGATAAACATATAAGCAAATAAATTCTTACAATACGAAAGCAAGGGTGGTGAATAAGTGCTTTCAAAATTGATAAAATATACGGACGGCCATTGTACTATGATAACAAGTACATTTGGTGATAATATCCAGAACTGACAATCTTATAAAGATGAAATAAAACATCACAATAATACATAAAGCAAAAACTGCTCAAAATATATAGGGTATGCCAGAAACGTAAAGTGATCAGATTCAGCTCATTATTATTACTGGGTGACAGTTACATTAGGAAAAAAATACGTAGAGAAACTATTCTTAAGGGGTGGTTAGGAACATCACAATCCTCAAAAAAAAGAGTGTTTTTAAAAATTAGACTTTTGTCTCAGTCCTGACATTTTTATAGCTCATTTCTCTTCTTTCGACTGAATGCCATGTCTAAAGATTTGATGTGGCTACCGTTACAGCCTCAGTTATTAAGGCAAGTATGCCAATTTCTTCAGATTCATAGCATGAGAGAACAGCTGAAACCCATGGGAGTGGCTTGCTTATTTTCTAAATGAGGATATATATGTATGTGTGTGTGTGTGTGTAAATCTATCTATCTATCTATCTATCTATCTATTTATAGTACATAATCTGTGCAGAAAAAGTCCAGCCACTGTTAATATAATGAGAACGGTTTGCTCAACATCAATGTAACCTGGCAGCCAAGGACAGTGGACTGGAATGCACATTCATGAACAATGATAATTCACTGAACTGGGGAGAAGTAATTGAGTGAGCATGTGTACTGTGTGGCCAACATAGTCAAAGTGAATGGGCAAGTAGAACAATGAATATGCATCAAATTTTGCATTAAGCTTGAATATTTCTCCACAGACACTATTTGGATGATTCAGAAGGCCACAGTTAGGGGCACCAGGTGATTGGCAGTTTCATCAGGACAATGCAACCACTCATGCATCACGTCTCTACAGAGTTTTTTTTTTTAAAACATCAAATCATCCAGGTGAATCAGCCTCCCTACAGCCCAGATTTGGCACCTTGTGATTTCTGGCTTTTCCCAAAACTAAAATCATCTTTGAAAGAGAAGGGATTTCACATTGTCAGTGAGATTCAGGAAAATATGACAGGGCAGCTGGTGATGATTGGGAGAACTGTGTGAGGACCCAAGGAGACTACTTTGAAGGGGATTAAAGCATTATTGTCCTGTGTACAATGTTTCTTGTATCTTGTATCTTGTATCTTGAATAAACGTCTCTGTTTTTCACACTACATGGCTGGATAACTTCTGGACAGACCTTGTATGTGTATATATACAAACATACAAACATACATACATACATACATAAACACACATACATGCATATAAATCCCTTAATAGGAAACATAGGTTCTTTTTCTATAAATAGAGCTTATATAAAGAGTATTGAAAATTTATCAGCTAAACTGTAGAAATTTGCATACTTCAGATCCTACAGACAATTCTTTTTTTAAAAAATCATTTTTTTAAGATTTATTTATTTATTTTTAGAGAGGGAAGGGAGGGAGAAAGAGAGAGAGAAACATCAATGTACGGTTGCTGGGGGCCGTGGCCTGCACCCCAGGCATGTGCTCTGGCTGGGAATTGAACCTGCGATGCTTTGGTTCACAGCCTGCGCTCAATCCACTGAGCTATACCAGCCAGGGCCAGATAATTCTTAAGAACTAAAAATTAATCATGTAAAACGTAAACGTAAAAGACCAATAATGAAAAACAATTTTGAAAACTGAATTTTCAAATAATAAGTAAAAGATGAAATGAGAGACACAATGAATTTTTTAAAATATAATATGAAAAGTTGTCCAAAATGTGTTTCATCAAGGCTATTAAAAATAAATTCTGTGTGCAAAAAA
This sequence comes from Phyllostomus hastatus, assembly GCF_019186645.2. NCBI lineage: Eukaryota > Metazoa > Chordata > Mammalia > Chiroptera > Phyllostomidae > Phyllostomus > Phyllostomus hastatus. Next base: position 64,455,323 of record NW_025333857.1, on the reverse strand, counting down.
ATCCCAAAGTTTATTTTTTACCTCAAATATATAAAATAGATTAGACATTATATAATTTTTAAATGAGTTTTTTAATTAAATATGATAGGAATATACATAAAGTCTTTTAGTAAATGTCTATGGCAAAGGTCAAGGATGCAAAACATTGTATCTAGATGAATAAGAGCACTTCAAAGAATTTTTTTTCAGGCAAACTTGCAAGTGTCATTTAGTGGTCGAGATCTATTATGTTAAACTCTGGGCTGATTTTGATATTTAAGAAAATATCGGACACATATTGACTCAAGTGATTCAGAAGCATAGTGATGCATCACAGGAAACAAATTAAATCTTGCAAGGAAAGGACATTGGACAAAATGCTCAGTTCTAATCCTAGTCTGACACTTTACTTTTTCTGGCCAAAGTTTGACACTTTGCTAGGACTGTGGCACTGACTTTTTTGAACCCCACTTTTACCTTCTATAAAAGAGGGTACAGGAATAGAGGAACTGAGCGAATCACATGCATGGACTGTTATTTTCAGATTTCAGAAGCACTGAGGACAAATGGCCGAGGGGCATCTGCTGTGAAGTGCAGATCAGATAAATGCACTTACTTGTATTCTTTTCTTTAAACCTTATTGTATTGGGGTTTTAAAAAGTGATAAACCCTCAAGGACAGCAAGTTTTTTATAGCCATAATGCTGGAGAAGTAGTAACTGATTTAAAAACAACACTAAACTAAAAAAGCTAAGGAAATTGAAATCTGCATGCCTGCAATGGTTGGTGGCGATAAGAAACAAGTGAAGTGCATCAATTCTGCAGAACTAGACAAAGGCTCAAAACTAGAGACATGCAGAATAAAGTTTTGGCTAAAAGGAGAAGGACTGCATGAAAGTATGAATAAACAAACAATGCCCAAATTCTTTTTTGAATCACGTATAGACAGAAAACAACCACTGACCCCCGTCTCTGTGGATGGAAAAATGGTTTATTAATGAAATTGAACCAGAGAAGCATGGGACTCTGATATGTGAGACAGCAGAGAAGAGAAAAAAAAAGTAGATTAAGTGGAAATCTACGTAATTAACCATGGCACCCCACAGCCCCTTTCCTCCAACTCAGCTCAGGATAGTTAGCAGCCGGAGGCACTCCCCAAACTGCAGACTGGAGGATTCCTAAAAATAAACTGGTCCAATTTACAAATTAAAATATTTAGTGCCAACCTCCAAACTCTGATCAATTACCCTAAAGTAAGCACACCACTGGACCAGTCTCATCAGGAATATATAGATAAATTTAAATACTTCACTTAAGTATAAGCAATACCTAGGGACCACCAGAAATTTAAGAGGAATCTGTATCCATAAAATAGACTAAACAGACAACAGAAGGAATTGGTGGAAAACAGAGAGAATTCCCAAACCACGATATTATAATTACTGTAATCAATATCATTGGATATAGAAGAAAAAATATTAAAGCTACAAAAAAATAGAAAACAAAAAGAGCTCTTGAAAATTAAATACACAGCAAACATTTGATTTTATTTTTAAAGAATTCATGTATTTATTTTTAGAAGGAGGGAGCAAGAGAGGAAGAGAAACATCAATGTATGGTTGCCTCTTGCATGCCCCCTACTGGGGACCTAGCCTGCAACCCAGGCATGTGCCCTGACTGGGAATCCAACCAGTGATCTTTTGGTTTACAGGCTGGCACTCAATCCACTTAGTCACACCAACCAGAGTAGCAAACATTTTAAAAAGAAAAACAGATATTAGTAGAAGTGGAAGGTACATTTGAGGAAATCTAAAAGAAGAATAATTAAGGGAAAAAGACAATAAGAGATAAAGCACATGAAAATTAGAGACTTAGTGTCAGAGGACCAAAAACTGACTGTTAGGGACCAGAAGGAGAGAATGGAGAAAATGGAGAGTATGAAATTACCAAAGATAAATTTAAGAACATTTTGCAGAGATAAAGAATATATCTACCCAGATTGAAATTGGCAAGCAATTACCCAGTACCAGAAAAGCTCCACACCCTTGAACATCAGTAGAAAATTTCAAAATTCCAAGTATAATAATAAAATCTTAAAAGCTTCTGCAGTAGGAAAAAAATCAAGGAAGTTACAGTGAAAGAATCAGGAACCAAAATGGCATCAGGCTTATTACTAGAAAACAGTGAAAAAAAAATGCCTTCAAATATCTGAAGAAAATACCTTCCAACTACTATGCTAAATCCAGGCAAACTATCTATTAAATATCAATTAGATATTGACATAAATATCAATTAAATGTCAACTAAATTTTAAAAATAAATTTTCCATTAGAAGATGCGTCAAAGATATCTAAAGACTACAGACACCTAAAGGACAAGAAATAACACACATTATTTTAAAAATATAAAGGAGCTGCAACTGATAGAAAGCTGGCTTGGGAAGAGGTGAGTTTGGAGACTCTTTCTGAAACAATGCACACAATCTAAAATTTGTAAAAAATGAAAAGCAGACATGCAAAGGTTATATAGGAGGCCAGAAAACAGTGTCCTCAAGAACTGCATTTATATCTGTTAAAAAAGTGATTACAGAAGAAATTTAGGTGAATAAGCAAACGTTACTTAACATTTTATGAGGTGGACAGTCTCCTGTACAGAATGGAAGAATAAGGCCGAAGGCCAGAAGCTTTTATAGGACAAAGAATAAAGAATGAGAAAGAGGCAAATGGAAAATAACTGATTGGCTAGGGTCAGAGTCAGCCTTGCTTGGACTGAGAAGGCCTACAGATGCCTTGGTGTTTAGGGAGTGGGTAACTGGGTGAGACTGTTTTGGGCCAAGCAGAACACTGATAGAGCACAAAAAGTTATCTAAGGTTTGGTTTGTTGATGTGGCACCTGGACAGGAATGGTTCCATCTTGGGCCCAGAAAGTTCTTTCAATATAACTGGGCTTCCCTGGAGGAAGGGAAGGGAAATAAGTCAGATAAGGAAAACAGGCCAGGGTTTGAGGGCACAGATCAAGAATACATAGCTTCTAAAAATATATATATTTTAATACACTTTTAAAAATGGCATGTCAAGCCCTGGCTGGCGTAGCTCAGTGGATTGAGCACGGGCTGCGAACCAAAGTGTCGCAGGTTCGATTCCCAGCCAGGGTACATGCCTGGGTTGCAGGCCATGACCCCCAGCAACCGCACATTGATGTCTCTCTCTCTATCTCCCTCCCTTCCCTCTCTAAAAATAAATAAATAAAATCTTTAAAAAAATGGCATGTTAGAAAATGAAAATTTAGGACAAATGAGATGCTTTTCAAATATGCCTTGGAATACATTGATTTTTTTTGTCAAGTAAACCAATATGATAGGTATCCACGGAAAACACTGCGTGTTAGAACTCAGGGTTGTAGGCAAGAGAAGTGAAATCGGCTGGGGAATCAGATGAAACAGACTCCTCGTCTCTGAAACAGAATGCAGAATACACGCGTGAGTGTCTCAGAGCATCTTCCTCTCCACCTTGTTGGGGGCATGCAAGGAGTTCTGACTGCGTCGCTGCTGATTAATCCCTCCTCAGCTTTCAGCCGCTTCACACTGAGCTCACTGTAACTTTAAATACTGATAACCAGCCTCATATATCACAGAGCTGAGAGAATGACAGTTTCAGTGCATAATGGCTAAAGCTTTCTACAATAATCAGATATTCAATAATTCATGAAAATATATCCTCCCAAATCAAATTGGAAGCTATTTTGTGTAATATATTATTTAAAATTCAATATTATAATGCACACAACTTCTCCTCAGCCAGAAGAGGACCATTTCAAAATGTGATTATGTGCGGACTGTATTTTAAATGTGACAATTCTGCTTTTCATTTGTTTAATGGCTTAAGCGGAGGAGATCAACTGGAACTAAGTCATCAGACAACCAAACCAGGGTGGCCGCAAGTGACTTTGGAAAAGTGACATTCGAACCTGAAAAATGCACACACATTTGGATGGGACAGGCCTGTGCATTTGGGGGAAAGAATTAATTTGTTTAGATCCAACATCAATTTGCTCCAAAATAGTCCTCTTTGAGTTAACTGAAATTTGTCACAGTTGTAAGATAAATTGTGAATTCTTAACATCTGACAGGCAAGACACCTCTACTCCTGCAATGTTGTAACTGTCTCAGTTGCTTTCAAACCATTGTATATTGTGCTTAATTCTAATGGATTAGGGGCAAATTGTCTCACAAGCACGTAGTCAGAATTCTGGTTTCATATCATTTACTTTTTGGAAACGCCCTTTTACTTACTCTCTTGCCTATCTGAAACCTCCTTTTACCTAACACATCATCATACTGAGTGAAGACTTCCCTGATTTCCCAAGCCAGATATGGCTCGCCCTTTCCCAGAACACTATATAGGTTAATTATATATAGCACTCATATCATTTCAGTATCTACCACTTATTAAGCACTGATCCTATGACAGGCAGGTGTCAAATGTCATATCCTTACATTGCTTTAAATAGGCTCTAGACTGCTATTGCTACCCTATGTTGTAGCTGAGAAAACTGAGTCTCAGCAGTGTTCAATCGGTTGCTTAAGGACACAAATTGGCAAGTACTAAAAAGGCAGAAGGTTGTCTGTTTGGGCTGGCATTTCCCAGGTGCCCAGAGTGGTGCATAGTTGGGGCTCCATATTTGGTAACTAATTGAATCAACAAACAGATCCCTGAGCATTCAGTTGTGTAAATCTGTTGTGTTCTTACCTTGTGGGCAACAAGGTTGGATGAAACCAACATGACTACATTAAGTAAAAGCAGAGTGCTCCTATGAGGATAAAACACGGTATTTCAGAACAAACATCGAATGTCATCGACGGCTCTGCCAATATCTGGACTCTGGCAACTTGTAGTTATGTGACCTTAAACAAAGTTATTGATTTTCCTTGTTTTCAGTATCTTCATCTATAGGAACTTCACTCTGTTGTATAATAGGAAAACTTCCATGAAGCAATAAAGAATTGTGGTTAAAAATCCAGGATTTCTAGCATAACAGGCCAGGTTCAGAAGTCACCTCTCACCTCCAGGACACTAGGCAACCTGTTTAACTATCTCCATGCCTCAGGTTCCTTGTATGGAAAATTCGCATAGTAGTACCTCATATGATAGGCCTGAGTTTTACATGGTCTCCTAAATGCAAATCCTGTAGAACAATGTCTACTACACAAGTAGTTCTATGTAAATGGGCACTCATTGTCATGTACATTCATGGCACCCCACACGCGTAGTAGGTCCACAGAGAATGTTTCCTTTTGTCCCCACCTTGAAAGTAGACTGAACTTTGTTGGAAATCAGTTTTCTTCGTTTATTAAATTGGAATAATAAAACTGACCTTTCTCCAAAGAGCAGGATAACTGACAATTTAATAATATTTTCAACACTAAGATGCTAATAACAAGCATGCGGTTCAGAACTTGCAGGCTGGAAAAGGCAAACATCATCCTTAGTAAAAGAATGTTAAAGTGGGAAGCACAAACCCAAAGGTACATAGAAAGGCAGGGGAGAAAATAAAAATCTCTTGGATATAGTGATTTGAAAAGAATCTGTGGTTCGGAACCTCTGACTTGAACTGGGTCCTAACAGAGGGATAAGACTGGGAAAGGGGAAAAAATACAAAACATAAAAAAGAAGCCTGCTTCACATAGATTTCTGCCATAATTTTCTAAAATATTGGCTAGAGTAGATAATTTGATTACATATTACCATGTTTTCTGGCTGAGGACAGAGTAACAAGGAAGAAGAACTTAACACAAAAATCATCATCCTGTCTTTCTGTACTGGTTGTCTATTTTGATATAAGTACTGTGCCTTTACTCCTTTTAATTATTTGATATACTTAGTGTTCAGCATGGGCTTCAGCGTTCAGAAATTAGGAACATGAGAGCCAGCAAGGTCAAGTCACTTGACCATGACCCCTCTTCAGGGTGATGCTCAGATGGGAAGCCCAGCTCCACACCATACCTCATGGCCTCCCTCTCTAGGCTTCTGACTGTATCATTTTAAATGATTAGGAGTTTAATGGATTGAAAATATTATTAAACATGTCTGTCTCCATAAGACTCCATTAGCATAATGAAAATATGCAAATTATTCATTTTAACCACCTAAACAACAGTAGCTGCATTTTTCTCCTGCCAGCAAATACAAGCTTAATGCAATTGGACTGGCCCAGTGGTTCAGGTGCCTACGCCAGGACACAAGAAAAAAGTGTAAATGGGCACAAGGTAAAAAGGGGGTTGCTGGCCCCATCCCAGGCCTTTTGAATGATATGGACAACAATATGCATAGGAAACCAAACCATTTCAGCCTTAGACCCAGGGCTGTTGTCAAGGGCACGAGCACCCTCACAGGGTTTACTTTCCAAGCCACGGAATAGTTTTTCCCATGAGTCTGACTCAGAGTGTAAAGTTCTGTATATATTTTTTTCTTCCTGCTGTCATTCCGTTGTCCCTCTCTTCTCTCCTCACTTATTCCCTAACCACCTGCACCAAACACTGTATTAAAGCATTTGAATGGTTAGATGATCCATAATAAAGACACAAATTCTGCCTTCATTGAACTTACATTCTTCTAGGGGAGGTGGTCATTTAAACAAGAAATTACAATACACACGATATTACATGTTGTTCTCAGAAAAGCACTCAAATATTACTTAAAGTAAGTTGAGACCTAAAGGTTAAATAGTAGCCAGATAAATACTCTGTGTGTATCTGGGTGTGGGTGGGGTGTGGGTGGGATGTGGGAGTGTAAGGATCTATGTACTGGACAGAAAAAAAAATACATACAAAAGCTTGGAAATGGAAGGGGAAATAGAAAAGTTCTAAGATTATTTTCAAAAGGTGCAGAAAGGCTGAGCCTGGCATGCTTCATCTGGATCAGGCTGTTCAAGTCCAAAAATGAGGCTAAAGAGGTAAGCAGGACTCAGAGCAGACCAAAGCAAGTCTGCACTTCCATCAGAGGGCAAGAGAGGCCATTCAAGGGCTGTAGAGAGAGGGATGTGACCAGATTTGGTCTGAAAACCATCCTTGTGGCGACACCTGTGTACAGAGCAGGAGTGGATTAGATGATCAAAGCGGTCTCTGGGGAGACACTGAGGGTACATGATACGATTTCAAAGATGTCTCCCTGAGAGGATTAGGAAGCTAACTTGGAAAAGTGAAAATCTCAAGGGGTCTCAAAGAATCTTTTTCAGTATCTGTGATGCTGTCTCTGGCTGAGAGATGGGGGTATTTCTGCAGCACCCAAGAAGTACAATTAGGACCACAGGGAAGAAATCAGAGCATCTTTCTGTTGTGCAAGAAAGGGATTCTCCCAAAAGTGGCTTCCCTGTATCTTTGCCTTGACATTGCCCCCAGCTGGCATAACAACTTCATGCCAAAGAAACAGACATCACAGATTTTCAGTAGCCCTATGGCTACAGGAGCATGTCTAACCAGAGGCACAGACAGCTGCCCTGAAGTGAAGAAAGCAGACCCTCTTCCAAAAGTGAGCATGGAAGGGCCTAGAAATCTCTCCCCGCTGTCCAAGACCTCCAACACCTCCAGCTGTGAGAGGCACCAAACACCCAGGTGTCTATCCCCAGATCATGACAGCTCACTAAGCTATTTTAAAACGGGGACAGCTGTAATTGCATAACAATTAAAAAAAAAGTCATCTTCAAAGAGGCTCTCCCAGCCCATCCTCCAGTTCTTCACACTATTTCACCTTTAAGACCGATTATTTATAAATAATATGGATTTAAAATGATTACCTACTGTCCTAGCCTGCTCAGGCTTCCATAACAGAAGGCCACAGGCTGGATGGCTGAAACAACGGAAATTTATTTTCTCACAGTCTGGAGGGCAGAAGTACAGCCTTGAGGTGCCAGCCCATCTGGTTCCTGGTAGCTGCTTTCATCCTGACTCACAGATGACCACCTTCTTGCAATGTCCTTGATAAGTGTGCGGGGGAGGGGGTGGCGTGGGGGTGGAGTGCAGGCAAAGAAAGGGAGAGAGCACTGGTGTCTCTTTTTATGACATTAATCCTATCAGGTCAGGACCCCATCCTTAGCACTTACCACTGGGGATTGGGGCTTTAACAAATACATTTTGGGTGGGGTGGGGAGACACACACATTCACCCGTAATGCCTACCTTGCCATAAGGCCTCAAGGTCTAATCTCTGAACTTTTTAAAAGTCATGTTTGTTCAGCATCAGTACAAGCACATGCCCATCATCACACGGATATTCTGTGTTCTATGCATCACTGATCTGATCCATTTTCCATTCCTGTCCACCCTCTCCATCTTCTCAATAATCTCTCTGGACTTCCTGGTGTCTCACCAACAGCTTCTCTTTCATCCTGAAATTCCTTTTGAGTGTTCTTTTCACCTTATTTCTAATTGATCATTGGTGCAATTTCTTCCCCTCTAGTATAGTCCCTTCTTTCTCCCACAGGTATTTTCTCTACCAGGGATCATTAGATGTGGATAAGTGTCCTCCTGTCTCCCACCCCAAATCCAATCCCCGTTTACCTTCCTCTTTCCACTGGTCCTTTTAAAGTGTATTTTCGGATGCTTTACCACCCATGCTTATTCCTTGTGGCCAGCATCATGGGTGTACAAACTGTGAAGTACACTGTTCTTAGAAGAGCCTGGGGCTTGGTTTGATGCTCTCCTTATTCCCTTCTTGAAACTTGGAAGACTATTTGAACAAGGGGCCCATGTTTTTGTTTTTCAGTAGGCCCTGAAAATTATGAAAATATATAGTAAGAGATTCAGTGCAAGGAAGCAGCTTACGTGATTGTGGGGCTTGTTAGTAAAGAAAAAAATTCTGTAGCGCAGCTGCTGGGAGGTCAAGGCTATCAGGAAAGCAGGCAGAACCCCCTGGGAATGAGCTGAAGCTGCTGTCCACAGGAGGATGTTTGTCATCTTTAGCAAAGCCTCAACTCTGCTGTTAAGGCCTTTCAAGTGATTGAATAAGGTCCACTTATATTATCTACAATCTGCAATATGAATTGACAGTCTAGAAACTTGGAGACCTTGGTGTCAGAATAGTGAACTGTATCTGGATCCTAAATAACCTCAGATGAGATTGTCACTAAGAACATTTCCATTAGCAAAAAACCAGATTAAAGGTGATGCCTGCTCATTTCTGTACACTCACCTATTTCAGTGACTTCAAGATAGGAGTCTATTAAATTCAGGGAGATGGGCATTACATAATAACAGAGTCTAGTAAATAATAGAAGACCATGCACAGGACTAGGAAATATGAACATAAGGACTATTTGGTTGTGGGAATATAAGCATATAACTCACTGCAAAGCATAGATTGGATTAGATGTCTACTTTATCGTTGTTCCCCCTCCTTGTACTCTATTACCAAAGGAACCACAGATGGCATGCAAAAACTAACAATTCACTTCCAAATCAATCTCTGAGGTCCTACACTTGTACCAGGATGAAGAAAGTGGCAACAACCACTGGCATCCAAAGACATACTCTCCAATTGTATTTTCATGTAACAAAACAAGGGATATCAATAAAAACATATTATCCAGAAGGTAAAGTCATGGGTCATAGAGGACATGGGACAAATGAATGCTTTTTAGAGAGCAAAACGAAGACCAAAAAAAAAAGGTTACTTTACAGCCAGGAGAGAGCATATTCACAATCCTTAACTAGTATTATTTCATTATTGCTACAGAATAATGACTGTTTCATGTTTTACTTTTTTTAAATTTTTTTTTATTTTCAGGAGTTGTCTTTAATTCCAGTACTAGAACCCTGTTCTCTCAATGTATATTGGACACGTGAGGGATTAGGAACAGGGTATGATAGATACTCTGTACTTAATAACAGGTTCTTATGCTTATAGACGCCACCAAAACAGATGTAGAAGGATCCTGATCTTGCATCGTATGTGACTGAAATAAGTTATCCCCTCAGCAGAACGTGAATGTGTACAGTCTACATGGATACCTGAGTGACTAGAGGAGCACACTGGGGCCTAGAACACAAATTTCCCCTCAGAACACATTCAATCACTGTTAATACTAGATTTCCTCTCCTCATCATGGTGTAGTTCACTGTCCTTCAAGAAATTTTGTTTCCTCAACTCACTGACAGTGAGGTGTCACCATGTGAGTAAGTTTTAACCAATAGAATGCCATGGAAGTAGCAGTTACAATTTCCAACTCCCTTCCTTAAAAAGGAAGCTGTTTTTCCTGATTCCTCCCAGCTTTCTGTCAAAAAAAATGACAATGATTTGATCCTTGGATTCAGAGATTACATTCATTTTGAGAAAAGCAAACCCATTAAACTCATCCAGATTCTAAACAACCTCATAAGAAATCTCTGGAAAGAAATAAACTTTATGTGATTTAAACCACTGGGAAACAACAGAAGTTAGAGTCTGGGAAACTATCATTCCTAGTATACCAATCCTCCCACAGGTGGCAACTCTAAACTCTAGGAAAATTATTAAACTCAAGTGCATAAAGACACTACTGAGTGAAACAACACAGATGATATTAGAGGGGAATTGGACCTTGGGGGAAGTAATGACAAGTGAGTAGGTGAGTTTCTTGTTATGATGGCTTTTAGTCTACAGACTGTTTCCAGATGTCATCACATGAAAAGTCTAAGACTTGTGTAGAAATCCCCAGGTTTACTGGTTTGGAGAACTACAGAACAGAGTGTAGAGCTGCCATAGGGTTGGAAAGTGTGGGGAGAAGTCCTAGGCACAAAAGACCTGGGAAGGGGAGCTACAGATTCTGGGTAGGAAATCTTTTAAAACAGCTAGCTGATACCTGAGCTATGAATGTGTTGAGCATAATTCCAGCATCCCAATTAAAGATAAAAAAATGTAACCTGGGATTTTAGAATCCAGAGTTGAGTTTCAGACAAATCAATTGCCTGCTAAAATGTAAAAAGACCAATTACTAAAAAGCAGGACCTCTTTAAAAAGTGTAAGATAATTCAGTCTTTACAACATATTATTGAAAATGTTTGGGATCCAATCCAAAGTTACCATCCATATGAAGAAACAGGAAAATGTGACTTTTGTTAAAGAAAAGGGCAATTAGTAGAGACTAACCTTGGACAGCTATCATAACTACGCTCAAGGGCATAAGGTAAAATATTTCAATAATGAATTTAAAAAATGGACATTCCAATAGAGAACTAGAAACTATAAAAAGTTCCAGGTAGAAATTGTATAACTAAATTGGCAAAATCTGAAAAAAAAATTAAAATAAAAGGTTAGGCAAAAGAACAGATTTGAGATAGCAGAAGGAGTCAATAAAATAGAATATTAAGGGAAATCGTCCAATACAGAAAAAAGATTAAGAAAATAGAATCTTTGGGTCATTTGGGGGAATCTATAATGGTCCAACACACACATAATTGAAATCCATAAGAGAAGGAGAGGAAAAAGTATCTGAAATCTGAAGAAATCACAGTTTATGTTTCAAATTAATTAAAGACATACACTTAAAAGTTAAGAAATCCAGTGAATGCCAAAAAGAATACATTTAAAAAATAATGCCTAAACATAACATAGTGATTGTGACTAAACCCAACAATAACCAAAGGCCAAAAAAGAAGGGGAAAAAGGGGACATGTAACATATACAAAAACAGCTACTTCTTATTAGAAATGATGACATGTCACTTATAAAGTACTGAAAGAAAAAAATCCCTGAAATCTTTAATTATATATCCAATAAAACTGTCAAAAATAAAAGTAAAACAAAGAATTATTAACATAGAAGAAGGCTAAGGAACCCTAAAGGAAGTTCTCCAGACTAAAAGAAAGTAATAGCACATGGAAATATAAACTTTTAGGAGTAAGGAAAAGCAGCACAAGTGGTGTGCAAATGGAAATAATAGGGGTAATTACAAAGTCCTACTTTTCTCTTAATTTTTTAAAAATATACATATTTCTATTTAATGCAAAACTAACATTGTAATGAGTGATTTATGTGTGCTAAATACAGGGTGAGGAAAAAGTAGATTTACAGCTGTGAGTAGGGAAAACAGTTTAACCTTGCATTATTATTTATAAATTATTACATTATTTTTCATACAAACAACTGTAAACCTACTTTTGCCCCACCCTGTATAATGTACTTAAGAAGTATAACAGAAAGAGATTTACACTGTTTCAAGTTTCTTATATTTTACTTGTAATGTTAGTATTACAACGTTATAAGTTAACAACTTTAAAAGCGAAAATTTCAGAATGTATATGGCAATCTTTAGCACAATGCACTAGTTAGTTTAGCAACCACTGGGTGGCTTAAAGCAACAGAAATGTTTTGTTTTGTGTTTTGTTATGGAGACTAGACATCAGAAATTAAGGGGAGGGAAGGATCTTTTCTTGCCTTCTACAGCTGTAGGTGGTCTATGATATTCCTTCCTTGACTTGTAGATGGCATTCCCCTGTGTCTTTACACCATCATCTGCCCCCTGTCAATGTCTCTCTCCCTGTAGCCAAAGTTTCCTTTTTATAATGATACCACTCATATGGTTTAGGGTCTACCCGAATGATTTCATCTTAACTTGATTATCTGCAAAGACCCTATTATTAAAGATGGTCACATTCAAAGGTGTTTGGGGTTAGACTTCAATATCTTTTTGAAAGACACAGTTCAATTCATAACAAGTAACTACTAAAAAATAATGAAGAGAGGAAGTCATGGCATTTTACAAGTTTCCTCACACAGAAATTTAGTATGTACCCTAAAAGTAATATAAGGAGTTACTATTATCATCCCCATTTTACTAATAAACATCCTGGGGTTTGGGCAAAATAAATAGCCTGCTGAAGTCTTGTATCTAATAGGTTGTTCTTTGTGATTTTAAAACATGCACTTTTACTTACTACAATCTATTGTTTAGCCTCACTGAGATTCTGAGCAGGCAGCTCAAGGTCATAGCTGTAGCTGAGACTGAAGTGAAACTAGAATACAAGAATTTGTATTCTCAGGCCAGAGGTCTTTTCACAATAGCAGTCTGCTTCCTCTCACTCTCTCCGTTCTCAGAGACCTGGAACAATAGCTGTCCAAAGGGAGCTCATGCTTAGCAAACTTGATTACTTTTTCAAAAAAAGGTAACAGTCACCATTGATATAATTCACTTGGACTTCTAGTGCCTTTGATACAATGCACATCAAAGGGTAATCCATAAAGCTAATGTAGAGGGGGGTGGGTGGAGAAATAGTCAATTGGATAAACATTTTACAATGAGTATAGTAATGGAGGGCAAAAGGTCTATAGAAAGTGTCCTTGGCTCAGGTCAAAAAAATTACTACATGCCAAGCTTAATCTAACTATGTATCAGTTACCTGGACATGTGAAAACTGTGCTCTGTTTAGAAACAAAAACACACAAGCTTCTGTTGGGACATCCAACAGGTTTTCTAAGAAATCTCATAGGTAATTTTTTATCCCTTCTTTCGAATATTGGAGAGCTGACACTCAAAAGAATTTAGCGCTATGACCAAGATTCTTTAGTTAATAAGTGATAAATAGGAACACTAGAATTCAAATTTAGGTCTTATTAACTCCAGAGCCCTGGTTCTAAGGTGTGATTCTCTCTTAATTTTCAATATTTTATTTTTTTTTAAGAAAACATTGTTTGTTCTCATGGGAGGCATTGTCTAGGACTACGTATAGAGCTAAACCCCTCTATGTTTTCTACTGTGTATACCAAAGAGATACACAGGCTGGAGCAAAAGAAGGTTTACAGTTGTTTGTATGGGAAACAATACAGTTAATACATCATATACTCACAACTGTAAACCTAATTTTGGTCCATTCTGTATTCACTTCTTTGACATTTTCCTAAACTTTAAAGACGAGAAGATCAAATGGAGGAAAAACCAGAATGAAATTTAGTAAGGATCGTTAGGCAAAGTGACAGGAAGAAGAAAAACTTAGTATGTTATAGGAAGACTCGTTTATGTCAGCCCCTTCAAAGTTAGGATCCGGGAGACCTAATTCCTCATTTTGACTCTATAATTAATTTGTGTATTTCCTAGAATCCTGCTCTTCCCTTTTCCAGTTCTTGATTTCTGTGCTTTCAAGTGTAGGGTATGTATGACTCAGATCATCTCTAAGTGTCTTCGCAGCTCTAAAGTTTTAGAATTCTGTGATCACATGCTTCTAGAAGTAGAAAAACACCTTGTTTCTGCTGAGAAGAGTGTCTCAGATAAATAAAATAAACATTTTGTTATTATCAGCTACACACTCATTTTCTTCTTCAGTCATAAGAATGTTTCCACGGAACTCTGAAGGACAGTCCAGACGTCGGCCGTGTGTGGCTGCAGCTACAGTCTCTGACTTACCCTCCCCTTCGGAGAGCTTGTCTTCCTGATTTCTAAATGTCTATCTACTCTCCACCTAAGGACATGGTTTCTCATTGAAGGAATAACTAACTGAGAGTGGCAGAGAGGACAGATAGTCTGTGGTTGTGCCAGTCATATGGTAGCCCCTGAGATAAATCATACATAAAGGCATAATTACAAAAGATTTTAGGGGTAAGCCTTTCTCTAACAATTAATTGCCCCGTGTGATTCAGCATGTCGCCATTGCAGTTAAGGATGAAAGTCTCTGGTGGTAGAGGCAGAGGATGCCATGCTGGGGCATTGCTGATTATTTGGGATCTTCTTTTGTGGCTCCTATATAACCCCTCATTAATATGTTTCATGTAAGAAAGAAAATGTGTTAATTTGAATCCAGTTTCTCCAATCCAGGATTGGTCCTCTGATGGTTCTATGGTTTACTCTTTCCTTTGTCTGCTAGGAAACTCCAAGCTGAGATTTAGATTTTCTATGTATCCCTTTTCTCAGCCAATTTAGCATTGTAAATGAAAAGCAAATTTTAACTAACATGGCTTAAACAAATGAAAAGTTCATCCTGTCATGTATAAGATGTCAGAAGGTAGAAATGTCACCGGGGGTCCACAGGTCATCAGGGGCTCTGCCTCCTCCAGTCCACACTCTTGCCTGCCTGGTTTGGGGCAGAGTGAGCCCCCACTCTCAGGGACCAGGGGGGCTACTAGGATTCTCATATCATATTCCTGCTTGAGGAGACAATGAGAATAAAGAGTGATTACGACTGCTGGGGTAGCCAACTGCGTCTTCATCCCGGCCAGGTTTGGGAGTTGTCCTTTTAGCTGTCACATACGTACACACTAGCACGATTTGCTGTCTTTTCACTTTCTCTCACTTTCCAAATACGTTTAGGAATTTGAAATGTGCTCACTTTATTTCTAAATCTAGAGTGTGAAAGAGTCTAAACTGGAAAAAAATGTCACCACTGAAATAGGTGATACCTACAGAGAGGTGAGAACCAGTGTTCTGAGTTATTATTCCTTGGCTTTCTAATTATAAAAGTATAAAAAGACTACAGCTTGTGCCATCAATGGGCCTTCTGATTCCTTCATACCCTCCATTGGAGGGACTTATTTGTTCATAGCCTATCTCTTTCTCTTCCTGCCTAATATGATTTTAATAAAGAATATAGAATAAAGAATTAATTATAGAAACACTGAACTTGGCCATGTTCCTTTTACTATGAAGAAAATAAGACCCAGAGAGCTGAGCTGATATATCAAGATCACAAAATAAATTAAATGTCAATAAGAGCTTCTACCATCCATTACACTCTAGCATAGGAATGCAGGGTTAAGACAGCTGTTTGACCCTGAAATCATGTTTTTGGGGTCAAATCCTTCTCTTACAGTTAGTTGCTGTGTGCTTTTGGGTAAGCCATTGAAATTCTTTGTACCTCATTTTTCCCCTCTGTAAGGTGAGAATAGTACTAGTACCACTCTCAAAGGGCTTTGAGTGAAAATGAAATGGGATCATTTGTGCAAAGCATTTAGCACAGTGTTTGGCTTATAGTTACTACATGATAAGTTTTAGCTAAGATTCCAGAAACAGCAGAGGTTAGTCAACCATTTGTCCATGGGAAATCATTACAATATGCAGAACGGACTTTGCCCTGAGTTTAGAAAAGGCAGCAGTTCCTGTGAGCGCAGCGATACGGGAAGAATTCACAGAGGATTCCACATGATTTCACTGGCTGAGCGTGCATGCTTAGTAACATTTTTTAAAAACTGCTGTCCAAGCTGTTAGCTGGAATTGAAAGATACAGCGGTGGTTAGAGGGCCTATTTAGTAGGAGCAGAAAAATGCACTGGGAGTGAATCATTTGTCTCGACACAGAAGGCTGAGTCAGGGAGAATGGAGTGTCACGTAGGCAGGTTGGGCCAGAGCCAAGAACACTGGGCCATGATTGCTCTGAGGGACAATTTCACACCAGGCACTAAGACTCTCTTCCTGTCCCCTTCCCACCCTCCAGTTCAGGGTTTTTCAAATGGCCCCTCAGTTCGAATTCCAGGGAAGACAGCCCAGACTGGTAAAAGAAGGCAAATGCCAGCTCATCATCCACTGCATTACTAATGGCATTCTGTCCAACAAATTCCATCTGATAGGGAGAAAATATTGATTAAATATGAGAAAAAATATGCTAAAACTCATGACAGAGAAGTCAAAACAGAGAAGTCTATCCTACCTAGGACAGTCCTCCAAAGCCAAAGGAGTTCAAAAAGACACTGTACAATTACACTCAAGATGAACTGCAGTGGAAATTGTCCCTTTAGGAGAAGCCCTGAGCTGATGACCTTCAATCCAGCAACTCCATCATTTTATATCTGGGTTAAAGAAAGTGCCATGAATCAAGCACTAGCTTTCCTGGCTGAAAAGTGTAAAGATTATGGCTGAAGTCAAGGTAAAAATAATACTAATTAATAAATAAATAGTTACTAAGAACCTATACATAGAAGACAGTGTCTTAGGTATTAGGAAGATAGGGATCATACTTACAGTCACTGTCCTCGGGGTTTACAGTGAGGGTAGGAGGGGGAAAGTATTTTTACATCATTGACTTCACTCTTTCTTTCCATCTGAAAGCAAATGTCATGTACTGGCAACTAGATTCTCAGCTCTTGTCTACTCTGTAAGGCTAAAACAATGAATAACTAGGCACTCGGTTCTCAAAGAGCGAGGGCAGCTACAGTAGGTTTCGGAGGTCAAGAGCTGTTTCTTGAAGGATACCTATTCAACTAAGGAGAACAGGAGTAGAAGAGAACCTTCTCACATTAAACCCACACTGTGGCCCAAAAGGGAGGGAGAAGGCGTCTTTAAGAATCTGAAGGAAGTTTAATTATCTGGACAAAGTAAGAGAGGGAAAGGGAAGCAGATAGAGTTGTAGTAAAGGGGTGAGGCAGGGTGGGTTTTACACAACTATATTAGAGGCTTTGGGTTTTATTGTGAAATCAATGGGGATTCACTTATGACTTTGCAGCAGAGGAGTGACATCACCAGAGTGATGCTTTGTCAAGATCATCCTGGCTGCCAGACGTGGGATAGGTTGAAAAAGGGAGATTTGTTAGCAAGCTGCTGAAATATTCAAGGTGGTGAGATACTGTAACTTTGAGGCTGAGACAAGGTTGTAGCATCTGCTGATGAGGTTTAAATCCTAGTTCTTCTCTTGCTAGTGGTGTGGCTTTGGGCAAGCTACTTAAACTTGCTAAGCTCATGCCCCTTCACCCAGAAAATATAAATAATGAAAGTTCCTATGTTGTGAGATTATTATTACACCTAATGAAACAGGTATATCATGTGGTTAGTATAGTGCTTGGCACATAGTAAGCACTCAATAAATACTATTGATTGTTACTCTTTGTCTTGTTGTTGTTATTAAGCGTGGGTGATAGTGAACTGGTATTGAGTGATAACCTGAGTAATATGTGCATTATTCTGGACATACTTCAGAAAATGGGGATTAGTGGGTAGGTATAGAACCAGGAAAACACATGTTTAGTTAGAACTCATAGCTTGCCAGGATACATGGAAGCATGTACCCACAAACATGCATTATTATACATGTCTATCTGCCTCTCTCTTTCTCTCTCTCTCTCTCATATAGACACACAGACACACACACCACTTCCTGTGGGCTGCAGTAGTCAAAAATGCTTCATAGATTGAGTGCAGGCTGCGAATCAGGCATCACAGGTTCGATTCCCAGCCAGGGCACATGCCTAGGTTGCAGGCCATGGCCCCCAGCAACCCCACACTGATGTTTCTCTCTCTCTCTTTCTCCCTCCCTTCCCTCTCTAAAAATAAATAAATAAAATCTTTTAAAAAATGCTTCATAGAACCACTTTGATTATCTGATAAACATTGAAAAACTTAAGATTGAGTGGAGAAAGGAGAGCCCTGCACTCAGTAGAAAAGGCAGGAGAACAATGCACCAAAATATAAAGGCTGGAATAGGAGGAAAATATTTGTCAGGAATTCCTTCATTCATTCAACACACATTTGCCAAGCATATTCCATGAGCCAGATACATTTCTAGGTATTAGAAATAGAACAGGGAACAAAACAGAGGAAATCCCTTGGCCCTCAGAAATTTATATTATTTTGTAGAGCCAAAGTTAGTTTTGACTCAGTCAGTATCCCTAGGAAGCCTGCTTTATTACATGTAATAAATGTGATGGTGTCAAATTCAGATCCCTATTGCTTGGCAGGTGAACAAACCTGTTCCCAAGGTGCTATAGGTATGTATTGACTGCCAATGACTCACCAATTTACTCCCCTCAGCCAATGGGAATCAGTTTTCCAGAAGAGGCCTTCTCAAGGATGGTCTGAAGACAAGGACTGATTGATAGATATTAGAATAAAAGCCAGCACTCTTACCGCAAGGTGGAACTACCCCTGTGATGCAGTTTGTACGCTAGAGATCTCCTGGGATCGGGCTGAAGTTAGACTCTGAAACCACCACTTTGCTTGGCTGTAGCCCATGCCCTTGCCTACTGCTCTCACTCCCTCGCAGGTTTTTCCTAGGATGCAGGCTCCTTCAGTAAGTCCCTGGTATGACCATCCTCAACTAAGGCTTTGCTTCTAAGAAATTCAGACTAAGGGATTATTGGCCCCCCTTTTTTATTTTGACTACTTCCTTTCTCAAATCTAGTTATTTGCCCTAAAAATTAGTTTGTATGCCCTGGTTAAAATAAAGGCCCATTCACCTAGGATGCATACATCCAACATCTTCCTCATGCAGACATAACAGTTATTTGATCTGGTTGCATCTATCTTAAAGAAAAAATATGTATATATTTATATAAATTTTACTTTAAAATTATCTGATACTAATGATTTTCAATGTTCTTATGGCCACTCATTCCAATAAGCAGCACAGCATATTAACTTACAATCACTGGACACAGTGCTTCCATTTCTGATAAACAAATGAGGATATTGGGGGTGTTTGCAGGTCAAGCCTTGCAACAGTCATAGAACCAGAATTAACATCAGAATTTCCTGATTCTCAGCCCCATACCGCCCCATGGATGCTACCTGTTTGTTTGTTCTCTATTTTGGTACCATGTCTTTCCAATGAGAAGGAATTTTGATCCCTACTCTTCCTTTGATATCAACAAATCAGGTACTTAATATTTCCACTCTGAGCATTATGGAAAGACCGTAGCTGCAGGACACCGTCAAAAGCCGGCTTGCTATGAGTAGTTTTCACAGTGCAAATGGCCTCTGGAAGTAGGAATAAAAAACATGAAAGTCTTATGATCAAATCTTTATCCAATGAAAACACTCATACTGAAGAATTTTTGGTATTTAGACATTGTTAGGTTCACACTTTTCTTTGTTGCGTAGAGTTGGGGTTAGTGTCCTTTGTTACACTTCCTAGACAAGCTGCTAGAGTTTCCTTTGTCTTAAGTTCAAATGCTCCAGCTATTTTTTTTTTGCAACAGGGTTATTGCACATACATTAACACACACACACACACACACACACACACACACACACATTTACTATGGGAAGCTGGAAAGGTCGGTTGAAGAGAAGGGATGGAGGAAATGTTCCCAGCAGTACAGATGGAAAGCTTCAGGAATCCAGATCCAAGCTAACTCTGTTCGAGGTCCCCAGCCAGCATTGACTGAGTGTCTTTCATGCATACAGCGGACTATGTGGGGATATGACGATAGCAAAAAAAGTATGAGGCATGTTTATTCTAATCTTACAAACCTCCTGTGTGCCATCAAACTGGGCACATGGAACCTGATAAATGATTATTCACTGAATGTTTGCATTTTAAATTCTATTTGAGGACTTAGCACATATGTCAACCACCACAGAAGACATCATCATCTAGAAATAAATTCTTTTTTCAATGATTTACATTTGCAGAGATGGGAAATATTCTTTTAAAGACAATTGGCCTAAAGGGTAAGAAACTTCAAGCTGACTTAAGCTTAATATTATGCTGTGCAATTAATTAGGTGTTGAACTGGTGAGTTACTTAACTTCTCTGGTTTCTGGTTATCCTGAATACAAAATAAGGGGTCCAGCCAGGTGATGGAGGACTCCTTAATAGTGCCTTGAAATTGTAACATTTTTTGAACTAAACTAAAGTTCCTAAGGTGTGGAGAAGTTTCCCTGGCCCTAAAAAAATTCCTGTGGGGTTTGAGTTTGGTTGAAACAGCTTCTACAGGAAGTGTGCCTTCCCCCTACATATAGAATTCGGTGATGGGCAGGTTGCCTGAAAAGATATTTCACTGCAATTAGTTTTCTTTACTCCCTGACAGAAGGTTTCAGAGCCCAGAGGCAACTTTCACCAGGATAAAAATACTCTGCACTGTCAGTAGAAGATAATCTTATATAACACACACTGATTTCCTTCCCCCATTTAGCAAGAACTCAGAGAAATGGTATGGTTTGCTGACATTCCCAGGCAGGTCATCATGCATTAATGCTTGACTCCTTTGTCTGTTGTAAGCAGAACATTGCTGATTTCAACTATTCTCTGGGTAAGTTGCTGAAGAGAATGCTAGGTCAAGGGTAAAAATTATTCTCATTTTTTACTTATAGGTATCATTTCTTTTAAAAATACTTTTAAAATAATTAAATACTTTATTAAAACAGGGGTTCTCAAGCGGGGATAATTTTGCTTCCTCTCTCCCCCACCAGGGGACACATGACAATGACTGGAGACATATTTAATTGTTGGAACTGGGGAAACTGTACTTGCATCTGGTGGATGGAAGTCAGAGATGCTGCTAACATTCTATAATGCACAAGACACCCCCTCCCAAGTCAAAAGACTGTGCATTATAATTACAAACTACATATATAGTTTTTCTAATACAGTGGTTGATTTTATTTTCTAGATTCTTTTTTGTTTTTGTCATAAACAAATATGAAATGTATATTATAATCATGGTTTATATATATTTAGCATTCTCTTTTTTTATTAATATAACACTATAAACATTTTAACATTTGCATTTGTCTTCCTAATTACCATTTTAATGGCTGCCAAAGAATCTTAGGAAGACAAACAACCCAATTAAAAATGGGCAAAGGATCTGAACAGACACTTCTCCAAGAAAGACATACAGAGGGCCCAGAGACATATGAAGAGATGCTCAGTATCACTAGCCATCAGAGAGATGCAAATTAAAACCACAATGAGATACTACTTCACACTGGTCAGAATGACCATCATAAACAAATCAACAAACAACAAGTGCTGGTGAAGTTGTGGAGAAAAAGGAACCCTAGTATTCCCACTGTTGGTGGGAATGCAGATTGGTGCAGCTACTGTGGAAAACAAGGTGGAATTTCTTTAGAAAACTAAAACTGGAAGTGCCTTTTAATCCAGCAACTCCACTGCTGGGATTATCCCATAAGAATCCTGAAACACCAATTCAAAAGAACCTATGCACCCCAATGTTCATAGCAGCACAATTTACAATAGCCAAGTGCTAGAAGCAACCTAAGTGCCCATCAGTAAATGAGTGGATCAAAAACTATGATACATTTACACAATGGGATACTATGCAGCAGAAAGAAAGAAGGAGCTCCTACCCTTGACAACAGCATGGATGGAACTGGAGAACATTATGCTAAATGAAATAAACTGGGCGGTAAAAGACAAATACCATATGATCTCATCTAGGGGTGGAACCTAATCAACAAAACAAACTAGCATGAAAAATAGAACCAGAGACATTGAAACAAAGAACAAAGTGACAGTAACCAGAGGCAGGGTGGAGGGGAAAAAAGGGAAGTGTTGTCAAGGGACATGTATAAAGGACACATGGACAAAGCCAAAGGGGAGTAGGGGCGAGGGTGGGAGGTAGGGATGGGTGGGGTGTGCGGGGGGCAGGGGGTGAGGGGAAAATGGAGACAACTGTACTTAAACAGCAATTTTAAAAAAGGATACAAAAACAAAAAAATAAGAATCTATTTGTTTGTTGTGCCACAATATACAATACCATTATCTTAGTGTAGATCACTTAGGCTGTTTCCATCATATCCCCTTATTGTAAATAATTAGTTATAATAAATCTTTAAGGATGTGAATTACTCTGTGAACAATATGAGTATTTTTAAGCTTCAGCTTTCCAGTGATTTTTCACTGTTAACAGTGAAAGCTGACATATCTGTTAAATGGCTTGACCAAGGGCACTTACAAGTATTTTATAATATGCAAATGTATCAAATCAACATGTCATACACCTTAAACTTACACAATGTTATATGTAAACAATATCTCAATACAGCTGGAACAAAGCTTTAAAATAAGAATAAAAATCACTAGGTGTACTGTATAAAAAATAATAATAAAAGTAATGTCTGGTAATGGCATAACTCAAGTTTATTTATTTAACTCTTGTGTTTTTCATTAAAAATACAATTTGTAAAAATAAAACCAAAAAGTATGGTTTAAGTACTTTTTCTAATTTCTAGACATGGTTATTTACCAGACAAAATGAGAAGATAACTCCAAGCCCTCATTCTCACCTCCATAATTTTCCAAAGAAACATAACTATTACAAAGTTCAGTGAAGAGTCAAGACTTAGCACAGTACTGCATGACACATTTCAAATATCCCCATAATTTTGCTCCAAGTTCCCAGGAAAGGAAAATAATGGGAAATGAAAACCATCCTGCTGCCCCATGTTGAAAGTAAATGATGGAAGTGGTTTATGGTCAGAAATTACTTTTTCTCAACAACCATCTCTTTTTTTTTGGTAACAAATAATTTTTGATAGGTTAACATTGCATTAAGTCCTACTCTATTCTGATCTCTACCATCTTAGCCTGAAAAGCAGTAAATTGTTCCTTTCCTCTCAAACTATACTTCTTCCCTTAATGAACAGAAGAACCAGATAAGCAGCGATTTGAGAAATGCTGGAGTAGACAAAGTTAGGGAGGCCTGGGGAGACAATGAAAAGGTAAACAATCAACGACCTAGACAGACTGCGGAGGGTGGCCCACAGATAGCAGGATTCAGATGAGTTCCTGTGTGTTAAGTAGGCGAAGATCCCATGAGCAGTATAAGACAGATGGGCTCTCAGTAGGCGGGAGGGGAAGCTCACAGAAGATTGAATGGGCATATGCAAATCCAGTTTATCTTTCAACATTCAGCACAAAGTGCTCCCTTTCCTGATTCTCCAAATAAAAAGTGACCTCTCCGCTCTTAACACACAAAGACTCCTAAGAGTATCTACTTCGTGGAAAGCTTCATTATCTGTATTTTAATTTTATTCCAAATGACAAATATTTTTATGGCAGGAGGCATATTCATTCGTCTGTTCCAACAGACAGCTGATACAATGGACTAAAAGATAGTGCTACCTATTAAATATTTTCATTGAAATAAATGGGTAAAAATTTACCAAAGATTGCAATTAAAGAAAGGCCAAGGATGCTGAGCTTTCTATTATGCAGAGTGTGTTTGCTGATGAAGGATTTGGTGTGATGGCTACTGAGAGCAAAGCATTCTGATTCCTGTAGTTTGCAACATCACGTATGAATTTGAAATCTGTGTACTTAAGAACTAAGAGAAAAAATGAAGCAAAAATAGAAAGAGGCTCGATAAAAGGAGTCAATAAAGAGGAGGACATGAAGGATATAGGTTGCATTAATTATCTATTGCTCTATAACAAATTACCTCAAAACTTAGTGGCTTAAAATAATAAACAGTATCTCATAGATTCTGTGGGTCAGGAATCCAAGTGGGCTCAGCTAGGTCCTCTGGCACAAAGGTTTCTCATGGGGCTGCAATCACAATGCAAAGGGAAGACATCACTTATCTCAAGACTCAAGTGGAGAAGGATCTTCTCCCAAACTCACTCATGTGGCTGTCAGCAGATCTCAGGTCTCCAGCGGCAGCATAGAAGTATCAGTTCCTTGATGCTTGGGTCGCTTCATAGGCAGAAGAATGACTCCCACAGAGAGATGAGGACAAGCAAGATAGAAGTCATATTCTTGTCACAACCACAATTTAGAAGTGACATTCCACGACTTTTATCATAATCTGCTTACTAGAAGTGAGTCATTAGGCCCAGCATACACACAAGGGGAGGGGAATACACCAGGGCCTGAAGATGAGAGGTGAGGCCCACTGCGAAGTGCTGTTTTAGAGGATGCCTACCAAGTGGGTCAGCAAAGAGAAATGAAAAAGGTAATTATTAAATTGGTTACAAGATTAAAAAAGAAGAAGACCAAGAGTTAGTGGAAAGAAACAAGTAAAAGAAAATAAAAAGGAATGAAATATAATGAAGTAAACATTAACAATGAGGAGGGAACTAGCCCTGGCTGGTGTGGCTCAGTGGATTGAGCACTGGCCTGCAAACCAAAGGGTTGCTGGTTCGATTCCCAGTCAGGGCACATGCCTGGGTTGCAGGCTAGGTCTCCAGTGGGGGGGTGCATGAGAGGCAACCACACATTGATGCTGTCTTCCTGTCTCCCTGTCTTTGCCTCTATCTAAAAATAATTAATTCTTTAACAATAAAAATAAATAAAAATGAGGAGGGAACTATGAAAAACAAGAATCTTTGCCCACACACTTCCCAGTTTATGTTAAACCTTTTCCCTCCGGCAGTTGTCCTAATGAGAAACAAATCTCTCTGGAGAAAGTGTCTTCAGAGTAACCTGCCGAGGGGGACATAGGCCACCACACAGGACACAAACTGCTGTTTATATTCTCCATCACGACTCACTGTCTCATTGGGCCTCAAACAACCTTTTAAAAGAAGAAGTTCTGATCTTGTATCCTGGGGAAGAACGTACTTCAAAATTCTTGACCTTTTCTAGTATTCCTAGGGGCCAAAAGTGTTTAGAGAAGTGAGAAATTCAATTTCTCTGCTTGGCTTGTCATTCAAACTTTGAAAAGAATAGAGAGACACAGACCATTGCAAATGTCCCCATGGTTTTGCTCCAAGTCCCCAAGGGACAGGAAAAATTGGGAAATCAAAACAACCCACTGCCTTTTGTTGGACAGAAACAAAATTAATCTTTGGATGGGAATGCACAGTTCTCCAACAACAGTCATGATTTTTTTTTTCAACAAGCTTTTAGTTATTTTAGTTATTTGCATTATTATAAGTCATCTATATCCCCTTGTATTTAAAGGTTTAAGTAATTTTATGTTTACTCCAAACCAAAAGGAAATAAAGCAATCCAAAACCTCCATCTCATTTCAGAATTCCTCCTCTATCATTAGGTGACTACATACCAAGGGCAAAGCTAATTTCCTGCTCACTCATAGCTTTAAGGAGAACACTAAGAATTTAATAGATACCTGTATCAGAAAGGCTGATGCTGGACTCTATTTCAGATAGTTTCCTATGTTCTTACTGGTGATGCCAATATTTTTGAAACCAACAATCAGCTAATATCTTTTGCAAGTGCTTCTCCCACTGTCTGAAATTTCTTCCCTACAGCTTTCACTGTCTGAATAGCCTTTTTTTTTTCTGTTTGTCATTTAAGGATTAGCTTAGTATTTATTTCTTTCATAAAACCTTTCTTGCCCATGACCCACATTTGATCAGACTGACTTTCCTGAACCTCCTGTACTGGAAACCTGGACACACACCAATCACAATTTAGTGCAGTGCACTCTAATTATGTATTAAAAGTAGAAGCTGTGCCTTCCATCTTTAAATCACTGGCACTTAGCTTATTGCTTTACTCATAGAATAAGCTCATTACGTATTTGTTGAATAAGTGAGTAAACAAAAATTAAATATATAACTAGGTTTTAAAACTAATCTGCCGGGAAAATCCCTTGTCTTTCCTAGAATTTCTTTGCAAAGAGCCAATACCTGTGAAATTAACAATGCTCAGGTGTACTATAATACCTGGCCAGTGGGCTATTTATCAGAACTAGGAACTAGGTCTAGCTTACACTGAAGGGGGAGGAATTAAACCTAAGTACATAAATTCCACAGGGCTGGGGATGGATATCTGAACCCATCTGAGGCAATTACATTATGAGCCATGGGAAATGCAAATATAGTCTCATAGATTCTCCCTAGTTTCTACTGAATATTTGAACTGAACAATGATATGGAGCCCAAGCTGAGGCAGCAATTGCCACACAAGATGTAAATGGAAAGTCCATTGGGCAGGAGTTCTGCTAGGAGCCAAATCTGATGATCACAAGTATCCAATTCTCTCCATTTGTTTAGAATATTAGCATGCCAGTCAATGGAGAGAACAGAATACACCCTTTCATCTCTGTCCAGCCAAAGTAGATGCAAACCTTTTTGATCCTGGGCAATGATCTAGGGGTTGTGCACATAAACCTAACTTTCAACTACAGGTCTGCTATATGGGATACACAAAACCAAAAGGACACAGAACAACGTCAAGGACATGCACAATCATCTTCAAAAACAACTGGGGCTCTGTAGATCTTCCCTTGTCAATATCAACTAAATTTAAAACAATCACATGGCATTTATGACAACAAAAATCTACTTAGCAGAGGAAATCCTCAATGCTCAGAGGAAGATAATGTTCTGTTTGAGAGTTTAGAAAGGAAAATCTTATATATGTTGTGTGCTGTGATTGATTTTGATATTGATGGAGATACAGTTTTCTAATACATATTGGGTTGGCCAAAAAGTTCATACTTTTTTTTCCATAAAATATGAGACACATTTTTCATTTTCACCAATAACTTTATTGATTTGGGTTTTATGAATATGTTGGCTATCTCTCACATTATAATGCTGATCATTCTCTTAACGTCTTGATTTGATTGCTATCAATTTCCACTGGTCTACTTGACTGTGGAGCATTGTCCAGAGAGAAATCTCCAGCACAAAACTTTGCAAACCACTTTTGACACATTTGATCAGTCACAGTACCTTCTGCATACACTGCACAAAAATTTTTTGCATTTCAGTAATATTTTTACCTTCCTTGAAATAATAAAGCACAATATGCTAAAAATGTTGCATTTTCTTCCACCTTCAATATTAAAATGAATACACAAAAATTCACCGATTTTAATAAGTTTTTTAAAAATGCATACTGATATGAATGCTGCCACAATACAATCTAACAAAATTGTTTTGAATGAAGTTAAAGTGCTAATAGAGCCATCTTATGAAAAAAAAACAAATGAACTTTTGGGCCAACCCAATGTTTACAAATATGTGTGTGTGTGTATAAAATGTTCCTAAATTATATATTAAAGCTTTCTTACATGTATAAGTGTATATGTACTTACATGTATGCATGTGTATATGTACATGTATGCACGCATACTTGTACGTGTGTGCGTATATAGTGAGACAGAGACAAACAGATAGACAGAGGTAGAGGAACAGCTTTTCCATTTGGCTCTACGCCAGGTGTGTTTGAAGGTGTAAGGTTTGTCTTGCCTTCAAAGAAACCTGATACACATGGGGAGGCTTGCTGTAGTCACGTGACACTTAGAGCAGAAGGAAAAATCAAGTGGAGAAGTGTGCAGCTGGAAGGATCCTGAGAGGCCATCCAGTCCTTCACTGATCACTGACTTCCATGGGTCTAAGAGGCTGCTGCCCAGAGGGAGAAACTACGGGGGAAATTGGCATAGGGACGTGTGACTCTCCTGATGTTCAGATCAAAAATAAAAGAAACCCCAGTCTGTTCCCTTACTAATCAAGACAGTAATGGTGCAGGGTTTAAGAACTCCAATTTTGTAAGACAACCTCAGGTTTGAATGTTGACTTTGCCATTTGCAGACTTTCATATGCAAACAAGGGACATGATAAAATCACTATGAACCTTCATTTTCTTGTCTCTACTTGCAGGTTTGTTATAATTATTAAACAACTAACATACATAAGCATTTAGATTCTGGAAAATAATACTTGCTCAATTAATGTTAGCTATTATTCTTACTATTCTCATTATTGTTATTATAGCTCCTTGTGACTATGACAAGATATTAAACACTTTTGCTGGACAGAAATAAAATTAATCTTTGGATGGGAATGCATAGTTCCCCAACAAGAGTCTTATGATTTTTTTCCAACAAAGATTCAGTGATTCAATAAATGGCTCATTGGTGTTACCTATTCTGTGAAGTTCTCCTGGGCTTCCTTCCACCTCATACTGTAAAGGCGTTTGTTGTAGAGCAAATGGCGTTATTTTTAGACAGCTATAGCTTCCTCAGATTGTGCACTCCTTAGAGTAAGGACTGTATTTTCTCCTTTAATTACTCCAGGACTAACCAAGGACCTAAAAAATGTTCTGAAATGATCTTTTCTGCTTGGGAATGAATGCTGACATTGTGATTGTGTTAGGACTGGCCTAATGGTGTGTTCGGACAAAAAGTAAGAAAGGAAGCACATGAAAGGTTCAGTAACAGGGCTCATTCAAAACTCCTAAAGTGCACAATTTTATTGCACAATTTTATTGCATCCTTTTTATCATCACGATCATCATCATCATCATTGCTAAGATTTATTGAGAGCTTAGTATATGGAAATTATTATTCATTCATAACAACTTGGGTTGTAGGAATCATTAACCTGCCAGCCCCAACTAAAAAATGGGAAAGCATAGTATCAGAAAGTTTCCCTAACTAAGCTAGTAATAATCTGAGCTAGAATTCCAAACTATACATGGTTTTTATTTCAAAACTGAGGTTCTTAACTATCATGCCATGTTGTCTCTAATCTATTTTTCCATTCACCCATTTATTCAGCCCATCATTTATTCAATACCTCACATGCACCTAGTGTGTGGCAGGATCTGCCCTAAGACAAAGCGTGTTATCATTCCATCTTGCCCACAAGTGAACAGTTTTCAGAGAGACAGCATGAGCTATTCCCTGGTTGGTTTTTCCTAGGTACACATATTTCACCCACAAGCCTTCCCCATGCCTCTATCCATCACATTCCCTATGTTTTTATTTTTCCATTTATGAATGGGGGGAAAAAAAGAAAAAGAAAACCGGTAGCCCTGTTATTTTTCTTAGTGACACAGCCAAGTTTTCTTGGCTCTGAAGGACTTGCCCTCCCAACTCAATGCTCCATGTACCAAAGGTAATTAGGGCAACTTATTTAAAACTTACGATCTAATTAGTGGCTTTTAATGGTAGTTAATTACATAGAGAGCAACAAAGCAGTTACTTTTCCCACCAAGCTTTTTCCTGGACTGAGACAGGAACAGGTATTTATTTGGAGTCATAAAGGAAAGGGGACACCACAGTTAACATCTAATTACACAGAATTGTCCCTGGTAATTATGAGCAATGTGATTTTACTTATCTGACAATTACAGGGGCTTTGCGAAATCTTTGACCTGGGAGACTTGGATAGAGGACAGAGAAGGAATTAAATGTTGCAAAATGACCAGGCATATTTTAAAAATCATCCAGGTGACTGGAAGTTGGAATGGCTGGGCAAGAAAAAGAGAGAGAAATGTTCTCATTGCTATTAGAGAGGTAACATAAGGCACTCCAGAATATGGAATGTAAACAATAGAAGATTATATTAATTAATGAAAACTCCAATTCAAATACCAGCTTTATCACTTACTAGCTTGGCAGAAAACTAATCATTCTGAGCCTGTTTTCTAAAATTAATATTTGCCGTGAATCTCTCCTGGAGATATCAGCTCATTTGTTCCTTAAATGTCTGCTACAGGAGTGGCTATACTAGTACCAGGTTTAGAAAGAAATAAGACCTTCTGTCTCCCCTCAAGACTCTTCAAGTTTAGTAGGAGAGACAAATATGCAAAAAAGTAACATTCCTAGCACATTTTAGGTTCTAGAGATAATATTCTAAGATCCTGTGAAAGTTATTTAGTATTAAAATGTATTATAATGTTATAAACAATTATGATGGAAGGTAATTATACCATCATTATAATTCAATTTAACAAACATTCATTGAGAACTTAGTATTCAATATACACTGGATACTCCAGTTACCTGCCTGCTTGTGGAAGCCTCTATAAAGGAGGACCTCAGGTAAACGGGTGAAGGATACCTTCCGTGATTCTAGCCTTTTTGGCTTTTGTATAAGTCTCCCCATTCTTCAGTGCATCCTCTCTGTAGAGGGTAAGCTTTGGAGTCAGACAGATCTGGATTCACCTCCAGGTCCACCCCTTTGTGGTTCTGTAATATTGTGAGACTCAATTCCTTGTTGGCAAAATGCCGGTGATGCAGTATTACTTCTTGGAAGGACAAGTATTGCCGCTTGACTTCAGACCCACTCAACCTAGCCTTCATGGAGAAGTTGAAATCAAATTACCCCCAGTGACATATCAATGTTTGTGATTATTGTTAATTCTAGGTTTGGAGGCCGTGCGGATAATGAGAAAAGGAGAGTTTCTGGACTCAAACAACCTGCATGTATTCTCTTGACTAATGTACCCTCTTTTACAGCTTGACTTTTTTTTTAGCTCTTCTCTGTGGCACTTCTGGATTTCACTTGAATGTAGCACTGAAAGTTGATTTTTTGATAAATGCAGCTTAATGTATGAAAATAGCACAAACTGGGAAAAGGTTCCAAATTGAGAATCCCATGCTTTGGGTTCCTACCCCACTTTGGTCACAGAATGTGTGACCACAGATGAGCTGTTGTTACACGTCTGTGTTCCTGCATTTCTGAAATGCAGTGTTGGTTGGGAGGCGAGGGGGACTCCGTGGTCCCTCTCATAATTAATCATTCATGGTTCTAAAAAGATTTCACTTTATTTCCACTTTCTCCCCCAACGCCCTCTCTAGAGAACATGAGCATGGAGTGTGCTCTGCCGTCCCACCCCTCAGAATAGTATTCATCCTGAAAATATTTTTGAGAAAATGCATATTCTATGTTAGAATGTTTTGCAGGAGGGGTGTAAAGAAATGAAAGCATATTTTTTCAAGTTTTCACTTTTTATTTTTACCTCATCAATGAGGTAATAAGATCGTGAAACAGGTCACAAACTCACTTTGTATCCTCCTTAGTGCCTTACAGTCGGGAGTGCATGGCCTGCCAGAGCTGAATTGTCTGTCAACTCACTGTGGAGTGAGGTTGCTAATAGAGAGGGGGCATCAAAACGCCTCTTTAATCATAAGAAACAGAGTTAAGTGTGTGCATAGAAGGGTTTGTCTTAACTGTGATATATACTCATTCACCTCCGTGACCTAAATTTCTTTCTTTAAAATATTTATTTATTTATTTATTCATTTATTTATTTATTTATTTATTTATTTTTAGATAGGGGAAGGGAGAAAGAAGGAGAGGGAGATTAAACATCAATGTGTGGTTTCCTCTCACATACTCCCAATGCGGGACCTGGCCCACAACACAGGCATGCGCCCTTGACTGGGAATCCAACCAGCAACTCTCTGTTTTGCAGGCTGCTGGCACTCAATCCACTGAGTCACACCAGGCAGGGGTGTAACCTAAATTTCTATAACTTTTTACCTCCAAAATGCAAACTCAGTATCAAGGGGAAAAAAATGCAGATGCTGGCTAAAGATTATTCATTATTAAACCAGTACACCAGTGAGGGTAGATGCACGGGGAGGCCTGGCGGTTAAAGAGCATGCGTGCTGGCTCTAGGCCCAGCTCCCACTAAATCACCGCGCCATCTCCAGCAAGTACTTAACCTCTGACTTGAGGAACTGGCTATGCTTTCGCAGGGCGCTGGCCCAATAAGAGTTTCAATTTATGTTCCCAGGCTAAGCTTACTCCTCTTAGAGTAATTCAAAATGCTACTTCCAGGCAATTGCTGTTCTTCATTTCTCCCTCCTGCTGCTCCTTCCTTTTCCCCTTCCATTGATCTTTTTACTCAATATATAGGCATCATGTATCATTCATAGGCTAGTCACTCTACTAGTATTAGGGCCTCGACCGAATAAAAAAGACAAAAATTCATGTCTTTACGCCGTTTACAGTTGGTTTGGGGGTGGGGAGAGGGAGACCAACAATTTAGAAAACAGAGTAAAATATATGTTTCAGAAGGCAAGTAGCGCCGCAGGGAGACATGAACCAGGAAAGGGGATCCGGAGTGTTGAGAACCTGTCAATTTGGAATGGGTGGTCAGAGAATGCCTTGGTGGGGCAAATGAAGGCCCCACAGAGGACAATGAAACTTGAGGCAATTTGGGGAAGAGCGTTCCAGGCAGCGGTAAGGCCAGGTGTAAGTGATGACTGTGTCTGGTATGCTTTAAGGGACAGCAAGCAGAGACGACTCGCGCTTGAACAGAGTGGGCAAGCAGGGGGAGGCTGCGGGGGAGGTCAGAGGAACCCACAGCCGGATTATGCACCGCATTTAGGCTGTTAGCTCTTAGAGTGGAGAGGGAAGCCACCTGGAGCTTTGGGAAGGGGTGTTATATAATCTGATTTTTGTTTTAATTGGATTACTCTGGCTGCTGTATAAAAGATCAGACAGAATGTTTGGGGGAGGGGCACTGCAAAATACTGCCATAATCCAGACTAGCCACAGTGATGGCATAGACCAAAGTGGTAGCTGTGGAGGTGATGTGAGAAGATCAGATTTTGAATATATTTTGAAGATTTTCTTTTTAACCTGTTATTAACTAGAGAACTTGACTTCCTTCAGTTACTCAGCTACATTAGATGTTAGAAACTACTAAGTATTCAAGATGTAAAAATCAACAGGAAATTCCCCTTTTCTTAGGTGAGGTAGGTATACCTATGAATTATAGCCTTTAGACTAAAAGCAAGCTGCTATTTTTTTTAATCCAACAGAGATATTTTTAATTACCTACCATAATTTAGACATGTGAATCAGAGTCACGGTCTAATGGTAAGAAATTCACAAAATAAGTTTAATGAAATACTATATGTAATTGATATCTAAACATAAGTGCTCATGACCCAGGTCATACTGATTCTTCCTTACCATTTAGTAAAGCATCATAACCAATGATTTAGTACTATGCTAAACATTGCAAAGCCCTAAGTGATTGGGTACCAGAAGCAGCTTCACCTTGTTCTGTCTTGACAATTGCCCTATAAACAGCCCCTGTTCCCTGACAGCTATTCTGTCAAGGGCACCTCCTGTCCAAACTACATTTTCCCCAATAAGAGTATCTACACAAGAATTTCATTCGAGTCAGTTAAGAACAACTCTGTTAATGCAATTTCCAGACAATGAAATTAATCCAGAAGCAGCAGCTATCCTGACAATCACAAGATTAAGTGGCAGAACTAGCATCCAATTCAGTTCTATTGACAACTGCATTAGCTTTTCCCTGCCACACTGTGCTGACCATACTCTTCACAATCCAGGGGCCATACGCAAGTGTTCTGGGGGATGGGATTGCCCCTTGTTCTCACTGTAATATATCCGTGTATTGGAAAAATAGCCACATTTGTGCTCCAAATCTTAAGTGAATACTGATAGTCAAAGTTTCACTTTTTCCCCCTACAAAACTCATGGGAAATCAAGATAGTTAAAAATCAACTCATTTCCCCAGGATATTTCTGTTGGAACTGATCTCTTTCTAAGCAAGTAGGTCTACTTTTAGATTGGCTGTAAATGTATTTAACCTTATTTTTCACCTAATAATTTTACTATTTTTAGAGAATATGCTGATTTTCCTGAGGTTTCTTTTCTTGGCAACTCAGCTAATACACACATAGACACAAATTAACACACAGGCAATATACATATACACACAGGCACACGCATGGACACTTTTGCATTCCAGTTACACTGTCAAGTTTTAGTCTCAACATCTCAATATGACATTTTCAGGCAGCACAGTTATGTACCCTGAATTTGTAGATACACATTTGGACACCAAGAAAAACATTCAAAACTGAAATAGTTATTAACAGATTAGACATACAGATTTTAAAGCACCATATTCTTATATTACCATATTCGTAATGTTGTATTCTACATATCTTTTTATAGCTTATAAGAATAACTTTTTTTTCTTGCCATTTATTAAGTTAAACAACTTAAAGTTAGTTAAGGAAAGTAATTTTATGTATTTTACACAGATGGAGAAACTGTTAAAAAAGTGAACTGGCTTGTCTATGGTAATAGTTAGTTTTGAGCAAAACTAAGAGTAGGTTTCACTCTTCCTCATACTCTGTCCATATTCTGTTCACTATTATATATGGTAGGGATGCATCGATGTATAGTGTGAGGTGAAGTTCAATGTCTGATTGAGAATAGAACATAACAAAAGCATAGCCTCTACGACTTCCTTAATATTTTAGGAGAAGTCTTAGAGTAATGGGTTTAGTAACCATAACCAGCATTTGAATGCCATTAAGTACATACCTATGAATTACAATGGATTCCTCTCCAAAGTGTCAAAAACTTGAGCACTGCCTTACTTGTTCATATGCAGGAACTAACAGCCTTGTAGTCTGCTTTCTCTAGCAGCCTCTCCCCTTCTCCCTCCACACAGTACAGAATATCTCTATTTGAAAATCAAGTTGATAGTAACTTTACTACATTGCTCATCACATTTCTGTCCTGTTTGTGCATTGAGCCATGGGAAGGAGTTATAAAGACAGTATGTCAGGACAGGACAGGAACATTAAAGCCATAAATCATACTGTACAAGTATCGATGCTAAATCATAGCAGGTTCAAATGACTTTCCCTGCAGTAAAATCTGAATGAGATTGAGGGATTCCTACTTTGACCTGTGAGGGAGTAACTGCTACAGGATTCCTCTCCCCTCCCCAAACTACCAGAAAAACAGACAATTTATGAAACAATTTTTTTTTCAGACACTGGACATACAAATAGTACAGATTATGACACCTGAGAAGGAAAACCAGTAAGGTGTGGTCTATGACCATCCAGACTTTTCTTCTGGAGGAAATTTTTGGGCCAATACACAAGCTGAGTGTATTGGATTGAGTAAGTTGCGGGAACAGAGATCAGAATTAAGGCAGACTGAGACGGCTAGAATTTTCAGGAAAGTATTTGAAGAAGAGAGAAATAAATGAAACAAAAATTCCAAAAATCAGTCTAGAAGATCCAAAAATCAATCTAGAAGACTTGGTGTTTTGGCTGAATAGTACCTGCCCAGATATAGGATGAAATTCCATAAAGCCATGTGACAAGAGCAACTGCCAAAAAAAGATCCTGACAGCTGTGAACTTTAAAATTTTCTAAGCCCATACAAGGCTAGGGATCATTTAATATCCCACTAGCTTGAACGGAGAGAATTCAGTGAATCCAACGACTCCCAAGAAGGTCACACTTAGCTCTAGAGTATCACCCACTCTAAAAGCTTCAAAATTATCAAGTTGATTCACAAATAAATTAACCATTGTATCAAACTACATGCAACATTCCTTAAGGAAAACAATAGGATTTACTCCTCAGCAATGAGAAATGTGCTATTCACAATGTTTGGCAGGCAATCAAAACTTATTAGATATGAAGATAATCAGGAAAAAGTGACATGTGACCGGGAAAAAAATGGTCAATAGCAACAAAGACCCAGAATGGTAAAAAATGATAGAATTAGAAGACAAGAACTGTTAATAGAGGGTGCAAATTTTATAAATATGCTCAATGAATTTAAAAAATATGTAGACACAATAAGGAAAGAATTGTTACCTGAAATGAAATATTCATAAATTTGATTTAGAAGATAAATCAGTGAATTAAAAGATGGAATAAGAGAAACTCCAAACCAAAGCACAAAGAGCAAAAAGATTGAAAAAAAAACCCAGAGAATCACTATTCCACAGAATGATAACAAGCATGACAGTTAAAATTCAATAAGGTGAAGGAAAGAAGAAGGAGGACAGAAATGATGTACAAAATAATTATTTTCATATTTGGTGAAAAGAATAATTCTACAAATCAAAAAAAAGGGGGGAAAGAGGAAAAAAACAAAGAGAAGTACGCCAAGGCATATCACAATCAAATTGTTAAAAACAAGAGATGAAGAAAAAAATTAAAAACAACAAAGGCAAAAAGACACATTATTAGCAGAAGAACAAAAATAAGAATGTCTACAAAATTATGGAAGCCAGAGGACAGCACAATGATATATTTAAAATCCTCAAAGAAAACAAAAATTAATTTCAAATTTTGTATTATGAAAAAACAAAGACTTCTTTCTTTCAGTAAAAACTGAGAAAATTTTCCACCAGCAAATATAGTCTGCAAGAATTGTTAAAGGTAGTTTATGATGGGAAAATAGAACTATCAAAAGAGTGACCTCATCTATAAGTGCAAACTAGTCAACAAAATGAACAAATGAACAAAATAGAACCAGAGACTAGGAAATAAAGAACAACCTGACAGAGACCAAAGAGGATGGGGGAGGGGGGGAGGGGAGGAACGCGGTGGGGGGGGGAGAAGGGGCGGGGCAAGCAGAGGAACAGGAATAGAGGACTCATGGGCATGGACAACAGGAGAGGGGATTGACTGTGGGAGTGAGGTGGGGGACAGGGTAGGGGTAAACAAAGAGGAAAAACGCAGGACAGCTATAACTGAACAATAATAAAAATTTTAAAACAGAGTGAAAAGCACAGAATTGTTAAATAAGAATATATTTATCAACTCAATTTTCAATATAATTAATCATAAATCAAAAATAATGTTTTATGAGGTCCATAACATATATAAAATGTGTGTGTTCTTACCACTTCTATTCAGCATTGTGTCAGCAGTCTTTACCCATACAACAAAAGAAGGTTTAAAAGCTACTAGAGCTATTAAGGGATTTGATCAAACAGCAGGATACAAAATCAACTCAAACACCAGAAGTATTTTTATACACTAGTAAAAAATATGTTTGAAATTGAAAGAAAAAAACATTTTGCGATAACATGTAAA
Source organism: Phyllostomus hastatus (assembly GCF_019186645.2). Lineage (NCBI taxonomy): Eukaryota > Metazoa > Chordata > Mammalia > Chiroptera > Phyllostomidae > Phyllostomus > Phyllostomus hastatus. The sequence continues at coordinate 64,418,163 of NW_025333857.1, read as the reverse complement.
AGTTTAGGTAATTTGGAATTCATTTAATCAAACATGTACAAGACCCATACACCAAAAACTATAAAACATTTCTGAAAGAATTAAAGTATTTTAAATAGACATATACAGTGTTAATGGGTGAAAAAACTCAATACTGCTAAGACGTTAATCCCAAATTTATCTGTACTTTTCAGGCAATCTCAATTAAAGTCTTAGCAAGGCTATTCGTAGAATTGACAAACTAATTTAAATTTTATATTAGAAATCAAAGACGAAGAGAACTAAAATAATTTAAAAAATGAACACAACTTCAAGACTTAACACTGCCTGATTTTAAGATTCATACTTACATTGAAATAAAATTGTGTGACATTCCCATAACCACAGATATAGAGGTTGGGTCAGGACAGAGACATACACATATATAGTTAAGTGATTGTCTCAAAATTGCTGAAGCATTTAAATAAAGAAATATATTATTTTTTTAACAAGTAGTGATCAAACTACTGGATGTTCCTATGGAAAAAAAACAAATCTTAACTTTTCCCTCACATCATCTATAAAATAAAACAGAAAACTTGAAGTAGATCTTAGATGTAAATATCATTAATGTTAAGAACTTTTAGAAGAAAATCTCTCCAACTTTTAGTAGTAAACACCTTCTAGATATGACAAAATGCACCGATCATAAAAAAATTGACAAATGAAACTTGACCAAAATGAAAAACTTGTCTTCTTCAGAAGATGCCATTAAAAACATAAAAAAGTGGTACATAGATGGACAAAGGACTAATATCCAGAATAGATATATAGAGTTCTTATAATTTTATAAAATAAAAATATTACCCATTAAAAACTTTAAAAAATGGATTTGAACATATCCTTCAAAAATAAATATGTCAATATACATACGAAAAGATTTTTAACATTGCTAGTCATCATGGAAATGTACATTAAAAACAATGGGAAAGCACCAGACACTCACTAGAATGGCTACATTATAAAACACTGACAACACCCAACATCCCTGAGGATGTGAAGTAACTGGAATTTTTTTTTTTTTTACATTGCTAGGGGGAATTCAAAGTGGTACATCCATTTTGGAAAATAGTGTGGCAGTTTCCTAGATAGTTAAACACATCATAACACATTATGCAGCACCACTTCTAAGAGAAAATTAAAATATATGTCTCCACCCAACTTTTATGCAAATGTCCATGGCATTTTTATTCCTAGGAGCACTGAAGTAGAAAGAGTCCAAGTGTCCACCCACAGGTGAGTGGATACACAAGTTTTGGCTCAGTTTCTCATAAAGAACCACTCCACATGACACATTTGCTATTTGTCCACATTTTTGTGTTTTCATTGCTCTTTATGTTAAAGTGCCTGACACACAAGACTATCTACTGAAGGATACATTCTGGAAAAGGCAAAACTATTATGACAGAAAGCAGATCGATATCCTGCTATTGGAAGAATGGGCAGAAGAGACATTTTGGAGATGATGGAAATGTTTCATGTCATGAATATGCTGGAGGTTAGTTATATGAACGCATACATTTGCCAAAACTCATAGAACTGTGCATTTAAATGAGGGGCATTTCATGTATGTAAGACAGGCTTCAATAAAGTTGACTGAAAAAACATCTGATAGGGATTGTGCCTCTGCTCCCACTTACAATCTAATCTCCTGTTTTGTCTCTGACCCCATCCTCTGCTCTTCTCCATCCTGGCCACACCAACTTGAAGTTCCTCAGACCTGCCGGGGTCACTCCAGCCTGAAGGTCTTTCTGTTGGCCAGCACCTTGGCCACAGATATCACGTGCCTCTCTTTCTACTCCCTGTAGGACTTGATTTAAATGTCATCTTCTGATGGAGGCCTTCCCGTAAAGCCCTATCCAAAATGTCCCATTTCCTCCTTCACCCCAGATGTCCTAGCCCCTTCCTCCAGTCAACTCCTCTCCATAGCCCTTCAAATCAACTCACCTGCTATTTTACACATGTAATTATTTATCTGTCTATGTCACCAAAAGTTAAGCCCTTTGAAGGCAGAGATTCCTCATTTTGTTCACTACTATTATCCAAGTTTCTAGAACAATGACCAGCACAAGGTAGATGCTCAGTGGTTTTTCTTCACTGTATTATTATTTAACTATATTTGACTACATTGCTAGTTTCTTCTGACATAAAATTTTTAAATCCACATCAAGGAAACTTACAAGAATCTCTCACTGTGACACTTCTCAAGAGGCTACTTCTAGAAATTAGGGTAAAATGGTGAGAATATGAGGTGGCAGTGGTGCCACTAAATGGTTTTATGCCAAAGAACTTGCAAATACTTCAAAATATCCCAATACCACAACAATCCTATAGAATGCAGTTCTTAAGAAAATATCTAAGTATGAAACATTTTCAAAGGGTAAGCAATATAACACTTTATTTTTTGCTGGGTTTCTGTCTACACAGTTTCTAATAGGCAAGATTTGAACATATGGAGTGCTGCTTTCAGGTCAACACTTACCATTCCTCTATTCTGCCCTCCAAAATCCAATCTCAGTTCTTTATCTTACCAATACAGTTCTAGGCCTTTTGAGGTAGGAAAAAGAGTGAAACAAAGACAGAGAAAGACAGACACAGAGACAAGAAAGACAGACGGAGAGAGAGGGAGAAGACAGAGACAGAGAGAGAATGAGCATTTGGGGATATTTTAATGGCAATGAGCCTTCACACCCACTAGCAAATGTGGCCCAATTAGGGACTTGACACCTAATTAAATACACTGGTATTTCTTCTCCTTGAGAAGAGCAGAGAGAGGGTGAAAATGAAAAATCTGAAGGTTAAAGGAAAGAACCCTCATGCCCCCCCTCCCTGTAGATCTCCAACAATAGTAAGAAAGAAAATAAGTTCTCCTTATAAGTGATTTTCCAAGAAGTTTCCACATACCCTCAGTTGTGCAAAAAGCTATATCCTAAAACTGGTAGTGACCAATTAGCCAACACCGAAAGTGGATGAAGTGACCTTACTGTCACCCAGATGGGTGGCCATCTCTCCATGACTGGGTATTGCTGTGGATAGATTTGCTGCCATTTTTATGGCTTAGGACCACAAAGCAATTAACAGTGAATGAGTGAGCTTCCCCAGCCTTTACTAGAAATGGTGGCTGTTTATCATTGTGTCAGACTCTTGGCAGATTCAAGAAATCTAAATTTAATAGGTGACTGCTTTCTCCATGGCTGATTGCGGTCAATGGATCTTCGGGATACCTCCTCCCAGCCTGGTGATCTGAACCAATAGAACAAGCCGCTGAAAAGGATGGGAATCAGTGGGACCCACTTTAGAATCAATTATGTACAAGGGCTTCTACACAACCCATGCCCTCCTGTATAATGATATTTTCAATTGCGTTCAGCAGATTTTGATGACTGGTTCCAGTTTGAGTTGTGGTGGTGGAAAAACAGGTGAACAGAGAAATATAGAAATAGATACGGATAGATATAGACATATGCATAGACACAGACATATTTGGTCATTACCCTATCTTATTTGTATATCATTAATGGTTGTCCTCTTGGACTCCTTTGAAACAGCCTTCTTTATTTTAATTAGTTGAAGCCAAAATGTAGCCAATGAAGGCATGTTAGTCAATATTTAAGATCCAAGTCCATCTGAATTTGTTGGCATGGTCCTTGCTGTGTAGTCAATCCTGAAAAAAGAACTATTTTCCTTTGTGTGCACAGGGCAGCAGATGATACCTGGCACTGATGTGTATCTGTGCTGGTCAAATGATAAATGCTGGTAATTGAGGTTAATGAGGAGGTCCTCTTTCATTGAGATGGAGGGGAATGATTCCCAGAAAAGCTACACAGGCCACTATTTCTCAGAAAGATGGATGAGAAGGTCTAATATTGCCTTCATAATATACCTGCACAAGAGGTATTCTTATTCCCATTTTACAGACCAGGAAATTGAGAAGAAAGTTACATTGCTTGCCTAAATCCATGCAGATCAGAAGAGGTGAAGCTTGCATTTAAACTCAGGCACTGGCTCCAGAGTCTGTGGTCTAAAGTAATATGCAAGAGCATCTCTCAGTGCTAGGTCTAATGAAATCATCTACTTTGGGATTCTGAACATAAGCAGTTATCTGTGATTTTTAATGTACAGGGTCCAGCAGAAGTAAGGCTTACTTGAGTGTCGTTGGGAGGGTAGGTGAATGTCTTGCACCAGGCGAACAGCAGTTTGAACATTTCACCTACAATGTCATGGTGAAATGGTGTGCTTGAGTGTGCTATAGTTATGTTACAGAATCACATGCTTATGATTTTGTAATAAAAGATTTTGTAATAACAGAGGGAGTTATTTGTGCCAGACCCTGTATTTTTAGAATTGTACACTTGAAACCCATATAACTGTATTAACTAATGTCACCTTAATAGTTTAAAATTTAAAAAAAAAATGAATAAAAATAAATTTAAAAAACTTAAAAATTTTCCCATCCTTCTAAGGTAATTCCAATTTTTCCTTAAGAATATGGGAATAAGGAAACATGTGATATTGATATATCCATGTAATGGAATATTATTCAGCATTTAACAAGAAATTAAGTACTGTTAAATGCTGAAACATGGATGAACCTTGAAAACACTACGCTGTGAAAGAAGCCAGATGCAAAAGGCCACAGAGTGACCTACAATTCCACTTTTATGAAATGTCCAGAACAGGCAAATCTATAAAGACAGAAAGTATATTCATGGTTGATAGAGGCTGAATATCTGCTAATATGTTTGAGGGTATTTTTTAGTGGTGGGTGATAAAAATGTTCTGGAATTAGACAGCAATGATGATTGCACAATCTTGTGCGTATACCACAACCACTGAGTTACACACTTTAAAATGTCACACTTTATGGTATGTGAAATACATCTTCATTGAAGAAAAAAGAATAGAGTTATAACTGAGAACACTAGGAAATAGAAATAAGAATGACCATTTTCTGAACCTACATGGCAGGAACTGGGCAATAATTTAAATATCCCACCTAATTTAATTCTCATGGGAACTCTAAGAAGTAGATATTGTTATTATTATGCTCACTATCCAGACAAACAATATGAGGCTTAGAGAGGTTTCATGACTTGACCAACTTAATTAGGTAAGCAGTTGTGGTGCGGAACGCAGCCAGTTCTGTCTGACTCCAGGGTTAGCATGCTGTTCTACAGCCATTGCATAGCATCACCTAGCTGGCCTGCAAATAATTTGTAAGAAAAATAAAGGTCAAAATAGATAATCCTGATAAATATTTAATATCCTCTGCTTTCACATCTCCCTCATGGCTGAAGACTGAATGTTTCGCACCTGGGTCACACTCCACAGGCAGAGGTGGAATTGGGTGTGGGCACGCTCACCGCAGAGTGAACTCAGAAAGGAGGCAGGGTAAGAATGCTGACCCAGGCTAGGGCTGGAATCTACAAGGGCAATAGCACCCCAGTGTCTCAGACAGGCTTTACTTTATGTGTGGTTCTCAAAATGCCAAGGTTTGCTGGGAAATGCCTAGGAATTGAATAAACTCAAGCTTCATTAAGAATAATAAAAGTTTATGACTTTTGAGAATTTATTATGTGCCAGTAACTGTGTTTAGACTACTCATAACAACCCTCCGTGTCTTTTATTAATCCCCTATAGATAATAATATAGATTAATTATATAACTAATGACTACTTGAGCACTTCCTATATCATTGGCAACAATATAATATATCATGCCTTATGTATATTAGATTTAGAAAACTGAGGTTCAGTTAATATGTCCAAGTTAGCACAGCTAACAGGAGTTGGAACTTGAATTTAAGAGCCAGTTTGGGTTTTTACAAAGTAAGCCAATTCATCCAACGTATAATGAACACCCAATCAGAAGACGGAACGTATCCAGCATCCCAGAAAATCTCTCATATCCTTTCCTGCTCACTTCCTTCCCCTACACAAAGGTAAGCTGTGTCGACCTCTATGACCATCAACTCCTTTTGTCTGCTTTTGTACTTCACATGAATTGTTACCATACAGTAAGCAATCATTTATATCTGGCTTCTTTCTTCAGTGTTAATTTCACTTACTTGGAATTCTCTGTTTTTGTATTTAGCCATAGTTTGTTCTTTGCTACATAATTCTCCACAACCTAGATGTATCACACTTTACCCATTCTACTGCAGGTGGACATTTTTGATGCACTGAGATTTAAGATATTTCTCCTGCTATAAATATTATTTTATGTGCCTTTTGGGAGTGCCCAAATGTAGGTCTTCCTAGAAATGAAATGGCGGGGTCATGGGGCATGCATATATAAGCAGGTTCGGCATACTCATTTAAATAGTTTTGCAAGGTAGTTTTAACCATGGCCACTCTCATCAGCGATGGTGGCAAGTTCCAATTTCTCTCCATCTTTACTAACATTGATAGTGTGTATTCATTTTTAGTTTAGTTCTGCTAGTGCCTGTGTAGTTGTATTGATTTATAGTTTTAATAAATTCAATAAAATAATAGCTAATGAGGTTAAATACATCTATTATTTTTTAAATGTCTGTTAAAATCTTTCTTCCCATTTACCTAATGAGCTCTGTACTTTTCCTCTTAATACACAGAAGATACTTATTCATCTATTTGTACGTGTAAGATTGTGCATTGTTCATTTTTCTACATGAGTTATAGTTCAATTAAAAAATAAATTAGTAACTAAATCTGATATCAGGGATTATAGGTTTAACAACTAATTTCACATTTGCATCAATTTTATTATTTATATCTTAACTTCATCCCAAAATATTTGGCAAATAGTTTGCACCATTATTTCCACATTTATATGGTAAAAAAAAACACAACAGTGAAATAAGTTCTCAGATAGTGAAGTAGTGGTGTTGGCCCTGGAAACCATATCCTCAAACTTCTGGATTTACATTCCATTGACATTTTTGACAGTTTTATTGAGATGTAATTGATATATAATATTGCATTGGTCTAAAATATGCAACCTAGTGATTTGCTATATGTACATCTTGCAAAATGATTACAATGTAAGTTTATTTAACACCCATCACCTCACATAGCTGCATTATTTTTTGTGGTGAACTTGGAAGATCTACTCTTATAACAAAATTGACACATTTTTTATTGTGTTAGGAACCCCTTTTTTAACAAACTTCTAAATGCACAACACAGTATTTTTAACTATAGGCACAATATTGTATTAGGATCCCTAGAAGTTTTACATTTTGTATAACTGAAACTTCATACCCATTGAACAACTATCCATCTCCCCACCCCCACCACTCCACAACACACACACACACACACACACACACACACACACACACACTCCTAGCCCCTGCCAAACATCATTCTCTTCTATGGTTCTATGAATTTATTTTAAAAGCTTTATAAAAATGGAATCACATACTACTTGTCCTTCTGTGAATGGCTAATTCCACATAGATAATATCTTCCAGGTTCATCTATGTTGTCACATATGGTAGGGTTTCTTTCTTTTTAAAGATGTTATAATCTTCCATTGCATGTATATACCATATTTTCTTCATCCATTCATTTGTTGGTGGATGTTATGTTTTTTCCATGTGTTGGTTATTGTGAATAATGGTGATATGAATATGGGACTGCTAATTCCTCTTAGAGATCCTGATTCAAATTCTTTTGGATATATGCCCAGAAGTGGGATTTCTATAACTGTCTGAAGAAGGCATTTTAGGTCCTGGTCTGTTGTTCCTGAAATCATATTCTATGGAGTTCAGCTGCCTCTGTGTGTTGAAAAGTCCATCTGGGAGAAGCAGCAGAGGGAAGAGTGGGTAGAAAGTGCTATCTTTATTATTATTATTTATTATTATTATTATTAATAAACTATCTTTAGTTTATTTAGAAATAAACTAAATAACAAGAGAATTGGGGGGCTGAAATATTTATGTTGATGGAGAACAAATTAAATTATGGGGTTGTCAAGATTAAAATGTGCCTTAGAAAACATCTAGAGGACGTCCGATCAAGATGGTGGCATAGGCAGACATGACTCACCTCTTCACACAACCACATCAAAATTACAGCTAAGATATAGAACAGCCATCACTCAGAACCATTAGAAATTGAGTTGATTGGAAGTCTGACAACTACAGAATTAAAGAAACCACGTCCATCCAGACAGGCAGGAGGGGAAGATGTGGAGCTATATGGTCCCTCATCCACCTAAGGATAAAAATTCAGAAGGGGTATCTCAGGAGTGGGGAGTTCCAGTTCCATACCAGGCACCCTAGCCCAGGGTTCCAGTGCCAGGAAGATAAGTCCACACAACTTCTGGCTGCAAAAACCAGTGGGAATTGAGTCAGTGGAAGAAACTTGTGAAGCTTTAAGCAGTTCCTCTTAAAGAACCCACACACAGGCTCAACTACTCAGACTAACTTCTTCTGAGCTCCAGGACTGGGGTATCTTTTTGAAAGGCACTAGTGGTATAGAGGGAGAAACTAAAGTGTCTGGCATCAAGATGAGCAGAAGCCATTGTCCCTTTTCTATACCCTCCTTCCACAGCAAGCAGGTGCCATATCTGAGATCCCTTCAACCTGGCTAACACTGTTTGACCCAACTTGGAGATCCCTAGGGACTCCATCCCACCCAACTTATGGGCCCACCCAAGTTGTTTCTTCATATGAATATCTGGTTTTGGCTTATGCTACACAATCCTATCAAACAAACAACAACTGGCCTCAGTGAGCCCTAGGCCCAGCTCTAGCAGCAGCCAGCCTAGATGCACAGCTTGGCTTCATCTGGGAATCTCCAAGCCCAGCACAAGTAGTGGCCATCTCAGATTTCTCTATAGCTCAGTAAAGGTGGCCCCAGGCAACACACAGGTGGGTATTGACCTTGGCATGCACCACTTTGGAAACCCCAGGACCAGTGCACACAGTGGACAGCTACAGATGACATTGGAGTACCACCCTCTTGCTCCCACAAAACTGATCTTCCACAGAGGTTGGAGGTTTGTGGTAAGTGGTCAGAGACAACCCTTTCTGCTGAATGGCCTGGCTAAAGCCCTCCCATTGATCTTCCAACAGCAAGCAAGGCTCAACTACAAGAGGAGGATGTACTCAGCCCACATGAAGGGCACAACTCAAATACCCAGCTTGGGTGATAGGGAAGGCTATGCCACTGGACCCTACAGAACACCTACTACATTAGGCCACACTACCAAGACACAGATCAAAGCAGCTATACCTAACACATAGAAACAAATATAGGGAGGCTACGAAAATGAGGAAACAAAGAAACATGGCCCAAATGAAATAATAGATGAAAACTCCAGGAAACAGAGCTAAACAAAATGGAGATATGCAATCTATCAGATGCAGAGTTCAAAACACTGGTTATAAGGATGCTCAAGGAACTTAATGAGGACCTTGATAGCATAGAAAAGATGCAGTTAGAAATGAAAGATACACTAATTGAAATAAAGAACAATTATAGGGAAACAACAGTAGAGTAGATGAAGCCAAGAATCAAATCAAAGATATGGAACATAAGGAAACAAAAAACAACCAATCAGAACAACAAGAAGAAAACAGAATCCCCCCAAAATAAGGATAGTATTAGCAGCCTCTGGGACAACTTCAAGAGTCACAACATTCACATCACAGCAGTGTCTGAAGGCAAAGAAAAGAGCCAGAAATTGGAAATCTATTTGAAAAAACGAATGAAAGAAAAATTCTCTCATTTGATGAAGGAAATAGACATGTTACTACAGGCAGTGCAGAGAGTCCCAAACAAGATGGATGCAAAGAGGCCCACTCTAAGACACATCATAATTAAAATGCCAAAGATAAAGATAGACTCTTAAAAGCAGCAAGAGGAAAGAAGTTAGCTACCTTCAGGGGAGTTCCCAAAAGCCTGTCAGCTGATTTCACAAATGATACTTTGCAGGCTAGAAGGGATGGACAAGACATATTCAAAGTCATGAAAAGCAGGGACCTACAGCTGAGATTGCACTACTCAGCAAAGATATCATTTAGAATCAAAGAACAGATAAAGAGCTTCCCAGACAAACAAAACAAAACAAAGCACTAAAGGAGTTCATCATCACCAAACCATCATTATATGAAATGTTAAAGGGATTTACTTTAAAAAAAGATCAAAATCATGAACAATAAAATGGCAAAAAATATAAATCTATCAATAATTGACTCTAAATAACAAACTAAGCAAAGAAAAACAGATACAAAAGCATGGATACAGAAAGTGTTTTGATGGTTACCAGATGGGAGGAGGATGTGGTGGAATGCGTAAAGAGGTGAGGGGATTAAGAAGTACAAATAGGTAGTCACAGAATAGCCGTGGGGATATAAAGCACAGCAAAGGGAATGGAGTAGCCAAAGAACTTACATGCAGTTCACGACCTATGGTCATGAACAATGGTGGGGGATTTCCTGAGGAAGCTGGGGATGCTGGGTAGACGGGGCACAAAAGGGGAAACTCAGAACAACTGTACTAGCGTAAACGATAAAATATAATTTTAAAAAAATCTAGTTGAGGCCCTCCCCAATAGATGCTTATTTGATCCCTTCAACAATGTATCCCAGAAAAGCATTTACAAACAACTTTTATTTCCATTTTTATATTAAAAATCTCATACAGTGAAAACAGACGATCTCATATTTTGGATTCCATCTACACCAGCCTTTGTTTTCTTGGCTACTTCCCAGGGTGCCACCTTGCCTCTTGGCTCCAGCAGCCGGTCCCTGATAAACAAGAGGGAGGCTCTGACCTTCCCAACAGGACTCAGAACCTTGGCTTCCATGCTCCAATCTGTTACTTCAGATCTGGGGCCAGAGCAAGGAAAGCCAATCAAAGTGCCTGTTTTTTAAAAATACACAAATTGCCTGCTTTTATTAAGGCTTGCGAGCTGAGGACAGTTAGTGCTGCTGTTTAGAAAGAGTGGCCTGACATGGACTGGTCTCAGCAAACTGAGAGAGGGTACCCTGGAAGACAAAGAGATCCACTAGCTTCTCTCACTCGCTTATGCTCAAGTCCAGAAGGAACCAAAAGGAGATAAAGTCTTGGCAACAGCCAGCTCCCTGATTCTAACCTGCCTCATTCTTTGTTCCCTGTGCCAAGCTGAATGCCAGCTGGACATGCCCCAATTACTGTGGTTGATCAAATACAGGGAACTTCAGGAACAGAGCTTTGTATTTTTCTTCCCCCAGACTGCTGTGAAGTCAGCTGTGCTGCCTGTATAAATGTGACCTAGAGCCCTTTATGTGCCAGATGTGAACAGATGTGCACTTAGCACGACTTCTTTGTGCCAACCACCAGCTAGTGGAGCAGCTGATTAGAAGAGACAAGATAGAAAAGTAAATGTGGCTGTACAACTGGCTAACACAGCAATATAGCCTTGCAAGCTAAGCAAAGGTTGAGGATGCAGGTAAAATAGGACTAGGCTTGAATAAGCAAGGTCAAGGAAAACAAACAAAGATAGAATATAAAGGAGGATTGGAGAAGACAGGGAAACCTTTATTTACTTAATCTTTTGGGTCTTAAGAAAAAGCTGGTAAGCAAAGCTCTGCACATTTAGAAATATGCACATGCACACACATACATAGGTACATTTATTTAAATGCTGAGGCTATTCTGGAAACAGCAAATATACCACTAAGACTGAAGAAAAGGCTTCTAGTTGGAGTTTAGGACATTAAAGGAGGTGACCTCTGATTTGTAGAGGACTGTGCATGGCCTATGGAGCAATTAGGACTTTGGTTTGGGATAGGTAGGCAAAAGAGAGTGGCAGAAAGAGGTGTAACTCTAAAATAATGTAGCTTAACTGACAGTTTAGAAGGAGCTCTCTCTAGAGAGGCAGAGACTGTAGGTGGGAAGAGCAGTGAAAACCTTAGACAAGGGCCCAGGCCAGAGTGATGTGACGCTCTGAACTGAGAAAGAAGAGGTGGGACCCAAGGGTGGTGGGAGCTAAATGGAAAACTCTACAGAGATTAGAGAATGAGGGTTGTGGATTATAGCTGAGGGGGAGGATTCAAGTAAGATGACAGGAATTCCTGTGTGGGTACCTGAGGACAGAGGGAGGAGTCAACCAGTCTCCAATAATTGCCTGCTCAGTGGTTGGTGCTATGTTGTGGAATGCTCACAACCCCATACACTGACATGACCATTCACTTGACTGCTTTGTTTTGGTTTCTTAGCAGGAGTGGCAACCGCAGTGCCCAAAGTCTCTAGTTTTCCCAGGAATAAAGGATTCCAGAGCCACAGCACTTTCAGTGCTATAATGGGGGAATTCCTGAGCAAATGGGAACACTTGATCACCCCAACCCCTGAGTTCAGTGTTTCGCTCACTTGGTCAAATTCACACCCTTCCTCTCCATAACCCACACTTTTTTCCCATACCACACGGATGCTCAAGAGAATGACGACTGTGTTTCCCAGAACAGCAATGCCAAAGAAAAAACACATTTGATTCAGATGGGGAAGGGAATGGTGGTAAATAAAACATTCTATTTTGGAAAACCAGCATTTGGTTTTTCTAAAATAGAGGTTTGCATTATTAACTTTTTTTTTAGTCTTTTTCTCTCGTACCCTCAATGTTCATAAGACCCTCCTCCCTCATTTTGTTTAAAAGCTCGATGCAGAGTGGTTATTTTTGTGACTGGATAATTATCTATATTTTAAGCTTAGGGTTCAGACTCTCAGTAAAGGTGCGGTATGCATCTAATGAATAAATATCTGCCTGGTTAATGTGATCCACCTGTGTCAGGTTGTCTTCCTAATTTCTTCCAAAAAGCAATGACAGGTCAGGTATTTGTCAGGGTTAGGCTGCAACTGCTGGGTGGATATGGGGTGATGCTGAGCCCCTCGGGGAAGGTACTGCAAAGGGAATCCAGTGAGGGAGTGACCCATACCGTCTCATCACTTCCCTTCCCCTGCTCATTTTCCTAGCAGGTCAGAGAAAATACGTTCTCTTGACCAGTGCTGTCAGGATCATGTGGGAGTTTGTAAGAAATTCAAGTTCATGGTCACACTCCAGACTCACTGAATCAGAACCATTGGGTCCCCAAAATGTGTGGTTTTAGAAGTTTTCTAGTTGACTGTCATCATCACAAAAGATGTTAAGCTTTATGGGCCAAGAGACAAAATCAAGGATATCATGTATACGGTCCCTGTCACAACTACTCAACTCAAACACTGTAACAAGAAAGCAGCCCTAAACAATACACAAAAAGGATGAGTATGTGTGTTGAAATAAAACTGTTGGTGAACACAGAAATTTGAAGTTCATACAATTTTCACTTGTCTCAAAATTTGCCAATTTCTTTTATTTATGTCAAATTTTTTAAACACACAAAAATGACTAGGCAGGATTTAGCCTGGGCTATAGTTTAAGGAATACTACTTTTGAGAATCTAATTTGGATAAGAGAAGATGAGGACAGAGACAGGCAAAGTGAAACTTCCAATAGTCAACATCAAAGTGTCCCAAGAATACCAATGAGCTGCTGGAGTCCCATTGCTAAAGAAAATATGAATTTCATAGCTATGATGTTTTAGTTGTCTCTTTTGGGTATTCAAGCATTGGAAACACCACAAATATCTATTAATATGGGTTGGTTACTTTAAATATGGTATTGCCTGGCCTAGTCATTAAAAATGATTGAGGCAGGAGCATTTAAACACCAGAATGGATATTGAATTACATTAAAGAGTTATTTTATCAATTGTAATAATATACATATTTTAAATTAGGTTCTTGCTTTTTAGAAACATACATAGAAATATTTCTTGAGTAAATTATATAATATCAGGAAAAGAATTTGCTTCAAAATAAGGCGAAGAGTGGGGGATATCAATGAAAAAAGTTGACCATGACTTAACTGTGGAAAGTATATGATTGGCATATGCGATTAGAATGTTATTTTCTTTACTTTTTTTACATTTAAACTTGTTTATAATAAAAGAACAATTTCATCCTTCCCAAATGATGATTGAGGCAGTTGTAGATGTGCTGATGTGGAACAATGCTCGTGCTGTACTGTTTACTAAAATAAAAGACTACAGCATAATATGTAGAAGATGGTTTATTTGTATGTCTCCCAAATGGTTCTGTACCATGTAGATTCTTGACAATTCAGTCTATGTTTCACAACCATCCACCTGTCTTTCTAAAGTAAAGCTTAGATCCTTACTCACTTATATTTAGAAAACGCTAGATGGCTTTTTTTTTTTTTTACTAACAGAATAAAATCCAAATCCCATAGTATGGCATTTAAGTTCCTATAGAATATGTTCATAGCATATCTTTGCAGGTATTCCTCATTCTACTCTTCTTTTTCAATGCTTACTATACATTCTAGTAAGATGATTATGTGCCCAGAATTTAAAGTCATGAAGTAATATAGTAACCCAATTCTGGCCCTGATACTGGCTTTATGACTTTAAATAAATTCCCCTGCCTCTCTGAGCTTTACTAAACTCATAAATGAGAGTCATAACAGTGCTTATCTCATATGCCTGTTGTGGAAAACTAAGTGACATAAGACATGAAAAATGTTTAGTGTGAAGTTTGACATTACTTGAATGAATGGTAGCTATCATTGTTAATAATTATAACTATTTAGCCATTTATTTCCTCATTAATTCAATAAATATTTATTGATCTCTCATTAAATACCAGGCACCATCCTAGGCTGACAGTATAATATTCCCCATTCCAAAAATATATCACACACTTTTACAGTGTCAGGTCTTTGCTGAGCCATTTTAATTTTATGACTTGTCCTTTTCACTTCTCTGTCTGTTAATTCATACTTATTTACTCTCCTATCTGAATTAATGCTCTTCTCCCAACTCCATCGTTGCCCTCGGAATTATTCATAACTTCTTTCCCTGTACCACTGTAACACTTTGTTCAGTCCACGACTTCAATAGCTATAAGCCAGCTTCTTAACTTTTGTCTACATGTTAGCCTTTTTTTTTTTCCACAGACTGTGAGATCCTCTAAGGAAGGATCCATTTTTACTCTGCCTTTGTATCTTCAGAGCCTAGCATATGGCCTGGTTGGAGATCCCTCAAGGGCATATCTTTTGGAAAGGGATGTCCCTTTCCTTCCAGAGTGAGAAATGAGGTCACAAAGAAACGCCTGTCATGATCATCAAATATTAAAGCAAAGGTAGCTGAGACATCATGAAGACTAATCTCTTTACTTTTTAAGATGGCCACAATGAATATAAATGAAGTACGTAAAGTTTCATGACTTTCAGCTCATTCATTCATTCATTCATTCATTCATTCAATACATACTTGTGGCACTCTGTGCTTAACTCCACCAGAAACTAGAGCTAGTAGAGGGCTTTTCCCATGGCACCACGTTGACTCCATAGGTCTGTCAATAGACCTTTTCCAGAGGGCACATGTAGTTATGAAGGCAACATGTGGGTGCCAGAATGGGGTCAGCATTGCCATAGAAAGGAGAATTGCGAGAGGAAATACGGTGTCTGAGAAACCACACCTGACCAAAGTATAAATTACCTCCTGGCTGGCTTGCAAATTCCTGTAATCCATTTTCAGTTCTTTCTCACTAGCAGTGATTGAGGGAAATTATCTTAACATCTTATTTCTACATCCTCATTTTTATAGTAGATTTAACCAGACAATGTTTCAAAATTTTGTTAGGCCACCAGAACAAATGGAGATCTAATAAGAGCTGTGGGTTTTCTCCCCAGGAGGGAAAATTGCACACGTGGAATACACATATAGATGAGCATACACAAACACATGAATACACACTTTTGCAGCATTCATGGGGTCACTGCTTTTTAACCTAGGGCACATGTTTTCCAGGTTACAAACTTGTAGATTCGGGGGCCTCCCAGACACATCTAATTGTATAATTCTATCTTGTCAGTTTTGCTCAAGACATTCTTTCTTGGTTGGTCTCTCAGACATAGTGTGTGATTGAGAACTGCTGCTTTAACCTGCCTCTCTCTCTCCCTCAGCTTAGATCCACAGAGGAAAGCATTTGGCAAACATATGCACATCCAGCCATCGCCGTCTGAGTGTGGTGGGGAGAGGAGAAGGAAATTCCAGGCATAGCACAATGTATGTCTCCTGCCTGAGTTGCTGGCTTTCACTTATTGAATTAGGACAAATTGGAACTTTCATAAACTGTGATATAAATCATTATCTCGAGTTAGCAGATGCAGCCGCACCAGGGTAGAGCACTGTTAATAACTCTGCTGGATTAGGACTGATTGGAACAATTTGAAACTTGTTTCTCTCAGCTTGATCAGCCTCATTGTAACCACAGCAATTATCCCATTTCACTTTCAATGGCTCAGCACAGACACGTTGCTGCTTTATATCCATCCTCCTTAATGAAGCCAGCTTACACTTTTGTTCATTTGTTAAAGAGCTATCCTATGCAAACAATAAATGACTCTACCCCTTGGGGTGTAAGGTGGATACTTGCAAGGCTGAGATCTCTAATGGGCTCCACAAACACAATTTGTATGTTGGTGTTCTCATACATGTATTTGTTCATTTAACTTTTTTTAGATTTTAGCAGCTGAATTTGTGCCAAAACCTAGTGTGTTAGGCTACACAACACCTGGAATTAGAATAAAATGCGTTGTGTTGCACTTGTGCCATTGCTATTTCTTCTGACTCATGTACATTTTTGAGAGCAGGGGACATCCTTTCATATGGATGTGATGTTTTCATGTTTAATGGCTACAATGTATCAGTTCTCTACCATTGTAACCAATGTATATCTAGGAAGTTCAAGGTGAAGGATGCCACAGAGGTTGCAAAGGAGTTTAGGAGACGGAACTCCATCTTTGTACTGAACTGATCAGTAAAGACTTCATAGAAGCAGAAGCATGTGAGCAGGCCTTAAATAATACAGTACAGTGATTTTGAAAGTTGAAGAAAGAGAATGTACACTTCGTACAGAGGGAAGGGCATAATCCAAAGACATCTTTCATTATTTTGAGGAAATGAAGATGAAATATTAGGTGGCACAGATAGGGTGGAGAATTTCCAAATAAGGATTCCTTTTAAAACCTTGAATGCTTGGACTAGTTGCCAATGAAATATAAGTAAAAATTAAACACATATTCATTATTTAGCATATTTGTTCTCCTCATGGTACATTAGGTCTTAGACATCTACTTTTCATTTATTGTGTTTACATTGATTTATATAATTAAGTTTCAGGTTATAACATTAAAGCTGACATCTGTATACACTATAGAATGCTTACCACCTGAAGTCTAGCTTTCATCTATCACTATACAGTTGACCATCTTACTTCACCTTCATCTGACACTTCACCTGATTAATTCCTACTAAAGGGTATTTCCATAGAGGCACTGAGAAGGCCATCCTATTTTATGCTACCTTCCAAATCAAGTACTCCTGATTTTGACTGAATATTACAATGTCCTTTAAAATATTTCTTATAGCCTATGATATTTTATAGGGGTATTTTAAGATATATATATGTATATGTGTGTTTAATATATATATGCACACACACTCACCTTCCAAAGTAAGAAATAAAATTTCCCTAAAATTGTTGAAGACTTCATATACTTTTGCTAGATTCCATTCCTCTATTTCATTCTTCATCCCACCCTATGGTAAGCACTGTCTCAAACTCAGTTTCTAGTATTCTTTGCTTATACTTAAAAAAAATCCATGGCAAGAGAACACAGTGTACTAAATTGCACCTCCTTTGTCCACTCATGTAAGTCTTTGAGATGTAGCAATGATGATAGGTATAACTTTAGTTCATTCCTTTTTTTCTAAAGACATTTTAAATTTATTTTTAGAGAAGGGCAAGGGGGAGAGAAAGAGAGGGAAAGGAACATTGATTTGAGAGATAAACATCAACTGGTTGCTTCTGACCTGGGACTGAACCCGCAACACAGGCATATGCCCTGATGCCCTGACTGGGTGACCTTATACTTTGCGGGATGATGTTCAACTATAGCAGCCAGAGCTAGTTCATTCATTTTTACTGCTGCATGGTATTCCATGTGGGAAAAGTAGGTTGTTTGTTCATGCAAACTATTGCATATTTGCCTCTCCCACTGGAGACAAAGCTTCACAGTATCTTAAGGTCTGCTGTCCTCATCTCTGTATTTTCCATCTTCTGCGCAGTACCTGACAGAGTAAAGGTGAGGTGACAACATGCTGAATGATGACTATGTCCCTCCTTCAGGGAAGAAGAAATGCATTCCATATGAAACTTTTGGGAGGATAAGATAGTATTCAAGCTTTGCTTCAAAATTCACAATATGTATATTTGTTTTTTGAGGGCTGGACATAGGATAAAGAAAACTATGAAGGAAATAACTAAAGGCCAAATGTGGGACACAGTAGACTGGCAGTGACCTATATAAGAAAGATAAATGAAAAATTGAGCTGGATAGAATGTATGGGTCTTAGATGATAAAAGATTAGCAATGACATATAAACGAGGCTGGTGACTTTTCTACCAGTTTGACTTGGTGGCAGCTGATGACTCTACTCCATACTTAAAGACAGTAAGAAGAAGTGGAGCAGGCCTCCACGTCGTCCATTGTCAATCGTGAGAAAAGTCTAAACATCATGGTGTAAGGGTACGTTTGAATTAGAAGGAGTCTTGAAAACCTAAAATTTCATTTCCTAATACTTAAACCTCTGCTACTGACTACCACCCCACTCCCATCCATATTCCCATAGGATCTCCATCAGGATTTGGAAAGTGACAGAGAGCTTAATACCCTTTTGGACAACCCTCTGTAGCTCTCTGAGTTTTTGGAATTTATCTTTGGTAATGGATTATATAATAACAACAGTGATAATCACTTTTAAAATGCGTGTCATGTGCCAGGCAGGCAATAAGCTACTGTAAGTGCTCTCTGCAAACTTGTGTGTTTATCCAATACAGTATCTCTATGAAGCACAGTAGATACCACTGAGTTTCAATAAATGTCAAATGAAGGAATGCCAGTACTACACCCACTTTACAAAGAAGGAAATGGGAAAGACAACGTTTGCACAGTCACATGGTTAGTAAAAGGCAGTGTTGTTATATCTAAATCTCGTCTTGACTCCACAGTCAAGAAATTGACAGCCATGATGTACAAGTCCCCCAAAGAGAAATTCCTGCCAATAACTGTCTCCTGGCGATTACACTTCTAGACACCAGTCCAACCTTAAATTTTCTTTCTCATGTCAGTATCTGACATATTTGAAGATACTTTGACCTTAGAGTGAGTCTTTTCTAATTATCCCAACCTTTTTTGTTCCTTCAAAACTGGTTCTTTAGACATCGTTTTCTTTACCACATTATCTCTGTATGAGATTGAGAAATGAGCTAGGTCAGACTGATTTCAGCCAGGGTTTATTAGGAGCTGAAATACTCTGGCAAAGGTGGTCTATTTGGCACCTGAGATCCTAGTAATAAATTTTATCTCCTGCTGTTGCAGTGTTTCCACAAAGACCCTTTCTGCTCTAAGTTTTTGCCCTGAAGTAATTGCTGGTTGGCCTTGCCTGCTTGAGGTAGGAAGTCTACCTTTTTAAAAGCAGTGCCACTAAAGCAGGTCACACGAAATTGCCACTGGAGTTACTGAGTCCTGAAGGGCATAGAGAATGTGATTAGGGCTCATTATGTCCAAGGTTGTGAGCTAAGATCACATTCATGTTTAGATTGCCATGGAAACAGAGCTGAAGTGACCTGACCAGCCTCTTTGCCCCTACCTGGATCTCTCCCTGAGAAGCTGATTGAAGAGGAGGCTTTGGATGGTGCTTAAAAGTGTAAGGACCCATTAAATGACCTTTATTTGACAGTTAGGGCCCCCAAGTAAAGGCAATAATACCATGGACAGAGGAAGAATGACTGATATCAGTTGGAAACCTCACAGCATTATGGGATAGAGTGGTGATTACCTAGTAAATTGGAGTAAAGTAGATAGCAATTCAAAAAAAAAGTGTCATGGTTGATTTTATTAAAATGGTGTTGATTCCTCCATGCCTAAGTTCATTAGAACTACATCCAGAAAAAAATTACATGTGTTAAGAAGCATTGGAGGAAATATTTGATATTTAGCAGGAAGAGATGAAAAGTTTTACATTAGTTCCATTTGTCTTTTGTCCAACAGACTCTGAATGCCTTACAGAAGGCTCAGAAGAATATGGTCTCTGGAGCCAGAGGGATCTGAGTTAAAATCCTCTTTCACTAATTACTAATATTATGACCAAGTCTTTTCAACTCTAGGAAGCTCAGTTTCTTTGCCTGTGAACTGTATAAGCAATTATTAAAATGGACATAATGGAACATTGAAGATGACTTTAAATAAAAATTTATGGAGAGCTCTTCATTGTAAATGAGTAACTAGGTTATCTCCTATAATTCTGTCATGTCTTCTCCACTTATTAGCTATGAGATTTTGAGCTAGTCACCTTTTTTCTAATCTGTTATTTCATCTGTTAGATGTAGACAATCTACCTGAAGGAGGTTGTAATGTTTAAATGTCAAATTACATGTAAAGGGAATATTCAGTATGCTGGACATAGTATCCATACAACAAATAAGAACAATTACTTTACAGTTGGGAAAACTGAGGCACAGAGAGATTAAGTAACTATCATGGTCAATATTAACTTATTGCCAGAACTTTTTCTGGCTACAGGAGTAAATGAAACAGAAACACAAGCAAGAAAATTTCCATAGCATATTAGAAAGTATAAAGTGCCTTTCTCAGAGAAAATAAAGTGATCACCATGACAAGGAATTGGGAATATTAAATGGGTGGTGAGGGGTAATGAATTGTCAATAGGGTGGTCAGGATGTGCTTCATTAAGAAAGTAATGTTTCAACAAAACCTTGAAGGGGGGGCCATGTGCATATCTCATAAAAGACAACGTCAGAGGGAGGGAAGAATCACAGGCCTTTCTGGTGAGCATGGCAATGGCTCCAGTGTGGCCAGAACAGAATGAGCAAAAGGTAAAGGAGGTAAAAAAAAAACAGAATGGTGTTCCCAAGGTCAGAATGTGTATGGCTTGATGACCCCTGCAAGGACACTGGCTTTTACTGAGAACTGAGGAATGATAGCAGCATTTTAAATATAACAGCAACCTGCTCTCACTTACATTTAAAAAGGAAGTCAGTTTCAAGTGTAAAAGCAAAATGCATACATTTCGAAGCATGCACAACCCCAAGCAACAGAGGACACCCTAATGTCTTCTTTGGAAAACTTTGATGTTATTTCTTACAACTTCATGTGAATCTACGACTACCTCAAAATAAAAAAAAAATTTAAATGAATGGGAAAAGCAGGTACAGAAACTGTTGACACCTCAGGGATCCTTTCTAGGACAAAACTTCACAATTAAAATAAACTGTGGAATCACAACTTAGCAGGAAATAGACATGAGGAAAGAAAAAGAGTTAGAGGCGGGTCCTCTAAAACTGTAGCCACTGACCATATGCAGCTACTCAACACTTGAAATATGATGTGACTTAAATGTGCACTAAGTATAAATTACACACCAGACTTTGAAGATTTAGTAGGAAAAAGAGACTGTAAAAATATCTCATTAATGATTTGATATTGATTATATGTTGACATAATAGTAGCTTGAATAGATGGAGTTAAATAAAATATATTAAAATTTTTTGAAGAAACAAAAACCTTCTGGAAAATGAAATCAGGCAAACAAAATGATAAATGATGACAAAGTAATTGAAAATGAGGAAGCCATGGGAACGGGATCAGGGGTGAACACAGATTCCTACTCAATATACAATTAAAATGAAAACAACAGTGCAAATTGTGGTTTCAGACCAAAGTATGTAAATGTGGTAAACCTTACTAATAATAGCATATGAGAGAGAGAGAGCTGGAGACAGATGTAAAAAAAGAGACAGTATAAGAGAATGCTAGTTGTGTCTTACCGGAAAGTGAATATATAAATCCAAATGAAAAGGTACCATGTTTTGCTTGTTTTAAGATTCAATGACTTATTTTTTTTCTTACTTTCTGCCCTCAACTCTAGAGCTATTTTAGATGCTAATATCCTCTTATGGTGAAATAAAAGGCTTTGATATTCATCATTTTTTTCATGTTCCCTTAATATGTTTTTCTGAATTAAATTCAAGTAAAGCTAATATTTACTTGAATTTATCATTTTACTTTGAAATAACCTTTATAACAGCATCACATTTTTATGTATTTATCTTCCTACTAATCAACATGTTGCTATCTATTTCTTAGAGCAGAATATGCACATCTATATAGTCCTTAGAAAAAGGGATGGAGTGGAAGTCATCAGATAGTGCTGAGAGCTGTTGCTGAGTAGAAGGACTTGAGGTAGTCTCTCGCTTTCTACCCAACACATTTCTGTGTTGCTTGCTTTTTGGTTAGCAGTTATTTAATTACTTACAGTATTTTTCTAAGAAATAAATCAATGTTTAAAGACTCCTTCTGGCTGCTACATTGAGAATTAACCCTAAGTGGACTACAGTGGATGCAGAGAAACTAGTTTGGAGGTTATTGCAGAGGAAACAGAAATGACCAGTACACATGCATGCACATTTCAGTAGGATCTTTAGTGGAATAGGAGCGTGTTGCACTTAAAAATCCAGAGAATTAACAGGTAGTTAGTCTTAAGTATTTTTATTGTAAAATATTAAAAAAAATAATAGCTGGATTGGAATACTAATTTGAGAAAATTGCTAAAATTTTTAATGAACAGATATAGAAAACAGACAAGAGAATACCATTAGGGGATATATCTAGAAGGCCCGATATGTAACTAAGAAGAATGGGAACTGGGAATACAGAAAATGTACAAAAAGGAAATTGTATAAAATATCCAAGAAACAAAGGAAATTAGGCCTGAGATTGAAGGATTATGTCAAGTTCTCATCTGAAAGAATAAAAAAATACCCACAGCAAGACATATCTGAGTGAATTTTGAGGATTCAGGGAAAAGAAGAGCTCCTAACATTTTCCATATGGAAAGCCAGAATTATCTGGCCCAATCTATTACTAGCACCATATACGATGATCCAAAAGGCATCAGCAGCACATAAATTAGAAGAATACAGGAGAATTCCATCAAAATTCTGAGGGGAAATTATTCCCAGCAATACAAAATTTTAAAATACAGATAATAATGGATTAGTGTAGACTAAACATTTTTAGACAGGCTAGATCTTAAAAATATACCACCCATGACAGAAGAAACTTGAAGATATGCTTCTACAATACCAAAGTATAAACGAAGAAAGAAAAGATTTAGGAACTTGAGCAGAAGATTCAATTAAAAACAAAAGAATAAGGCAATTTCAACATTATGATGACAGAAATCCCCAGATAATTCTGTGAATTCCTCCTGGAGAGTAACTAAGCCCAGAACTGAGCAGGTCAAAGAACAACAGAAGGAGTTGTATCTAAGCACAAACATACTATGGTGTTTGACTGTAATAATAGAAGTTCCATGGTTAGTTTTTTGTTGTTGTTGGGAAATTCAGAATCAAATAATGTCTGAAAACTAAGCAAATGTTAAAAATAAAGCAATTATCAATTCCATATGAAAAGTTAGAAAAGAAAGGAAATGCAATCATAGTAAACTGTGTGTCACAGCTGTGAAGACAATCTATATAGTCAAATAATATAAAACATCTTCATATTATAAAGCAGCTATGTGCAATAATAAGGATGCGAGAAGTATATGAGGTGATCTGTCCAGAAAGTATCCAGCCACTTGCTATGAAAAAGAGACATTTATTGAAGAAGATAAAAGGTACAAGAAACACTGTACATAGGACAATGATGCCTCCATCCCCTTCACAGTAGGCACCTTGGGACCTCACACAGTTCTCCCAATCGCCATCAGCTGCCCCATTGTATTTTCCTGAATCTCACTGGTGGTCTGAAATCTCTTTTCTTTCAAAGATGATTTTAGTTTTTTGGAAACGCCAGAAGTCTCAGGGTGCAAAATATGGGCTACTGCAGGGCTGAGTCACCTGGGTGATTTGATATTTCACAAGAAAACTGCATGAAACATGAGGCATGAGCAGGTGTGTTGTTGTGATGAAGCTGCCAATCACCAGTTGCCCATAGCCGCAGCCTTCTGAATCATCCAGATAGTTTCTGCAGAGGAATGTTCAAGCTTAACACAAAATTTGATGCAGATTTGTCACTCTACTAGCTCAGTCATTTTGTATGTGACAGCCACACAGTACATGTCCTCACTCAAGGGTGTCTACTGCCCCCACTGACTAGTACAGTGAAGTCATCATTGTTTTCACATGTGTATTGCAGCCCACTCTCCTTAGCTTCCAGGTTACATTGAGGTCATGCAAACTATTCCATTATATTAATAATGGTTTGAAGTCTTCCAGGCAGACCTCATATATTTGTTTGGGATACTAGGGAGGTAGGAATGTTGTTAGAGAGTTAAGTCTTCAACCTCTTTAACAGAGTCAGTAGCTTTTACCAGAAATTAAAAAAATAATAATAAAATGCCCTAAGTGCATATTGCTTTTGAATTAATATAAATATCAAAAGAAAGTTGAAATGAATCCATATTTATTCATTCACTAATGTGTGTATATGTACATGGGTGGTGGGTGTGTGTCAAGAAAGTGATAAGTTCTCAGCATTTTCAGGAGTAACACTGGCAGGGCACACAAATTGATACTGATTTTCCAAACATGTAGCTGGACCTAGGAATTCATGGGATAACCCAGGGAATAAGAACACAGGAAGGACCGCTGAATAGAGTAGTCAGTGCTTGGCAGCAGATGAGATGGGGAAGAGACGGCGAGAATCTTCTCGCTATCCCCCCTTCACTCTGTTCATTTCCGTGTCCACATCTATGCTTGTCATGCATTCCTATCAAAACACCCACACTCAGCATCTCAGGGAATATGTCTCTTCTACAATGCTACTCTCAAAACCTGGCTGTTCCATGAAGCATTTTTAAATTTCCTGAAGACCCAAAACTTTTCTTTCTCGGAACTTCTGTAACTCACTTCCTGGAACATTCCTGTTTTCATTATGTGGGTGTTACTTCCCCAGGTAGAGTCTGTTCTTATCAACTCAATCCCATTGCTTTGCTTTATTTTTCTTTATAGCTGTTGTTATTACCTCAAAATAGATCCACAGCCAGAACAGTGGTTTTCATTTCAAAGTACCGTCAGACTAAGTGGAACATTTAAATGCATATAAAAATTTTGGAAAACTATAAAATAAAAAAATAAAAATAGGATACTTTGGTAGAGGGTAGTGGGATGTGAATAGCACTAACAGCACTTCTACTTTTAATCTACTAATATACTTCTTACATATTTTAAAATGAGCATATTTGATTATTATACTTTTAAAATAGGAAAAGGTGGTTTTACCATAACAATATAAAATTTGTCATTAATAAAAATAAAGTACAGTTGAAGCAAATGAGGAACATCATATTCAATGAAAAAAAAATAGAGAAAGTCTTGAGGAAGTTGTGGCTTCTTAAGTGGTTCCTGATAAGTGGGGTGAGCACACAAGGGGCAGAGGTCAAGTGGGATACATCAAAGGAGATACTTAGGACACAGAATTACAAAGACACAAAAACTAGGCATAGAGAAGCATTTAGAGGGAGTCTGAGATGAACTGGGGCCTGATGGCACTCAAGAGCCAAGCGATCTGATAGCTGAGAACCTTCCTGGTAGATATAGCAAGGTGATATGACTTGGCATCTTCTAAAGTGACTTTTCCCCTTTGTCCGTGAAAGGACTCATGAAGCCCCAGATTGCTAGAGAGAGATTCTTATTTTGTTTAAGTGACTGTTTACAGTGTAATCATGAAGATGTAGAAGTTTTCTTTATGTGTCAGTTACCCACCCTACATCTAATCACCAAAATGACAAAATATTAAAAAAAAAAAACCCAGCTTGGACTGAATTTTTATCATTCATGCTGTGAAAGTAAGGAAACAAGAATCATTCACCAGGCAGACAAATGCCTATTGGAAGGAAAATTTAGCAGTCTATAAAACCATTATGGCAGCATGTATCAAAGAACCGAGTTCTCTTAGTCTTATACGACTCTTTGTTGAGTCATTACCTCTTTGTTGGAGGTAATGGTCACCCAGCTGTGTTATCTGCCACCTTGTGGATTGCTAGGGGAAACATAAACTATTCTCCTCTGCAGTATGTTATCTTATTTCAAAATTCCTTCACTTTTCTTACACACTGCCCCTGAGATAAATAAAGTAGTGCTTATGCGCTCTGCAAAGGACTGATCATTCAGCCCAGGCGCAGAGAGGTTTGGTGGATTGCCTCAGGCCACACTGCAGTTGTGGGTGAACCCAGGCCTGCACAGGGATTAAGGACACAGACGTTGGAGAGAAATGGCTGAGGCTGACTCCGCCTGGACCACATAGCTGTTTAAACTCAGCAGGTAAATGAACCACCCTGAGCCTTGGTTTTTCTCATCCACAAACCCAAGATTGATGAATCTACCTGGCAACATCACCAAGTGCATGACTTTGAAATGACCATTGTAATTATATGTTTATGAAGCATGCATTTTGGAGCAGATTGTGTGTTAAACACTTTATAAGCATTATCTGATTTAATCCTAAAAACAATTTGTAGTGTGGACACATCACGTTATGGAATGATAACACCAAAATAGTTTTGGATCCTGGTTCTACTGCCTCCTGGTTAGATGTCTTGGGTAACTACTTTATCTCCCTCTAGGCCTCAAACTACACATTTTTAACACAAACTAATACTGTTTGTTCAATATAATTGTGTGAGACTCAGATAAGGAAATGAATATAAAGCACTTAATTCATAGCAAATACCAAAAATGCACTTGTTGTTATTGTGAAGATGATGATTATTTGGCTTTATACCCTAAAGAACTTTTCAAGTAAGTAGCTTAACTATTATTATTATTTCATTTTCAATCAAAGATTAATGACATCTGAATACTTCCTATGGGGAAAGAAATCTATGGCTTTAGAGTCAAGAGAGGTTATTTTGGGAGAAGGGGGAGGAGGTAGATCTTCATAAAGTGCACAAATGCGACTTCTAGGGAGAATGCCCATATATGCACACAGAAGTATATTTCTGACATGAGTGATTTCATCTATGAAAACTACCCAAGCTATACAGTTAGGATTTGTATTCATGTCATTACATTTCAGTAAAATATCTTTTAATTTTCATAAGCCATATATAGTGGTATCCATGTACAAATTTTCTATTTTATAAATTGATTTAGCCAATATTTTTTGGACATTTTTCTCTGGGCTTGAAGTATACAAGCAAGCCAAAAATGACCCCGGCTCTCCTCGAGCTGACATTCCACCCCTGTTCCTACACAACATTAGATCTATTGATTACATTTGGCTTTATAGTAAGTTCTGAGATCCATTAAGCAAGTTCCCCCTTTCCCATACTCCTTTGCACATATGCTTGTCTCTCTGCTGCTATCTCTTCTTTTTTATAAAATTTAAAATTACATAATTTTTTCTAAACTCCCTGTTGTTTTTCCAACAGGGATTGCATAATTTTCAAAATGTAAATGAAAAAAGACCCTGAATAGCTTCAGCAATCTTGAAAAAGAAGAATAAAGTTGGAGAGGTCACAATACCTAATATCAAACTATACTACAAGGCCACTGCAATCAAAACAGCCTGCTACTGGGATCAGAACAGACACATAGATCAATGGAACAGAATAGAGAGCCCAGAAATAAATCCATGTCTTTATGGTCAATTAATATTTGATAAAAGAGGCATGATCACAGAATGTAGTAGAAATAATTTCTTTAATAAATGGTGTTGGGAGAACTAGACTGGTACACACAAAAATAAAATGAAACTAGACCACCAACTTATACCATATACCAGAATAAACTCAAAATGAATAAAAGACTTATATATATATATATCATGATACCATAAAATTCCTACTGAAAAACATAAGCAGTAAAATTTCAAATATCCCACATAGCAATATTTTTGCTACTGTATCTCTTAGGGCAAGGGAAATAAAAAAATAAACAAATGGGACTATATCAAATTAAAATGCTTCTGCACAGCTAAAGAAACTATCATCAGAATGAAAAGGGAACCGACTATATGGGAGGACATATTTGCCAATGATATATTGGGCAAGGGTTTAATATAAAGAACTCCCATGACTCCACTACAGGAAGACAAACAACCCAATTAAAAAATGGGTAAAGGAACTGAGTAGACACTTCTCTAAGGAGGCCATACAGACGGCCCATAGACATTAAAAAAAAATGCTCAGCATCCTAGCCATCACAGAGCTGCAAATTAAAACCACATGAGATACCACCTCAGACCTGTGGGAATGGCCATCATTAATAAGTCAACTAATAACAAGTATTGGAGAGGATGTGGAAAAAAGGGAACCCTAGTGCACTGTTGGTAGAATGCAGACTGGTGCAACCACTGTGGAAAACAGTATGGAATTTCCTCAGAAAATTAAAAATGAAACTGCCTTATGACCCAGTGCTTCCACTGCTGGGAATATACCCTAAAAATTCTGAGTTACCAATTCAAAGGAACCTACGCACCCCGAGGTTCATAGCAGGGCTATATACAATAGCCAAGTGCTGGAAACAGCCTAAGTGCCCATCAGTAAATGAGTGCACCAAAAATCTGTGGTACGTTTATACAATGGACTACTATGCAGCAGAAAGAAAGAAGGAACTCCTACCTTTTGTGACAGCATGGATGGAAATGGAGAAAATTATGCTAAGTAAAATAAGCCAGTCACTGAAAGACAAATAACATATGATCTCACTTATTAAAGAAATCTGATGAACAAAATAAACTAATGAGCCAAATAGAACCAGAGGCATGGGAACATGGAACAGACTGACAGTGACCAGAGGGAGGGGAGAAGGGGATGATGGTGGAAAGAAGGGGAAGGACTAATCAAAGAACGTGTGTGAATGACCCATGAGCGTGGACAACGGTGTGGGGATTGACTGTGGGAGAAGAGGGTAGGCTAGGCAGAGGAGGACAAGAGGGGAAAAAGTGGGACAACTGTAATAGAATAACAAAAAATATAAGTTAAAATAGTTAATACTTAAAATTAAATGTTAATTATTAATAGGTTGATGTTACAGCTTTATGTAGATGCTCTAATTTTTATGGTAAAAATAATTTTTGAATGAAAATCATTTTTCCACCTAATGTTAATGAAAATTTTCTCCTTTCTAAATGAATCCAACCACCTTACCCAGGTTTGTTATTGATTCTATTAATTTTTTTCTCTAATCTCTTAATTTTAAACTATTATCTTGACTTGTTCTTTATACTGAATCTGCCAGAACATTTAAGAAAATGTCAACAACAATAATACTGGTTATTCTTGCCTTGTATATTACTTAGAGTTAAATGGTTTTATACTTTTACCATTTAGAATCATATATGCTCTAGGGCTTGAAGCTAGCTTTTACAAAAATCTAAGTTCTTTTATTTTATGCTATCTTTATTTAGCTTCAAATTTTTATCAATGCCTTTTCAGCATATACTGATACAACCATCTGATTTTTTGCTCTTTTATATTTTGGCCTGGCAGTAACTAGTAGTTTGAATGACCTATGAAATTCTAGGGATGTATCTGGTATTCTCTTTTTGGCTTCATTGCTTGATTTTGTGTGTGTATGTGTGTATATTTAGTCTACTATTCTCTAATTAGCATTAAACCAAGTTTGGGCTTTAGATCCCTAGTGACTTCATAAAATAAATTGAGCTGATGTATATTTTATGGAGCATCATACTTTAATAATATTGAAATGATTTTCTTTAAGGCTTAGATAGACTCTGTTGTGAACCTATGTTTTCTGGTGCCTATTTTAATGGTAGCTACTTAATCATATGCCCTATGTCTTTTATTAGACTAGGTTTTCATATTTTCTCTTTCTTTGAGGTCAATTATAATGATTTACAGATTCCTAGGAAATCTTTCTTTCCCCTGAGGTTTTCAAAATTTCCCCATAAAATATATACAATGATCTTTTGATCACATTTATATTTGTGGTTATGCTACCTTAACATTTCTTAATTTTAAAAATTAGATTATTATGATGGAGTGTGGCCTATGGTAACTATACTGTACTTCTTGCCTTTAAACTTGAATAAATTCTGGCTCTTTTAAAATCTCTTTGCACTTTGCTTTCCGTGTTGTGTGTGCCCGTATGTGTGTATGTGTGGTACATGTTTGTCTAATTACTTCCACTGGAGTGTGAATCCCTGAAGAATAGGGATAGTGTTTTATCCCATTTCTGTCCCTAGAGCCTAACATAGTTAGGCACTCAAATATTCATTTGATTTGAGTTTAATTGAATACAATGAATATACCTCTTAAGCAATGACTCCCAGACCCCAGTACAGGCAGTGATTATGTGAGGGTGGGGTATTTAGGTGAAGGTGACATTGAACACGAATCTCACGGCATCTAGTCCTTCCTTGCCCTCCACTCCCCATCCTCCACTCCCTGTCCCCAGCCCCAATAGTTTCCCTTCCCTGCTGCCAAAATGCCCAGGGAAGGCAGGGACATATTTGAAAATGTTTGGATGTAGCCACACAGTGTTTAACAAACAACATAACATAGGCATCTGTCACAACGCATCACCTTCTGTTCCTGGGAGACTTCCGCCAGCACAGTGGCATGCTCACTGCCTTTCTCTTCCTCTCTGCTCATTCCCTCTAATTACACGTGGCGTTCTCTCTCTCACACAATGAAAGAGGTCCTCATTTTGGCAGGAAAATGGAGAAGATTGGCTGGGGAATAAATCCTGCCACAAGCAACGTTTCCTTCTCACACAGAAAATTTGGGCCAGGTCACCTACAGGAATTGATTTACAGGGATTGAAAAACCACTACATGCCTAAATAAGCCTTCTGACTGACAGAAAAAAATATCTCTCTATTTTCTCACTCTTGTCATTAAAGCCCCAGATCTTTAGAACCACATTTCACGTCATCATCAATCTGATTCATACCTACTTTTCCATCCAAACCTCCCTCTGCATTTTCTCCAAAACAGAGCAGGCTTCTAACTTTTCTATTTTATAGCCTCTTTACACCCCCCAGTTTATGCTGCTTCATCTCTGGAGATGCAAACGCAAGTATAATAATAACATCAATAACAACAGCAGCCAGAAACCATGCCAAATGATTTTATGCATTTATCTCATGTAATGCTTACAATGATCTTATAAAGGATATAGTTATTATTTTCCCCATCTGTTAGATAAGAAAATTGGAGCTTAAAAAGAGGCTCAATATAAAGTAAAATAAAAATCACACCATAGCCCTGTCCGGGTGACTCAGCTGGTTGGAGTGTTGCCCGTACATCTAAAGGTTGTGGGTCTGATTCCTAGTCACAGCACACACCTACGTTTTGGGTTCAATTCCCAGTAGGGGCATGTATGGGAGGCAACCAGTCAGTGTTTTTCTCCCACATCCATGTCTCTCTCTGTCTCCCTTCCTCCCTCTCCCACTTCCTCTCTCTCTAAAATCAATAACACATCCTCAGGTAAGGATTCAAAATAAATAAATAGCACTATATGCCTAGGAAGTAACTCACAGAAGTATGATGTTCAATAGGTTTATGTTATAAATATATAAATATAATTGCTAGGCTGTCTCTCCACTCGTACCTGTGTGGATCCCTCTCCCAACCCTGGTGAAAGCCCATGTGGGTCTGATACCACCGTCTCTGCAAATCCTGCTCACATCCCCTCTAATGGAGCCATTTCTTTCCTGGCTCTGCACGCCACGCCACCCCGCCCCCCAACACACACACACACTTTGTTAGTTCTCCCTTCCTGGTTCAATACAGCTGGAGCCCACTCTGCCCAGGGAAGAAAGTTATCCCTTGTGGGACCACTTTGCTTTCTTTCATGGGAGTGACATTTCAGCAAGCACTCATTATTCCTCTGTTCCTGGAGGTGTAGGTTTCAATTAAGATCTGCATTGTGTTTAGGTAAGAGGAAGGCCAGATAAATCAACTTCCAAATTCAAATTACCTTTTAGCCAGCTCTGAAAGCTAACTAGTGTATGGATTTTATCTTCCCTTGCTCCTTGAAATACGAATTATTTTTCCTCCCGTTACACTCACTGACAATCACTTGCATTACAGCCAGTGTTCTCGAACTAATGAAGGCTTAATTATACTGACAACATTTGGGTCTTTTTAGAATATTGCTTTAACTTCCTTTTTGTGATTCAATTTATTTATTAATTAATCAAACATTTATTGAACACCTATTATGTTCTAGGCACTGCCTAGGTGCTGGAGACTCGGAAGTAAGCAGTCTAGATAGACACGGCTCCTGTTCAAAAGAGTGTCCAGTGCTTGCCCCTTAGCTGTGGGGCACACAATTCAAACCCCCAGTGGATACCTGAAACTGTGGACAATCCTAAGCCATATATATATATATATATATATATATATATGTATGTATATATATATATATATGTATATGAGTGATATAGTGTAATTTCTAAATTAAGCATAGAGTTTAACAATAATAATAGAACAAAACAGTTATAACATATTATGATAAAAATTATGTGAATGTGCTCTCTTTCTCAAAATATCATACTGTACTCACCTTTTCACTTAAAGGAAGCCCTGTACAGCTTCTCTTTGCCATATCTGCATGGCCAGCATCACTACTCTTGTGCTTTGGGGGCATTATTAAGTAAAATAAGGGTGACTTGAACACAAGCACTGTGATACTATGACAGTTGCTCTGATAAGTGAGATGGCTATTAATTGACTAATGGGCAAGAAGCATATACAGTGTAGATAACTGGACAAAAAGATGATTCATGTCCCAGGCAGGATGGTGCAGGAAAGTGTGAGATTTTATCACACTGCTCAGAATGGCATGCAATTTAAAACTTATGAATTGTTTATATCTGGAATTTTCTATTTAATATTTTCAGACCATGGTTGATCACGAGTAACTGAAACCACAGAAAATGAAACCACGAACAAGGAGGAACTACCTTACTGTCTAATCACATTTGCAGCCAAGTTGGCAGAAAGAAAATACAACAGAGTATAAAAAGTCCAGGCATTGTTAAGAATAATAGTTCACATCCATTCAGCTTGTTCTCTTTTTAACACTGTGCTTTATGAAGATTAGATTATTGCATCTCTGTGAAATCAATTCCATCATTGTCTCCATTGTATGGATTACTTTTTAAGATCAATTCTGTCACTATTCTTATTTTTCAGGTGTGAAATGCTGACACTTGGAGAGGTTAGGAAACTCGGTCTAGTTCACAGAGCTGGCAAATGATGGAGCTGGGATTTGGACCATATTGGGTTGACCAAGTCTCATGCCACTCTTTGCAACAAAGCAGCACAGACTCCCGGAAGGACTTGGCACTCTCTTTATGCTGTGATCACAAACCTCTCCCCCACGAAGTGCCCATCTCTTCCTCAAGAGAAGCCTACTCAGCCTGCTTTCCAATCTGATACTAAAGAGAGTTATACATTAGGAGCATTTATTCTCAACCTGGGGAAATGTTGGAAATGTCAGGAGTCATTTTTTTAATTGTCACAACCAGAGGTGGGGGGTGGTTGCTACTGTCATGAAGAGAGTAGAGGTCAAAAATGCTACTAAACACCCTACACTGCACAGGATACTCCCCTCTCCATAAAGAATTTATATGTCAGATATGTTGCTGTTGAAAAACCCTGGGATAGAGGAAAGAGTATCTGACCTACAGAAAATACTTATATTTTAGTGACACATGTATATAGACCTGACAACATTTACTGGTGTCTGCAATACTAATCCTGGTTCTCTGCCTAAATATGTAGTTTTTAAGCTCACTCAACAAAAACACCCCAAACTCCTACTCAATTTGAAATGTCACTAGGCACTTTCCATGCAAAAAAAAAAGCACACAAAGTTGGATTCTGCTATCAAATTTAGTAATTAAGAGCTCAAGATCTGGAATCGAATAGTTCCAAATTGAAATCCAGGCTCCAAACTTCCGGGCTGTGTGACTCTCTTTCAGCAAAGCACCTTCTGTAACTCTCACTGGTCTCATCTGAGGATTGAAAAAATATAAGGTTTCCTCTCTTATGTTGTTATGATGTTGACATAAAATAGTGCACATAAGGTGCTTACCAGTGTGAGTTTGGCACCTGGCCACTGCCCTATAAATACCAGTTACCATTGCTAGTTTTATAAGGAAAAGCAAAGTGGGTCTAGGAGGCTAAAGCTGCTTTCTCAAGACTGAACAGCAGATGGGCATCAGAATTTGATAGAAGACTCTAAGACCTACCTAGTGAATCTAAAGTATACCACTCTTATATACATCTTCCATGGTGCATGTTTGCATTACCTGTGTACAGGGCCTTTATACCAGGCCCAAACCTTAGGGCACAGACTTATCTTTCTATTTCGACTCCACACCTAGATGAATTTTCTTATTCAGGTGGATATCCTCATCACCCCTGGGGCATCACAAATGAAGTCATGGCTACCTTTGGTTAGTAGACTTGGCCTTCTTTGGTTGCTGAGCCAGCCTGAGCAGGGCAGATGGTACTCTAGCCTCAGTCCCGCCAGTTTGTGAGATGGAATCAATCCTGCTGCCTTAAATATCCACCTGGTACCTGGTGCTCAGGAAACACTCCCATAACCTGTGTGCACAGTAATTTTTTTTTCTGATATTCCCTGCTGTCTTGGTCCCACTTTTGTATGCCTGAGGCTCTCACTCAGTTTCCCTGTCTGGCATTCCAATTCAGTGATGCATCTGCATTCTTACTCTCTCACTCAGTTCATGCAGTTCTGATCCTGACATTTGGCTAGCCATTGGCAGAGGACTGGGACCTGTGCCTCCCAGTTCCTTGACATCCTTCTATAAACCCCTGGATCCCTCCACAAAGAGCCTCTGCTGCCTATTTCTCTGTGAGCACCAGCTGCAGGAACTCACGCTGCCTCATCCATTGAATTATTCTTATTATATTTATCTACCATAATTAAAAATTTACCATGTGCCAAGCTCTGTGAGAAGCACTTTAAAAATATTAATTCTTTAATTTGTACCACAATTCTAAGACATATCACCTCATTAAACAGAAGAAACACATGCTGAGAGGCATTAAGTAACTAAAGTAGGATCTGACAGTTCTGTTTTACTCCCCACATCAATGCTTATCACTTTGAAGCTAAGGGGTACTATTGCAAATTACCTAACTGCTCACTCCAGACACATTATAGGGATCTGCTTCAATAATCAGGCTCAAGCACCCAGGCCCTCTCCTTCTTGGTCCCTCTGACTTCTGTCTTCTGGCGGTCTATGCTGCAGTGGTTTAGTTTCCTTTACACCACAGCCTATTTGCTTACCCCAGGCTCTGAGCTTAAAGGCACTGTCAAATTCCCCACACATTCTCTCTACCTACATTAACTTAACAATCTTCCATCTATCCTTTCCATGAATATAATCTAGGCTTCTTTGATTGTGCTATTGGTCCATTATTACCCCTGACCCAGAGCTGACAGATTTTATAATCCTGATCATAGTCAATACTGGCAACAGCATTGTCATTGTCATCATCACCACCACCATCACCATCATCATTTGACTGTGATAATGTAGAAAGAATTGAGTGACTGATGCTGCTTCAGCTCACAAAGTTCTGTTTGGGTGATGACATAACCACAGACATATGCAAAGATAAGCAACAATACAAAAGAACAAGGGCCAATGTTTAGGAAAGAGTTGAGTTTGAGCGATGGGAGAAGAATAATCAGAAAGGCCCAGGAGAGAAAACAGCAGATGATGACTATGGGCACAGTTTACCTGGATGTACAGGGTTGGTATGGTAAACTATAAAGAGGGCATAGCAGGAGACGCAGTGGTACAAAGAAATACTAGAGGCAGAAGAATGCATGAGATGTTCAGATTTTGGTAAGGAGACCAGTTTGGCTATAGCCAGATAGCTACTGCGGAGGAATAATGAAAAATAGTATGTGAAGTACAGAAACTGAGAATAGAGTGAGCATTTGGCTAGACATTCTCTCCCTGGTCCTGAACAGACATGTAACTTGGAGTGAGCAGCCTTCGCACTCACATGAAGACAATGAGCAAAAGCATCTTCGAACTCCTTAATACTTGGTCTTACTAAATATCTTAATATTCATCATTTCATATGATAGTTTGAACAACCATCCCTCTGAAATAAATATTGTTGATTTTCCTGAGAGTTAGGTGCCATTTTAGGGATGAGAAAATGAGACATCGGGAATATTAAAGGATTTACTCAGGGTCATCCACCTATGATGTAAAGGAGCAGAAACAGACGCCAGGTCTGTTGGCTTAAGCTAGGAGCAACCAAGAAACCAGTATCACATTTCACGATAAGATGCGAGATAAGGGAAAGTCAAAGTTGATTCCAAGCAAATTGGGCAATGGTCTTTCCTAACGGAAAGCGTGTGGACAAATGTACCATGCCTAGATTTGAAATACTTAAGCAACAAATATTTTGGATGCCAAGCATATTTTACCCATTTTAACCAGAGAGTTATAATAACCTCTATCACCAGGGCTATAAACAAACGAACAAAAATCAGGAAAATAAACAACCGCTGTAACAGTTTATTATTAAAAATAAAACACCTGCAGTTCTGAGCTTAAAAATGAATCATCGCTATCTTGCAAATATTTTGATTGAACGAAGTTCTTTGTTATCTACTTCATAATCATATTTTCTCCCTCCCTAAAAAAGTGAAGGCAAAAAGGAAGAAAGCCCAGCTAACATATTTCAATAACAAAATAGCCACGCTGATTCCCCACGGTGCTGGTAAGCAGCAGAGAAGCAATCAGAAGAAAGGGGAAAAGTTCAGCAGGAACTGGTCTAAAAAATAGCAAGATGCAGCTTGACAAACACCAGTCTGCCACAGCCTTCGCCTTGAGTGGCCATTTCCGCTCAGAGTGACACTTTTCAATTATGAGATGGTAGCTGAGAGCATTCTGGGCGTATCTGCAGCTGGCGGCTATTTGCTTGCCCAATTTTTACACATGCTGGGAAAATAAACCCTTGTTTCTATAGCCTCTCTTTTCTAAATAGTAATAGTAAAAGGGTGGGATGGGATAGACATGCATACACATACGGCATGGTGGGAATCCACTACGTGCCAAAGTGGTAATCAGGGACTCTTCCTAGGGGAAAGATCCCTGATCTGATTTTGGGGGGTTGATTAAAGTGAATGTTACCTTTAGCAAAAATTAGAAACCTTTCACACAAAGGAAAATGAATGCCTATTACTTGAAAGCTTCAAAAATCACTGCATATTCATGAACTAATAAGCAATGTGACTGGGTCACAGTATACAAGTTGGGAAGTCACAGTATACAAGTTGGGGAGTAAAACCAGCTGGAAGAGTATTACAGAAGGATGAGTAAATCACAATGGACAACCTATTCTACTGATATACAGGGTGGGGCACAGGTAGGTGTACAGTTGTGAGTAGGTAAAACAGTTTATTCTTATGTTATTAATTAATTATTTTATTATTTTCCATATGGAAACCTACTTTTGCCCTACTCTGTATGTTGTGTAAAAAAACAAAAAATAAGCAATTAATCCAGTGCTTAGAACAGTGACTGACTCATAGTAAGTGAATA
The DNA here is from genome assembly GCF_019186645.2 of Phyllostomus hastatus. Taxonomy (NCBI): domain Eukaryota; kingdom Metazoa; phylum Chordata; class Mammalia; order Chiroptera; family Phyllostomidae; genus Phyllostomus; species Phyllostomus hastatus. The sequence goes on along the minus strand of NW_025333857.1, from coordinate 64,380,454 downwards.
TGAAGTGTTCATAGTAAGTGTTAAATTAAATTTTATTAACTCTTTACATCTTATATCAAACTTATACTAAAAATTCTGTTATGGGTATGAGTATTTCAGATATGTTTCCTGACTCAAGAAGCTTATCATTTATTCCAGAAAGAAAGTGAAAAATAAAAGGTATATCCACAAAACTCAAAGTCAAACATCTGAATAAATATAAAAATATAAAAAAAAAGGTAGGTGTAGAATATACTTGCTGTAGAATACTGGTATAGATAGAGGGAGACCCCTAATAGGATGAGTCTGCATGGATGGTAATTTAAAATAAACAGAGACCAAGAAGAATAGCAGGAGCTAGAGAACAGTTCAGAGGTATGAGGGTTCAGAACGAATGTGGGGTGCGTTTACCATGCAAAGGACAAATTGAAGACCTTGCCTAGTCAAATGGGGTGATTCTTTGGGTGGGAATAATCAGCATGGGGTGGATAAGAATACATTTACTTTGGAAGAAAGACCTTAGATTTGATCTTACTGCCAGTTACTATGTATCTTAGAGGTAAATCATCTACCTCTTCCCATCATAGATATGTATACTTTATCTGCCCAGCAGTCCTCCTGTAACCGGAAAAGACACTGGCGTTCGGGCTGCCTGTCACTACCAAATCCAATAAGCAATGACAGTGATTGAATCTCTTATGGGCGCTTTATTCAGATGGCCGGCGATCTCAGAAGATGGCGGGTTCATACCCTAACAAACCATCTTACTCTTTCTTTCCCAGCCAGATCTTTTATAAGGGGGTTGGGGGAGGGCAAACAAGGTGTCAGCAAAAGCCTTTGAAATTCAACAGTTGCCTCCAAGGGGGAAGGGTAGTCGCTTGCTTCTTCCTGGTACAGACCTCTCCAAGAGGTCATCTGCTTATTCTTAGGCGCCAAGATAGGCCTTATCTGTAGTTACTGAAACAAAAACTTAACATACACATTACTTGCTAGATTTATGACTATTTACCTTAAGCTAAATTTTCCCAAGTCTTATGCCCCTATCACTCCCATTTATACAGAGTTTGTTTCTTTTGCCACTCAAACTATATGTTTGCAAAAGACATACCATACTCTTAAAAGTTTTATTCTCCTCTTCAACCACTCACTACACTGATCAATATAGAGATGAATGCCAGGCCTAAGATGGGCTAACCAGAGTCCTTTCCAGGGAACTTATATTCAAATCGCATTAAGGAAAGAGGGTTTGCCTTCCTTTTGTGATGTGAGTTACAAGATGTAAAACTAGAGAGCTGTCAGCACCTATGTTTTTACAATATTGAAGTAGCTGTTCTGCAATGACAGAGAATAAATATAATATACAGAAAGAAGCAAAGACAAGAGATATAAAGAGAGATTGTTAGTGGGAGTGAACTCACAGAGTTTTGTTGATTCTGAAACCCAGATTTATCTATTTTTTCCTTGTGGTTTATGTGCCCATACTTTTGTTTGATTCTGTGAAATCCTTCCAATAAATCCTCCATTTTGCCTAAGTTAGCACAAATTGAGCTTCTGTCTTTTGCAACCAAAAAAATCCCAGCTAACATATTTCTATAGCAATTTCTCACTCCTAACACAGAAATAGCAATCCCTCATCTAAACAAACTTTTGAAAACCAGATGACTAAACATTAGAGTAACTAACACACTAAACACAAATAAATTGATTTTTTGTTGTTGTTAGTATTAGAATAGAAGAGTAAGTAGTCAGGTATCATCATCATCGTCATCATCATCATCATTATTAATTAAAGAGTGCGGAGTTTGGTCTCACTAGAATGTGTCTTTTCTGGTTGGAAAAGACTGACCATGTTGGAAGGTAAGATGAGGTTGATTGTACTATCAAATGCTATTTCTCTGGAAGATCTAGGAACATGCACATATGATTTTGAACCAGTGACCTTTCTGCATTATAATTGTAAAGCATAGATGTATGTGTTTTTTTTTGGGGGGGGGGTATATGTGTGTATATGTGAAGAAAATGGCAAGTTAAACTATAATGTAATTATTAGCCTGTTGACAGTAATCCTTAATGCAGAACTCTCTTGTAAACAGCAACAGCATATCACTTAGCTTAGATACCAAAATAAGGTAAGTTATTTACCTTATTCCCTCCTCTTCTCCCCCAGTATAATGTTTTCCAACCCTGGCAGTCACCCACACAGATGAACATCTTGGAGTGTGTGAGTAAAGAGAAATGGAAAATGGTATGTAAACATCAGATACAAAGGTCTTAGCTCCAGAAAGCAGCCAACTTTGCATCCCACCCTCTAAGAAACAAGGCTCCATCATTCTGAATCCAAAAAGCTCCCCGTCGGGTTACTCGATACTCCTGTGAAGAGAGGCAAGCACAGACTCTCCAGTGCAGGTCACTGCAGTGCTCTCCTGTGACGTTTTCTCCCCCACTTTCCATTCTTTCCCAGCTGACCTTCCATCTGCTTATTTTTAAATTCTGGTTTCTTAATTTTATACCTTAAGAATAATTGCTAGCCCTCCTACTCTCTAAGAGAACTAGAGGTAAGGGAATAATGGAGGGAAAGCGGGGGAAGCGTTTTCAGGAACAACTATAAAGGACACGTGGACAAAACCAAGGAGGGGAGTACAATCAGGGGAGAGAGGTGGGGGTGGCCAGGGCAGAAGGGAGTGGTGTGGGGGGAAAGGCAGACAACTGTGCTTAAACAACAATAAAAAAGCTAGAGACCTTTGGAACAAAAAAAAAAGAAAGAAAGAATTACTAGCTCTCCTAATCTCAAAGAGAATTAAGAGAAAAATAATTTACTGATTAATGTGAATTATCTAGTGCACAGTAGGTACTTAATAAATGTAAATTTATCATCTTCTACATAGCATGACCCTATAGGATGGGCTAATATTTACTAAAATGACATCTTCTGTACTTTTTTTCATTTTAGATCATAGAAAAATAGAGTTGGATGTAAGATTTTTAGCTTTCCCTCAACTATCCCATTGGTCTAAAATATTTGCAACTATAAGCGACAGGTAAATACCATATCTTTGTCACGTTTCATGCTGCAGATCAAGTCAGAGAAAATTAGGTAACCAAGAGACATAGTTCAGATTTTAATTATGATTATTATTAGCTATAATAAGGATTATAATAGCAATTGCTAACCAAGCATCAAAACTCTGCCCAGGCCTCATTAATCTGGACCTCACTAATATGCACTGTGTTCTTCTCTGACAACTGTTAGAGCAAACTTCTTCCCCATACAATCTCTCGGTTTAAATTTTAATTCAATTCCAAAAAATTGTTTGATAAAAACCCAAGTGTCTAGCCCTCAGCTAGGCTCTGAGGTAGCAGATGGAGTCTCTAGGCTACATAGCCAGGCTCACCTGGATCTAAAACCTGCAAGTGCCATGTTCATATCTATGTGACATTGGCTGAATCTCAGTGTTTTCCTTTGTAAAGTGAATATAATGATGACTGACTTGTTACAACTCTGACGAAGTCATAATGTAAGCATGTAATAAGCACTTACCATATCATAGGTATTTGTATTACTCTTGTCAATATTGATGATGATGAGTAAGTCAGGGAGTGTGTATTCAACACAGACACAGAGGAAGCAGTTGTGGTATCACAGAGCAAAATGTTGTAGTAGAAATAGTTACATAGTGTTGTGGGAATCATAAATTAGTTTCTAATTAATTCTATCTAAAGAAGTCAGGACAGGAGTGTCATCTCACTGGTTTTGGAGAAAGAGTATTATTTTCCTGGTGTTTAAGTTGACAAAGAGATTTCAGGCAAGTAAAGAATCTTTCAGGCATTATTCTGAAAAATGTAACAATCTAGAGTCATTAAGGAAAGGGTTATCATAAAGGCAAATTCTAATAAAGATAGACAAGAGGTGAAACTTTTTGAATACATTAACAAAGTAGACACTTTTTCCCCCCAGGGTCAAAATACTCAGAATGTTTAACAGCAAACAAAAAAGTAAGAACAAAAATAAAATCCTAATAGAATAATTTTAAAATCCTGTCAACTGTGATAATCATAGATTTTGTCCATTTAATACAAATTATTTTAAGCCCTGGTAGCACTGTTAGCCATGAGTATGTGGTGTTGTCTCCATATGAAATAAAACAAATATGTTTATTTGAAGAAGCTCAACAGTTTAGATGTTTTCTTTATTTATTTATTTTTAGCATGAGACTAGACTAGGGACTTATTATCATCATGTTAACTAAAAGAGAAAAGAACATTCCTTGTAACAATTGCTTTTTAAAATATTTAATATTTTTCTCACTTTTATTGAGGTATAATGGACAGATAAAATTCTAAGATATTTAAAGTGCATAACATGATGTTTTGATATACATATACATTGTGAAAGGATTCTTCTCATCGAGTTAACACATCCATCCTCACATATTTACCTGTTCTGGGGGGATGAGAACATTTAAATGTCCTCCTCTCTTAGCACATTTTAATTACATAGTCACCATGTTATGCATTAGACCTCCAGGCCTTATTCATCTTAACAACTGAAAGTTTATATGTTGTATTTTTAGGGTAATTTTCTTCTATTAGTCTGGGTCAGTGAGATTTGATCATTGAAATCATTATAGGGGACAGAAAAATTAGTAGTAACTTTGAATAAGTTATTTAACAAATCTGTAGCTCAGTTTTCTTAGATTTAAAATGGAGATTATGGTATATATCTGATCTCTTACAGAGATTAACAGGGCCTGGTCAGAATCACAGTATATGTACCACAGACTTCTATATGATTTCTTTGAAAGCAGATAGATGCCTTATAAAAATCTCTCTTACATCCCCAGGGTCTGACACATAATTGGTGGTTCATAAATGTTATTTGAAATAAATGAAAATAGCTCTGTAGTAGAAATTGTCTACAGTGCTATATGAATGTCAGTTATTATTGTGAATACGTCATCAAAGTGGCCTTCTTTTTAGAATGATAATGCCACAAATATCCATGAAGAACAAAAAATATTGTGAAAGATTCAGTATTTGCCACCGGCATAAAGTATGTATATTAGATAGAAAATGTCCATTTCCTTCCACAATGCTTTAAAAAATGACTCAGCCCCCAAGGCTCAAAAGGATTCTCTGGTCATCTGCAGTTCCAAAGAAGACTGAAGAATTATGTATGAACTGCTGCTGATATGTGTATGGTCAAAATCAACTATTAATGATCCCTGACTCCATGCAGTGAGGATAAGTGTCTCAAACAAGGGAACTTGGAGTTAAGACTGAATCTCCCCCATTGCTTTAATAAAATAAAACACCAAAGATGACAACAAAGCAATGTCCTAATCACATCTTGCGTGAGAAAGGTTGTATGGGAACTGCGTGTCAGTTCCTGACATGTTACAGAAACTCACACACACCATCGTATCATCACGATGAGCCTGAAAGAAAGACATTGCTATGCACATTTCAAAAATGAGAATCCTACAATAAAGAAAGGTTAAGTAACCTGTGCAAAGTCTTGCAAACTGACTGGCAGAGATAATATTTTAATGGCCACTTTCTTATTCTCAGTCCCTTGTTCACTTCAGCTTCACCAAAGCATCTTTTCATAACTTAAAGTTTACATGAAAAGAATTGCTAGATAAAATAAGTTTGGGAAACTAAGTTACTTCAAGCTAAGCAGTCTTAACTGTGATTATCTGCACTGAAAATTTCCGAGATGGAATGTATAACCTCATAACATATTTTTCAACAGTGCCCTCTTTCTCTTTCCTTTTTATTTTATTTTTTTAAAAATGGGTGACATTGGTTAATAAAATGATATAGGTTTCAAATGTACAATTCTATAATACATCATCTGTTTATTGGGTGTGTTCACCACCCAAAGTCAAGTCTCCTTCCATCACCATTTATCCCCCTTTACTTTCCTCTACCTGTCCCCATCGCACTTTCCTCAGGAAATCACCAAACATGTCTTCTTTTATAATCCTCACAGAGATTTAAAGCCACCTGTGTTTATACATTCATCTGAAAATATTTATCAAATGACTATTATATAATCTTAATTGGTGGATAAAATGGGTAAAATTGATATTATAAGAAATTGAAGCCCTGGCTGGCGTAGCTCAGTGGATTGAGTGCAGGCTGCAAACCAAAGTGTCGCAGGTTCGATTCCCAGTCAAGGTACATGCCTGGGTTGCAGGCCATGACCCCCAGCTACCGCACATTGATGCTTCTCTCTCTCTATCTCCCTCCCTTCCCTCTCTAAAAATAAATAAAATAAAATATTAAAAAAAAGAAATTGAATTAGTCAATAGTAAAAAAATTATAATCGGCCATATAGTATCTCAAGACAGTATTGATTTTACTCTGATTCTGCCCCTGCGGAGTATCTGGATAGAAAACAATGAAACAAGTGATTACCATTATGTATGACTTGTGCTATTTATTCATTTAGTATATGCATACATTGAACATTTGCTCTGTGTCAGGCACTGGGCTAGATCTCAGAACACTGTGGTCAATAAATTAGGGGTATCCCCTGCCCTCATGGAGCTTACATTCTGGTGGATAGAAGAAATTTAAAATAAAACTACAAATTGTCCCCTTTAAAGGAGCAAAAAGTAGCAGGAATAGAAAATGCAGAGGAGCGAGATGGTGGAACGTAGTCATGAAGGCCTTGATGAAGAGGTGAGAAATAAATTTATTCCTAAGTGATCAGAAGTAGCTAGCCATACCCAGTACTAGTCCAGAGAGCCAGGAAGGAATCACAGTCTAGTTTAAATGAGTGGGACCAAAAACCCCCAAAATTTATTTATGAAAGGTTGTATATTTTTCTTACATGTTTAAACTTCAGTGCCCTCTCTTCATTTGATGCAATACACTTATTAAGACTTTTTTCTATTGCTCAGAACAATTTCTGAACTCATCAATTTTTATGCCTTTAGTGCTTCTTTTTTTTTCAGTGCTGCTTTTTGTTTCACCTTTTCCACATCAGCAAAATATTTTCCTTTGACAACTTTTTTCATCCATGGGAACAAAAAAAAGTCACCAGGGTCAAGATCAGGTGAATGCAGAGGGTGAGGCATGAGGGTTGTGCTGTTTTTGGTCAAAAACTGTGGAGCATTCAGTGCAGTCTAGGCAGGTTCACTTGTGAATCACCCATTATGAAATGAGCAAACACATTGCAAGAGTCTTCAAAAATTTCACTGAAGCCTCTCACAGCCTCTCACAACAACACCAGCTGGTACATGGACACAGATGGGTTCCTAGAACACTCACCTAGCAGGAGAAACCTGTACTGCAAGGGGCCCCCCTAGAGAAATAATTTCATTTTTGGGTCCTTCCTCATACAATATTTTGAAATTTTTGATAAGGGATTTGGGATTTCTTTGGTGTTTAATAAAATATCACTATGATATTTTAATCAAGGAGAGTAACAGAATATGATTCATGTTTTGAAACAGTCTTTCCTACCAGTGGAGAATTGACTGTAGGTGCCAAGGAATGGAACAGGGGTTTCCGCCGAGAGACAAATCACTGATCATTGGAAAGAAAATGATTTCTGGGTTCTAGGATGGCCATGGTGGAAGTGGAGAAAAGTGGATGAGTTGAAGACGTATTTTTAAATACAGGCAAGATAGTGTGATGAAGGACTGTATTGGAAACAGAATGGGATGGTAGAGGAAAATGAATTACGAATGACTCTCAGGCTTCTGACTTGAGCACCGATGAGCATAGCATATACTGAGATGGGAAACAAGGCAAAGGTAGTGGAGAAATAGAGGCCATGAAAGCCCCTAGTTGGGTTATCTGAATGCCTGTATACGAATTGAGCAACTGTCACTGAGGACTTCTCAGGGGAAGTGATATTTAAGATAAACCAGAAGAAGGAGTAGGAGTTAGCTAAGAGATGTTGCAGTTTATGAATCTGGGGAGGGTGCCCCTGACAGTTTTGAGGGCCTGTATCTCTTATCCTGATGGCAGAAAATACGGTAACTTGGAAAATGTGAAGGAGGCTTAGAATGTTCCCTGTAGCAATAAATAGAAAAGTGGGAGGAAGTAGGATCCTGGGGTAGGAGTGAAGAAGAACAATGAGGTTGGTACATTAGACAGGAGCCAAATCAAACAGAGCCTTTTAAAACATGATATCAAGTTTGGATTTTATCCTAACAGCAATGGAAAGACATTAAAGTTTATTAAGTAGGGGAATGGCAGGGTTCATCTAAACTTTTAGAAGAATCACCCCACATGCTTTATGAAAAATGAATCACACTGAGCTCAGAATAAGACTCTGTGTTCCAAATGGCACACTTTGGGGAACACTGACCCCTTTCAGAGGGAACAAAATTTAGTATAAAGCTTAGCCTAATGAGATACTAACACAATTTTCAAGAACAGACCATTCTGGCACGATGTTAAGGGAACGATCAGGGGTGAAGTCCTTTAGTGATGGACAAAACACGAGATAGGATGTTGATGACTGGCCTCTGCATTTTGTGAGTAGAATGGTCTGTTCGGGCTGTCTTTATGGAATAATAGGATCAACTCCAGGCATTTTCCAGGGCTCCCAGCTCTTAGTAGCTTCAGTTATCCTTCACTATCATAAAAATTCCCCAAATTTCTTCATCTTGTACATTATTTTTCATGAGGGGAGGGAAAAGTAGTATTTCTACCACTTACATCTCCCACTATGGCTGTTTTGGGATAATTTTCTGAAATAATGAAGAGAGTATAACAAGTTCACAATTTTTTATCTAGATAAACTATATCTGAAGACTCTCTTAAATGGCTGCTTTTGGTCTTCTTTCTCCTATATGTGTTCTGAGATATAAATACAGGGTATAGCAAAAGTAGTTTTCCAGTTGAGACTATGCAAAACACAGAGTTTATTCTTGTGTTATTATTTATTAATTATTCTACTATTTTCTATATGAACTGTAATTCTACTTTTGCCCCACCATGTATTTTAGATGAAGTTGTTTGACTCATGTACATGTAAAATCTCTTAGGTCGCTTCCTCACCCAAAGATAATTAACAAAGATTATTTTAATGAATTAATGAGCTCATTTCTAATGCTGTCAGCCCTACTTTGTGTCTCCAACAGGCCCATAAAATAAATGATAGCAAGCCCTCCTCCCCAGAAAAAGGGATAAGAATAATGGTGAACCAGAGGCAAGTACTCTGAGTACACTTAATGGGGACATACCATTTTAGGTCCAATTATGTAAATTCATCTTGGAATATTGTGAGTGAGGGTTGGGTGATCATTTTTCTCACTACCACCCACATACATACACACCCCAGGATTTATAGCAATTATGTCAATTGTCCTATTTATGGTTCTTAACACATTTAATGTAAGAAAGGGACAATGAATCCTATTACCTCTTATTACAATGCAGCATGGTGATGAATGATATAATAGTGATTATAATTAAGATGTGTTGTGCATACTTAAATGTGAGATTCAAGGTTTGAAGAAGTGTCTATTATTCCAGCTCTTTTTCTCTAACTCATCTTCTAAAGAAAGATTCAACATCTTCCTCTGCCTGTCTGCAATTACTTTAGGTGGTTCAGAAAAACTCATATTACCTGGAGTTGATTCCCCTTTGTACAATTCTCTCTTTCTCTTTGTTACTCTGTGTGGAACCTTGGAGTGCCCTAAAAATCTCTATCTTTAGCTCTTGCTGCTGACAGTTCTTCAAGCAGAGGCCCCTGAACTCTAACATCTTCAAAAGTCATTAGACTTAAATTGCCATAGAAACACTGGGGAATAATGTTAAGGTTCTGAATGTCAATTTTCTTTCTTCTTATTTCAATATATCTGTTCTCGTTCTGTGACCAAGGCCAGTGAAATGTAAATCAGCTGCCCTGAGCTGCTGATAGGAACCAGCATGGGCTGGATGGCTTCGGTGAATCCCTCAAACTCTCTAAACCTTCATCTCTTCCTCTGCAAAATGGGAATATTAGCTGCCCTGGTCCACACAAAAGATTATGGAAGACACACAAAAAATAAGATATCAATCTACACAAATATATATTACAAAACATAAAGTATTGCACAGACTTTATATGAAAACATAAGAAAAAGACGTATTAGTGTGGCACTTGTGAATAAACAAAGCTTTTTAAAATAGAGTACTGTTTTGAATTTTACAACAGTGTCATGTGGAAAATCACCACCATGTTACAAAAGGAAACTGAGGTTTAACTTCAGCAATCCCAGAGCCATAAGGCTACTACATGGCTAATTTCCTATTGGGATCTAGTATTTGCGAGTTTGGACAAAGGAGGTAGCTGCAAATTTATATTTCTCTTCTTTGCAAAAGAGATTAAGAACTAGGACAACTGAAAAGAGAGAGGAAAGTGGCATTAAAAGAGGTTCAATAGTTACAGGCAGTGTTCCCCCTTGCTGCTGCCTGGTATCCTATCGCCCATGCCTGATCCAGTCTTCACTGATTCTCCTATGCGAGTTTCTCTACCTTCCTGGTCCTCCTCAACCCACCAGCCTTTCCACATCCATGCTTAGTCTCACACAACAACAATGTTGCATTCTATTGCACTGAGAAAATGACAGCAATTAGGAGAGAATTTTCCTAAGCTTCCCACCCCTCTGTCCACTGAGTCCATAGTCTCTGATCCCCCATCTAAACGACTATTTCAACCTTAACATTATTCCCCAGTGTTTCTTCTACTGTCCATTCACCCGTCTACAGCCAGTTCTGCCCCCTTTCTCGCCTTCGCAAAGCCGTGGTGCTAGCCATCGTTCCTCCCCCCTCCCTGCTGCCAGTCACTCCTCTCCTCCACCAGATTATTCTTATCACCACACAGGCATATCTCAGTTAACAAAATTAGAGAAGGAAAACAAGTCTCTTGACTTAGTCTATCCTTTCACTTTTTGCATTATTTCCCTGTCCCCTTGTAGTGCAAAAATTTTTAAACTGTTATCTAAATCCCTGTCTCCAAACCTTTTCTCCCATTCTTCAAGAAAGAATTTCAACAGCTCCCTAAAAACTACTCTCATCAAGGTCAGTAATAATATTCACATTGTGAAATTCAATAATCAGCTCTCATGGAAGGGATTTTTGTACGGTTTTTTTTCAGTGCTATGTATTCCAAGCAACTAGAGTACGGCCTAGTATATGGAGAGTGCTAAGCAAAGATTTAGCGAATGAGTAAATGTATATAAGACAGACCTGGCTTTTAATCTAGATTTCCTCATCTTGTTATGTGCCATTGTGAGTCCCTTAAACCTCTCTGAGCCTCCATTTATTCTCTTTGAAAGAGGGATAATACCAGTGACCTGTTGTGGATATTGTAAATGGGAAACAAAACTACGTGTGTTTATTAGTGGCAAACAGAAAATGCTGTGTTGTTACAGATTTGTGTTCAAATGCTGCATTATATACCGTTGTGGCAAGGCCGACTAATAAAGTGGGAGGTTTCTGAGGATATTTCAGACATAAAAAAAGTTTTCTTTGAGGGAAACATAACAAATTATGTAATAGTTTGTTGAGTTTGTTTGTGGATGGAATTTCTTGATGAGCCTGGGACCTCCCAAACATAACTATTGAACTTATTGAGATGGCCAGTGTCTCTCATGCAAGACAATGGGAAAGTTTGGCACATCATTATCCTGTGTGATGGCTAAATCTACAAAAATAAGACATGTTGCCCATTAAAACATCCTAAGGGTGCAGTGTGCAAGACACATAAGTAATTCATTCCAAATGGGTGATGACTGCTAACTGAGGTCTTGCTCATTTAACTGCCTAGAAAGAGTATTCTGTCAGCAATCCATGTCATCAGTGGGTTCAGTGAAATTCCCTGGTCTTTAATTAGAGGAGCTGATGACCTTTCAGAGGTCAGTTTGTGTAACCAAGGCCCTGATCTTACTGTTTCTCTGCAGGAAGCATAAGATGGCAACGCTCAGTTTTGCTAAATACTTGCTTATTCACATCCTCCTTATTAATATTTTTATGTTGATTATTTCATGATGAGACTGATGAGACTGATCAGTTTATTTAAATGATGGCTTCTGTCTTATTTTAGGGCTATTAGTGCCCAGAAGTGAAGCTTACGGATGAATAAGTGGAATACTAAATGTTGGAAGATGTTGGAAGTTTGGGGACCATCCTGTTTCTTCCATTTTTGGTGCTGTCAGAAATGTCAAGGCAAGGATGCTTGAATCAGAGACATAAGAATTCTCTTCTCCATTAGGAACAGGTAGAGAATAAACCAATTTTTGTTTCATCAGCTCCTTAATACATGGCTTTTTCTTCACTTCATCAAACATGTTCATATACATATATGCATAAACACTAAAAAAATAAATGTAAGCATATTGTATTCATATTTTCTGCATCCACTCTTACCTGCTTGTAATCATGCGCACACACATGCTAAAACACATACACTATACTCATTCACCAAGATGAACATTTCCACATACAGCAACTAAAGCATATTTATTCACACCTATGTGCATTTATGAATATCCATGAAATGTGCATAAACTCATACAAAAATGCACACAACTTACATATGCTACTTATATACACTTAGATATATGTGCATACACACAAATACACATACCTATAGTGAAATAAAACACCAGTTTTATAACCAGCTCTTTCTTTTTAGTAGGGTAAGTACTTCAAAATGGGACATACTTTTATTTATTTTCCCTCCTGGGCTCACTGATGGATTTAGAATATGTAACTGTGGCAGGATATTTTTTAACACTTCATTATATTTCTATATTATTACTTAGCATATAGTAAATAATCAAATTATTTGAGGAGTGAGACTGTGAATGAATAGAGAGATAAATGAATAAGTGTGAAGAGGAGAGAGTGAATTACTCTGAAAAATAAAGAGCAAAATTCTGCAGCACTATGGTCAATTGGGGAGAGAGGAGCTGAGGAGAGATGCAGTGAGGAAAAAGAAAGCAAACAAGATGAACTGAGCTCAGAATATAGGGGGAATGCAAGTGTTGGCCATCTTCCCATGCAGCTATTAAACAAATAAATCTGTTTTAATTGTGGGGCTCATAACCATTGGTCATTTCCTCTTCATGATATCATATTTAAAGATGTCACCAACCCCAATCCTTTCCTCTATATTGCTTGGTAGAGAAGTAAACAGAAAGGCACTTATGAATTCCCTTGATTCCCATGACCAAATGTGTCATCCATTGATCTACTTCTGTGTAGCAAGCTACCGTTTAACTTAGTGACTTACAACAATGATTTATTCCTCACAACTGAAAGGGTTGGCTGGACTGATTTCATCTGGTTTATTCATTGGTCCTATTCAGCTGGGCTGGCAGGTGCAAGATGGGCACACCTACCTGTCTGGCAATTGGAATAAGCTCTCAACTGGGGCTCCTTGCCCCTCTTCCTTATGACCTCTCAATCTTGAATACACTAGCCTAGCTTTCTTTGTATGGTGGCCTCAGAAAAACTTTCTAAAAGTGCAAACATGGCAGTTGAAGGTATCTTGAGGCCTAAGCTATAGAACCTGCACAATTACATACCTGCCACTTTATATTAGTGGAGATGAGTCACAAGGCTAGTTCAGATTCATAGGGTTGAGAAGTTGGCTCTATCGTCCGATAGAGTTGCTACAAGGAATTTTAGGCATACCACACCTACACACCAAACGTTTTCCCATTGCCATAATTTCTTTCTGACATCTGGGAATTCTGAACCACTTTCCATGAGTCCCATCTATCCTCAAGGCATGAACACTTTCTGAGGCCAACTGATAGAAGTGGATCGCTGTGGCCCACAAAGACTGTTCAGCAATTTAAGAGAAGATGGGAATTTGACTGATTCTCTTTGCCTTGGTCATGATTTAACAGCCAAGGGATCTAGATATGACTATTGTTAAAGGGGGTATTTGTCACTGGGATAGGTGTCCATTAAAAACTGGACCAAAGCCATAGACTCATTTGTCATAGTTCCCAAGGCCAATGTGATTAAAAGGCCTCCTTGACAAAGGAAAAAAAATCACTGGGTGAATGTGTATATATGTTTATGTGTGTGTGCATTTGTGTTTTACTATGGATTGAAATTACTCTATAGAAAAGACATAGAATTAACTTCAACTCACTTTAGATTCTTTTTTACATATTTATAATTGGGGCATGCATTTGTTATTTTATGCTCTCAGTTTCTTCATTAGCATAGCATTTCCCTTACTATTATGTATAAACAAATAACTTCCTCTTTTGAACTTCCCTTGTGAAATATATAAGCTTCTTGTAAGGCACTCATACCATCCCACGTTACCGTATTATTTTTATCTATGTATGTCCCCCACCCCCTAATTCATCATCAGTGTTGTTTTTATCACCATTGCCATCATTATTGTCCTCATCACCGTCAAACTCATTCACCGTTAACTATACACCATATACTTTACAAACATTATCTCCAATGCTCATACAACTCTAGAGAGAGAGTTACTGTCCCCATATATTTAATGAAGAAGAAAGCTAAGTCTCAAAGAAATTTACTAACTTGCCCTAAGTTTTGTCACCAGTAGGCAATGGAGAAAATATTTAGTTTCATAGCTTATAGTGTAATTATAAGTAAATGATAAAAATCTGAAGATAAGATTTGTGTCACAATAATTTTTGTATAGTCCATTATAACTAGCAGGGTTCATGCATATAAAATGCACCAATAAATATTTCTGGAAGCACATATTATTTTATTCAACATGTTCATGTATGTAATGTTCATTTGGGATTTTATTAATAAAGTATGTAACTACATTTAGTTACTATGTGATATTATATAGTGCATTATATTACACCGTACAACACACTTTGCTTGACTATTTCCCTACTGCTGAGAATGTCTGACATTTCCATGTTTTATCTTATTATGAACATACCTGTATAAGTTCAAAGACAGGAAAGCAGAGTAAACAAGAGTCAAATGGACCTGGGTTGAATCCTGTTGCCTTTGGGAGAGTCACTTATCCACCCCAGACCTTAGCATTTTAATGATGAGATAGAAATTATAATAGTACCAACCTCTTAGGGTTGT
Source organism: Phyllostomus hastatus (assembly GCF_019186645.2). NCBI lineage: Eukaryota > Metazoa > Chordata > Mammalia > Chiroptera > Phyllostomidae > Phyllostomus > Phyllostomus hastatus. Next base: position 64,365,415 of record NW_025333857.1, on the reverse strand, counting down.
TACAAGTATCACCAAGAATTCATGCTTACAACAAATATTATCAAAGACCCAATGTACATTCGGCCTTGCTGGGGGTGAACAGAAAACAAAACAAAGTCCCTGAGCACCTGTTAACATTCAAGTAGGGGAACATGTGAAAGAAGCATATAATAAAAATCAATATAATATCCAATCAAAGTAAGCCTTTATGAGCAAACATCTATGTTCTCTATTTTCAGATCACCTCATACCCTATTCACTCTTCAGATTTTAGTTTTAATGTATTCCCTCAGGAAAGGTCATTTTAAAATGTCAGATTGGTCAAATTCTTTTAGATTGAGGTTCTCTCAATACACTTATCCTTGTTGCAGTATTACATTTACTTCTGTAATTATTTATTTCATTTATTTTTCTTCTTCCCCTAGACTGTACATAAAGGCAGGAGATAAGACTATCATGCTTATATTAAATCTCCTAGCCCTCACTGTGAAGTGCTTAGCAGAAAATAGACATTCTAATATGTATTCATTGAGTAGATGAACTTGATGGATGATAGAAATGAATAAGTTCAGTGTTAATAATAAGAATAAACTTCTTAATTTCTTCTCCTACAACCTTTCTACTTCAAGAGACAATAAAATCCAATTTGTTAGATATTCAAAAATTCCTTTAATGCAATCCTAGCAAGAGGCAAAATCAAATGGTGCCAGACCAGGAAAAAAAATCTAGATCATTTTTAATCATCACCTAAAAGGAGTTGAACACATCTAGAGAGTTTCATTATCATTTGTTTTATTCAATTAAAAACCTAGAGACAGAGATTAGCTCTCTGCCATCCTGACTAAGAATTATTTAACACAGCAGTGATTTATGATTTACTAGACTCTGTTTAACTGACTTTCATCTTGCATCATACCACTGGTCACTCATGTTAATGAAAAATGGATAACTGACAATAGTCACACACCCACTTGAATATGAATAGCAAATGACATATATCAATCCCAGGGAGAAGAAACAGAGGTCAAGCAAGTAAGAAAAGAGAGGGCTTTATAATTAATATTATAGTAGAATAAATGGGTTGGCTTAGAATTACCATCAGTGGGCTTTCTGGAGTTGATTTGGGCATTTGAGTGCAATGTTTTTTGTCTTATAAGCATATATGTCTACTAATGAATACATGCCTAAGGTTTCTATGTGTGTGAGGTCTAGGGATAGGCACAAGAATATGGATATGGTACATATCCCTATGTATATAAATGTCTAGTTATATATGTATGCACGTGTATGTGTATTGCGTAAAAATGTTTAATTTCTGCATAAGGATATGAGTGTGTATAGATGGCTATTATTTCAACTTTCATTTAAAAAGCATAAAGTTAGGGAGACTCAGAAAGGAAGAGCTTAGAATTATATCTATTTCCAATCATACCAAGGTAGTTCTTTGCCATTTTAAATGGGTTACTTTATTTTTAATAGCAGCCAAAAAATAAAGAAAACAATTTTAAAGCTGACACTTTATTTTTTGCTGTTTGTGGGCCTTCAAGAAAATCAAGTATATGATTTGGGAGAAATGTTCTGCCACTTAAGTCTCAGCACAGCCCCGCTTCCTATCACCAACACACATTTGCAAAATAAAAAAAAAAATCTTGAGCAACATGTCTCTATATTATTGATTAGAATTTATTTTGAAATTAAAGGCAAATAAACATGTTTCTATTGAGACTCTGGAAACTAAAACACAACAGCACAGTCCCTGAGATGCAGAACGTCAAATGCCAGAAACAAGGGGCTCAGACCACTCCCTGCTCATTGCTCCTGCTCAGCAGAATGCAAATCAGGATGCTTCTAATCTAAGGCATTGCTCTTAATTTTACTTCTAGATGTGTGTGCCTTTGCAACTTCAGATGCATTTGCAAAATTAAAAGCATAATTTATCTCCAAAAAGCAATATTCCATCAGCCTAGTGACTTAGTCCCGATGAAAAACTGGCTCTAAACAATGTTTGTTCACTGTTTGGTCTGATCCCAGGAACAGACGTGGGGTAATCATCTCAAAAAGCCAGGATGGGTTATGAAGATTAAATTAGTTCCCCTCACTCTTTGGAAAAAAAATATAGGTAAGTCAAACCAGACTTGTCTCTTCCCCTATCCTTCATGCCATGCCATCAGCCAACTGTCAGGGCCCAATTACCAGAAGACACTAAGAGCAGGTGTTTTTCCTCACATCAACAGCCAGATCTGTGAGCACCAAGATGGGAATGAAAAGCCACAGATAAATTTTAGTCTAAATAGCATAGAAGAGGGGCTAAACAAAGGAAGTGGAGCTCTGGAGCCTTCAAAATACAGTCCTGAGTTGATAGGTTGAAAATATCACATCTCAGGAAGGGATTTGTCCATATCTACATCAGAAGGTTTAAATACAAGACCAGAGCCAAGAGTAGAGATTATATAACAGTCAGTAACTTTGTCTGGGTCTATTGTGAATCCTCCTCACTGTCACTCCAGAACTTCCGCAATATGTGTTCATATACTGATTAATGTATTTCAGTCATACATACAGCATGGGACTTATTCATGTTTGTTGTTCTGTTTTACTATTTTGTAGTTATAAGGATTCTTAGCAATTACTAAGGAAAAAAGAGTACAAGGGACTTATCCAAGGTCATAAAATAAGTTGAAAAACAGACAAGCTTGGAAGACAGATTAACCGGATTCATGTCTAGTAGTCATCTCTTGTGTACTTCCTATTAAATAAAGGACCAATCTTATGGTGAGTGCAACTATGAATTAAAGTGGATGATAGACATATGATTATGCATTAGGGAATTAGGGATAAGGGTTCACTTATTTTTTAACTCTAAAGTTTTCTTAGAACTGATACATTTATAACACTGATTAAAAATCAATTTAGAGGCAAGTGATCAAAGCTGTCGTCTTAGAACTGTGAGAAAATCTTCATTGAATATAAAAATAACTATCTTTATTGATGTCAGTATATTACTTTTACAATAAAATTTTAAAATAATCAATGCCTAGAGTACTCCTAGAGTTGAAGAACCAACTGGAGAACAGATGATCAAGATTATTTTATGAATTTGGACTTTTTTTTATTCTCCACTTTGGTTGCCTTTGTTTTAAAGTTAAAATGACCCTGTTGTTCTTAGTGGCATGCACGTTTCCACATTCCCCAAAGGTTATGAAAGCTAATAGACAACTAGGGGCCAAAGGTTTTCACTGCCTGCTTCTGATTCAGACAGCACAGTTCCAAGAGTGAATAGCAGTCACCTTGACTCACTTGGAAGGGAACATCTGTAAATATGTGGGAAAGATATCCTGCATGCATTGATTAAGTGAACAAAGCCTAATAGTAGTAATAATTGATGGTCTTTCTCAGGACATATCACTTGAATATCATCTACCTTCTTTCAAGACTTAAAGTGTACATCTTATGCTTGGTTGCTGTGTAAGAGATATAACGTAAGTTGAATTTTTCAGTCAACACTGGACACTAAATCCCTGGTCTCTCCTCCAGGTTTCCCCAAATCTCTTTAGTTTAGTATTTCAAAGGCAGGGTTTTGTGCACACATGTGCTACAGGCTTTTCACCATGAACAGACTGAGCTAAGCATAATGAACCAGGCTTGAAACTTGAACAAGAGAGAGTGAGTTGGCAGATTCTGTAAGTCAGCAGGACTGGAAGCCATGTCCAAGAAGGTCATCCAAAAGCAAAAGAAAGGCAGGCGGACAAGGTCCAGAGTCAATGAGAAGCAGCAGCAGGGAAACAGGCTCAGGGGAGGATGCTGGTGGGAAATTTAGGCAGAGAGTGGAATTAAAACTTAAGTGACAAGCTAATGTCAGCCTTGGCAGCAAACGTAATAATGTAATGTGCATTATTTCTTTGGTCAATAGGAGGAAAACCATGGTCTGATGGTGTGTGTGTGTGTGTGTGTGTGTGTGTGTGTGTGTGTGTGTAATCTATCATGACTTGCAACTTAGACGTGATCTAGCCACAACATTCAGTGGATAGCATTGTGGTCACAAGTTTGACCTAGGACCTATAAGTATGCACTCTTTCACAATGGGTATGAAGTGGAAATTTTCTAATATAATGGATAAAACAAAGGATATCACTGCAGTTAAAGCATTAGGCACAGAAATACAGTTTGTCTGGTTCAAATCTCAATACTGCCAGCTATTGATTGTATAGATATGAGATACTCTTTAACCTCTTTCTGGAGCTCAGTCCCTTCATAGCTAAAATTAGGATAGGATCGGCTGCTATAGGAAATAAGCCAGTCAAGAAAGACAAGTAGCACATGATTTCACTCATATGTGGAATCTAATGAACAAAATAAACTAACAAAGTAGAAACAGACTCACAGATAGAGAACAGATTGACAGCTGTCAGAGGGGAGGGACATTAGGGTTGGGGGGCTGGCTACAAAAGGTGAAGGGATGAAGCAAAACAAATAAAACAGTTCAGATGTAGACAACAGAATGGTGATTACCAGAGGAAAGGGGTGGGGAGGGTAGAAGAGGGTATAAAGGGGATAAATGGTGATGGAAGGAGGTGCTGCAAGTGCTATAAAAATAAGAATCTGGACATGAGGAGAGTAATCCTAGATTGCACACTAGGCCCTAAAGGGAGACAGTTCCAAGATTTGATACAAACAAAAGAGGAGGATGTAAGCAGGAGGAAGGGATTGGAGTGATGTGGCCACAGGTCAAAGAATGCCAGCTCTGGTGGAAGGGTACAAGGGCAGCCTGATGTAGCCCCTGTGTTCTCAAGAACCTTGTGCTCAATACAGAAGGTTTTGACAAACTCACAAATCACACTGCATACAAAGAGATCAGAGCAAAGTACATTCCTTTTCCCTCTGTATGGGGAATATGTAAACTTTTCTTGGAACTGCATAATTATGTGTGTCAATGACCCTCAGGCAGGCCCCCAGCATTCTTTATTTCAGGGGAAGGGTAGAGGTCCTTCTACTACAGTTGGAAGCAGGATGTGTAGACTGCAGAATACATCCACCACCCATGAGCAACCAATAAATGGCAGAGAATGGATAGTCTGTGCTCTCTCTCCTCTTGAGTCTGGTGTGTGCGTTGCCTGTTCTCAGCAACCCAGAATCATGCATTGGCCTCTTCTCTGGATGGTACTTACCTACTTTTTGACTTTGGCCACACTCCTGTTTTGATCTATCCCACAGCACAGCCTAATCACCTGCTAAAACACCAAGAGCCACCAAAAGCTAAAACGGACAAGGAAGAGATTTTCCTTTAGAGCAAGAGTGGCCCTGATAACACCTTGATTTCCATTCAATTAAACTAGTTTCAGACTTCTGGTCTCCAACTGTGTGAGATAAAAATCTATATTGTTTTAAGTCATCAAATTTGAGGTAATTTGTTACAGCAGCTACAGGAAACTAATATATACTCTATGCAAGAAAAGAACACATTTGGTTGAACTGCTGTTTATTTATGCCACAAAAACATTCATCTGTACCTTACAGGATTAAACAAGATAATTCATGTAAAGAATTTAAGGTGAAAATTATCCAAGGAAATTACAATAAAGATCATCATAATAATAATTTATGAAGAATCCACTTACTGAAGAAGACTTTACATACATTAACTAATTTAATCTCCTAAATACTATAGATTTTTTATTATTGATTTTAGAGAGAGAAAGGGTCATAGTAAGGGACAGAAAGAGAAAGAGAGAGAGAGAGGTTGATTTATTGTTCTATTTATTTATGCATTCATTGGTTGATCTAGTATGTGGCCTGACTGGGGATCAAACCTACAACCTTGGCAAATCAAGATGATGCTCTAACCAACAGAACTACCTGGTCAGAGATAGTACTTTAATTTTAACAGAGGATGAAAGAGGTAAATAAAATTGAGTAATACTTTTAATTATCAAGATTGAGAAGAAAGGGAAATCAAACTGCAATGTGTTTGCAACTAAGACCTCTGCTGATCCTGTGAAGCCTTTTGGTAAAGTTTACTAATACAGTTCAATGGTCCTTGGCATAGAGTAATCATTTAGCATGTATTATTGTAATTTAGTACTATTAAAAATAAGTAAAGTCTATATGCAAACATTTCTCACTGATATTTAAAATAAGAAGCACATCAAATAGGATTAGGTGAGTCAAGAAAAACTGCTTCTAGGAAATCTAAATGGAATTGCCTGGAAATTTACAGCAGGGAGGGATAAGCTTTTGTTCAACAGACTAAGGTTATTTGGAACTAGAAAAGTCTGCTTGAACATAGATGTGAACTATCACACAACATGATGGAGTTAACAACCACAATTCAGAAACAATTTGTTTTCTGAGCTCACACAATTTATATTTCTTTTCCCTTCTTTTCCATCTTGGGGCTTAGTGGGAGACAATCCCTTATGGAGTTCTAGTCAGCTGTCAACTCAGAAATATAATTTTTTTCCATTTAAGTGTTGAGGTATTGATGGGCTAAATTTTCCTCAACTTTTTCAGTTTGAAAAAGGACTCTTTAGTCACTCTCTCACAGTTCAGGAGACGTTGTAGGGGATGTATACGAGTATGCTTATGTGTATTTGTGTCTGTCTGTGTATGTATGTGTAGGCTTATATAGTGATTATGTGTGTGTGTTTTTGCTGGTAAATTTTTGAAAAATTTAGTATAAAGCACATATGATTTATTAACTTTCCTTGATGTGCAAAACCTTTTGTTCATCGAAAATTGAGGTAGCTAAACATAAAGTCATGGAATAGGTTTCCTGGACAGAGGTTTTCCCCTTCCAAAAAAAAGAAAGAAGTGAAAGTTGCCAATCACCTTAACTGTTAAGCATTAATCAAATGGCATAGCACTACTTCTGCCACTTTCTAGTAGTTGAACAGTCACAGGGTTAGCCAGATTCAAGAAGAAGAAGAAATTTCAACTCTCTAGGAGAAAGACAAAGAAGTTGTAGACATCTTTAAGTGACCCATATTTAAGTGACCAATGTATTTTGTCCTCTACTATAAATTCTTATATTCCTTTACTTGTAAATTATACTTCTCCTCTCCCTTAGGCCTCCATAAGTCTCATTTTATAATTTGATATGACTCCTAGAGCAGGATCTTGTCATCTAAATGAGGTCCAGGTTTTCTGGATGTGGTTCCTCTCCGTATGAAACCCAGTGAACTAAAGAGTCTAAGGTGACTCCCATGTACTCAACACCAAATGGTGAGGCAGGGAGAAGGAGAACCACCATTTATACTCCCATCTAGTGTTTAGCCAGTAACAGGAGTGCTGATGCGCAGTGTTGGCTGATTTCTCTGGTACAAATATTCCCACCATGGCTGATTTCAGTGTATCAACATGCTGCCAGCTAGCTTAACCATTCTTGAGAACTTAACTATGGACTTTTGTACAACATTGCATTGCATGCAAGAAAAGTCAGGTAGAAAATAGGAGGCATATCAATGGTTCACAGCAATTCTGAAATCAAGCTGGGTTCATGTTGACAATTATTTTATTAGAGTGGTTCTCCATGGTTCCTGCCTGTACTCTCTGGTCTATTGCTTCTCTTCAAAGTCATCCTTCCCTTTCTACAAAAAAAAATGCCCCATGTTTGTATATAATTAGCATACTCAGACTTTTTCCTACACATAAGAAATTGGAGAGCCAAATATATCTTTTTCTTTTAAAGTGTCTCTGCTTCTTTAATTCTAAGCTTATGTAACTCCTTCAAAATTGTGTGGGGTTTTTGTTGATCAATTTATAAGTTAGTGCATAAGACAAAGTCTACATTAACCCATTGTCCAAAAATCTGGACTCAGAAATTATTCTGAGATTGGTCCCTTCTTACCTTGGACTAAAGGTCAGAATACTGTGGAATAGTATTATTAAGATTCTTAGAACCCATTATTTCTAGCAGAAGTCATCTCAGATAAATGCCCTTAGAGTATTAGAAGTCTCATTGCCTGGTTGACAGGTACTGCTTTGAATCTTCCTAATATCCTAACAGAGTCTAACATGCACTCTTGAGACTTGACATTGAGATCACATTGGGTTTGATCTTTGCCCTAAGCGTAATTTCTTTAAAACTTTGGGAGTCTTTCTCTGGGATAGACAGGGAAGTAACTCACTTCTTTGAACCTCCCAAGTCCTAGTTAAAAATATTTCTTTAGGTTCTATTGAAAACTGAGTAATGCCTTCTATAATTTACCTCTATGTGGACATTATCACATATAGCTGAAAAAAATTAGTGGGAAAATAATCTCAGCTAAATCCACAAGTTTGTTAGGTATATGCTCTACTTTACATGTTACCTTAGGTGACAGTGTACCAAGCTTTCACCACTACATGGCATGAGTAACCATTTTCTCAAACTGAAACATAAAATCTCTTCTGCCCTTCCTAACTTCCCTAAGGTATCCCTTGAAGTGCTATAACATTTGCTACCACTTAGTTCTAAAGCCAGTGCCTCATACAGTTTACCCTTGAAAAACTGGAAGAGGCACCTATTCCTGTGCTGTCAAAAATCTGTGTATAACTTTTGACTCCCAAAAGCTTAACTATGGTCATGCCTCAGTATCAGAAAGAGATTGGTTCCAGGATGCACTGAGGACCCCAATATCTGTGGATGCTCTAGTCCCTTACATAACATAGTGTAGAACATGCCTACAGTTGGCCCTCTGCATCTGTGGATTTCCAATTGTAGATCGAAAATACTGGTTTTGATTTATGATTGATTGAATGCACAGATGTGAAACTCAGGGATATTAAGGGCCAGCTGTATATTTATTGGAAAAAAACCCTACATATAAGTGGGTCCATGCTGTTTGAAGCCACATAGTTTAAGAAGTCAACTGTATAGTTGGCTAGGAGTTTGGTTGGGCTATTGTGGCAACACATGGCCAGTCTCTGTGGCCTGGGCTTCTCATACTGCAGCAGCTGGGTTTCAAGAGAAAGAATGCCAAGAGAAAGTATTCTAAGAGGGAAGAAATAAACATTTCCTGTCCTCTTAAAGGATATGGGTTAATTGGTATAACATCACTTCGTCCTCCTTTGGCAAGTAGTCACAGGGCCAGCATATACAATGCAACAGAGAATAAATTCCAATTCTGAAGGAAACTGTGACAAAGAAGTTTTAGCTCTATTTAACCCACTGGACAAAGAGAATTTATACTGTTTCATGAGACAAACATGTTTCAGGAACCAGAAAGAATAACTTTTTTCCCATCACTTTTGATGAGTTTGCTTAGGGTATATACATGGCTGACTATAATTTGTTCTTCCTTACTTCTTGATTGTTAACCATCAAAGTGGATGAAATCTCTCATTCTGGAAAGAGATTATACCTAATATGATCCCCACTTCAAATGACTGTGGACCATTGTCTTGGTGTCTTCTCTGATAACCCATTCTTTAGGATTTCCATGTTGGATATTGAAGATTGCATTCCCCATTTATTCACTACTGTCACTTCTACTGCTAGCCTCTCCCATCTCTGCACAGCATAATGTAACTCAGACTCACAATATCTAGATGTTAGACCTAACTGAGATATGTTCTAAGTGACCTTGGGCAAATTAGTAAACATTCATCCATTTTCTTACTTGTGACATGTTGATAAAAACAAAACAATGCTTCATTTTAATGAGACACTGAATGTGGAAATGCTTTGTAAGTGTGTTATATTCATGTGAAAGATGACAAACCACTTACTAGGGGCCCTTCTGCTGAACCCTCTGGGGGTACAGCTTGTGCTTGCATGGAATGTTGCTTTGGCTGGTTCCAGTCAGCCAGCTGACACTGACTGTACCATTGAAAAAGAGGCCTCTGTCCACAGCCACTACATGCACTATCGCCTTTGGGAAGAAGGCCATATACCAGTGGGGTCCCCATCTGCTTCAGGCAGCCAGCCAGACAGTTCCAACCTGTCAACCTACCATCTCCTAGCTCAGCTGGTCTCTTCATATTACATCCCAAACCCTAGTCATTTCAATCTGTTTGGTTGATTGTTTAGATACTTGATCTATAGGATACCAAATCATCAGTTTGACTAATTTGGGTACTGAATTCACTAGGCATTCTGGAGCTACATAAGCATGTGGTTCATAGAGGGAGCATTAGGTATTCCTCAGGGCATTCTGGGGAGATAACAAAAGTTTTTTGTAATATGTGCCATTATAGCTTCAAAGCCATAACACTGTCACCACAACTGTTGGAAATTTGGAAGCAGAATTAACTTTATGCCTAGAAAGAGTCACTCAGTTCTTAAGATAAAAATATCATCCCTTGTCCCACATTTCTCCCCTGGGCCTTAGTCATTTTGTATGAAATTCTATCTTTTCGTATACCTTGGGAATTGAAGGCTAAAACAAAATTGTCAACTTGACCCAAGGTGGTAACTCATCACTAGCTAGCAATATAGTTAGATTAATTATTAGTTAACAAGTGACTTTCTAGTTGAGTCCTGAAAGAATAAATCAGGACAGACAACAGTATCATAAAGGATGGGATGATGAAACATGAAAGCTTTTACATCTTAATAGAACAAAAAACTTAAGTACAAAAGAAGATAAGAAACTTTGCTATTGGTTACAAAAATGTAGAAAACAAGCAAGTGACACAAAAGGTAAATGGGAAAGGCATTTATTCCAGAGCTGTATGGAGGACTTCCTCTAAGAAGAAGGAGTGGACAGGTTGTGAGCTATCTGACATTACTTGGGAAATGGAGGTAGCTGACTGTTCCAGACTGTTCAGAGCTGCTTGCTGTATTTGCTAACATCTATCATGCCTTCCTCGGGCAATTTCATTTTAATTGGTTACAGAAATAGCCACAATACTTTGGATCAACTTCCATTAAGAAGTAAAGTTGATTTCCCCATTCTTTGAATCTGTGCTGCCCTTGTGACTGGTTTTGATGAACAGAATGCAGAGGAAGAGATGGTGAGAAGCCTAGGATTTAAAAAGCTTATAGCTTCTGCTCTTGTTGCTCTTGTAACCTGCTATCAGCATGTGAATAAACCCTGGCCAACCTGTCGGATAATGAGAGGCATGGGACCCACATGCCCCCTGATATGCTCAACTGACAACCTGTCAAGTTGTGGAGACAAAAATGAATGTCTAACAGTCCTGACCACAGAGTCATGCATAAACCTAGACAAGAACAACAGAAGATCCACCAAATGAGTCCAGCACAAATTGCCGGGAGTTAGCTCATAGGATCATGAGCTAATTAGGTGGTTGCTCTTTTAAGAAACTAAGTTTTAGAGTGTTTTATCATGCACCAATGGTTAACTGAGTAAGTGATGCAACAAAATTAAATCTGATTGGGAGTTATTGATACTGTATAGTGGATAGGGTGTGAGCTATCTGACATTACTTGGAAAAACAGGACTGTTCCTCAAGGAAAAGCATGAGCTCACTGAGGCCATAGTAGAATGCGGAGGAATAGTTAGGTATAGCCCTCCCATGGCTTGATCTGTCTGGGCTAAGCACCTTAGTCCCTCAGATCTTAGACTTATTCCACTCAAAGATAAGAGTCTGTGGAAAGAAGATTATAAGGAGGTGATGATCAACAGTGGTTTTATCATCTTGTGCAAGTAGCAGTCACATCTTCAAGTGTATGAGCTTTAACCCAAAGTACTGAAAATACTAATGAAAATAATAGGTGTTTAGGTAATAATGATAATGTAACAATGGTAGAAACTATAATGATAATAAGCTTTTATAATCGAGCATTTTCTATATTCGGAGTACCATGTTAAGTACTTCAACAGCACACTCTCATTTAACTGTCCCAGTAACAATGTAATGCTTATTTTATACATGGAAAAACAAAGTCTTACAAAGTCAACGCAATTCCCCTAGGGTCACAAGGGTAGGGAATGGAAGAGCTAGGACTTGATGCTAGCTTTCTAAGATTCTATAAATTATGCCCTCAACTATTTATTTACTCAAGAAATAATAAATGAGTGCCTACAATAAGTCAGGTACTCTCCTAAGAAGAAAGAAAAGTGAGACTCCTCACGTCTGTGATTCCATAATGCTTATATTCTAACCAGGGGAAATGGGAAATAAGCAATAATCAAGTGAGGAGCTAATTTGAGATTGTGATGAGTGCTACGAAGGAAATAAATATGATGCTATGATAGGCTTAAAATTTAGTGGCATGGATGCCATTTAGATATAAAGGACAGGAATGAATAACCATAAAATATCTGAGAGGAAAGTAGACTAATGAGAGGAAAGAGTTAACACAGGCCATAAAACTATGATGACCTTGGACATTTGGGGTACAGACAGTGGGGCTGGAACACAATAAGGAGGGCAAAAATGATACAAGGTACTGAAAATATAATCAGAGAGCTGATTCCTTAAAGAATCATAAAGAATCAGTTAAAGAGCTTCATAAGCTATTTGAATATCATAGTGAGTGAATAGATTTTATTCTAATTACAGTGGAAATAACCAGAAGATTTTAGGTAGATAAGTTATATAAAGTAGTATATATTTAAAAAAAAAAACTCCCACTGGCTTCTGTGTGGAGAATGTGTTTTTATGGGACAAGAGTGTGATCAGTGAGAGTAAATAGTCCTAAGAAATAAATATGGGCTAAGGCAATAACAGTGGGGATGAAAAAAAAGTGAATGAATCTGGAATACTATTTTGAGTATTGGGTTGACAGAACTTGGTAGAATGATAAAGTCCAAAGGGGAACAAATCAAGGATGACTTCTAGGACTTCAGGTCAGAGGGTCACATACTGTAAGAGCAGGTTGTGAATCAGACAAAGGCTCAAAATTTCCGTTTTGATAATTTGTGTTAGTTCGTATTCAGGGAAGACATTTAGAAAGATACTTTATACATGGCTGTGGTGTTGAGGGAAGTACCAGAGATAAAAAGATGGCGGCTATCTGCAAACAGCTGGTAATTAAGGCTATGGGCTTGGGTGACTGGACAAGCTCACGTAGGGAAAGAGTTCAGAGGAGATATTAGACAATGGATCCCCTGGTGACACCAAAAATTAGAAATCACTCTGAGAAAGGGTGACTAACAAACATAACTAACAGAGAAAAGCTGGTGAGGAAGGATAAAAACCAGGAGAGTGTGTTGTATAAACAGCCAAGAGAAATGCATAAGGGCAAAACTTTTATTAAAGTTTTAATAAAAGAGAAAATAGTCAAGTGCGCTGAATGTTTCTGAGAGTTTGAGTATGAAGAAAAGTGACCATCTGATGTAGCAACATGAGAATAATTGATGGTCATACCATTTCACAGAGTTGTCAATGATAAAAAGCTTAATGAGAAATGGGTTAAGGAAATAATAGAGAGGAGAAGTAGATTAGTACTGCTCTCCCTGCCATATGTGAGTAGGGAAGAATGTATTTTAGAGAAGCTGGCTTTTCAGTAGCTGTCCAACTATAGTTGTCATAGAGAAATGAATAAAAAATATAACAGTGTATATCTGGAATGGAAAAATTGCAGTGATTCTGAAATTTTATTATTATTATTTTTTATCCTCATCAAAGGATGTTTTTCATTGCTGAAAGAGACAGAAAGAGACAGACAGAGAGAAACATCTACATGAGAGAGAAACATCAATTAGTTGCCTCCCATAAGTGCCTCAACCTGGGATCAAACCTGCAGCCTATGTATATGCCCTGACCAGGAATCGAAGCTGCAACCTTTCAGTGTATGGGATAATACTCTAACTGAGTGAGCCACACTGGCCAGGGTCCAGGTTTTATTAAATTTTAATATGATCACATTACAAGCCCAACTCTGAACTAAACAATTCACAAGTTTTATAAAAGTATGAAACTTATTTCCAGAGAGGACCTGCTGATGTGCAAATAAGTAACTGAAATACAAATTAAATTCTAGGATAGGAGAAGTTGCTTTGGACTAAGAGGAAGAATTTTATGGGCAAAGTCCATGTTTATAAGACTTGCAAAGAGGAGGATAACTGATACTTGGGTGAGTAAAAGACAAAGAAGAGTGGGAATGTCATCCAGTATAGCTAATGCATAAGTTGGTAAGGTTTAATGAGATCTATTAAAGTCATCACTTAAAACATCTAGGCCCTATCACATTTACAGTGATGCAAATGGAGAGGTAGGAAAAGAATATTAAAGAGAGAATATTCCGTAATTAGTAAGTACAAGATGATTTGGAGAAGAGAATGGAGGTGGGCAGAACTTCAGTAGGCTACTGAAATAGACCAGATGAGAGGTAATGAGGTATGAACTCGAGCACCAAAAATAGGAATGGAGAAAGGGAAGAGGTTTCAGAGATGTTGCAGGGTGGAAAAAAGGCCATTGCTGTGGGCTCCTAGCAATCCAATCCTGCGGTCTAGTCCATGACAGGTGAGGCTGTTACTACTCGACAGTGCATGAATTAGTTATCTGGGATTTATTGCTGGCTAAAATGTATGAATGCCACAAAAGGGTAGGGCTGAGGAGTTATAATGAGAGACAGATGTACGGAGAAGCACTGAGAGTTTTCTGCAGCATGGTAAATTGCAGCATGTGATTGGTTTACTCAGAGGACTCTCTTGGAGCAAACTACAGCCATCATAGAGGATTTTGCTTACTTCTGACCATCTGCTCCAGCCCAGGGTCCCTCTCTTATGCTATCCAGATTCTCAGGATATTTTTCTAAGCAACAATGGAAGGAAAACTTGGAAGGAGAAAAAAAATAGTGCTATCTCTTTCTCACATAGTTCTGAGACTCAGTTCTATATTGGGGAGGGGGTTGCATGCATGCACTCATACCTAGGGACAACTGGTTCCAGCATGTAAAATGCATAAAGGCATTGCTGCTCTGATTATCCTGGGGCAAAAGCTTACAAGTCCAATCTTCTTGGCTGGCCATACTAGGTCCTTCATAATGGCCTTTGTTGGATCATGAGGGGTGCAGTGATAAAACCATTGATTGATCACCCTCATTTTTATGCTGGGAAATGTAAACTGAGAGAGATAAAATGACCTGTCAAGGCCCCATAGCTTTTCAGTGACATAATGATGCCTGAAATCAAGTCCTGATTCTGTACTGTGTTCATAATAAATTCATTCTATCCAGAATTAAAGGTTCTCTCGCTGCTTGCCTGGGGTTTCTTGTCCATTGTGTTAAGCATGACTTTTTATTCCGATAAAAAGACGTTTTCACATCTGGGGACATACTGACCTTGAGCAAACTGTGCTTCTCAGAGATAGCCAATTCCTAGAGTAAACAACTCACCAATGATGTTGCCTATCATAGGAAAACTAACCAATCCAAATCCCATACCCCACTCCTCACTTCCAACCCCATGCAACCTCTGACTCTCACCCTCTAAGCCAGAATTCTCTGCCTTAATCACCAGGCAACTCAGAACAGCTCCTATACTTCAAAGGCTGCTGAAATTACTCAGACGAACCAATCCTGAACCAGCTTACCCTGCCTCACCTGTTCTTTTCCCATGGAAACCACACTAAAGGCTTGCTCGTGTTTTCCTCCCACTGCTTCTGCTTCCTGATCAACTCTGGTGCCTCCTCATGTGGCCTGGCATAGTGTGGCATGGCCTTTCCTCTTGGGAAATGTGAGTAACAAACTATCTTTTCATCGGCAGTTATCTCAGGAGCTGTTGGCTTCACAAGAACTGAATAATAATAAAACCTACACTAAAAATATCCATGTCCCTACCCTTGCTTTTCTTTGACTTGTCCTTCTCACCCACTGCAGGGTGAGCCCCAAGGAAGATGGAGAGTATTCTGTTTTACTAGGTAGCCTCCATGTTCCTGGCATAAAGAGTAAACACCTAATACATATATGATAAAATTATGCATGGGAGTTTTTAAATGGTGATTAGAAATGTACTAAATGAACAAAACCTCTACACTGTTCTTAATGAGCTCACTATTGAATTTCACATAGGAAAAATAAGACATGCATCCAGGTAACTGATATAGAAAGTTAAGATGTATTATGGCTAAACAGAGGCTCAGATAACATTCATTCATATTTATTAGGAAATAAAATTACCACAAGAAGGTGGCACTTAAGAAACAGATGGAAGTGTTGATGTACATAGAGGGATATGAGGCATTTTAGTTGGCAAGTATGTCATAAATAAAGTCATAAATGTAGAGAAACAATAGGACATTTAATTACCCTACTTCAAATGCTTCAACATCTCAATGTTCCCGTAAGAAAAATGTCCAAATGCATTAGTGTGAGTTGGAAGATAAGACTCTCTTCTTTCTTCATCTGACCTACTGTTCTTCACTTACTCTTCTGATAGGTCTCCCGTATTCTCCAAGCCCATTTTTTTACCTTTTTTAGTGTCTCCATAGTTCCCATCTCTATCAACAATAAAATGTTCAATATTGCATAATGTGACCAATTGTCTACCTTCCTTATTAGACTCTAAACACCATGAAGGGTGTGCGAGGGGAGAAGGGTGCTAGTCTTGTATCATTCATTGCTGTATTTACATCATTAGCACATTATGAATACTCAGTTAAGTATTAACTGATCAATCAATTGGTTGAAAAGGGAGAGAGGGAGTTTTCCCAATGTGTCTCCAGCCAGGATTGTGTGGATCAGCTGCGTGATGGATCACCCACCTGCAGTACTCTTAGGGCTGAAATGGAGTGAAATTATTAACTCTACTGTGACAGTGAGAATAAATGGGACTTTTTTGGCAAGCCAGAGTTTTAAGTTACAGCTTGTCTCAACTACTGTCTGTACTTAGCCTAGTTTAATACAAAATTGCATGGGAGACAAAAGGGACATCCTTAAAGATAGCTTTTTAGAGCTCAATCGTGGATGTTTCCTCCACTGTCTTGATCATCTATACTGCAAAAGGTCTGAATGACCTTCTACTTAAAGGCAAAAGTTTCTAGAAAGTCTAAGGTGAAATAAAATAATAATAATAACAACAATAACAACAATAATAACAGTACTTTATTAGTTTTTGATTGCTACATTATGAAGTATTACAAACTTAGTGGCTTTGGAGGGGGGAAGCCCTATTATCTCGCAGTGTCAGTGGATTGGAAGTCAGGTATGAAATGATAGGATTCTTAATTCCAGATCTCACCAGCACTCAAAGTGTGAACTACGGTCTGGTTGTCATTTAGGGTTTTCAGTCCTCTTCCAAGTTGGCTTGGCATTGGTAGATTTCCTTTCTTTGTGGCTATAGGATTGACATCCCCATTTTTCTGTGAGCTGTCAGTTGAGGACCACTCTCTACTCCTAGAGGCTGGTGTCAGGTCTTGGCCATATACCCCTTCCATAGATAGCTCAGGAGATTGATGTCTGCTTTCTTCCAGGCCAGTCAAACCCATCTCTCTGGCTTCCTTTTCTACAACTCGTCCTAGAAAACTCTCTGGTTTGAAAGGGTTTATCTGATTAGGTCAGGCCCATCCAGGATAACCTCCCTTTTACCATAAAATGTAATATAATGACTGGAGTGCTATCTCATCATATTCATAGGCTTCACCCATACATAAAAGGAAAGGGGATCATACAAAGATGAGGGTCATTTTTGAATTCTTCCCACTGTATGTACCATTTTTGCACAGTGATCATAAGGCAGATACTGTGATAAGCACTGTGCACACATTATCTTACGCAGCACAATCATTTTATGATGAAGATGTTATTATCCTTTACTTACACCCGGAAAAAAATGGAGACCCAGGGATTATAGTTGATGCTTCAGTACCATCCATGTAATATCCCTTTTTCCTAGCTTCAGAATGGAAACCCTATTCTGCCAGCTGCTGGGAGGGACTCTTGAGTGTTTCTTCAGGAAGTGTCAATGGCCAAAGAACTGCCCCACTCAAGACCATGTTCCTTTCCCTGCATCAGCTCACATCCAGTGACCGGAATGGGCTATAAAGGTCTATGTCCCTAGCCTCAAGACACAATAATACTGATGTGACATTTCAGTCACAGAAGTCCTCAAGGATCTACTGAGGTCTTTGTTGTACGGGCATTGCAGCACGACTTTTCCTTCTTGCCATTTGTGCTTCCCTCAACACCACCTCCCCGCACCCCATCAGCATTGTTCTCAAGAGCACTCCTAGCAAACCGCCTTCAGAGTCTGGGTCTATTTCTCAGGGAACCTGATCCAGTACAGGGAGATGGAAAAAACAACAACAACAACAAAAAACATGTCCCATTTCACAGCGGTAGTAAAAGCTAGACCCGATATTGAACCCACCCTCTAAATCACTATGCTACACTGACTCTTGAGCACCTCTTGTTAGTCACTTAAGCACCACAAATGGCGAATTTGGAAAATGAGCAGGTCTGTTTCCCCTGAAATCTGAGATCAATTTGGGCATCATGTTATTGCACAAGGAAGAAATGGAAGATTTTTTTTCACTTTCTTATTGGAGTCAAGATACACAATAAACCTGGGATTGATTTCTTGCAATGTTATCAATTCAAATAATTTTGAGAGTTGGACAAGAAATAATAGGTCTTCTAGGCTCACTCACTTTTTAATCTGGAATTTCATCACCAGTGTCACTGCTTGAATGCCTGCATTAATAGAAAACTCAAGTTCGAGGTTAGTGGTTCCCAAAGGCTGGTCCATGATGCAAGTCAGCAGATGCAGAGTGTCAGGGCAAATTAGGTGTTTAATAAATACCTGTTAAATGTATTAATTATTAACCATTACTCTAGATCTTCTGAATATGAATCTCCCGTGTAAAGTGTCATGTATATATTTTAACAAGTCCTTCCAGATCATTCTGATGTGGAATCAAGTTTCAGCAGCACAGTTGAGGTCCTTCGATTATTATGACAAAATACATACAACATGTCCTGGCTGGCATAGCTCAGTGGATTGAGCGTGGGCTGCAAACCAGGCATCACAGGTTTGATTCCCAGTCAGGCAGGGCACATGCCTAGGTTGCAGGCCATGGCCCCCAGCAACCACACATTGATGTCTCTCTGTCTCTCTCTCTCTCTCTCTCTCTCTCTCTCTCTCTCTCCCTTCTTTCTCTAAAAATAAATAAATAGAATCTTAAAAAAAGAATTAATATATAAAAAAATACATACAACATTAAATTTACCATGTAACCATTTTAATTTTTTATTGTGGTAAAATACATATAACAAACTTTTAAACCATTTAAAATATACAATTCAGTAGCATTAATTACATTCACAACATTGTGCAGCCATCACCCTTATACAGGTTCACCCCTAAAGGAATCTTGTACCCATGAGTTACTCCTCACCCCTCCTTTCCAAGCTCTGAGAGAGTTCTTTGTTGAACTGACCCACTGAAGTGCCTTTATCTCTTGGTAATATTCTATTTCTTGTTTGTCCCATGCCTAATCATGTACTAAACTTATCTATAGGGCATGATTTGGAAACTACACACATCACAATTTTTCTCCTCATGGTGTGTTTCTATTCATCTAAATCTCCTTTAAATTATGCCCTGTGAAATCTGGCATGGTTTTACCAAGAAGGAAAAGAAGAGCCTGGCATTGTATTTCTTTAATTTAGCCTGAAATTGTTTCAGTTTTGAGAGAGGCTATTTTACACTACTTAAACACATTGAACTTGACAACTAATTTTTCGTATGTGCTACCGGTAAGTCTTATTTCCTTGTGTATAAAGATGTTTTAGGAATCCAAATTTAGGACTTTACATTTATCCTTTTTAAATTTGTTTAAAGTATGTTTTCCCAACTTACTGAAATCTTTTGAGATCTGATTTTACAATTTAATTATCAGCCTGATTCAGATTAGTTCCAAATGTTATACCAGGTTGAATCTTTCAGGGCCTCTGACAAGATTACAGAATATATATAAAATGCTGAATTTTATGAGTCTTGGGAAGCCTTAAACAACACTCTGGAATATCTGTCTATCTGTTCAATAATTCACAATACTTACTTAGAACCTAAAACTTGCCAAGCATAGCAATCATATACTTGCAATAGTATTGTGAGTTAGGAAAATTTAATCCCTTCTTATATTAGCCAGTGGGATAACCTGAATTTCTACAATGACCACCTGAAGATGTCCTGCCCTATCCTAATCCCTGGAACTTGTTATTATGATGACATGTCACTCCCATGATCATGTTATGTGGTATGGCACAATTGGCCTTAAAATAGAGAGATTATCCTGGATCACCTGGGTAGGTCGATTGTAATCATATAGATGCTTGAGATGTGTTTACAGCACTTTTCCCAAAAGAGGAGACAGAGAGATTTGAAGTGTGAGAATAACTCAATGTGTGGTTGCTGCTTTGAATACAAGAGGCAGACCATGGAAAAAGAAATGTGGGCAGCCTCAAGGGGCAGAAAAAGTCTATGGCTTACAGACAGTAAGGAAATGAGGATGTCAGTCCTACAGCCTCTGGGAAATTAATTCTTTCAGCAACCTGAAAGACCTTGGAAGTAGATGCTTCCCCAGGAACTCCAGACAAAAGCTAAATCTAGCCAACATCTTGATTTTAGTTTTGTAAGATCTGGAGCAGAGAACCCAGCCCAGCCAGTCTGGATTTTTGACCAACATAAACTGTAAAATAATCTATGGTCTTTTGTTAAACCTCTATTTTGTGGTTATTTTTTATGCAGCAATAGAAAACTGATACAGTCGGAGTGTGGTCAGAAAGCAACACCAGTCTTTACCAGTAGATGGTATTTCATTTGTTTGGTCGAGCAGGTATAAAATGAACAACCAAACAAAAGCTAAGATGACAAATAAGGGAGTCTGAGTCAACTGAAGGTTTGCAAATACAGGAAGCCACCATCACCTCTTGGACTGCAGGTACAAAACGAGGCATGAAAGTTGCCAGAGAACAGAATTGGAATGATGCTGGGAGCAGGCCCATGGGAACTGGAGCCACAGAGAACAGGAAGACACTATGGGAGCCACTCAAGACAGAGAGAGAGAGAAGACCACTCTAAAGTTTACCGTTCTTCTGCCCTCCAGTTGTCCTTTAATTTTTCTCAATGGCTAATCTACCAGGGACACCAAAACCAAAGGGCTCCTAGAAGATATCATGATGTTGTTCCCTGTGATTCTTAACAAAAAAAGAGGAGGGCAAGGAATGCATTGGAGAGCAAGAAGTCAAAGGACCAGCACAGAGTTTTTATTTATAGAATTCATAAATTAGCAAAGTTGATCAGAAATCATTTAGGTGTCATATAGGTGACGTGTCTTACTATTTGCCAAGTACTGTGCCCAGTACTTTATATGCATACTTCATGCAGTGGTCTCAACAGTTGTGAGCTGGGTTAGCCCAGTTGTTTACCCTCCCCTGTCTTTCCACCCTTGCCATAGTCTCATCCCAGGCTAATTTCCCCTCCTCATCCCTGACTTCAAGAATCAACCATCTGATTTTCCTCAGCCATTGATAGAACATAGTTTGTGGCTATAAACATATCCCAGTTCCAGGCCTTAGCCTAAAGATGCTTCATTTGTTTTCCAAGATCTCTTTTGCCTCTGCCACCCCAGAGGAGTAATGAGTCCCAGTTAATCTGCTCATCTAAAGAAGATGAGACAAGAATAGTCACCCAAGCCAACAACCAACAGGGAGAAGCAGAGCTGCCTTCGAAGCTGCAGCCTGGAGACAAGCTCCCCAGCTCGGTCCTGCCTCATCAACCAAACCCCTGTGATTATAAAAATAAGTGGTATAAGCCACTGAAATTTGTGTTGGCTCTCTATGCAAATTGATGGTGGCAATAGTTAACTGCTACAAGTCTTGATAATTAGCTAGCAGGGGACTAAACTGCAGATGGTTAAGAAATTCATTTATAATCACCAGAGTTAGTAAGCAACAGAAAGGGCATTTAAACTTAGCTCTGCCTAAC
The DNA here is from genome assembly GCF_019186645.2 of Phyllostomus hastatus. NCBI lineage: Eukaryota > Metazoa > Chordata > Mammalia > Chiroptera > Phyllostomidae > Phyllostomus > Phyllostomus hastatus. The sequence continues at coordinate 64,343,618 of NW_025333857.1, read as the reverse complement.
CACAGACCCTATGCTCCTAACCACTAATTGTACTGATTACAATAAACCTTGGGTTTGAGCTTTAGATTGGGGAATTGGCTCAGGAGTTGTTCAGCCCTTTGAGATTCATCATACAGATCCCACCTCCTTTTACATAGAACTGCTGACAGAGTGGCTCTTCTTTTCTTAAGAAATGAGATCTCACCAGGAGAACCCAGCTCCCATGGAGAAGAAACAAACACAGGTCCCAGCAGCTGCCTGACTAAACTCAAGTCATCCATCCTCCCCCAAGCTGCTCAGAGACAGTGATGCAGTGCTCCAAGCTGCCTCTGAAACAGGCCAGCAGCTGGGCTGGGGCATGAAGCCGGTGATTTAAGGTGGTGTCTGTACCATTTCATGCTGCCACTCTGCCCTCAGAGGAATTCACATAAGTGAGAAGTGGATGAGCTCTTGTGGGAGGTGGTCAGCCAGTGGTGCTAAAGCACAGAGAAATTATGGTAGTGTTTCCAAATGGCTGCCAGCAAACCAGTTCGGCTTCAAATTCCCGGAAAGTCTCTTGTCTTGCTTTACTCCATTCATACTGCCCCCATCTAGTTATGATTCCTAGAACCTCAGGCCTGGGTTTTAGCAAGGGGGGCCTTGCCACTCAGGCTTGATCTCCTTATTCTTCATTCTTTTCAATAACTTTCACCCATTAGCCCCCTTTGTGTCATCCATCTTAATAAAAAGAGTGACATGGAGAAAATATAAGATTAGATATCAGAGAAGTAGATTTGGATCCCAAATAATAATAATTATCATTATATTATTGTTAATGTTATTAAAAATCTGTTAGCTACCATAAGTATTATGTTATTGTTATTATTATGACTAATAATTATATTCAAGTAAACATATAAATATATTTTATTAATTATATATTATTATGTATAATCATACACACACACACTCTCTCTCTCCCTCTCTCTCTCTCTCACATACACACCGTGAGGTAAGGACCATGACCCTCACTTACATAAACAAAGAAATTGCAACTCAGAAAAGGTAACCAACTTGTCCAAAATCCTCCAGCTAATGACTAAGGGAACAGGGCTTGAACCCAACTTTCTGTCAAACTGCTTATATGTCCCAGTTTCTAGCTGTATTCATTAGGCAATTAATCTAATTCATTTTAGACTGATTTTCTGTATCTAAAAAAGAAAACCATTATTATACACTTAATAATCTGGATTCAATTAGTTACAAGTAATGTAAAACTTGACAAAGACACAGGTTGAAAACAAAAAGGAAAAGATTGATTTATGTCATTTGGACCAGAGACTCGGTCAACGTTATCTCTCAACACTATCTCCTCCTGGGTTGGCTTTGCTCTAGATAGGGTCCCTATGGATGGTGATCATGCAGTTACAGGCTTACACCCTACTGTCCAGAGCAACTGCAGTAACATGGAAGTGGCTTTTCCTCAATAGTTTCAATAACTACCCTGTGATAGGTTGATCTAAAATCAGCCAGTGGACCTCAATCACAGAAGCAATAAGGGATAGAATACACTGATGGAATGTGACTGGGTTAGGCTTCAACCCATTGAGAAGTGATCTACCTAAACTGCATTGACTGGTGGAAACTGGACTGTCTCCCAAAAAATCAATGTGTTACTTCTAGAAGATTAAGGAAACTGGTATATTATAAGCCTTTACTAATGTCTAATCACCACACACATCTGGTTCTCTCCTTACTTCTCACAATATCTCCAGGAGTAAGTTGAATTTTTATCAGAACTGTGCTGTATTTGAAGGAGCTATGTTGTATTTGAAGGAACTATGGCTTTGAGAAGGTAAAGAACTTTCCCAGGATCACTAGATTAGTAGCTAGAAAGTTGCCAAGCAAGGAATCACATTCAGATATATCAGCTCCAGATTTTGTGCACTAATTGTAGAACTGGAACATGTCATCTTCTTAAGTGGTAACCACTCCTTGAATGACAGCTTTAAAAAAAAAATCCTCACCCAAAGATATGTTTACTGATTTTAGAAAGAGTAGAAAGGGGAGAGAGGGAGGGGTGGGAAGAGAGAGAAACATCGATGTGAAAGGGGAAACATCAATCAGTAGCCTCCTGTACGTGCCCTGACTGGGAATGAAACCCAACATTTTGTTGTGCAAGACAACACTCCAATCAACTGAGCCACCCAGCCAGGGTGAATAACAGCTCCTCAGGACTTAATTAGTACTTGTAAATGTATAAGGAATCATCACCTCAAAGTCCATACAACAAGTCACTTTGCTGTCACTTATCAGCACCACACCATTCTGAAAACCTAAAGATTGAGAGTCCCCACTGGCATTTTTATCTCCTATACTCCTTTCCCAAGTGGAACACTGAGTAATCTGAAAAGGATAGAGCCAAAACATCTTGACCCTCTGTTGTCTATATTATCAGCTCAACAGACACAGGTGATGGCAGCCCAGGAGCCATGCCAGCAGCAGATTTTGCTTGGTGAGCATGAGTTCTTGGCCCAGAGTTTGTTATCTTTATAGATAGGTTGTAAGAAGGCATTGAGGGAAATGCAATCTGAACCAGAGAGGAGTCATCATTAAGTAGCAGCTGTTGCAAGTGAAGCTCTTACAGCAAAATCCAGCTGAGAAGTCACCCAGCAGAAAGCAAGCAGACAGAGCAATCTGCGGGTGGTAAATGTAAGAGGACTCTCACACTGCCTGCACCTCCATTTATATAAAATCCATTGGAATATTCTGTGATCACTTGATACAGCATTGGAGATGTACACTGAAATGGGAAGATGCTCAGATATAGGGAAAAATTGGCAGTCACTGAGCAATTTACATCTGCTCTCTCCTTAATCCCTAAGCACTTGATGAGGCAGATGGTATTGTTCATTCCCACTTTGAAGATGAGGAAATCAAGTTTAAAAGTGTTATACAAGCAGGTCAATGCTTCAGTCCCCTTACAGATGACAGCCCAGGTGACTGACTCTCACTGTGCCTACATCCAGAGGACAATGAAAGCCATACCCTAAGATGTGAAGACCCACCACCTATGAAAATGTGGTATTGTTTGTTTGTTTCCTCTGTTTTGTTTAACTTTCCTTTGCTTATGTGAGCTTTTTTTATTTTTGATATAACAAAAATGATAACAAACATTTTAGTAACTCAAATCATTATTAAGTCAAATAAAAATATACTCAATTTCTATTAAGAAATATTAAAATAAACATTTATTCAAACACCTAACATAGACTGTATCACTTTAGTGATTATTATTATTATAAATGAAATAAAAATTAGTTAGTTTCCATTAGGAAATATTAAATTTTTTAAAACTATAGACCCATATGTACTATGAGTTCAAAATGTACAAAACAGATTGTGTCCTATTTAAAAAATTCAACATCTTGGGCTGACAAGATGTGACCCTTATGAATAAACTATAAGCAAGTGCCATCACTGGCTACAGAAATCTAGCTCAGGGAGTGTGGGATGAGTGAATTTCTTTGCATCGTAACATTGATAATTGCTAATATTTATAGAAAACTCAAAGATGCTCAAAAACCCATGAGATCCATCATCCCAGGTTGATTATGAAAGTAACTATGTAAAATAATTAGACGAAATACTAAAACCTGCTGATTACTGATGGGGACAGCAAAACTCAGAGAAACTCAGTGACTTCCTGGGGATTAGACAACCGACACAAGGAACAGATGCCTCTGAACCAAGAAAGGCTGACACCAAGCCCAGGGCTCTTGTCACCAGAGTATTGCCTCCTCTGTAGCATGTTATGCTTTTGACAATGTTTCACATTTATCTTGTTTTTACTAAGGTAATGAACTTGTTTATGTGGAGTATTTACTATGTAATAAGAAATTTGCTGAGTTCTGGGAATGCGAAAGTGAATAAAAACCATGAGAAAATTATATTTAGGAGAATAAACACTGAGAGTGTTTAAAAAAACATAACTAAAGAAAAAAGTATTAAATGGTTTTTCCCACCTTTCATTTAGTTCTTTTATAACTCCATATTTCCATAAATATTAAATTAAGCACACTCTATTTTCTCATAAACACCATAAACTTCTCCCAATTCCCTACCCTCTTTTTGTCTAAATACTGTATGTTAATAATCTACTCTAATTTCTTTTTAATATACATAGAAACACAATCATAGATTATTTGATCTAGAAGAAGCATGAAAACAAATGAAAAGTAGATATCTAAATAATTGTGCTTTAATTAATGAGCAATCGAATGAAGGAAGGAAGACCTAATAAGAAGATAGAATGTTTTTTTATTAAACTGTGGCTGCAAAATTTCTTGTGCGAGTACAGTTGGCTATATTCTATCTCCGCCCCATTATACTCAATGGCTTTTAATGTCAGGATGAAAAAAAGCATGGTTGAAATTGGTGAAAACTGAATTTCTTTACCTATATTACATATTTTTAAATTTTTACTCTTTTTTAAAAATATACTTTATAATTAAATTATAGTTGACATACAATACTATATTAGTTTCAGATATATATATAAAGTAAATGTGCTGTTTGTGGGAAAAAAAGATTCTAACAACCAGTGGTATGTACAATGTTTATATGATAGTCACTTCTCATCCCATCCTGATTTTATATCCATATTGGCATTTGACAAATAGACATGCATGTTTTTCAATGTATCAATGATTATTTTCACATTATAATTTAATATATTTCTATTGCAATTATAATTATAGATATGTCTTAATAGCAGAAGTGATATCGCACTGTACATATTGTAGTATAACAAGCTTTCGTTCTTCATTTAATAAAGCAATTGATTGTGTTGGTTTTAAATGATGCTATGGTTGAGAGTACGGGTTCTGCATGCAGGCAGATACAGGTTTGATTCCATACTATTAAATACCTACATCATCTTGCACAATTGATTTATCCTATGAGCTTCAGTTTCTTCACCAGTCAACACCAATAATAAACATAGCTTCCTGACAATGTTGCAGTGAGTGAAGAATACTTGAGATCATCTGCATAAAGGATGTACCACATAGGAACTGCACAACTGTTCACTATAATAATGTAATCAGTTGTACGGTGAAATATTCTAGAGCATTGAGGTACTGGGTTGAATAGTATTCCCTCGAAATTAATGTCCACCCAAGATCTGAGAACGTGACACTATTTAGAAATTCAATTAATTTTGCATATGTAATTAGTTGAGATAAGATCACATTAGATGAAGGTAGACTCTAATCCAAGGACTGGTTTCCTTATATGAATGGGGAAATTTGGACACAGAGACACACAGAGAGGAGAAAGACATAGAGATCACCAAGCGATGTTGAGGCAGAGACAAGAGGAGTGCTTCTGCAAGCCAAGCATAGCCAGCAACCACTGCAAGCTGGCAGAGGCAAGGAAGAGTTCTCCCCTAGAGTCTTCAAAGGGAGCAGGTCCCTGCCAACACCTTGATTTTGTACTTCTAGTCTCCGGAACTGTAAGGCAATAAATTTCTGTTGTTTTAAGCCCTTTCCTTTGTAATAATTTGTTATTTCTGCTGTAGGAATCTAACACAATGGGTATACTTTTAGCCATATTAAAACTAATTTGTTTGTTGTTATACACCATCAGGCAGATTTTTCTGTGACAGATTTCAGAAATATTTGCTGAGCCAAGGTTATATACTTTAAATTTTTTGATATCTAGCACCAAATGGCCCTATAAAGAGATTGTAGTAAAAGTATACTCTCACATCAGAATACAAGAGTGCCCTTTCTCTATATTCTCACTAACAATGGACAGTATCTATTTGTTCTACCTGAGAGCTGTGAAGAAGTATTTCACCACTTATCAACTTTTCTGTGTCTTAACTTCTCCCACCTATAAAAGAGAGAGTAATAGTGTCTACCATTTAAGTTGTCTTGAGAGCAAAGTATGTCACTTTGAACGGTACCTGACATATAAAAAGCCAGCTTGATATAGTTTTTCTTTATTATTATTATAATTGAAATCTTCAAGAGGAATACCTTTAGAAAAGAAACCAAACTACATTCTATCTAATAATCTTTGCAGAGTATCGGTGCTCATGAACACTTCTCATTCTAGCTGCTTCCAAGTCTATTTATTTCTTATCTAGTAGAGGTTTTCTTGATCTTCGTCAAGCAGTAAAGATACCATTAAAAAGAATTACAAGAGAAATGCCTTGTCTCTGTAGTTCTCCTTCCTTCCTTCCTTCCTTCCTTCCTTCCCTCCCTCCCTCCATACCCCCTCCTTGTTTTTTATCTTTTCTTTTTTCTTTCCTTACTTCCTTCCCTTCTTTCAAATAATGAAATGACACTAAATATGCCTCCTGAAAAATATACACTGGATATAGAATCGGAAAAACTGATTAATGGCCAATCTCATCCATTAGTAAACACGTCTAATTGGGACGAGCCATTTAATTACTGTGGATTTTAGTTTCATAATTTATTCATTTGTTCATTTCACAAATATTTCTTGAGAGCCTTCTATGTGCTGATAGGTAAAGACATAATAGTGAACAAGAGAGATGTAGCAATTGCTCCCAAGGAACTTTAATTTTATTGTTAGAGAGAGATTGAAATCTAAAATTCAATGATTTCTTTATTGTTGTGATAAATCTAAACTAGGGAAGTAAAAAAGCATGCAGCAGGGATGTGTATCTCAAGCTAGAAACTCAGGAAACACTCCTCTAAGGAAGTGGCATTGAATCTGACATCTGAAAGGTAACTAGGAGTAATCCAGACAAAATGGTAGAAAAGAAGAACCTATAAGCAGAGGGAATGGGGTGTCTGAAGGGCCTGAGGCTCGATGTACAGCTCAAAACTGAGGATCTGAGAGAAGATGTGTATACTTAGAAAGCAGAAAGGTAGTTAAGAAAAATGAGGATGGTTGGGTAGGCAGGGGCTAGATTGTATATAGTTTATATAGAATGTGTTACCTGCTGATATGAGAAATAAAAAAGTTTGTTTCCCCTGAATGCCACAGTGGTGTGATTTTATGACTCTGTTACAATGGATTATTAGTAACATCATGTAAAATCATGCCGCAAGTTGTTTATGCTTTTGGACTTTCCCACTGTAATTATGGGTGGGGGGACTGGAAGCAGTTAAAGCATTAAGGAAACCCTTATAATGGTTGAGGAATGAAGAATTCAAAACTGGGATTAGATATTTACCATGATGATGGAAAGGAACACATGAGTCAAATGTAAGAAACATTAAAGAATAATTAACTTTTGCAATTCAAGAAAATGTCAAAGCCATCTAGCTCCTACAAGACAATTAAGTGCAATCACTACTAGGTTGGCCGTGGCTGCCTGCAGCACTGTTAAGAAATATTCTGAAGATGCAACATGGGAAGGGAAGTGTGCCCTGCCCAATTAATTACTGATGGCTATCATGGGTGTAGGAAGACTGAGTGGCAGCAGGGATTTCCCAAATATGCTCTACCTGTCAAACACTTATTTTGCAGGCTAATAACTGAGGCCAGAGGGACCAAGTACATTTTGAGGTTTCAGTTTTCATATGCAATTTGAGACTGGCTCTTGTCTCTTTCCTGTTTTATACCCTCTCTTTATGTTGTTTCCTTTGTGGGACTACATTGACTTTGAGGCTATCATTCCCCTCATCCATCCTTATTAGGTTCCTTCTAAGAGTATGAATCAGACGACCCACTACCTTACATCAGCTTTAAGTAATGTAAATAGTAATATAACATGCTCTCTACATTTATATATATTTATATGTATAAATGTATTATATTACATATGTACATATAAATGTATAATTATATTTAATAACTATAAATATGTATGTTTGATACATATAATGTGTATTAAATGCTAACTTTATATTCTAAACAACTTGACTTAGGCATTACTTCCCATATAAGAATTAAGCATTGGTATTAAGCACTGTTTTATATTAAATTTATTAAAGGTTGCAATTTTTACTGGCTTATTTCCACTGGCACTGTAGAGTTTAATGAGAAGAGGGGTTTAGTTAGGTTGAGATTGCGCTTTCTTTGAGATGTCTAGACCGAGATGGGAGGGTGTACAGAAAGGGGCTGGGAGAGCAGAAATAATAGTGTACAGGAAGAATGATGAGAGACGTATTAGAAATAAAGATGTATATGTATTAGAGACATATTTCGGTGGCAGGATAAAGATTCATTGCAGAATTGGACCTACCTTAGCTTGTTCTAAGGGTGCCTTTTCAGCCATTCATATTTTTTCCCCATCAGAGATGAAATTTTGATAATAATGCCTAACTCACAATGTTGTTCTAAGACATAATGAAAGAGCATGTGGAAATAACTGGCTATAGTAGAGACCACAAAATGGTTTTCTGTCAAATAACTTCACTAGACTTATGGGCTTTATTTCCTGCAAAACAGCGCTCAGCTCCACGCTCACCTTTTTTTCTTTTTCCTCCTCTATGAGCCCAGCACTATACAGTGCACGCTACCCTGCAGTCCATTTGTCTTGCAGCAGATCCGCACAGAGCCTCAACTAAGAGCAAGTGATACATGGGAAGGAGAGATTAAATGGGTCAGAATTTGAAGGGGTACTCGGTAGACTGACCACAGAGCCCTGTTTCCCCAGGACAATCCTGTTTTCATCTATTGTCTTTGTATCAGTATTTACTTTTCCCACTTTCATTTTCAGTTTGCATGACCAATTATATGACCAACTTACCCTTTAAACTTTTGGTTTTTCTCTCTCTCTTTATGATCTCTGACACTCTTTTTTCTATCTTGCATTCTACTTTTAAATTTTTATTGGATCATTCACTGCTTTATTTAATACTTCAGGAAAGAAGTTATATGTATTAGTACATGACATGTTTGTTTTTAAAATGCTTTAAATTCTTTTAATAATATAAATATTCATTTAATCCTATATACCTTTTAAGTGAGTTTAATATTATGCTTTTTTCTTCCTTTTATCCCCATTTATTCTCCCTTTACCCTGTTCTACCTCCCTCTGCCTTACGCTTCTCCCTCTGGTAATTGCCAGACTGTTGTCTACCATGCAGTTCAATCTCACTGTAGGTCACTTTCTTTATTCCCTTTAAGTCTTCCCTTTACTTATGAATTTTATTTTCTTCTTCTTTCTCTTCATCATTTCCATCACGCCTTTATCCTGTCAAATAGCTATCCCCATTTCCTGCTCTTCATTCTCTCTTAATCTTTTCTCCCTTCTTCTCTCCCTACCTCTGTAGGTCTCTCTATCTTCATTCTAACTTCCCCCTACCTTTCTTCCTTCCTGTTTCTTGTTTCTATCTCTGTCACAGTCCCAGTATTTTCATCTGTATTACAAAGGATAGAGTCTGGGAGAAGCACCCCTGTGAGTGGACCAGTTTTCTCAGTTTACCTTCGGTCTCTAAAAATGAACCTGGGGAGACAGGTGGACTCATAGGAGGGTGAGTAATGACAAGGAAATGATATATTTGTCACAGCTTGCTAGCTACAGAGGAAAGTTTAAAATAGGATTTGAAAAACAGGGGTGGCCCAAACCCAGAATAGATGGCCTCAAAGCACTGATGATTTTAAAATTCCATTTTATTTGCCAAAGGGTTGGGGTGAGGTTACTCACACTTCACCACAGGCTCACGCTCCTTCCGGGATCTAATCATAGAGCAGCAGCATCATAAAAATAGAAAGTGCTCATGCATCCACTTGTCATCCCTTAGGATGCAGCTAATCAGAGCATCCCTGAGCTATAGCCAAAGAGCAGGGACATTAAAGCGAATTTGTTGGTGCCACATAACAATTGAGTTCAGGGTTAGAAGAGGGCAGGATGGGTTCTGTGACTTGTGGTGAGGCATACAACTCCAAAAGGCTTGTATTTTCCTAAAATGTGGACACATATGACTCAAACTCTACCTTTTGGCCTTGGAGTCAGGAAGGCAGGTTATATCTTCTTATCAGTTAGACCTAAGGATTTGGCTGCTGACTCAGGCCACTTTCAAGTTACCCAGAGAAGATAATGGACAGCCCAAGGTGACTCTGGTGACATTCAGTAGCTCTGATATGAACCAGGATGTTCCCACTTTGTAGGATAACGCATGGCCTTATTTGAATGAAGAACTGCATGTAAAGATTGCCTGAGGCTTGAAGAATATTAGATTTGAAGAAAACCTCAAGGACCAAGATTAATACTTCTCAAACTTTAACATGCAAACACATTACCTATGGATACTGTTAAAAATGCAGATTCTAATTAAGTATGTACAGATGAGACTCTGCATTTCTAACAAACTTCCAGGAGCCATTGACTGTGCTTCTCTACAGATCCCATTTTGAAAAGCAAGAGCCTAAAATGCTTCCATTTTCTTATGGGTGAGAAGAAGACTTCAAGAGGAAAGATGACAGGATCATCATGGGCGTTGCTGACAGAGTTGGACTGGACTGAAAGAAGACACAGTGTATGTTTGTTTGTATTTGCCTGTGTATGGTGGCATTATTCGCATCTCACTAACATTACTCTGAGAGTCAGATAAATCCAAGTACAAATACAAATCTACCACACCGTGGCACGTTTGAACTTCTCAGTCTCTTCACCCATGACATGGGATAATTAATCCCTCTACCTCAGAACGATTTTATAAGAATTACATAAGAAGATACTTACAAAATAATTGACACAGTCCCTGGACTATATTATACATTTTCATAAAATAGTCATTCTTCTTTCTATATCAATGTGAAATTAATGATGAACAGAATTGCCAAAAAGCACAATAAAACTTACTAGATATTAAAGGGAAGAGAAAGCCATGACTCCTAGAAAGTTCTTCTGTCTTTCAAACATGTAATCACCAAGTGTAACCTAATTTTCAAATTAAAAGTCTGGTTCTGAGAGCTATAACACAGGATTGTGCAAACCAAGCTGTGCGCATGTCTACCAGGCACCGTACACGTCAGAGCCTCCACCGAGTTGCATGTTCATCACAACTGTCTGGCAGGTGGCAACGAAGTGCGTGGAGTAAGAGGTACCTTCCTCTGATTTGCACAAAGATCCCTTTGGACTAACATAAACAATGCCTTCACAAACACCTATAGGTGTAATCCCCAGAGGGGGTGTATAATTTTGACCTAGTCCTCTCCCTCTCCCTCTCCCTCTCCCTCTCCCTCTCCCTCTCCCTCTCCCTCTCCCTCTCCCTCTCTCTCTCTCTCTCTCTCTCTCTCTCTCTCTCTCTCAGCTCTTTGTTTATTCTCAAAGGCACAGGAAAATTATTTCTAATACTCTTAGTAGTCAAATGCCCATCTTGTTTTCCTTATGAATCAAGGCAAACATTTAACTATTTCACTTCTACCACTCACCTCACTTTATGCTATTCAGTTTTTTAAAAATATTCAGCCACAGTTGACCACAGGATCAACCTCATTTAAGTAAAACCCAACCACAGCTAAGATGTTAAAGATATCCCCAAACTCACTTTTAGTATAAAGTCAAAAGATCTATAACCACATATATAGATAACCACATTTACTGTACATAAATTATTCATAAGTGATAAACAGAGGTTAATTTTCTCACAGAGTTTATAAGGAAACATTGGATAATTGTGAAAACAGGAGGACCGGGCGATACCCAAACTCTGCCCTCGGGTAGAAAAATATCTCTCTGTATGGTGTCCATGTTGTTAAAAATAAGATAATAGGCCCCAAATAGAGTTACTTATGTCACACATAAAACCAAAATTTAATTACTGTTTTGGCTCTTTCAGGAAATAGAATCTGAACCTAGTGAATCAGGAACCACTGGACCAGCACACACTAGGTCATCTTCTGATGGACACCTGCCATCTCCTAAAAGAAAGTAACTTTCCATTAACCAACCCACTTACTGGCCTACAATTACATCTTTGTTTCTGTTCCCTTCTGCTTATAAGTCTTTCATTTTGTAGCATTCCACAGAGCTCCTTTCCAGCTGCTAGATTGGATATGGCCCAATTTGAATCAATTTTTGCTCCAATAAAAGCTTAACATGTTTAATATGTCTTGGTTTATCTTTTGACAACTCAACGCACAACAATATTTTATTAATGGAAAATACTTTCACTCCAAACCCCAGTGAAGAACTCTAGTAAGCTGGACATTACAAGTGCCCTAATGCATCAGAGTCAACCAACATTTTATGGCCTGCAGCACTGCTAGTTCTTTCCATGCACTCTCTCATTAAGTTCCACAACAACACTGTGAGTTAGGCATTATTAACAATTTCCCATGGATGCAATAGGACCAACAGAGAGGTGCAACATCTTGCTGAAGATCACCAGCACATATGTTGCAGAGCCAGGATATCAAACTAGATCCCTAGGGTCCTTCCTTGTTTTACTGTTATTTTTTTCCAGATTAGGGCACCCTAGAGATTTGAAGAGACTCATCAGAGCCTGAATGGGTGGGTCACAGATGTTACAACTTCCTCCCCACAGTCCATGCCACCTGGCACCACCTGGCCCTATGATCCATTGCCAGGTGGAAAGGCCACCTCATTCCCTAACAATCAGAGCCTGCAATGAGAGCAGTGAAACAGGCAGCTGCCCTTTCCTGTGTTCTGTTTTCATAGCAATTGCTGCTGAGATAATCAGATGTTTGCTCCAAGTGATAATTTCTTGTTTGTTTACCCTGGCCATTTGATGCCCAAGCTAGGCTGTGGCTGGCAAGATGAGAGAATTCAGCAGGGTAGCTGGTGACATCTGAGAGTGGGGAGGCAAAATTGGCGCCATGAGGTGTATTCACAGCCAGCAATGCGCAGCAGGTAAGGTTCAGATTCTTTTTCCAATATCCAAGAGGAAAAACAAAGTCCTGGATCTCAGGCATCTGCTCTGAAAATTTGAGTTCTATTATCAAGACCAGAAAGACCAGAAAGATGATAGGCTCAGATAACTTGTGACTGCATCTGGCAGCCCCTTACCCTCTCTTAGTTTTTCTCCCTCATCTGTAAAATGGAAAGCTAATAAAAAATTATGCTGTGAAAAAATTAAACTATAAAATGTATTCCTACTTTTAAAAGATATTTATTTATTTATTTATTTTTAAAGATTTTATTTGTTTATTTTTAGAGGGGAAGGGAGGGAGATAGACAGAGAGAGAGAGAAACATCAATGTGTGGTTGCTGGGGGTTATGGCCTGCAACCCAGGAATGTACCCTGGCTGGGAATCGAACCTGGGACACTTTGGTTCCCAGTCCGCGCTCAATCCACTGAGCTATGCCAGCCAGGGCTTTAAAAGATATTTATTAAGTATGTCTCTGTTTTAGGCACTGGACTTGTTGTAGCAAAGACAATGGAGAATATGACAAACATAATGACTTACTCACATAAATGTAACAGTTCTGTGGATATCAAAGGTAGTGAACGGTGATTATTTTGATTATAAATGATAGTACAGAATACTATCAAAACTCTCCTTGAAACTTTCTCTTCTCAGATCAGCCTCTGGGATACCATAATCTCCTAGTCCTCCCTAAATTACTGACCTCCTCATTATTTCCAAACTCAATAGACCTTTACAATGACCTAATAAGTCCTATCAGATCTTGCTCCTATCAACTCTAACCTCATCTGTTATTGCTGTCCTCTTCAGTGAGTCAGCTGTGGTCACGCAATGGAATACCACTAAACCTACTCCCTGCCTTGGGTTCAATGTTCTCTGCTAGAAGTGCTCTTACCCTAGGTATCTATATGGAACCCTCTTGTCCTCCTTCACGACTCTGCTCTACTATCACTTTTTCAGCATGCCCCCCTGCAACCACACTATTTAAAAACAAAACCCACTTCCCATAGCCTTCACCCATCACTTGCATTGTTCTTCCCCAAGTCAGTGACCAACACCTGACATACTTTATGTAAAATAATAAACAATAATAGGGTAAACTAATAACTATAAATGCATGCTCAGTAAGGACAGGGGCCTTCACCTGTTTCCATTTGTTACTATATCTCCAAATACTGGTAGAAGGCCTGGTACATAGTAGGTATTTGATAAATACTTGTCAAATGTAGATATGGATGAATGAATGCATTCATGATTGGCATCTTTAACAACAGGAGGATCTAAACTTCTCAGGGATTATCCTCACATCCAGAAGGATTTTTTTAGCTGTATAAAAAACTTACATAGTTTTTATGTTTTAATAACCTCAATCATAATTACAATTATTATTATATTTACTGGAGTTAGTAGGTTGTTGTGGTATCTGCTTTAATAAGTAAATTGAATCAATTTCATGCTGACTGCACTTCCCTTTCCCCAGTCATGGTATCAATCATACACTGTGCTAAAATGAATTTCCTTCAGTGGAGAAAATACCTTTCTCTCCTATGTACATTATGCACAACCAAATGTGGTTCTCAAACACATTTGATAACACAACTAAAATATATCGTGTCCTAACAGGGATTATAAAAGCTAGGGAAAGTTTATTAACATTAGCATATATTGTAGATTTTCCCATGTACATTTTGAAAAAGATGTGTTATGCATTTGATCAAGTTCAGAGAAGCCATGCAAAAAAGATTAATCTTGATCTGCATCCATTTCATTCATTCCAAGGACAGTTCCCAAGCACATTACCTATATTTAATAAGCTACCCAATGCCCTTGTGAACTGGATACAAATCTCAACATTATTGTACAAGGAAAGATAGTGGTTTGCTGTGGAGACTAAATGGCCAATTTGGGAATAAAGTTGAGATCCAAATTTGTCATGGAAGCATTATTTTATATCTCCATGCAATTCTGCTTTCATTTTCAAAAATGTAAAAATCAGTTAATGGGATTATAGGGTACCCATTGGGATACTTATTGGTGTCTCACTATTAGGGCTATTATAATTGGCCTGGGACACCGATATGCTATGCTTGCCCCACCCCACCCCCCAAAAAATAGTGAGACCTGGTATAGGGACATCAGTAATGGAGGAAGGATTAATAGATTTTAGTTCAGTTCTGTATTACAGAAACATTACAAAAATATGCTGAACAACCCAGTTATAACTTCCTCAGCCTATACTGTAGACATCTAAGAAATTAAAAAATAAACAGAAATCAAAGATATGTTAAATATTAATATTGAGTAGGCACATCAGTTGGTATACATGACCCTTTGGTCTTCAGAAGTTTCCATTGAAATCTAGTGACTTGACTTGTCAGGAAATCATGGACAAGTCTGTCTTCTTATCTGTAAAACTGAGATAGCAGAACAGGGTTTGATTTTCACAAAAGGTGGGTATAATGGTCAATTGTAATCATATATATGACTACTCTTTATAGATTGATGAACCTTGTACATTTATGATTAAGCCCCATGTTTTTCACATTTTTTTTATTGTTGTTCAAGTACAGTTGTCTCCGTTTTCTCCCCCTGCCACCCCAGCCATCCCCACCTCCACCCCTGACCCTACTCCTCTTTGGTTTTGTCCATGTGTCCTTTATTCATGTTCCTGAAAACCCCTTCACCCTTCACCCCCATTATCCCCTCCCACCTCCATCTGGTTACTGTCAGTCTCATACTTGTGGTAAAAGAAGATAGAACACCATTTTGGGATCTTTTCTTCTTTAAAATTATGTGTTAGAATAGTATTTCAGAACATTATTCTTCACAAATATCACCCATATTTAAGGTTTCCATACAAACTACACTGCTCCATTGACAGGGCTGATAACTTTGTACTGGGCAGGTGCTAAGTTCAAAGAGAAAACCAAGAATGAGTGTTAGAGTAAGGCCATAGCCATGGACAGAATTTCTTGGAGAATATAGTTCTGCTAATTTTTATAAACTTATGTATACAGTTTTCCCTTGGTACCTATGGGAGATTGGTTCCAGGACCTCTCAGGTTACCCAAATCCTCATATGCTTAAGTCCCTGACACAAAATGGCATAGTAGTTGCACGCAACCCATATTTGCATATAGGCCACTGCGCACCCGCCTACCCATCACTTCATTTATGTGGATTCAGTGGAGCACTCCTAATGAAGCAAATTCAAGTTTTGCTCTTTGTAATATTCTTGGATTTTTCTTTCAAATGTCTTCAATTTGCTATTGGTTGAATCCACAGATGAGAAACCCACAGACGAAAAGGGCCAACTATGTGTGTGTGTTGTTGTTTTTCACACACACTCACAAACTAATTTCACACAGTAGGATTAGTTTATGAGACTGAGGCCTTCATGAACAATATTAAATGTTACTGATTAAAATAGTGGCATAGATTTTTTAAAGAATTTTAAATCTTTTACATACCAAATTCAAAGAATGAAGGCTAATATTACAGAAAAATCTTTAACTCTATGGAGAAATATTCCAGTGCAATTTTGAAAACCTAAAGAGCACTTGTAACATATTTAAATAATTATTGAACTAGACTGGATGGATTAGATGTAGCAATCAATCTTCCAGTAATTTAAGGCTGATTATTTACTATGATCATCAGTCTGGGACCTATTGTAACCTCACTTCCGTCGGGTAATACTAAAATGTTTCCTGCCCCCAACTTCTGTAAAGTGGAAGGACGGGGAAGTTTGGAGAAGTCCACTTCAGATGCCTACAGAGCAGGGGCCTTCATATGTATGGTGAAAGCAGTAGCCTGAAGCCTCTTTATTATCATCACCTATTGGACCATTCTCTGCCTGGTCCTGACCACTCAGTTCACCTGGACTCTGATGTTATACTTCAAATACAAGTACACTCCTACTTCAGAGTCTTCCCTGCTCTGAACTCCATTATTAACTAAAGTAGTCCTCCAAGTCTGCTTACCCATCACCTAATTAAGGAAAGGTGCCCAGACAGTCATCACCATTGGCTATCTGCAGCCCTCCCCTTTTCCATCCCTTTGTTTTATCAGTCTCTATAGCACTTACACCCATCTGACATATGATATTTGACCTCTGTGTTTTGCTTATTGACCACTGTACCCCACTGTCATGATAGGTGCCACACATCAGGGGAGTTGCCTATTTTGTATATTGTTATATGCATAAAGCCTCCGGCGGTGTCCAGCACATAATAGGTACTTTTGGATATCTGTTGAATAAGATGATGCATATAAATAAATTAAATAGACCAGTGAGATAAATCCAGATGATGATATGTGCTCTGAAGAAAATAAAAGAACAGTGGTATGAACAACCACTTGGGGACAAGTGGAGGCAGAACCCCCACACAGAAGGAGAGTTTGTTGGGAACCTCACTGGGGAGGGAGTAAGCTCAGCCTAACTGAGGGGCCGAAAGAAGAGCAGGATAGTTTCTGTGCAGAGAATAAGAAGATAAAGTAGAAGATAAGGGTGCAGGGGAAGGCAGGGGTCAGAGAGTACAGGATCCTGTGAACCAGGATAAGAAGACAAATTTGGTTCTCAGTGAAGTGGGCAGGTTTTATTTACAAATGTATGGACAAAAAATCATGAAAATTATGTGATATCACGGTAATAGAGATTTTCAAAAATAAACCCCACCCCCCCATTTAAAAATGAAGCTGCTTTTTTAACGCAGGCCCAACCAAGTAAAACAATTATATCAGGATTAACATTCTGAGTTTACAAGAAGTGTATTTACTTATGCAGATATACTACACTTGACTTTAGCCAAAAGGCGGAGAATCAATGCAGATATACTATTTTAATATGGAGGAAGCTTCTTCAAACCATAAGACCTGCTTTTCCACAGGCTTACCCAGAAGTGTAGCCTACCAATCCCACTCGAAAAGCAGCACATCTCAGTTTTTTTTATATTTAGAGATTTTATACATCCTTCTTTATGTGACTGAAAAACTTGAACAAATCTCCAATATCCATCACATCCACTGTTCTACGGTTTAGGCTGTTTTTCAAATTTTCATTTTGCATGGACAATTTGGACAATATGCTTATCTAATTTAGTCTACTATTAGAGTATTTTCAGAACCAATTAAATGATTACACTGTTCAAATTAGATGATTAAAACTAATAATCTTAAGACTCCTTCAGTAAAGAAAATAATACAAAAACAAACAAACAAAAAAACCCCAAATCCCTGAAACTCAACAAGAGGTACTCACAGAGACATCCACATTTGGTAAATAAACACTGAAGAGTGAGGCATATTTTAAAAGACATAAAAATTAAAATTCTTTTGAATGGAGCACAGTACTCCAGATACTGTTGTTTTCTAAGCAGGAAACAAACAATCCCAGTGAGTGAAAAGGACTGAGAAGATACACAGATGCTTGTGTGCACACGTGTGTGTAATGTTTTCCCTTTGGTCACTGTCTATTAGTCCATGTGTCAGTCACTAGAGATCACCCAGACTATGACCTGAAACATAGGTGCATAGTTGATGTCCTTTGTATATCTATGGCACTTTAGAGTTTACCCAAATCCATCACACATACAATCTTCCCTAACATGAGAACTAAGTACTATGATTCTCATTAGCAACAAATCATTCCCAGTAATAACGGCAGAAAAGAAAAGAAATAAATAAAGTTGCTGCAATAATGTAAGCCTGTAACACACTCTGTGTTCACCTCTTGGACTCTGATATAATTCACCGACTTAAAAAAACAAAAAGAATTCTTGGAGAAATGGGAGATTCTCCCACTGGGGCACAACACATACAAGATGAACCCAGAGCACCCCGTAGTGGCAGAATTTTTTTTTAATTGCTCAAGAAAAGAAAAAGATGATGAGAATAGTAAAAAAGACAGGGGTGCCCAAAGGTTAAAGCTGGAAAACTTTTAGCAACAAAATAAGTGAACTCATAATGGGTTATAACCCCAAGTGTAAAGTAAATATTCATGAGTGAATAGAGATACAAATAAATGATTGAATAAATATATTAATGAGGGACAAAGAGACAAATCACCCTTGCAGAATCCCAAAGAATTTATACAGACATGCCTCTGTGCTTTAAATGTGGGATGCACATAATGACTTCCTTTAAAAGAGTCAAGTATGGAAAAGGGGAAATCATAACTTTACAGCAGAGAAACCTGACAAATAGGACCTTTGTCTTAGGGCACGTTGATAGTAAGTGCCTTTGAGATGTTATGAAATGGCACTCTACTTCTGTGGCCTTGCTCCCCAGAACACATAACCCCACCCAATCATGAGAAGAGCATGAGAGAAATCCAAATTGGGAGATATTCTACAAAGTGCCCGGTCAGTACTCCTCAAAACTGCCAAAGTCACTGTCTTAGTCAACTTGCCCTAGCAAAGTGCCATAAGATGGGCGGCTTAAACAACAGAAACCATTTTCTCACAGTTCTGAAGCCTCAAAAGTCTGAACCAGGGCACTGGCACAGCTGGAGTGCAGATGGCCCCTTGTTGTTGAGACTCCCAAGGACACTAATTGATTGTATCATGAGGGGCCCACCCTCATGAACTCATCTAAACCTAATTGTCTCCTAACAGCCCCAAGTCCAAATACCATAACCTTGGGTATTCAGGCTTTAACATACGAGTTTTGAGGAAGGATATACTTAATTCACTTCATAGCAATTATCGAAAAGAAAAAAAATTATACAAACTGTCATAGTCGTGAGGACCCTAAAGAGGTATGATGTCTAAATACAATGGAGGACCCTGGATGGAGTCCCGGAACTGAAAATTAGAAAACAAGTAGGAAAATCTGAATAAAGTATGTAGAGTAGTCAGTGATACTATATAAATATCCATGTATTAATTATTAACAAATGTACCATACTAATGTAAAATGTTAATAATAGGGGGACTGCCTATAGAATATATGGACATTTTTTAACTATCTTTGCAATTTTTTTTATTAAACCTAACACTGTCTTAAAAAATAAAGTTTATTTTAAAAAGTGCAAAATTAGAAGGTCATTTGAAAAGCCCAAATCAAGATATGCTGGTTAACTGAAGATCCTTTTCTCATTAAAAACCATAATCCCTTTTAAATATTCTGTCTAATTTATCTGCTTTGAGACCATTGGGTGGCAGAGGTCTCTACAGGTTAATTAAGTTGTTGTGTGTGTTTTTAAGCATTTGTGTTCTGTGCACTCTTTTTATTCTTTTATTCATTCGGCCATTTCACCCTTTGCCCTCCATTTTACCATTACAAAGCGCTGGTTAAATGGGAAAAGTCCAATGGGCCCTTTCCACAGCCTTTATTATTAGGTAGACCTGGTATTGCATAATCTTTATCACACTGCAGACATCAGCTAATTAATCCATGTGCTATCCTGACATGACTGTGCCATTCACTCTTTTTGTAGTAGAAAACTAAGAGCCAAGTAACTTTTCCAACTCTTCTCAGTAAGTAATTTGTATGGTAACTAAATTCTTAATCCAAAGGTTTCTAACAGAAACAAAAGAGGACTGTTGGACTTGGAGGAAGTCTTAAAAAATGTCAGGTCATCTTGCCCTGGCTGGTGTGGCTCCATGGATTGAGTGCTGACCTAGGAACCAAAGGGTCACCAGTTCAATTCCCAGTCAGGGCACATGCCTGGGTTGTGGACCAGATCCCCAGTAGGGGGTGCGTGAGAGACAACCACACATGGATGTTTCTCTTCCTCTCTTTCTCTCTCCCTTCCTCTCTCTCTAAAAGTAAATAAATAAAACCTTTAAAAAATATATGTCAGGTCATCCCATTCAAACATTTATATTTTTTTTCCCTCAACATATTTGACGGGTCATTTCATGCTCTCCTGAAGTATTTTAAATTCTGAAGGACTCAGTGCCTCAGAGCAAGAGGGATCCTTAGAAATGGTAAATGAATATGGAAATAGAGTTTACCTCCACTGCCATTACTGCTTTTATTAGAAAGTAGTTCTTTGTAATTACTTGACATGCGCTTCCCCATGACTTCAGCTCTTGGGCTCTATTATACCTATCAGAGCAATTCAAAGTAAATGCATTTTGAGGTAGGAGAAGTGGTAAAAATTCAGTGGTCTATAAAGAAGACCATGAGACCCTAATTCTATTTCTGGAGCAGTCAATAATGATAAAGATAATTCACAAAAATAAGAGAACTTAAATCACTGATTAAAGACTCAGGTCTGGGAATTTTAATATAAAATAATCAATGCCCAGACACATGCTTCTACATTACTGAATTTCAAGATATTCTTTGTAGTCATGGTTGTAACACCAGTGGAACAAAGATGGAAACAGTTGAATCAATTATGCATTTCTATAGAATGCCTCAGGAATCAATTATACACTCAAAACAGTTAATAGTGATTTCATTGCCTCTCTTCAGAGAAGGGAATAAAGTCACTGAGGTAGATGGAGAGTCGTGTATTTCACTGTAGACTCTTTGTTCTCGCTAAATTTTATACTCTTGCCTGCCTTAACTATTTTAAAATTTGATTAATTCATTTCAAAATAAATTGGGGGTGTTACACATCATAAAATTAATAGGCAAATGTTTGGGAAGGTACTCAAAATTATGTAGAAGAAAGAAAAACCTCCTGCATTATCACATGATCCAAAATCTTGGCTGTCGGTCATATTTTCATAATTTCCATCTAATTTGTTTGAATATGTTTTAAGTGACTGAAGTCATGCTATATATTGCTATAATGTTGTAATTTATTGGCTTAACATTCATTTTGTGGGCATGCAATTTTTTCATTTTATTACAAAATTATTATAAATGTCTTAAAAATCAGGTTAACTGATATTTCAAAAGAATGTGTAACAAATAAACTAATATTTCATTTTCACTGGATTGGCTCCATAGTGCTTTCTCTGTGTTCAGTATTATTTCCTTAGGATGGATTTCCAGAGATGGAGCTCTGAAGTCAAATTGTTTCAGCATTTTGAAGGTGCTAATACATTTGTAAAATTGACGACATCTGTTTATAACGAAGGTCATATGTGTATTTCTTTAGGAGCTGCTCAAGGCTGAATACTTTTTAGTAAAGTAATATTTATTGGAATGATTGGACATTTGTCAAGTGTCTTTCATACCATAAGCTAAGGAGATAGGGAGAGAGACAGAGACCGAAAGAAAGAGAGTGCAAATTTTATGTGCTGATGTGTTTGGTGTTTTCTGAATAGGTACAAATACCTCGATCTGATTTAAGATATGAATATCTGGATGAAAACCAGAAATTCAAATGTATATATATATATATATATATATATATATGTATGTATGATAATATATAAAAAATAAGACTATGATATTTTAAAAACTTATAAATAAACTGTTTAAGATAAGGCTTTTTAAAAAAAGAAGGTGATACAATTTTTAAACAGACATTTTGGGGAAATTTTTAAGCATTACATATTTAATTTATTGCATCATGGGAAACATCTCTCTGAAAATAGTACACACTGATCTTGTAACTTGCTTAATAGTTATAGTTTGGAGATTTTATATTTTTCTAAAGAAAGATGAACCTTCATTGTGTGAATTTACCATGGTTTTTGATTCACTCATTTACTGATAGGTTGCTTCCAGCACTTGGCTATTGTAAATTTTGGGGCTATGAACATTGGAATACATAGCTTCTTCTGAATTGGTGTTTAAGGATTCTTAGGGTATAATACAAGCAGTGGAATTGTCAGGTCAAAAAGCAGTTCTATCTTTAATTTTCTGAGGAAATTCCGTACTGTTTTCCACAGTGGCTGCACCAGTCTGCATTCCCATCAACAATGTATTAGGGTTCCCTTTTCTCAACAACTTCTCCAGCACTTGTTGTTTGTTGATTTGTTAATGATGGCCATTCTCACTGGTGTAAAGTGGTATCTAATTGTGGATTTAATTTGCATCTCTCTGATGGCTAGTGATGCTGAGCATCCATCAGTAAATGAGTGGATCAAAAAACTATGATACATTTACATGATGGAATACTACCCAGCAGAAGGAAAGAAGGAGCTCCTACCTTTTGCAACGTCATGGATGGAACTGGAGGGCATTATGCTAAGTGAAATAAGCCAGGCAGTGAAAGACAAATACCATATGATCTCACCTACAAGTGGAATCTAATCAACAAAACAAACAAGCAAGCAAAATATAACCAGAGACACTGAAATAAAGAACAAACTGACAGTAACCAGAGGGGATGGGGGAAAGGATTAACAGGGGAAAAGAAGGGTAAGAGGGTCATCAAGGAACATGTATACAAGACAACTATACTTGAACAACAATAAAAAAAGTTCTTACATAGAAAATAAATAAATAATAATTTTAAAAAGAAAGATGAACCTTTACTAGTTTTGTAAAGGACTTTGAGGATCTTCAGGGTTTTCAAGGAGAACAAATGGACCTATAGTTTTACAAATTTGTTATTTACTTACATACTAAAATCTTGTATCTTCATCTATAAAACAAGGAAAAATAACATTTTCCAATGGATATTCTGAGGAAGGGAAGCAATAGTTCAATTAAAGCCTATAGCACATCACCCAACATATAATACAAGTTTAAGCATCTTCCAGCCAAGTCTCCCTCTTTTTCTCAAATGAAGTCCTATAATATTTGAATACAACTACTTGCTTCCCTTATAGTTTCTCTTGTGGAAAAATACAGCCATGTTCTTTCTCCATTTCTTCTTTGACATGACTTCTCAGTTCTACCCTCTAATGACAACCCTGTAGAAATATTTTAACTTATCAACCTGTCTATCACTCCATTCACTTATTCGTTATTTGCAACAAAAATTTTGAAATCTAAAATGTCCTCAGTATCTCAAGACTGTCACGTCATTCTTCCAAAACTATTTCTATTTCTCCTCTTCAGTGTTATTAACCTGAAAATATAATCTATGGGAGTGACTTGCGTAGCAGCGAAATGCAGTTCACTCTTTTTATAAAACTGACTTTGCCAACTGTCACAGTACATCGATCTCTTTATTGTACTTCCTGCCATGATTTGTCCATCTATTTTATAACAAGCTTTCACCCAATTCAGCAGCCATCCTCAGACAGAGTCTCTGAAACTATCATTTCAACCAGCCAGCATGTTCCTCATCCATCCAAAATCCCGTCTGCTATTGCATTGCTGAGTCTCGTAGACCTGTGAAACCTCTCCCTGGTTTCATCAGAACAAATTGCTTTCACACTAACTGGATTGGATCATCTCCTGATTGTTAGCTCCCAGGATAGATAACATCAACATGTTTTCTACTCTCCTCGTTCCTGTTTAGTAGCAAATAGATGGAACTTAGAGATGATAGCAGGTCCCAATGCTATACTTCTTTTTATGAGATTCTGGTAAATGCCCTCAATGGACCTGAGATGCTGGGACATCACCATACCCCGTGGTTGCCTTTGCCATTGGAAGTAGGTAACATTAGCACATAGTGACTGTTATATAGGTACTTGACTGGATTTAATTTTACATACACTTTCTCTAAGAAAAGAGACCACACTGAGGGAAGAAGAGAAATATAAAACCTGCTGAATCTTGTACTTGAGATTGTTTTGTTTGGAGATGGTATCATTTGCTTTTTAAACTTGCCCCTCGGGACATGAGCTAAGAAAGTCACCTCTCAGCCAATATTCTCATTGGGAGAGAACAATAAAAGAGATGTGAGCATGTCTCCCCCTTTATAAAAGTCTGCAGAGACTTAGCCACAAGGAAAGTTGCTCCATTGTGTTGTTCTCACCCAAATATCAAAGAAAAAGTGTCTGTTGGGAGATCAGAGAGGTTCATGAAAAAAGGACTTCTACTTTTGGTCAGAAAGGTGATTCTGTATAGAAAATACCTGAATATTTATTACATGGCATTTCTTAGAAAATATGGAGAGAACACCTTTGACTGGTCTCTTCTATGTGCCTGTGTGTGTGTGTGTGTGTGTGTGTGTGTGTGTCCCAAACTTTTCATATCATCGTCATTCAAAGAATTAAAGTCCTTCCTCAACAAGGTCTTACCCAGGTTCAGTATTTTTAAGGCAGAAGCAGATTATGACAATATACCTTTGGAATGTCAGGGTAATTTCCTTATTCCAGACCCTCAGGGCACAATCTCCCAACAGAGCAGGAGACCACAGAACCCTTTATTGTTATTGCTATGGTGTTGTTAACTGTTGACTACCCTAGACCCACCTGGTCTGTTGCATTTACTTTCTATCAAGTCCTAGGGATTTCCCCCTGCATTGCCTTCTCCTGCCTCCCTCATCTATCTCCAGTGGGTTTCATGTACTCCCCCTACGTCTTCTCCTTCGAGTGTAAGGTGTAAAATATGGTGCAAAACTGTCGCCCTGCAGAGCATTTTCCCAATCTGTTGAGATTTTGCTTCCTGGCAATTGTCATCAGTTTGGCTCAAATAAACTCATAAAAATTCTTACAGGTTTGGACATTTCTTACATTGGCATGTCAAACTTAATTATATAATCATGGCTGTGCTTTAGCACTGCAACCTCTTTTAATGCCGCTGATAACACCAGTGTTTTACTCAAGATGGAGTCAAGAATAGCTCCTTGTCTTATACGCTTCAGTGTGAACTCTCCCAGGAGCCAATTGTTTATGGCACTGCAGAATTAGTTACACAAGCCATGCCCCGATGTGACATTCATCATAGCCATTTTATTGCAGCCTTCTGTTTTCCCAACATTTTGAATTTGCCATTGCTCCTCATTTGTTCATTTCCTTTGCCATGTGGATTGTGATATAGTGAAATCATACACACCTGCGTTAGAATTCGAGCTCTGCCACTTATGGAATGTGTGTGACCTTCAAGATATCATTCCACATATAGGAGACTCAGCTTTCTCACTTGCAAAACAAAAAAAGATAATTATCCCTGTTCAATGGTGCTATTTTGAACATTACATGAGACAACACAGGCAAAACAGTTACATTTCCTGGAACATAAGAAGTATTGAATGATTTTTCTCTTCATTTTCCTTGACTGAAGGGGCCCATGAAACCAAATTCAAAAGTTCAGTTTCTATATGTTCTGTGGCAGTACACCAAATCGTATGGATCCATGAAACTGGATTAAGGTACACAAATATATTATTAGGTTTGGAGGGATTCTAAGGGAAATTTTAGTATAACCTCTTCCCTATAACTCTATGCAGCAAACTTTTCTATGAATGGCAGGAAACACGAAGGAGGTCTAAAGGTCTATAACCACAATGAGTTTAGAGTTTAGAAGAAAATATTGGATGTCAGCCAATAATTGTAAGAAGGAGTCCTATTTATGACTAGGGAGGGAGAAGTAGGGCTTCTTGGAGGCTATTTCATTTGATCTGAGCCTTGATGGATTAGTAGGATTGGGGCAGAGGGGTAGGGGAAATATCTATGTGCATAGGATGTTTAACTAAGATTTAATTCAAGTGGGATTATTGAGACATGAAGTTGTATACTCTCCTGTGATAGGAAAAAAAATCTTCAACATTTCCTCTATTCTTTACCAGAAACTCCATTGTAAGATAGATATAAAGTGCAGAGATTTTCCATGCTTATTAAAATACAACAATGAAGGTCTCAAAATTGACACTTTCACAATGCACTCAGACAAGCCTTTTTCTGAAGGAGATTTTTAACCTGAGAACAGAGTAGATCCTCTCCCTCCTTTTCACAGCAGTGCTTGGTCATAGCTATGTGTGCTGTGTTTATGTGTCCACCTTTCACTGGGTTGTGAATTCATTTATTGCCTATTGAGTTTCTACTCTGTGCCAGATATTCCTACCGGAATGAAAGAGATCCCCACTGTCATAAAAGGTGCCTTCTAATGTGGAAAGATAGACAATAAACATAATGAATAAAAATATATATTATGCCACAAGGTAATATAACATAGGCAATAAAGAAAAAGGAGAGAAAGGCAAAAGTACTAGAGAGAGCTTCAGTGGGGGAAACCCCTGCAATTTTAACCAAGGGCAACAGGGCAGGTATCCTTGAAGAGGAGACATTTGATTAGACTTGAGGAGATGAGAAAATCATTCTTGCTAATATCAGTGAAAAGAGAATTCCAGGAAAATAGAACAACAAGGACCAAGACCCTAAATTATGACTGTCCCCAGTGCATTACCAGACAGCTACACAGCCAGACAATGCAGAGAAACAATGCACAAGGGTACGAGTAGTAGGTAGTAATAAAACATTATCTTGAGCAATCATATGGTGATGGTTGTGGAAAGACTGAATTAGACCTCACAGGTGATTATATGTTTCAGGCTTTCACCGTGAGTGAAATGTGAAACCAATGCAGCATTTTTAACAATGAACTGACACATTGCGACTCACATTTGCAAGCAATTATTCTCATATTGTGGTAAAATTAGATTGATTGGGAGTGGCAAGAAAGGGCAGCAATAGCAGGCTAGAGCACTAACCCAGGGGAGAGATGGTGGTGAGGCAGACCTGGATGGCAGAATGGATCTGGGACATAGGATAATGAAAGAACTAATAAGATCTGTGAAATATTTATTGTATGTGGTCAGGAGAGAAAGGCTCAGGCCAAGAAAGGAGACGCCACCAATTTAAAAGGGAAACCCTGTGGGATTGGCAGATTTGAGGGGAAAGGTTAGTTTTGTCTCGGATTTGTTGGTTTGAAATACCAATTCTGCAGCTACGTGGATGTACTGAGTAGGCAGATGAATGGATACATGGTTGAGAAGTCAGGAGAAAAGTATAATATATATATATCTTCATATTTGGATATCTTCAGTACCACGGCAGTATTTTGATGAAGTCATTAAGAAAATACTGCTGATAAAAAAGAGAAGATCAAGGACTGAGCCCTCAGGCACTCGAACCATTAAGGAGGGGAGGAGAAGAGGAACCGCAAAAGAAAATGCACACAGAGTAGTCAGTGAGAAATTCTGTCTCACTAGCAGGAGGCAGAGCTGCAGAGGGAGAACGAAGCCTAGTGACTCGTGACCAAAGATGAAAAGAGAGGAAGAGAGGAAAGCTGAGTAAATGCCCTTTAAAAAGCAGGGAGGCTGAAAGCTGGCCACTGGCTTCAGTAACATGGAGAAGGTCATGGTGACCTTGACACAAGCAGCTTTCATAAAACAATGGAGGCCAGGCTTCACTGGAGTAAGTCTAGGAGCAAATAGGAGGAAAGGAATCAAACGCAACAATTATCAAAGACTTTTTTGAGCATATTGTATCCTAGGGGGAACAAAGAGTTAGGGCATAAATTGAGTTTTCTTCATCTTCACTTCACAGAATTTTCATAGCAACTAGAACAATGCAGTTGCTAGAAAAACGATTTTGAATGAATGAATAAAGAAAACAGAGCTAACTAAAGGAAACCATGCTAACTAGATCCAACCCACTTAGCTCCAGGAGAAAAAGTATTTGGTTAATGCCTTTCCTCAGCACCCTCCCTTGTACAGGTGTCCCGTGCAGTGAACTCTATATTTAAAAAGGGCTGTGCTTATTCTCTGAAATATCTCCTTGAGATTCTCATTAAGTCGCAAGTACCCTGTACAATTGCCTCCTAACTGATCTTCCCGTGTCCGTTTTGTTCTTCCTCCAGTTCAACTTGTTAAGACGAGCTGATGAATCTTTCCTCAATCAGGCTGTTCTTCCTTTCTAGTGTTTCCTCATCCCCTGATGAATAAACTCTGTCTTCCGGGTCTTCATCCAATGCTTGAGCCAAGTGAAATCATGCTTTTCTCTCGGTCCTGGGAATAGACTCTAGGACTGCTCGTCACCACATTTTAGCTCGTTCTGCTTCCTCTTCTCTCCTCCTTTAAAAAAATCTAATTATCTTTAAATGATTTGCTACAATGACCTTCTTTTATCAAGTTGCCCCTCGTTCCACAGAGTTTTCCAAATTCCCAAATGCCCATAGGAATTTTTGGAACTTTTCTTGTGACCCTTCTTTTCACTCTATAGTGTGTATTATATTCACCCATGTATTTTGCTTACCCATCCCCCATTTATGTCCAAATATAAATAAAACACTGTTATCTCACATTAATTTTTTCTAAATTTTTTTAAGGACAGATTTCCAACTTGGGTTGGTTATAAAGACCACAATCAAGGAATCCAAATACTTACTTTATCAACAACCTTTTATTCCCTTTCTTTAAGCTCCAAAAATCAGATGATGATAATAGGAAAAAAAATGAAAATTGTGAATCTTTAGAATTATGATATGCTATAAATATTAATGTGGCAACATTAATAAACTATTAATATTAATATACTACAGCTTATTAATGTTACACTATGCTGGATGCTCTTCTAAGCTCTTCGATCTGAAATGACCGTTGCCTTCTGATATCCGGGCCCTTGTGCAGTGTCTTTCCACAATGAACTGGGTTGACCTTGTAACCAATAGGATATTGCAGACATCACGCTGTGTGACAATAGAGGTGAGGTCTTAAGAGACATTTTGCCTGGATCGTCTTTGGATGGTTCATTCTTTTCTTTTAAAGGTTTTATTTATTTATTTTTAGGGAGGGAAGGGAGGGAGAAAGAGAGAGAGAGAGAAACATCAATGTGCGGTTACTGGGGGGCCATGGCCTGCAACCCAGGCACGTGCCCTGACTGGGAATCGAATCTGCGACACTTTGGTTCGCAGCCCGTGCTCAATCCACTGAGCTGCACCAGCCAGGGCGGATGGTTCATTCTTGAGGAAGCCAACTGCCATATGAAGGAGGCATTAAAGCGACCTATGGAAAGGACTACATGGGATAAAACTGAGGCCTCCTGCCGAAGACCTTGGAAACAGATCCTTCAGCCCTAGTCAAGATTTCAGATGACTAGTTTTAGTCATCATATTGACAGCAACCTCATGAGAAATTTGAGGCAGAAATGCCCAGCTAACTCTCCCCAGGATTTCTCATGCATAGAAACTGTGGTAGATATTACAGGTTTACTGTGATTTAAGCCATTCTGTGTTAGGAGAATTTGTTATACAATGGGTAACTATTCCTTTAGCTCACTCCATGATGGTGGGTAGATGACATAGCCCTAAACTTCTAAAGTTTGGAATGCATTGGACCAGAGCCTGGCAATGCGTCCTTACACATGGAGCACTGCAATGGCCCTTGCCCTACCTTACCACACACAGGGGGAAATAATTCAGTATTCCCTGAGTGCAGCCTCTGGTGATAACCATTCCCTTACTCTGCAGTGGCCTTTTGCCCTGCCTAACTCATCAGTCTTTAATGCTCTTCTGGATATATTGCCCAATCCATCCCTAAACCCACCCCCAGAATGTTACATGAGACTGGCATCATGCTGCTCTTTTAAACCACAGTAAAAGCAAATGCTTCTAATTTATGCTGCCTTTTTATTCCATACATAATTTTGATTTTAATGCTCCATCTCGACCATATCCATATCCTTTTGATGCTAGCAGTTTAAATGTTTCATTCCTCCTCTTGGTGAACTAACGGGGAATGCACATGGCTCCAGCCCTTGACATGAGTGGGAGGATTTATGATCAAGTTTGTAGATGGAGGGATTTAATGTATTGGGAAGCACTGTGCTCGAAAGTCTGGACACCTGGATGCTGGTTTCTACTCTGTTACTGTAACCAACTT
Source organism: Phyllostomus hastatus (assembly GCF_019186645.2). Classification (NCBI taxonomy): domain Eukaryota; kingdom Metazoa; phylum Chordata; class Mammalia; order Chiroptera; family Phyllostomidae; genus Phyllostomus; species Phyllostomus hastatus. The sequence continues at coordinate 64,313,207 of NW_025333857.1, read as the reverse complement.
TCAATATCTTCGGCCACTTTTTTTAAAGCTATCCAATAAAAGTGTTGGAATAGCTTGTTCTGATCTGCAACACACATGGAGTAATTGGGAATATATTGTCTAAGGTAATTTATAATATGGTAGGGTCCGATAGTAACAGGATATTTATTAGCACATAGCTTGGAGTGCACAGCTCTCTTCCATGGGAATAATTTCAGGTCCACACACAAGCCTGACTCAAAAGGAAAGAGCGACAACAGAAATGTTTAAGCACTGACATTACAAGAGCTTCCTGTATCTTCTTTCAATCCAGCCAGCACCAGGATTGTGCAGTCTTCATATCAGAGGGTGGGGAAAGTAAAATAGAGAAAATGTTATCAATATAAATATGATAAATGAGCTTTTAACCTTAAAATATTTTCCCATGAGGAACCTTTCCCACTTTTTTCCTATGTCATCCCTGGGCGCATCAAGTCTGCCCATGATCCCCAAGGGATATAGATTTAACTGAGTAATCACATTTAGCACCAAATGGGTTAGTGGTTATTTTCTTTTTTTTCAAAGTCAAATAGATTGTAATATCTGCTAGTAGGAGAAGGGAAATCTATTGTGGAGCGCCTCATTACTGAAATATCTAACTATAGGAGAAACAGCCTAGGAATTGTAGTATTGCGAAGTACAGAATGGCACAAAGCCAAAATATTGTTTAAAATTCCAGCAACAACTGCCTCAGACCTCAGATAATAAAGAAGTGAGCTTGAAGATACTCTCCTAGTGCTGGTGAAGCCTTTTACCATAGGGGATTTTAAAAGTCCCATCCATTAGTGTTCGGTACTTGAACTGGATTCAAGAGCCTGGTTGCCTTTCAGTTGTCATTTTATGTTACAAAAACCATGAGAGCTGGTTGATACTTTTTAGCTATAGGAGACCATTCTGTGAAGTGGAAGATGGGTTGGGATAGATGATATGAGGTACTTTCCAACTCTGACAGAGCATGACCCTTAACTCTGTAATCTTTTTCATTCGGACCAAAAGCAACTCGTGTTACAATTGTGAACATTAATGTCAACTGTTACAGCCAAATCTATTGGCAACTAGGTTGCAAATATTGAAAATATGTATAACAATATGTGTCTCACACAATGATTTGAGCAAGCCTTTAAAATATAGACATAAAAACTAGTAAGGGATCAATGGCAGTGAGAGTAAAACATCAGGCATTAGTAGGATCAACATAGAGTTTAGAGTATAAGATAGAAAGGCAAATTCTGAATAGAATAAGCAGAATTCCCTAAGGATAGATATTTGCATAAAGAATCCACAATTCTGATGTCATATAGCATGACAAACAGGTGAGGTTTCATGGGTATGATGAGTCAGCAACTTCTCATTACGGGGGGAAGAATTCTTTGGACCTGCTGACTCGGAAAGGAGAAGTGGCCCGTGGCCTTGGCCATGTCTGTCATGCCATAGGTTGGAATAGGGACAGGAAATATATCAGAAAGATGCCGGTCCTGGACAGAAGCCAAAGAGTTTTGGGGATAAATGGGCTCTTCGAGAGTGGTAGAGAACTAGAAAACTTATTTGATTTGCTTATTTCTAGCATAATTTAAAATCCAAGCTATTTCTAGAATTCAGGTTCACTGATGCAGCCCCCCTCCCCAATTCAGTATGTTTTCCTGGTTTGTACTTCTGTTTCCAATTAAGGTAAACAAGAAAAAAAATACAGAAAGGTGTCATTTATATGCTGGCTCACTGTTGCAAGGTTAAGTTTTATCCTTACCTCATATTTTAACTGCAAAATAACCTTAGAAAGATTAAAAGGTTAAAGAAAAACATTGTAAAAGAAAATAGGTGCAAATAAATCTGATTTTAGGAAAGGGAAGCACTGCTTAAGCAGAAAGCCAGGGAATAAGTTACAAAGAAAAATGATCAATTTTACTATCTGTGAATTTTAATATGCCATTAATCAAAAATAATATAAACAAAGTTAAGGGGAAATCAGAAAAAAACACACTAACCTTGATGATGAGGTCTAGATGGTCTTAATAAAAAATATATATAGCTTATTTCAAAAGAGGAAACATAATAGAAAAACAGGGAAAGGATCCTCAATAAACCACACTCAACTGGCACAAACAATGAACATATTCTCAGTCTCACAAGTACCATTTAAATAATATATGTTACCATCTTCCCTTTCACATTTGCAAATATTTAGATGACCATCCTCAGTACTAGTGAAACTGGGAAAATCAGAATGGTGACAATGTGTGTATGTTGTATTATTTGCTCTAAATATTTGCTGCCTCTTTCTCATGTTTATAGGTCCCTGACTCTGCCCTTCTCTGCAGAGGAGTATCCTTCCTACCTTATTATACTGGGCTTGAGTATGTGACTTGCTTCAGCCAATGGCATGTGGGCAGAAATGGCATGCACTGGATTTGAGCAGTAGCGTTAAGAGGCACCCTGGGTTTTGCCGTTGCCCTTTTTCCTCCCTTCCAGATCAGCAGGTCCCAGATAGAGCTGCTCCTTCAGCCCAGATTCCAGAGTAAAGGAGACGCATGGACAGGAGCTGAAACCCATCCACAGCCAGTGGACAGTGTGAGCAAAGAAACAATCATGGCTGCTGAACCCCCTGAAATGTGGATGCTGATTTTACTGCGGCACAACCTAGCCAAAGCTAATAAATACAGTGGGAGGACAAACAGCTCATCATTTATTCAGAACATTCTGGCAATATATATCAGGAGCCTGAAAATTAGTTGATTATTGACTTACAAATTCCCTTCCATGACTTTATGTGCCAAGAGGTTCATTGCAATATAACCCTTGATGCTGAAAATTGGAAGCCAACCAAATGTCCAAAATTAAGAGAATGATGAAATAAGTTATGATAAATACATACTCTGAAATGTTATGGAGCCATTTAAATGGTATCTACAAGGAATATTTAATGGCATAAGAAAATAGTCTCTATATAATATAAAGTGACAAAACAGTGTATAAATCTGAGAATGCAGAATGATGTCAGATTGGTAACACATACAGATGCATATGAGAAAAGGTTGGAAGGAAATACATCAAGGTTTTTATGAGCGCTATTACTTGGGTGAGAGAAATCAGGGTTATTTCATTCTCTTTTTTACATATCTCTATATTTTTAAAAATCACTAATGGTAAGGATGTTTATTTTTATAATAAAAAATATATATACACTTAAAAAAAACACCAGATTGACCTCATTTGGAAAATGAGAGGACGGAATTTCCGAGAGGCGGAGCAGGTCCTAGAGGAGCTGGATTTAGAAACTGGTTCTACCTACGGGCTTACCTCTTTCTCATGTCCTGCTTTAACGTTATCCTGCCTTAACCATTGTGTTTCTGCTAGTTTCTTTATCACGCAGATTACAATATATCTCTTAACCCGCTTACTGCCTTAGAAAAAAATTCTACCAGAACCAGAAGTATAGGCCTTCTTATTTCATAATTCAGGTTTCTGACACATATACACACGCTCATTCATTCATTCAAAACTATTTATTTAGAATCTCCACAGCCGGAGGACCACACTGGGCACAGAGAGTCGACAGTGAATAGGAGCAAAACAGACTATCCCCTCACTGAGCTTTAGCCAAGTAGATAGTGTACATTCTTCTTCGTTACACAATTGCAATTATCCTCTTATTTCGACTTTGAAGCATCAGTCCGAACATCAGAGTGATTTTTCACATTGTAAATGCCTAGTAAACATTGTGTGTGTGTGTATGTGTGTGTGTGTGTGTGTGTGTGATTTTCAATACCCAAATTCACTTGTCAGAATGTTGGCACTTTTCCAGGTGGAGTGAAGGACCCCATTTACTTAAGATTAGAAAGGATAGGTATCCTGAGCTTTTCCCATGAAAACTGAGAAATCCATATTTTTATTACCTTTCCAAACTTTATAAGCAATGCTTCAGTGATCATTGTTCTACACCTAATTGTACACTGGTATAGAACAACACTTGACAGATAAAAAATTGTTTTTTGCATGTTTTTCTTTTAGGAATGCCCTTCCTAATGTGTCCCCAGTAAACTCACCTTCATTCTTCATCACCAGTTCGATTCCCAGTCAGAGCACATGCCTGCGTTGCAGGCTGGGTCCACAGTGGGGGCCACATGAGAGGCAACCACACATTAATGTTTCTCTCCCTCTCTTTCTCCCTCCCTTCCCCTCTCTCTAAAAATAAATAAATAAGCCCTGGCTGGTGTAGCTCAGTGGATTGAGCTCGGCTGCGAATCAAAGTGTCGCAGGTTCGATTCCCAGTCAGGGTACATGCCTAGGTTGTAGGCCATGACCCCCAGCAACTGCACATTGATGTTTCTCTCTCTCTCTATCTCCCTCCCTTCCCTCTCTAAAAATAAATAAATAAAACATATTTTAAAAATCTTTATTAAAAAAATAATAAAAATAAATAAATAAAAACTTTTAAAAAAAGAATACCAGCCCTATTGGAGGGGGTCCACCGACATGACTTCACTGTGCCCCTTTAAAGGCCCTACCTCCCAAATACCATCCCACCCTCAGTACTGGGAATTAGGATTTCAATATGTGAATTTGGAGGCATGAAATTCAGCCCATTGGCTTGCATGTCTGCCTGCCTGTCTGATGTGTGAACCCACCAAATGGCACAGTCGACTCTCAGCAGCGAGTATGTCATAAGTTGTAGGTATTCAAAATAATGTTGGATGGGTCAATCAGACCATGAGTGTTACCAAAGGCAGACACCAAAAGATGACAGGACAGAGGAAGGAGAGGAAGAAATGAGAATTCCAGGGAACCTTCTCCATAACATAGACTAACATTTGAGTAGAGGGTAGATTTGCACCCACAGAAGATAAACCCTTGGACAGGGAATAACATGTCCAAAGTCATGGAGGTTAACATGACTTGGCAAATTAATGGGATGATGAAGGAAATCCAGATTTAGGAGATGGGCGGGTGCTCAGAAACCATGCAATCCATGAGGATGCTTCTATCATCACACACGTTTCCTGAGCCATCTGTGAACATCTGCAAACATGAACACATACTTACTCTAGTTGTGGGATTGAATTATTTTGAGCACTGGCACAGTAGTTACCAAACTTCCCTCATCCACATACGGTTTCAACAAGTCTGGCTACATTTGCCTACCAGATCTCCTATTATTCATTTGATACTTATCTTTAAATTGACCCTCATTTTTTATACAGTGCATATGAGATGAACCTTTATATCATTACCACAATACTTCAAAACCAGTACCTGTGGTCCTAAATAGAAAGTATCTGTATAAATAAATCCCATAGCTATTGCTATCATTGTCCGTACAACCTTACATACAAACATACCTAAAAACCATGACGCCTACCACAAGTGCTAGGTGAACCGCGCTTTAGGAAAACATTATTAGAATAAATCTCTTTAAGCAAAACTTTTTAAATTAGTCCATTTTCATTTGGCCATCTTAGCACACGTAACATGTCCATATTATTTCCAGGAAGTAATCCTGGTTGTAGATGGAGGTAGGACGGGGTGGAGTTTGGGGACGAAAGTCAGCAGAACAGCTTTCCCTGAAACTCCCCAAAGTGCAACCGCCATTACAAAGAAGATTCTGCAGCGGCAGTACCAAAGGCTAGTCCCCTCACTTAGAAACAGATTCCTCCCAGTTCATGCTTCAATTTAAACTAAAAAAGAATAGAACTCTATTTTAAGTGATTAAATACAGATTAAACATTTCCCTTGCAATCTGATTTTCTCTGTAAATTTGCTCAGCAAATCCTTTCTCCATAAAGAGCAGAAGAGGAAATTTCTAACCAGCCCCAATTTGAATGAGAACTTTACAAGGTTTCACCTAAATGCCTCCTGCATTCCTAGTCCTGGCCAGGTTGAATTTGCTTTGTGACCTTGGGCAATCATTTCACGTCATTGAACCTCAGTTTCCAAACCCGTGAAACAATAGGCTTGGACTAGACCTGTGCTCCCCAGAGTGTGGTCCCTAGGCCAAACACAGCATTGGTATCAGCTGGGAATCAGAAAGAAATGCAGATTCTCAGGTACCGCTGCAGACCTACTGCACCAGGTCTGGGGTAGGGTGCACCAGCCTGTGCTTAAGGGACCGTCCAGGTGATTACAATGCTAATGTTTGAGAGCCACAGGACCACAGGATGTAAAATCTCCCCATCTTCTGCCATCTGTGAAGTGCTGTGATCTTGTGGCTGTTGAATGAGAGGGAGAAAAAGAGACCCGGTGTTAGGAATGGGAGGGAAAGCTGGCCCCAGGAGCTACTCAGAGAATGAATCTGGTCTTCCCAGGAAAGTCACCTGGCCTACCTAATGACTACAAATCCCACAGGGAGAAAACCCTGGGAAGGGTTCCTCTGGCCACCTGGTAAGGAGGCAGTGACAATATGGGAGAATTCTCTCCCAGTGCTTAGAGGGGAAGAGGCAGGCAGGTAATGTCTTTATTCCGAACAGCTTGGTGTGCATCATGCTCTGTATACAACACACAGAAGTGCTATGTGATTAGGCCCCAGGAACAGGGCTTCCGGAGATATGAAAACTCGTATAAACCACAGTCCTCATTTTTTTTCCTTCTAAATTTAAGAAGAGTGGAGGTTTGGGTGAATTGAAAGCTATGGAGAGGTAAATCAGTGCAAGAGCAAGGAAGAAAAAGTTCCATAATAGCCGAGGCCACGAGGCATTTTCTGTCCCACAGATTCCTGAGGGAGAAACGATTTTCCCAGCAAACAAATTCATCACAACCCCAGCGGAGCCTGCGCAGATGCTAAAGCGGAATGGGTTGCAGGGAGCTGGAGACGTGCTCACAGGGAGGAGGGAGAGGCTGAAAGGAATTCTGCCGCCATCTAGTGGCAGAGACGAGCTCTAACCCTAACAGCCACATCCAAGGATGGCTGGCACTGAAGGAGCTTATTTAAAAGAAAGCCTTTAATAAGGTTTAATTGCCATTCCCCAGGGAATTAAGTAAACCCTGAGCTCCCCACCAAGCATGAGCACAAAGTGACAGCCCTGATGGTAATGGCAGAGATTAGTGGGCAGGAGGCTGCTATTGAATCAAAGAATCCTGGATGTATTAACAATTCCTTTCGATATGAAAAGCACTCCATGATTTACACATCGAATAGCTCATTTCACCATCAAATTCACTTCGAGAAGCAGGCACCAGCGGCGGAATCATTTCCCATTTTGTACATGAGAAAACCAAGTCCTGGAGAAACGTGGCCGCAGGTCGCGGAGAGCAAAGGACAGGGTCAAAACGCCAGCTCCAAACAGCTCTGCTCTTTAGCAGCAGGTGCATCGTTCGCTCAGCCACACTGAAAGCACTCTGTCAAGCTCAGGGTATTTGAAGCCCAGAAGTGCATCCCCTCTCCGAGGCGTCACCTGAATGTCCCAGATATTTCATGGCTTTCAAATGTCAGAAGCAAAAATCAATATTTCTACCATTTTTCCCCCTTAGGATCTCTCCCACTTTTCATTCTGAAGAATACAGGGATGAAAGTTGTTCTTTCCTTTAAAAAGTGTGTAAATTGATTGAGCAGCTAGGGTTCGAGCACAGGGAACAATTAGGTAAAACATAAAATAAAATAAAACAGGATCATACAAAATGACCTACCAAATGGGGTGGAAGAAAATGGCAAACGCTTTGATCCTTTAGGGACAAGGAAAAAGTAAGTTCTTTGATAAATAAAAAACAAAGCTCTCCATCGAGCACAGTGATGATGATCCGTCCTTGGTCCCCCTGCTCAGTTAAGTCTTGGGGACCACCACGACAGAACCTTCCCTTTTTTTTTTTTGCTTTGATGCATCTCCTTACACAATGTATTTTTTACACAAACCTGTAAAGCAGACTGTGACATTTTACCCATTAAAAATCTCCAACAGCTTCCCACTGCACCCTTAGAAAATAACAGAAACCTTTTCCCACAGTGCAGACCCCAGGTGAAGCTGCGCTTGCCTCTGGCTCCTTTGTTATACCATTTGCTGCATCATTCACACCTCTTCACCTTGGCCTCCTGACAGTTCCCACAGCGAGCCAAGCCAGGGGCTGCCTCAGCGCCTGCACAGTTGATTTTTCTTATATCAGAAAAAGTACTTCCTTGAGGTGCTGGCAGGTTCCTTCAGGTCTGCCTAACTGTTGCCTTCTCAGGGAGTGTTTCTGCCACATCTCCTGAACTCACTGTCCTTCTGTTCTGTACCACGTGACCCCTTTTCCTTTCTTTTTTTCCCTCTTTTCCTACTCATCATATACAAATTACCTTATCTATGGGAGGGTTCATGGTCATCCCAATTAGAAGAAGGTTAGGATAGAAAGATGCTTTCTGTCATACTGGCAGTGCAGCACTGAGTTCAAAGAACACAATCATTAAACATTTTATCCCTGCTACCAGTACTCAACACAGAACCAGGTCAATAGATATTGGTTAAATACATGTCGTCACTTATTTCAAAGAGCAATGGGAAACATAACTTCAGTAGGGAAAAGAACGTCTTTCTGTAAATGGTGCTGGGTGGGTTCACTGGATATCGTCATCAAAAAAAGTCTGGAGTATCCAACTCAGTTACTGCTCGTGGACTATAGATAAACCCAGCCCCTTTGGTAAACCACCTGGCAATATGTTTTATGAGTGAACATGCTTATCCTATGCCCTCACAGTTCCTTCCGTGTTTAAATACACAAAGCCACATGCAAGACTGTTTTTCCAAAAAAGTGCAAGAATGCTGATAGCAGTACTACTGGTAAGAGCTGTGAGCACTAGTACTGGTTCCATTAGTACTAGTAGTATTAGTAATAGCTCCAAATTGGAAATAAGCTAAATGCCCACAAACAGTAGAATTAAAAGATGTCGATGTTCTCCAAGGAAGACATACAGAGGATCCAGAAACACATGAAAAGATGCTCAATATCGCTAGCTATCAGAGAAATGCAAATTAAAATCACAATGAGATACCACTTTACACCAGTCAGAATGGCCATCATGAACAAAGCAACAAACAGCAAGTGTTGAAGAGGTTGTGGTGAAAAGGGGACCCTAGTGCACTGTTGGTGGGACTGCAGACTGGTACAACCACTATGGAAAACAGTATGGAACTTCCTCAGAAAACTAAAAATGGATCCGCCTTTTGACCCAGCAATTCCACTGCTGGGACTATATCCTAAGAACCCTGAAACACCAATTCAAAAGAACCTATGCACCCCAATGTTCACAGCAGCGCAATTTACAATAGCCAAGTGTTGGAAGCAACCTAGATGCCCATCAGTAAATGAATGGATCAAAAAAACAGGGTACATTTACACAATGGAATTCTATGCAGCAGAAAGAAAGAAGGAGCTTCTACCCTTTGCAACAGCATGGATGCAACTGGAAAGTATTATGCTTAGTGAAATAAGCCAGGCAGTGAAAGACAAATACCATATGATCTCACCTTTAACAGGAACCTAAACAACAAAACAAAGAAACAAGCAAAATATAACCAAAGACACTGAAATAAAGAATAGACTGACTGAGTTCAGAGGGGAGAGGGCAGGGAATTTCAGGGGAATTTCAGGGGAAGAGGGGAAGGGTTTACAGGAACGAGTATAAAGGACACATGGATAAAAAATAGGGGCGGGTGAAAATAGGAGGGAGGCGGGGACGGCTGGGTGGGTGCGTTGGGATGGGAGTAAAAGATAGAAAATTGTACTGCAACAACAATTTAAATAAATATTTTTCAAAAAGATGTTGCTGTATTTACAGAATGGAATGGTATTCAGGAATAGGAAAGAACAAATTACTGCTACACCAAATGACTTCAAATAAATTCCATGAGCATTACAACTAGGTAAAATAAGCCACTTGGCAAGCAACATGAAAGGGGGCCCCCAAAACTCAGAATTTATTTACCAAAAATGTGTATTTATTCTTACATGTTCAAACTTCAGTCACCTTCGAAGTACTCTCCATTTACTGCAATACATCTATCAAGATGTTTTTTTCCACTGCTCAAAACAGTTTTTGAACTCATCGATTTTTGATGCCTTTTAGTGCTTCTGCCGTTTTTTGTTTCACCCCTTCCACATCAGCAAAACATTCCCCTTTGAGGACTTTTTTCATCAGCGAAACCAAAAAAAAAGTCACTTGAAGCAAGATAGGCTGAATAGGGAGGGTGGGGGACAGGGGTCGTGCTGTGTTTGGTCAAAAACTGCTGAACACTCAGTGCAGTGTGGGCAGGGGCACTCATAAATCACCCATCACAAAATGGGCAAATGCAGTGAAGGTCTTCAGAAAAATTCACTGAAGCCAGATCAGCCTCTCACAACAATGCCAACTGGTACGCTGATTCAGATGGGTGCCTAGAACACTCACCTAGCGGGGAAGCCTGTATGTACTACAAGAAGCCTGATGTCCAGAAGATAATTCTGGGCATTTTGGGTCCTGCACTCATATGCAAAGTATTATTCCTTCTAGTTAAAGTTCAAATGTAGCTAAAGCTGATTTCTGGTCACATGAATGGAAATAAGGCTTGACTTTGGGAGTGAGGTTAGTAACAGGCCCAGGGGCTTTGTGTAGAACTTCAGTATGCTGGTATTATTCTGTTTTCGACTCTGGTGGTGGTAACATGGGTGCATGGTCTTTGTAAAAATTCATCAAGATTTGCGCACTTTTCTGCATATAAGGGTACTTCAGAAAAAAATGAAAAAGTTAAACAAGCAAATATTTTTTGATAAAGGACGAAAAGAAAGAAGAGGGGAAGGAAGGGAGGGAGGGAGAGAGGAAGGGAAGGATACAGGAGGGAAAAGAATAAGAAGGATGAAACGAAGAGAAAGAAAGATAATAATATCGATTCACTTTTGTTATTTCTCACCAAAATGTTGGAACTCACACCACCTCACTGGGAACCTGACCATCAACTATGCCCAGTCCCGCATTTAATTCTCACCTATCCCTCCTGGAAGTCGGAGTCAGAACCCTCCTCTGCCCACGGCCTCACTGCTTTGCAAGTGGATGGGTGTATGGGGCCAAGCCCAGATGTCTTAAACTAGCTCCCTTCTAATCTTCTATGGAAAAGCCCTGCCTGGAAAAGAATGGATGCTGAATTCTAAATTGTCAATAACCTGACTAAATGGGCAAAATCTTAGAGGTGCATAATCAGGAGGGAGGGACAATGGAGCCAGACCATCAGGGAAATGGTTTTGCAAACTGGACAAAAAAAAAAATTGGTCCGGGGAAGAGAACTAGGGTGTCTGTGTGCTGGGAACACTATTTAGCTCCTCTCCTGTCTCCCACCACCTCTTAACAAATCCTAAGAACTGACAGTTGTAAAAGGGAGGGTTACACAAGAACCCTCAGTAAGGGTGCTCTAAGTTGTTTTGACTAAATGAGGTTATGATAGTCTAAATTAGCAGGACCCAAATCTTACTGCGATCAGAATCACCTAGGGAGCTTGTTCCAAATATGTTCTCCAAACCTTCTCCCACACTGACTGACTCAGGGACCCTGGGGATATATAACAGTTAGCAAGTTTGCTAGGACATTCCCCATTAGCAGAGGACAAGGGCTGGCTATTTTCAATAGTCCTCTGTGGGAGTCCCAGTTGTATCATATGCTTTTTGTACAGATTTGGGCAATTTATTTCACTTTCTCAGTGCCCCCCCTTCCATATTAGTAACACAGAGGCGATAACTGGATTTATCACTTCGTCTTACTTTGAGTTTGAAATGAAATGCTGAGCCCAGCGAGGTGTTGGACAAATATGAAGCTCTCAAAAATGTTGTGCAGTGTGCCCAGCACCGATACAAAATCAATATTAAAAAATCACTGTTTTAGAAGGCTTCCCCTCGCTCATCTACACAGGGGATGTAGGCACATCATTATCAGCTTACACTGTGTATTGTATTGACAGATTTACACGTCAGTGATGTGTACTCTGTCCGAATATCGCTGTCACACTTAGGGCACTTTCCTAATTGGTGGTTATTTATTTATGAGACTGTAAGCTAAATGCAGGGAAAGTTCAGATCTATTTAGCTTACCATTGTGTCAGATGTAGTTAGCTTTTTATGTAGCACTTTGCCTGATACGATAGGCATGTAAAAATAATGGGACATGAATGAATGCATAAATTCATGATTGAAACATGAACAACTATGTATCACTAGCTCCCAGGTTTACAGGATCCTACAGTTTAAAGCACAAAGAAAGGAAAGAAAAAGTATTTCACCAAATTTCTCTCTGGGAAACTTAAAACCCATAGGGTTACCAGGTTTTGTAAATAAAACTATAGGGTGACCAGGTGATTTGAATTTGAGATAAACAACAAATGATTTTTAGTGTAAATATTCCCCAGGCCCTACTGGGATATGCTTATCCTGAAAAACAGTCATTCTTTATCAGAAATTCAAATTCAGCTGGGCCTTTTGTGTTTTATGTGGCAACTCTACATACCAGTCTAACCTAGTGTTGGAAATGAAACAAAAACAAAAACAAAAAAAACCACTGTGCTGTGTAAAGATCTGATTGTTTGCTGTGTGTTTGTGTGACAGCATCAGAGATAGAGTGAACGGATTTTCAATAAAAGTTTGCCTTTATTACAGCCTTATATGGCCACATGTAAAAGGTTAGGATTTTAACCACTGTGTTTAGTTTCTTGACAGCTCTCTTATGCTAGAAGGCTTCCGAGTCCTTAGCCAATCCTTTCTCATGCTTCCCTCTCTAACTAAAACAGGGACCCGTGTTTTTGCTAGCAAGGAATTAGCCTTCATAAGAGATGTGCAAACAAATCATTGACTCATGAACTTTCTAATTGTTCTCACCTATTATTTGATCTGAGCTCATCATGCCGCCGTAGAGGATATTCAAAGGCTGGCTGGAGGATTCAACAGATTATCTTAAAGGTTTTTCTTCTAGACATACAGTCGCATGCGTTCGTGTATAATCACATATGTTCAAACACATTTTTGAGAAACAAAAAGTGTCCAATAAGATGTTTCCCTGGGAGTCGTGTGAGACTAGAGACTGGGCCCACACTGCTCTCTGCCGCTCAGCCACAGGGAGCACTGCTGCGCCTAACGCTGCCGAGGCCCCGCCTCCCCGGCCTTCTTAATCCTCCTTCCCCTGCTCGAAGTTCTTCTTCCTTCATTATAATATTTATGACCTTCTAACCTAGAATAAAAAAAAATGACTGATTTATGACATGCTTTGTTTATTATTTATCTCCCCTTGAATGGTCAGCTTCTCCTCTATAGAGGAGAGTTTAGACACAGATTTTGTCTTAAGGGGAAAGCAGAACAGTTGATGACAAGAATGTTTAAGATCTCCCCTGCCCGCCCAATATCATCTCTGCCACCTACGAGTCAAACATAACCAAACTTGACCTGGTCCTGCCATACTCTAAGAAAAAGCACCACCTCCCCATTTCTACTCCCTGCTCCCATGAATGATTTGGTCTGAGGCAATGTAAGATAGGGAGTAAGTATGGATTCCAATGACCTGCGTTTCAACTTTAGCTGTATGTACTAAACGGCTCTGCCGTCACAGCAGGTTCATTTTCTCATCTATGCAACGAAGGGCCTGTGCCAAGTGAACTCCAAGACACCCTCTATACTTAAAGGTACTTTGATTTAAAGTTCCTGAAACCTCACGTCAATGTTACAGCTACTAGGAACAAGAGGCTGGAATAAAATTGATGTGTGTCTCTGTGATGGGGCTGGGCAAGTGCAGTAAGGCCACCATAAAAGCACCAGAGGAAAGCGAGACCCATTACAAAATTGTGTTGATCTTATGTGTTGTGGTGGACAAGCTCTTTGTATACATTGTATTTAGAAGTAAGAAAAACAGGACAGGACACATCCCCAACCATTAAAAGGAATACCGGTTTAAAGTCATCTGTTATAATTACTTTAACACATAATTTTGTATAGCCAATTACTCCATATTTATGATGTAATAGTGCCCCATTTATAATAATGACAATAATAAATTCTAGGATTTTTTGAGGACAGTACGCCAAACCCTGGACTAACAATTACTTTGCACACAGTAAGAAATCTCAAGCGAAAGGCAGTACCTTGGAGGTGCTGAGTGTGACACCCATTGCACAGATGAAAAAGCTGAGGCTTGGGGTGATGAATGAATGTGCCCATTATCACATGGTTTGCAAAACAGAGCTGGAAGTTGGCTCAGGCTGGTGTCACCAAGGTCTGTCCCCTTAACGCACTCGGAAATGCTTTCTATCTGCTCTAGCAGTCACCATTCCATTTTATGGGTAGCCATGTTGTGCCTGTCCCCAACACTTGTACCCCCATGTCCTTGAGCACAGGTAGAGATAATATCCTTCACTCCTGTCTGTCTTCAGTCCAAAGGAAGTCCTGATACATCAATAGTGGGGGCAGAGCATATCTATTGGGATAACCTGAGAACTGATGATACTTTTATTATCTTGCCAATATCTTGAGTATTGTGTCTGTGTAATGCTTTACTTCCCTAACTGGGCCAAACAATGATCAAATGACCCCTAAGTATTTAAGTAACATGCATTAAACTATATAACTGATGAGACTTCAAGTTCTTTATTTAAAAAAAAAGAAGGAAAGAAAGTTGGTGGATAATAAGAGTTTAAATATTGGCTCAAGCTATATATCCATAATAAAAAGATTAAAATAATCCTGGAAGCGGTGACTTAATATAAAATTGATTTTAAAGGTCATTAAGAGGAAGCCCCTTTATTTAAAGAAAAAAAATGAATGCATGTATGACTCAATCATTCCATAGATAGGCGTGAGGTGCTGGGAATGTGAATGTGAATGACACAAATGTGTCCTCTGCCCTGAGAGCTCATCTCTCATGCTGGCTTCTGTTACCAGGAGCTTACAATATGTTTGTGCGTGCGTGTATTGTGGGTGGGGGAGGAGGCAAAGAACACTGATTTGTAGTGTAGGGTAGTATAGAACATTGATAAAAGTGCTGTTGCAAAAAACACTTCAGAGGCCCATGGAACCCAAGAAGAAGGCCATTAGCCCACACTTGTGACAGGAAGAGGCTGAACAGAAAGACCTCCGGCATGAAATAAAATTGGAGTTAAGACCTGAGTAGGAATAGGAGTTAGTAAGGGGGGAAAGGAGAAGGTTGACCCTGTCCTTTGTCTACCAAAAGCCATTAATGCTCTGTTTCTTTTTTCAGAGTTGTTGTATCTAGGAGATATCAAGGTAAGTGTACCATGAGGATGATGACATTCTGAAAAAATTGTTGCTACCAGTTTAGAGGCAGGCACATAAGAACGGGCCTGCCTTGCACAGAAAGCTGCTTGGTGTCTCTGAATGCTGCCATGTAAGGTTGGAGCGGCTACAGCCATCCTGGGATGTGACCATCAGCGACGCGCCAGCAGAACCCTCGCGTCAACCTTCTCGGCCCGTAGACTACTGAGTCACTGAATCAGTGCAAGCAAACATTCATTTTTAAACATATCTTCAAGTGAAAAATAAATAAATCTCTATGTGTGTAAGCCAATGCTGTGATTTCTATTATTTGAGACTTGAAAATATTTCCAATCAAAGGAGGAGCTGAGGGGTACGACGAGGTGTGGGGAAAGGGCTTGAGGATAGAAGTACATTAGCATATTTCTGGGTGGAAAGGAAGTTTCAGGGGAGTTGGAGTGATCATAGGCAGTTGAGAAGGAGAGATAACAGAAGTAAGGGACTTTAGCTGGCCTAGCTTTCATTCCCCTTACTTCAGCAAATGTATAAGGAGTAACAATGTTCTGTTGGGTACTCTGTCAGGCAGAGGGAACAGAAACAGCAAAGCCCTGAGGAGAGGCTGTGCCGGGCACTTTGAAGGGATAAGGAGGCCAGTGTGGCTGGAAAAGAGTGAGGCAGAGGCATGTCCCAGGAGGGGCGCTCAGGGAAGTGGTGGCAAGGAGGCCACTTGTAAGGCCCTGTAAGTCACTGAAAGGCTTTGGCATTTACTTCAAATCAGCTGCCAATATTTTGCAAGGCTTTCAGCAGAGGAGCAGCATGAACTGTTAACTCTCACAGGATAGCACCTTAGTTCAAACCAGACAGAGGAATGGCAGCAGAAGGGCAGACACCAGCTGGGGAGCTCTTGTAACAATGCAGGCAAGTGGTAATGGTGGTTTGGCAAATGTGGTAAGACGTGGTTGGGACTTCCATCTTTCTTGATGACTGAATGCCAGAGTTTAACAATGGACTGATTATGATCTCTAAGAGAAAGAAAAGAGTCAAGACTAATTCCAAGGGATATGCACTGAAGGATTGAAAAGATAGATTTGTGATTGATAATGATGGAAAATACAGCGGCAAACCAGAGTTTGCTTTTGAATTTGTCAACCTTGAAATATTGTTGGGATGTATAAGAGAAAATGTCAAATACATGGGTGGGTATAGAAGTCTGCAATTTAGGAGAGTCCTAGGCTGGATATAGAAATGTGAGCAATGGTTCAAGTATAGGTGGTATTTAAGCTGTGGGGCTGGACAAGATCCCTAGCAGAGTGAGAGGAGGGAGGTGGGATCCAAAGGCTGACAGCTGGTGCATTTCGGTGACGTGAGATGTCACATGAAGACAAACAAATGACGGAGACTGAGAGATAACCTGGCAGAAACAACAAGAGTTATGGTGAACTGGAAGCCGAGGGAAGGACGCGCTTCAGGAAGGAGAGAGTGAATAGTGAGTTGACCTCACACCATGTGTTTAGTTGAGGTTGAATTGTGATCTCAAACATACTGATTCTACCTCCAAACACAGGGAAAATAGAGTAGGGTCACCAGCCCTGGCTTGCTTCCATCACAGACTCAATGAATCACTGGAGTATTTTCTATTGATTTGGCAGAATGGAGAAAGGGTCAAATTTGGAGTCCACAGTCTGGAAATGAGAGAGAATAATAACATTGTCAGGATTAGTGGATGGTCAGGGCATAATAATCTTCCTCCCCTTTTAAGACAGAATGGTCATTCTATAAAAATGACAGAGACTGCTTTTCCAGTCACCTCATGAACCAAGATTGCTCAGGAAGCATACCAGCAGGATACAACAGCCCTAGTGAATCTTTATCATATAACCATGCATGTCAAGCTATGTGAGAGGAGGAAAAAAAAACTAGAGAAACTTAAAAGTCTCAGCTTTGTGCATCATTAATGAACAAGAAGGAAAAGAGAAACACATCTCTCTGGTGCAGAGAAATGATGAAGCAAGAAACGCTTATCATACCAGTCTCTGTGCCGCATGAAATATGAGTAACTTTCAGCAACCAGTCAAAATGAAAGAGAAAATATGCAAAACACACACGTACGGTTCTGCACACACAGGGTGAGAGAAGAAACGAGAGTGCCAGGGTTGATTTTCTGAGGACAGTATGGTACACTATTACATATGAATATATGTGAGCAATATTCTAGATGTTTCAGCAAATGTCAAACACATTTTCTACACCGGCTATCTTAGTTTGTGCCTTCACGTACTACTTTTGGCTTCTAAGAAATGAAATGATCTTTTATCAACCTTTTTTTTTTGTACACAGAATCCTTGAATTTTGGCAATAAGAATGTTCAGAAAGGGACAATAATAAACTTTCTTTTCATTTAAGATAGTCCTTTTAATTTCATAAATAGATCAATGGTGTAAATATTAAACAGCTCAATTTACTATTTTGAAATATTCCAAAGCACATGCAAGGCATCCAAGAATACTTTATGCTTGACAAAATAGTTATTGTGTTTATAATGAATCATTAAAGTAGACCCCTTGATGGCTCCCAGCCCACCACACTTGGTGAGGCCTATTTAAACAGGAGTCACAAAAGGTTATACTTGGAAAGGTTGTGGGTAATACAACTAAATTTGGTAAACCTAATGTAACTAAAATAATTTTATTTGTTAAAAAATCACTTTCATATACTGTTTCTCATAATAGACTTATCATCAAAATATGATTGGACTTTTCCAAATTCTGTTTAAATGGAAGAGGTTTGCTCAAGTTATGAATATGTATTATGTGTGGAAGGAACATGTTTCAGCTCTGTTCTGCACTTCTATTGGAGTTCATAGCAAAAAAACGATTTTTACCTTTGGGATCATACAATTTGAACTTTTTTACTTATGTGGAAACTACAGTTCAGAGAGGTTAAGTGACTTGGCTTACAGCCGCACAGTAAGTTCACAAAATCTATAGTTACGTTTCACTTACTGAGAGTGAGGGCAATGTCCTCAGGCAAAGCCCTCACCTCTTCGTGTGAATTCAGTCTAGCTGGACAGATCCCAAAAATATGGAGTATGGCTTACCAGGAAGTCAGTCTGGTACCTTTAAACATTCTTTGGTCTAGCCATGGTGATAACATAACCACTCAGATTTGTAGAGAACTTCAACAAGTTTTCACCTGCATAGCACTCTCACATCCATTCTCTAGTATGATTCCCTTTGTGAATGTGGAAAGATATAATTAACCTGATAACAGATAAGGAAACTGAGGCTCAAGTTTAGAGACATGTTCTCCATGACTTAGCCAGGCTGTGACGGAGCTGAACTGAATCCAGGTAAATTGTTCTCAAAGAAGTCAAGTGACCTGAATCCAGTTTCTAATTGTAGTCAGTACCTTGACACCATAGACAATAGTGTCTTCCCATGCTTTGTGGTTTGAGGTCTTTCAAATCCACTCAATTCCTTGCTAAGGTTACTGAGCTGAAAGCAAAAGCAAATGAGAAAATCCAGGTTGAGGTTTGTCTTTGTTATATACATGCATATGATACATGAGCTTCATCCACCTTATGCAAAAAAAATAAAAATAAAAAAGAAGAAGAAATTTCCCACAAACCTTTCCTTTTTATCCAAAGAGCTACTAAATAAGATGGTTTAGTTCACATGATTGATTACAGGAATCCTGCTCATATATCCAAGGGCTGACATTTGAAATCACATCTTCTTTTCAATTGAAGGGAATGAAATGATTTTTATATCTTGACATGATTGATTATTTGGAAGCTGAAGCCAAAAATCTATAAGAGTTCAATCTATAGCTCCTACCAGCAGATAGCACATTATCAAACCTTATTAAAATCATGCATGACTTGCAACTGCAGCTTTATATCTGACAGTAAGCAAATATAATGGCCTTCTGCCTTTAGATTGCACTTTTGTATTAATGTGGTGGTTGATATATCTATTTATGGAAGGATTATAGGTGACGTAAATTTTACCTTTACAGATAAATGGTAATTCCTTTGTGTTTAATCTTCATAAGAGACTGGGGAAATCTACAATAGTGATGGCACTGAATGTTTATCAGAGGCAGATCTATAAAGGGGCTTTAACAGCAAACTGCTGATCCCAACGGGATACCTCTTCCTGATTTTTCTAAAGGTCTCCCCCTTTCATCCAAACACTAAGAAGTATCTCGGCTATAGAGAGAAGTCATCAGGGCATATAGGCTAAAGTTTATACACTCCAGTGTAAGTCAACTTATCAAAAGTGAAGGGTTTAATTCATCTGGAGTAACACTGTAGGATGTAGGACACAGAGACCAGCCACTATTCTGAGGGTTGGCACATTTATGAAAAATCAATGCTGATGTTATCATTTCTCCTGCTTTAATTATAATTTCAATTTTCTTTTTGGATGGTGCATATCAAATAAAAATACTTCATGTCTCTTCGCTGTAAACACCTACTCTGTAAATCTGAGCTCTGTCATTGCTGGACTCTGCCACAGGCATTTAACCCTCCCCCTTTGTATTTGGAGTTAATTTTGGTTGTGAGGATTGTAGTAGCAAATAGCAAGTTTCCCAGTGACTAGTGGACACATGGATCCATCCATTAAGAAAACACCCAGATTATTAAGGGAAGCCAAAAATTCAAGCTAAGACTCTTCTTCTAAGAGTTTAATACATAAGTTAAAGTTTTCCTTTAAAAAGTGACTCTGTAGATTATGACCATCTTGAAGGCAGGCTCTATATCTCTTCCTGTATTTCTATACTTCTCATATCTCCAAAAGGTAGATTATACATTTTTATCCTACAAGCATTGTTCCAAGTACTAGAGATATGATGGTGAAAAAGAACAGTGTGTATGGTCCCTGTACTCAAACAGTTTCCTATCCAAAGGGTTGACACTTCAACTAAAGAAGGAATTAGAACAAGGAGTGATGAATGCTATGTTAGAGAAAAATAGAAGTTAGCACAGGAACAGAAAGAAGTTCTCTTTTAAAGAATGCTTCATGCATATGGTGAAGATGAAGCACTGTCCTGGTGGGAAAGGTTAAGAGGCAGGGACGGGTATTCCAGGAGGTAGGAAATGCAAGCAGAAGGATGGCAGGGTGAGCTTGTCCCTAGAGCCCTGCTGGTTTGGTCACCATGGACCAGAACAGGAAAGGCCCTACAAGTCTTGATAAGAAAGTTTCACCTTATCCTGAGGTTAATAGGCAGTCATAAAAGTATTTTGAGCAGGAGAGTTATGTGATCATTTTTGTGTTTTAGAAAATAGTAGTTATGCAGTAAGTAATTTTGGAATGAATTAATACATGAAAATATTACTACTATTTATGGTAAGAATGATGAATGTTTTGGAGCACTTCTGATTCTTCATTTCTTTCCCATCAAAAATCCTCTCTTACCCTCAAAGTACCTTTTAGTGAAAATTATTTAGATATGGCAAACACTTCAAAGATAACAAAACAGATTCCTAGAAATTCAATGCCTTTAGCAAATGTCCCAAATTTAGTTAGTGATGAGTCACTATTTGGTATAAATCATTCTGTTCTCAGACCCCCAAAATGATATTGTACCCTAAAATTGCCATAACCTGGTTTAAAAAATATCAAATTAGAGAATACAACTGTAAAATTCAAGTGTTGAGGAAATTTTTAAATTTTGTTCACTTACCTGATTACACTAGAGAGAGATTTACTGCTCAGAACATCTAAGGAATTACTTGGACATTATAGTAAGAGAGCAATTATTATTTATTAAGTGAATGTTGAGTGTCTTGTGTAAATATTTTGCTGTTGGCAACATTTTCTGTTTGTTTGTTCAATTTTGTTTTGTTTGGGATGCATGGTTGGTAGGATCAAGAAGAAGGTTGACTGTCGTGGCTGAACTAGCCAAACAGTGTCAAACAAAAACAGCCCATTTGCAAACAGACCCACAGCGCCAGACCCAATCATCAGAAAATATGCCCTTGGAAACTTGTAGGAACCTTGGACAGAGATGTGGATGTCCACAGAACAAAACATTGGAGGTTGTAGTGTATAAAATCTAGATATTCTTGCTGCAGTCTTGGCTAGAAACGGTCACGCTAAAATCTGTGTCTTCTTTCTGCGACGTTTGCCTCTCTTCCCTAACAAATGTCTCTGCAAGCGTGGCTGTAGCCATCCCCTCCTTGGTGATGACTCGTACATTTATATAGTTGATGCTGAGCTCACCGCTCAGTGCTAGATTCAATCCCCCTAAATGCCTGCTAGACATTTCCAGGGGATGCCCTGCACTCTCATATTAAATAGCACCAAAGTAAACTTTTTACTCCATGTACACAAACTTTCCCCCATGTCTTTTAGCTCATGAAGTCATCAGCACCAATCTCCCAACTAAAACATTTAGAACTACTTTGGTGTACACCCTGTCCAAACTTCCACCACTCACTTCTAAGGAATCTCTAAGACCAGTTAATTCTACATCCTTAATGGCCTTGTCCCATGCCCCTCCTCTCTATCCCCACTACTGCTACTCTAATTCAGTGCCTCATTATTGAAATAATTACTGTAAAACCACGTGGATTGTTCTTTTCCCCATTATCTTCCTAGAATAAGACTATAGCCACACAAAAATCTGTAAATGAATGTTAATTGTAGCTTTATTTGTAATAATCCCAAACTAGAAACAACCTAAATGTCTTTCTTTCACTAGATGAATACATAAACAAACTATGGTGCATCCACACAATAAAACACTACTCGGCTACGAAACAAAAAACACATTGATACAGGTGGTGACTTAGATCTCCAGGGCATTACAGAGTTTCTTTATAGTCATAGACGAGTTCTGTATCCTGATTTCAGTGGTGGTTATACCAATCTACACATGTGATTGCACAGTAATGTACACACACAATCACAAAAATGAGTGCATGTAAAAGCCAGTGAGACCTGAATAAGGTATATGAATAAGGTGTGTGGTTTATTTAATAGTATTGTCTCAGTCTCCTGGTTTTGATGTTGTATTATAGTTGTGTTACTTACTATTGAAGGAAACGCAATAATGGGCATGGAAACTTTGTACTATTTTTGTATTAATTTATTGTCTTAAATTATTTCAAACTAAAAATTTCAAATAATTGATTATGTTCTTTCCAATTTTTTCTCAGCCTTTTGCTGACTTTCCTTTGACTTCAGGATAGAGTCCAAACAGATGAGCCTGAGATTTAAGATCATAGTTTCTCGCTCTAGTCACAATCTTTCATACAATTTTCTTGCACTCAAAATTTATTCCATGACTAGGCCATGTACTTCCCCTGATCGGTGTGTTTTCAGCTGTATTAGCCTTCATTTGAAGTGATATTTTGCATGCATTATTTTATGAAATTCTTCACAATATCTCTCTAATAGGTCTTACATGTATATAGCTGAAGTCATTGAAACGGAAGGAAATTAGAGCTAAGAGCTAGCAGGAAAAGGAGGATTCAAATGTGGCTTTTTTGACTCCTCTGAGCCATATTTATTTATGTATCCTGATATTTAGGTTACTCGCTTACTTGCAAGACTAACACGGCCCAGGCTTTATGCTTGTGATTTCTTGTATTGCTGCATTGCATGAAGTGGGTATTCAGTAAATGACTACGGAATGGAAGCGACACGGGCCCCAGGGTGTACTATTTTTGGCATATCCAACTCATCAGTTTGCAAATTGAGTTGAAAGGGTCCTCATAAGTGTGAATCTATATTTCAAATAAAAAAAATGATTACTCAATAGAAATTAGCTAGTGATCTGAAATCAGTGGGCAAGGCCTGCGTGTTTTCAGAAGCTTCTCCAGGCCACTGCAGAGTTCTCCCACCTACTGAGATGTGAGTCACACTAGAAATGATGAACTTGGCAGTAAAACCATGAAATTTCTTGTTCATTGGTTCCTGTGAAGGGAGCCTCAGTTTTCACAGTTCATGGCAAGAGATGGTGAAAATGAGTCAGCAAGGAATCCAAGTGTGAAACCTGTAAATAGCCAGGTCCAGGAAGGGCTCACAAAGTCCTTATTTGAACTCTTCATCAATCATTTGAAATTAAGATAGATTCCATCCTTAGGAACTGGGTGAACCAACAGCATTCCCATCTGAAATGTTCATCTACCTGTTAACTGTTGACAACATAGCAGTGTATAATGAGTGTAAACCATGGAAGAACACACACATTTATACACACACAACACTGCAGTTTCACAGGTTTCATGGGATATACTTTGAATCCTTACAAGCACCTCCCATCCAAAATCCTTTTTTTTTAAAGATTTATTTATTTATTTTTAGAGAGGTGAGGGAGGGAGAAAGAGAGAGAGAGAGAAACATCAATGTGCTGTTGCTGGGGGCCATGGCCTGCAACCCAGGCATGTGCCCTGGCTGGGAATCGAACCTGCGATACTTTGGTTCACAGCCCGCGCTCAATCCACTGAGCTACGCCAGCCAGGATTTTTTTTTTTCTCAAAATCCTTGACATAGAGAAAGTGTCTAGTTTGTAGGTCAAAGCCTGTGCAAGGCAACTTGAGCCATTTTTTTTTAATTTTCTGACCCTTTACTTTCTGACTGATAAGCCAGAAGAAATGATAACTTCTCTATCTAAACTGAGGATTGACAGAGGGAAGGGAGAGTGGGGGGCTGTGTGAAGGTGAGGAAAGGGAGAAAAGTGGGAACAACTATAATAGCATAAACAATAAAAAACAATTTCCTAAAACATGGGTATGTGAAAGCCTCATGTATATTGCAAATTATAGAAGATATTAAATATGGATGCAATTATTTGCCCTATTATGCTCAGCAAAAGTAACAGCCTTTGAAAAATAATGAGGATTGAACAAGTTGTGAAACTCAGGGAAAAAAAAGTAGTTTCCAATTTCTCAGTTTTCTCTAAATTCAATCTGGTCCTGATATATAGGACATTTTATGACATGGTAGAAAACTATTAGGACTATTTGGAAACATTCTGATACTCCTTCTGGGCACATGGCAGGAATATAGGCAGGGCCATATGACTTGCTTTGGACAATGAGATGTAAGAAAACGATGTGTATCACTCCCAGGTGGAAGCTTTAAGATACAGAATTCAATGTACTATGTTTCCCTCTTCTGCTACACTGGTACCAGAAATGCTGCTGGAGGTAGAGTCTAATGAGATGAAACTCCATCAGTCTGAATGCCTGAGCAACTACCATAAGCATACTCCCCTTAGGCCAATTTTGTACATGCTGTGTGAATGAGAAGTCAGTTTGTTAAGTAGGTTGGGGCTGATTACTTACACAGTTTATCTCCACTAATTATATCAAACACTATGCCCTGTCCGGATTTAATCTCCGCCCCCTCAGTGGATGTTTCATAAGCTAAATGAGGTATTTGTGAGGTATTTTTCAGCTCTGACACAATTTAAGATCACCAAGGAATAGGATTTTATCTTATACGTTCATATAACACATAAGACTCCAAAGATGGCCGCCATGCATTACTTCCCTCCTTACACAGGCATGCTGTGCTATATCAAGATGTGTATCTAATTCCCCTTCCCTTGAACCTGAGCTGGCCTTACTAACTTACTTTATGAATAGAATGTGGTAGAAATGCTCTTCCTGTACTTCCAGAGATAGATTATAACAGAACCTAAATCTTCTGCTCATGCCTCTTGGAATGCCCCCTCAAAAAACTCAGCTGCTATGCTAGAAAAGCTTAAGCAACATGAAGGAACTACATGTGAGATTTTTACTTGGCAATGCCTGTGGGTGTCTTAGGCCAAATCAACATCAGTTTCCAGACATGTGCATGAGCCACCTTGGATCTTCAGCAAAATCAAGCCAGCCTACAGATGTCTGCAGCCCCAGTCAACATCTGACTGCAGTAACATGAGAGCAGATCCCAACTGAGAGGTTTCAGCTGATACCAAGTCACCTGTGAGATAATGAGACATGAGAACCTTGAGAGATAGTAACTTGTTTTAAGTCACTGGGTTTTAGGGTTGTTTGTTACATAGCAACCCATAGCCTGAGTTCTGTAGAATACACTTAATGTTTATGTAAAATGAAGATAATGCATATCACATAGGATTGTTGTAGATATTAAATTTTATAACATACATATATTTTCTATAGTGTCTATAAAATAACATGCATCTGTCAAGGTAGTCTTGGTCATGAAAGTTTTTTTACAAACTCAGTATTAGTGGACTAAAAGAACAAGTTGTATTTCTCCCTCATTCTATTTGTCCATCCAGGTTGAATATAGTTGCTCAGGGACCCAAGATGACAGGACAATAACCACCTTAAACTTTGCTGGTTCCTGTGCAAGATGAAGAAGAGAGTTCTGGGGGCTCACAACTCTGGCACTTAAATGTACTGGACTGAATGCAACACATCACATCTGCAAACAATTCATTAGACTGAATCGCAAGAGGCAGCAAGTAAAATCCTAGCAATTGCTCCAGAAATAAGAAAACACAGAAGCATTGGGTAACAGCATGATAACAGGCTGTTTATTTTTTCCATAAAATTATTCTATCCTAACATACCTTAACAAATACTGATATGTCATGTTATTTTCTGTGTCCTCCTACTAGAATGTAAACTCCATGTAGGGAGATAGTCTGTCCACTGTACTCACCTCTGTGTATGAAACACCCAGAGACAGCAGAACTTGTACAGAGCAGTTACTTATTAAATATATGATGAAAGTATGGGTTATCATCATCATCATTACATCTTCTTAATAGTCATCATATAAAGCTCTATTTTCAAAAATACTTAGTAAGTAATTACAGAGGTATAGCCTGGAGAATACCATCAGGAACATGAAAATTAAGCATAACTATCCAAATGGCTTTCACATGGGAAAAAAATAGAATTCTGAATAATTATTTTAATTCTAAAAGCATGGATAGTACTAATGGCTACGTGTATGTAACTCAACCATCAAATGCGTATGTTCTGGTGTCAGACAAATCCAAGCTTGAGTCTTGGCTGCCCAAATTATTAGCTATGTGATTTGGGTTATAAACCCAATCACATAGGTATTAAACCAAAGGTATTAAACCAAACTCCACTCCTTATACATCTCACTCTTTTCATTTCCTTGTGATAACCTGAGAGTGTAAATCCTCATGTATTTGGAATTATCACTCTCCCTCCCATTGTGAAGATTCTGTGTTCTCTTCCAGGCCCTCCTGCTCTCTTGTTATAGAGACATACTCTAGCCCAATTTTCTCAGTGGTTCCAAACAATTCCAGTAAATAATGTTAGCTGGATGCTGGATTCTTCTCTCTGGTAATTAGCACATCCTGCTTTCCTCCACCATTGGCCTACACTTCTTGGCAATACGTGACAGCTGGATAAAGAGGTTTCATATAGGACAACAGGCTCTGAGAGGCAGGAGCTGAGTGGAAGCAGGTTGCTCCACATCAGAAAGAGAAGGGCACCAAACCATCAATCATTCTTTTGTAACCAGCTCTATGTCATGTGAAATTAAATAGGAAATGTGTCACTGTGCTTTCCTCACACACAGAACCACCTTTGCTTTACTCAAGAGAAGATCAACAAGCTGCACAGTACAGAAAGTTTTAAAATATTATACAATGGAACACATTATAATCTTTATAAGTTTGAAACGAGGATAGTCAAGATTTTCTATTTGGATTTATAGGGAGGGAATTGTGTGCTAGGGATTAATTTTGTCACAAAGAACTGCTGCCCTTCAAAAGGTAAACAAAATTGGGAAACAATTACAAAGAATATCTGATCAATCAGATTCCAACAATATCAACCCCATAATTAACCTGACTGTGGAACCAAGGATTTTTAAAGGAAGGCGGTTGTAAAAGTAGCTAAAGTAAGTGATCCTCAAGGACATTTTCTTTAACTCGAAGGCAAGGTCCTGGACTCACTATACTTCTAATGCACTTAATAGCATGTATCATTTTTCCATGTTTGCTTTCATTGGCCCAATATAAGAAAAAGATATACTTATAAATCTGTGCTTTTGTGATACCTTAGTGGATATTATTCATGTGGTTTCTTTCCACCACAACCTATAAAAATAGAAAATCTACAATACTAATATCTCCTATAGCAGGGCAGGTAAAACTCCAGGTATGACTAGATCAAGAGATTCAACTAACATCATCACAACATAACTTTCCTATCTTTGGGGGAGTGTAGGCTCTCAGCTGTGGTTTATTCACTACAGCTTCCTTCTCAAGCATATCTTGCTTGCGTACTGGCAAAGATGGCCATAGGCAACCCAGGCCTGCTTAGGCCTTGGTGTCCATTATCTCAGGGAAAATCGGCTCTTTGTCAATGATTTCAAGTTTTCAATTGATCTGGCT
This sequence comes from Phyllostomus hastatus, assembly GCF_019186645.2. NCBI lineage: Eukaryota > Metazoa > Chordata > Mammalia > Chiroptera > Phyllostomidae > Phyllostomus > Phyllostomus hastatus. Next base: position 64,285,655 of record NW_025333857.1, on the reverse strand, counting down.
TCAGCTGTATTTCCATTCCAGAACCAATTATTTTAATGAGAGTTTTCCAGTATTCTGATTGGCCACTGCTGTGTCATAATCTCACCCTTAAACCCTGCAGAGACTTAAGCACTCCTGAAGTTCATAGATGAAAAGTTGGAGTGGGTTTCCTATGCTGGGCAAAGGTATTTTTTTAGTATATTATTTTACATGATATTCATAACAACCTCATGAGAAAACGTGGACAGGATTTCTGTGAGGTCAACAGATATTAATGCATTTGTGACTTTTCTAAACTGTTTAGCTCTGTGCCTTCAGTTAAGCTATATAGCTTATAATAACCTCAGTTTCTTATCTCTAAAATAAGTATAGTATACACGATTGTAACAGGCATTAAATGAGATATATATAAAAGAGAATTGCATATCATTGTAATAACCTTGTGCAATAACCTCAAATATCTGTGGCTTACAAGTTCATTTCTGAGTTCTATGGGTTGGCTGTCAATCTGCTCTGATTGACAGGGCTTGGCTCTTGGCTATGTATATGTTCATGTCTGCTAAAAATCTTTCTTCATTCTGTGACCAAGAGCTATCTAGAGTATATTCTTCTTATGGAAAGTGACAGAAGCATAAAAGGATAAGGCAAACTACATAAACATATTTCATGGCTCTACTCACATCATATCTGCTGAGGTCTCATGAGCAAGTCAACTCCCATGTCCAAGCCCATCATGGAGTAAGCAATACACATTCCCTACTCAGGTGAGGGGCACTGAAGATTTACTTGGAAAAGCCTGTGCATGTATAATTCTGCTACAGAGAAAGAATGAAGAATTGGGAACAATGAGCCAATCTACTACAAAATCATATGTGACAAGAAAAAAATATAGCTTTATCATTGTAATTCACCCTTTGGCAAACTGCTGTAGGATTTAAAATAGGGGATTTAAAATTAGAGAAAGTACATGAAATTTGGTGGAACACTCTTCATTACCCATTGAACTCTATACTCTTTCCTGTGATCAACAGTCTTTCCACAGTACTGACTTTTGACTCTATTGGCACCTCACCTCTGGTATTTACTTGCTGGCTGCATTCTTTATCTTTCCTAACCCTGCTGCACCTGAACTGAACACTCTGCTCTCTCTTTTGCCTCACATCAAGGACAGATGGTGTCTACCACCGTCATTTCTGCAGCCTAGCACAGTGCCCACCACATAGGACATGGTCAATACATAGTCATAGACTCAAAGAATACGGCAAAGGACTACTCATGACCTACCTTAAATTCATCCTTGTATTTTCCTTACTAATAGTAAAACAAATGAATTCAGAGGTAAGGGAAGAGCATGAAGAGCTTAAATTAACATTATATTTTCTACCCTCCCATGTGGTTATGGGTGGTTAATGAAATTTATGTGGGTAATATTAGAAAAAGATTCCAAAATTATTTTTAAAGAAACTCTATTCCTTTGCCATTCCCTTTTTTTTCTTAGACTTTTTTGCTAGCATTTTAGTGGTTATTTTTAGGTTATAAACACACCTAAAAATGACAGAGTTAAAAGCTGAAAGGCCCCTGATGATTTTGTAAGCCCAGTACAATCAACCTCTGGACTTCTTTTGTGTGGGAGAAAAATGAACCCTTAATTTGTTTAGGCTGCTATTTGCGAGGTGGATATTTTGGTACTTGAAGTTGAACACAATAATGTCATAGGATCCTGGTAGATGTTAAATGGATCTGATTTTGAAAGTGGAGACATAACTGGACTCTCACAGTAAGACAGGCAGAGACAGAAATAGAATTAAATTGGGGCAAAAAAATGCCTTTTTTGGTCATAATTGAACAGGAAGCCTTGACAATCAAGATCCCATCAGGAGTTATCATCAGCAATTTATTTTTATTTCTCTCTGCTACAACTTACTGTGTGCTTCCCATCAACTCACAGGCAGTTTATATGGAGCATGATCAAGAGAAAAACGTCTTTGTTGTAATACGCCACTGAGAATTTTAGGAGTGTTTGTTACCACAGTGTGACACAGCCTATGATGACGAATACAGAGGTTCAATTCTTACAATCTTTGTAGCCAATGCTCTTAGTCAGTGGTTTATTAACCAAAGGTGTTTTAAAAATTAACTGAATAAATGTAGTTGCCTGAAGCAAAATTTCAGTAGAGCATAAAGGAAGAAAACATTTTCTTTTGGCGTGTAACATCAAAGAGGAGTTTATGGAAAGAGTGGCATTTGAACAGGAAAAAGTATGGAATTCTAATGGGTATTGTAGCCTTTGGTCTTAAATAGATCTACGGTCTATCTTTAAAAAGTTAATTAATCTCTCTGAGCCTCAATTCCATTATCTTTACATTGGGAATAATACCTACTATTTAATATTTTATGAGGATTAAATGAGAAAACACTAGCAAAGTATTTACACACTGTCAATCACAGTAAAAAGAGATATAAAATTGAAGGCTTTCTATGTGTAGGGACAGTGATAATGGTAGGATATTTGGACATTAGAGTGGGAAAGTATGGGGTTTACCTGGGACACGGGTATACCCATTTTAGCTACAACTTCCAGCATAAAAGTTAATAATTACACTTTGCATTTATACAGCATTTTATAGTTCCAAAAACATCTCAGCATGCATCATATCATGTATACTTCAAATAAACTCTCTGAGAGAGTTCTTTATGTCTGTTAGCATTTAACAAGTATATAATGAAGTTTCAGAAACATGCAAATAATCACCAATGCATATTAATGACAGTGTTGAAACTGAAGCTTCTGCTTTCTGATAAAACACTCAGTGCTATTTTTTAGGGTTCCAGGTGCCTAATATGAGGGGGTCAGGACAAAGCACAGAACCTTCTTTGCAAGGATCTCTCACTCTTTCATTGGTCAGGATTTATTTATGCAACATTGCCCATCTCAACTGTGCTCATGATGAAGTTCTGCCTCAGCCAATGTGATCTCACATTTCAGGAAGCCTATTAATTGGATGGACTGAAAGAAGAAATAAATGGCTGTGATCCTTCTCTCCTCTTTGCAGTTACTTGTCTCTGTAATTCATATATATGTTTTCTGAATCAATCCATGACTGAGGACAAGAGCACCTGTTTAAGAAGATGGCTTAGAAACCAACCATGAGAAGATGGACAACTTAACAGGAATCCTAACCACATTATTTTATCCTAGTGACTTTAACTTCTGAAATGCCAATAAGCACTGGTAATTGCACTGACTTTTCACATGTCTGGGTTATGTTAAGACTTCATATGTTGGTTTGAAAGCAACCAAACTTGTTGACTGTTGTTATGCACAAGACACAAGGCATACCAATGACAGCTGGATGGACAGGAGATATATTTGATTCTCTCAATCAGAGCAATTTAAGATCCACCTATTATATTTTGAAGTTTCACAATCTGTGATTGCTGAGGTGTCCTCATGAGGTAAATGCCTTAGGAAAACCAGGACAAAGTAAACATGATTTCTGCAAGGAGGAAAGTGTCCAAGATGACAGCCAAGGCATTCATGAGGCACTGAATCTGAACTTCATGGCTTTGTAAGACTTTTAAAATAGAAGTTCCTTCATTTCTATTGCTCTCCTTCTACATCACCATTTGCTTATTTAAAATTAATAATATCACAACCTTTAGAAGATACATCTCTCTGCTCTAAGAATTCCTCCCACATCTCACAGGGCTCTTTACCTGACTCAAAGAAAATGTAAGAGCCTCACCAATGGCCAATCAGTCTATCTCTTTGAACAATTTCAAATTAGATATAGGCCATGGAGCCCAGGGAACTGAGTCATATTTGAAGTAAAACACTAACCTAAGAGATTATAAACAACTGTTTTCATATTGGAACTGCATTATTCCTCTGACCTGGTTGTTGAACTTTTTGTTGGGTTATGTGAGAGGCACAATTATCCTCCCAAAGTTTTATCTTTCATATACTTAAAATAGTTTGATAAGGCCCTACCTTTTTCCAACCACACTGTCTTTAAGACACTATTGACTTCAATGATTCAGGATAAAGCCTCTGTCACTTCTCAGAAGTCTCTCCTCCCTGCAAATGCCTGTGAAACCAGGTGGGAGCCCTGGTTATTCTACTTTACAAATCTATTCTCCACTTTATCCATTCCCACAGCCTTAGTCTTTATCTAAGCTTCTATATCTCTTATCCAGTGTTCCCATCTTCAGTCTTGCAGGAAGGCAGAGTCAAGAACCCATGCTTTCAACCATTTGCTAATATCTTTCCCAGTAAGGTGTGAGCTTAAAGATGTTTTACAGGCTTCACATTTAGTGAGGTCAGAGATAGGATATGCATCCACATCTCTTTGACCCATTCCCTTTATACCATACCACGTCTCTAGCTTAAAAATTCCTTTGGCAACAAACAGGTTTCCTTTCATTGACATTGACCCTTCACTATTTGGCTAACTAATCGTCCCGATATTCACCTCCCATTATCTTTGCCTTTCTGCTCAATATATGTACCCACCTAACCATTTTCCCATGTCATTTTCCTCTTTCACATTTCAAGCTAGCTAAGTCCCATCCATCACAGTCCATCTTGTATGTTCATGACCACTGTGAAAATATCCCATTAAATTTCAACTATTCCCATATTCAGAGAAAAATTTTTCATGGCTACTCCAAAGTCACCTAGTATAAGTGGAAATGTTATAAAGCAGAGTTACAAGGGAAAGTACAGAAATCTTAATGAAAGGTCATTAAATTTCAGGGAAGAAGAAGAAAAGTCCCTGAAGCTTAATCTTATGTTTTGTCACTGACAGATGTTCTTGAGGTTTCCTAGAGTTGACAATAGTTTCTGCTTTTCTTACTATATATCAGTAACAAAAATTCCATTAAATGTGTAGCAAAATTTAACAATTGTTTTATTTATTGCACTATATTGGGCTTGTTTTTGTTTTGGTCAACACACTACTCTAAGTGTGATGTATGCATATCATTCTCCACATGTGTTTTAACTGACAAGTTTGAGTAATCTTAGTGATAATAATGGTATGCACTGAAGCAGTTTATTCCCAATTTGAACCCTGCTATTTATCAGAATTTCTAATAGTGTGCTTGTAAATCAGTTGTTATTTCACATTACGGGTTTATGTGCTTTCCACCAGAAGAAGAAATGATGCAGTAGAAGATGAGGAAGGGAGAACAAAGAGGAGAGGAAAAAATACAAGGAGAAGTGGGAAGAACAAGAGAAAAGAGGAAAGAGGATGAGTGGGAAGAGAAGGGGAAAAGACTTCAGAGTATGAAGCCAAAACATTGCAGTTAGAGGAGGAACTACATTTAATTAATTCTTACTCTACACCAGACACTATATGGCAGGTCTCAAACATCATGTTTGGTCCTTTAATTCCTACAGCAGCAGTGATATTTTTACCCCTACTTCGTATAGGAGGAAATGAAGTTTCCATAGGGTCATGGTCTATGTGCTGGAGCCGGAGCTGAGCTCTGGGCTGCCTGATTCTGTGTTCTTAGTCACTCTGATGCATCACCTCTCTTAGGTCCTAAGGCTGTTTTTACTTCACACAAAATATATGCTCTTCATCTACCCTGTGGCAACACTACAGGTATTTGTAGGAAGTGACATATTTCTCCTAAGTTGTTTTTTTCTCCACTTTAATATCCCTACTTTTTCAATAGATTCTCAAACAATGTTTGACTTCTATTGAACATTTAGGTCACTATCTTCAATCAACATCCCTCCTACAGTTTTCATTAAAAGAATTGAGATTCCAAAAGTGTTACTCGCAGCTTCTTCTATGGGCACTGCGAACAAGTTTTCCTGTCTCAGAAAAGAAAGATTATAATTAACTATTTCTATCTTTCCATTTGGCTAAAGACAGAAAAAAGCAAAGATAAGACCATGTCTCCAGAAATCCTATTTAGAGAGGCAATACAGCTTTGATGACAGCGAAATCTGGATTCTAAGCTTGTTTATACCACTTACTATATGTTGGATCTTGGTTAGGTTATTTGAAATATCCAATATTTACATTGTCTTTCTATAAAATTAGATAGTATTATCTATGAGTAGGGGTTAACCAGGATTGCACATGTCAAGCAAAAGGGACATTGAACATTCTAAATAACTGGTCTTCATCATTATTCTTTTTAGCCCAGTGCCCTCACATCAAGTTGAAGGATGGGGCAAAAGTAAGTTAACAGTTGTGAGTACATGAAACACAGAGTTTATTCTTATATTATAATTTATTAATTATTGTATTATTTTCCATACAAACAACTGTAAACCTACTTTTTCCCCACCCTGTATGTTCATTATGGGAACACAATCTTCTACCCTCATTCTAGGCCATAAAATGACTGGGAGTTATATCTATGTTTTCACAGGTCATATAATGCACAAGCCAGAAAGACCAAAGGAGGTTTTCTCCGTGACTTAACTTTATACCTAAAGAAACAACATCCATGCAAATTAAAACCACAATGAGATACCACTTCACACTCATCAGAATGGCCATCATAATCAAATCAACACACAACAAGTGTTGGCGAGGTTGTGGAGAAAAGGGAACCCTAGTGCACTGTTGTTGGGAATGCAGACTGGTGCAGCCACTGTGGAAAACAGTATGGAATTTCCTCAGAAAACTAAAAATGGAACTGCCTTTTAATCTGGCAATTCCACTGCAGGGATTATATCCTAAGAACACTGAAACACCAAGCCAAAAGAACCTATGCACTCCAATGTTCATAGCAAATTTGATAGCAACACAATTTGCAATAGCCAAGTGCTGGAAGAAACCTAAGTGCCCATCAGTAAATGAATGGATCAAAAAAACTATGGTACATTTACATGATAGAATACTACACAACAGAAAGAAAGAAGGAGCTCCTACCCTTTGCAACATCATGGATGGAATTGGAGAGCATTATGCTAAGTGAAATAAGCCAGGTGGTGAAAGACAAATACCATATGATCTCACCTCTGAGTGGAACCTAGAAAAAACAAACAAGCAAGCAAAATTTAACCAGCCACATTGAAATTAAGAACAAGCTGACAGTAACCAGAGGGAAGGTGGAAGGAGAAAATGGGGGGGGGGGAGGGGGAAGGGTTTTTCAGGAACAACTATAAAGGACACATGGACAAAATGAAGGGGGGATGGAATCAGGGGAGGGAGGTGGGGGTGGCTGGGGTTGGGTGGGGAGTGGAGGGGGGAAAAGGCAAACAACTATACTTGAACAACAATAAAACTTAAAAAAGAAAAGAAACAACATCCTAGATAAAAGAAAGGATTTGCAGGGTGATCATCAGGATCATATAGGTAGCTACATGCAGAACAAGAAGTAGAAGCCATGGCTTTTGAGAACTAATCCAATGTATTTACACCTGAATCATAGGGAGCCCCAAGATTCAAACTTGGATGATAGAATGATGTAGACTAATGGGTAACCCATCCAGGTATTTTATCTAGTTCAACTTCTTTCTTAAGTCAAAAGAACAACAAAAAGAGTGAATGTGCTTGTTAATAGGAACATTAGAAACACTTCTCACTAAACCAACTAAGATCACCTCATCACCAAGTGTAGACCTCATCAAGGTGAGCCTAGCCCCTGGGGACACAGGAAGATCACGTGGGCTCTACTATTTGTGAAATAATTTCACAATTGATTATTTCAGAGAATTACTTCACAACATTTACATTGCTTTATTGACTACTCAATGAGTACATCAAAGTACTGTTAAGGTAATTAACTGATATAATGCAATTTTAATTTTAAAGTTTTGGTTTAGTTTTATTTTGTTTTACCACAGGATTATCAAAACAAATGTATATACAATTAAGTTTCCAAATCTAAAGTGTAAGGCTAAATAAATTTTTACTTATCTATACACTTTTTTCCGTTGCAAATGAAATTGATATTTTATAATTCAAGGAATTATGACCATATTCAGCTAAAGTTATTTACTTGAAATATAAATTTCTAACAAAACTACCATTTATTACATGCTTGCTAAATAGCAGCTATTGACTAGGCAACATTACCTCATAAGGTATCCTGTTTAATCTCTGCAATAATCCTGTGACTTATGTATTATTACCCCCATTTTATAGATATGGAGATGATGCTAGGAGGGGTCAGTTTGCTTGCCTAGAATCACACTTGAGTTGCAAACGTAGACCTGATTACCACTAAAGGCAACCTGTGCAGACATCATTACCACATTTGCAGCACATTCACTAAGTCACTGCATGAATGTAACCAGTTCTCATAACTGAACAGAGCAGAAACAACAATTTAGTCCTCCCTAATACCCTAAAATCTATTTTTTCTTCTAGTCAAAGAGAGGGGAAAAGTACGTATTACAGCACTTATACTTTCATTTGCAAGTTTTATTCATATTCAAGACCTTTTATTAGTAAGGTCTGCTTAAGCTTTCATGGGGGCAAAGTGAAAGAATTGTGGGGGTACAAGAATTCTTTATGTTCTCTGGGAATAGCCAAGTAAGATTAAACCTAAAGAAACTGTTCTTTCCTAGGATCACTGATCATGTCCAAAAAATAGGCCTAATCATGGACCACCAGCAACTTCCACTTCAATAAATCAGCCTGTGAGTTCAGCAGAGTATGGGTTACTACAGGGTTATCCAGGGACTTAATCAATGGTGCCAGCTTCCTTGTCTTTACACAGTGGCTCTGGTGTGTTCATAATTGCTACATCCAAGTTCCAGAAAACTGTGCAGTATGGACATGCTGGGATTTGTCTGGCAAGAGAAAACCCTCTGGCTGAATCCAAAATGAGCTCTGTTTGCAGAGCTCATCTGCCTGGTGATCCTGAAGATCCAGGGGATATGGAAGAAGTAGAAATAAGAAGGAAACTAGAGCCCAAGAAACACCTCCTGGCTTTGCAAGAGCTATGGTTTATCCAGGAAGACCAAGGAAGCCTTGGAAAAACAGGATAAGGTTAATTAATATAACTTCAACTTTACAAAACTCTAAAATTTGCCAAAGCATTCACACTGGCCATCTCAATCCTCTGTCATTCATCTGCTTCTTTGGGTGAGAATAGTGTGGCCTAGACAGGTTATGTGGCTACACATCCAATGAGAGACAGAACTTGAGCCCATTGATTCCTGAGTTACCTCATTTCCTATTATGTTAGGTTATTTTTGGAGAACTAAAGAATAACATGTCCTGATTTTTTTAAAAAATGAGAATCTGGGAAAAGCAAAGAGGATGCCTTATAGCCTGCCACAGAGTCAGAAATGTCTTAAGTAAAAGCTTGGGATGGAGAAGAAGACAAAAGTATTATATTCCAGAGTGAAATTAAATGGCATCTTGTAGAAGGAAGCAACAGACTGGGTCCAGGACACCCCTGCTTCTGTGACAAACTTCACTACTTAATTAATATCTATGTAATTATGAGTAAGTCAGTCAATGCCCTGAATATCTATTTCCTCCTGCATAAACTGGAAAAGAAGAAAAGAAAAAGGAAGCGAAGAAGGAAAGCAGAAAAAGAAGGGTTGAGCAGGGAGAAAACAAGTAAAGAAGATAATCTAAGGATCAGGAATAGAGTAAATAAGTATTGCAGTAATTGTGAGGTGAAATGTCAATAATATAGGACTATGTCCATGGACAGAATAAAATGGATCTTACTCTGTCATTCACACATTTATTCACTTATTCATATATTTATTCATTAAGTTATTGAGTTATTCTTCTAACAATCAATTACTGAGAATCAATTGGCTATCTTGACACTTGAAACTGAAGACAAAAAGATGGATAAAACATGGCTGTATCTTGAAGGAAGCTCAGTGTGGAAGATGGGTAGGTAAACATATAAATTCAGTATTATATAGGGCAAGTACTTGGAGATAATGAAAGCACAGAGAGGTCCTCACTTAATTTCGCATGTGGCGTATGGGCAGCTGAGTGTTTTAGAAGGGGTGGGATTAGTTAGAGAAGGTCTGTCCTGGAATAGGTGACAGCCTGGGATGAACATCAAGGAAGGCCCATAATTAACCAGGGAAGGGGTTTGGGGAAGAGAGCTAAGAAATGCACAGGATCTTTTCAGAGGGGTGAATACAGGGTGAAAGGGGAGGGTCAATGATGAGTTTAAGAAAATGAAGGAGCTTTGGTCCTGCTGGCATGTAAAGAATGATGGGAACAGATGAGGATGAAACTGAACAGATTAGCAGAGGCAAGACTGGGAGCTGTCGTAGGACACGTGGACTTATCCTGAGGACACAGGGTGGGCAGAGTGATCCTAACCTGGGCGGTAATGTGATCCGAGTTACGGTTTTAAAGACCACCCTGGCCTCATTAAAAAAAGTTGAGATGGTACGTCTGGATGCAGGGAATCCAAGTTGGAAGGCTACTTTTGGCGATCTAAATGGAGGTACTGTAGACCTAGACTTGGATTTGGCCTTGCAAGTGGCCACCAGACAGATGTACAGTGCCTGGGTGTGCAGGCCTGAGTTAGAAGCCCAGAGTGGATGTATTCTCAGGTCTGCAGGTCCTCTCATTTCCTCTGCTATTCAACACAGCACAAACACAACAGTGAGGTCTACAAAACAAAATATCTGCAATTTTAAAATGATTCTTTACATTTTCATCTTTTGCCAGTCTTCCCTGGAAAACACCTATGCAAACTATTCTGGGGTAAAAAGGTTT